>NC_091083.1:73412500-74037500 GCF_032405125.1 Capricornis sumatraensis
AAAAAAGGACTAATTTCTGGCAGGAGTGGGCAGGAAAATGAATAATCTCTTTCCTCCTAGGTCCTAGGTCTGTTAAGCTATGAGCCCAGAGATATGGGCAGGCACAGTTCAATCTGGAGAAGGAAAGCAGTCGTCAAAGATGGAGCCAACACCCAAAGAGGCTCAGGAAGTGTGGGGGACAAAGACTTCTGTGGAGTTCTTGACTAGAGCCCTGGGTTCTGACTCCCTAAACCAGTGAACCCACTTGTTAATCTTTTTCTTATGTTAATTCAAGTTGGGTTTATGTCAGTTGCAACCAGTGCAGTTCTCATAATACAAAGGCCTAATATTCTTATCGTTTAACGACACTTGAGGCCACATCAAAGCAATCTAATTTTTATAATCCTTACTTTTCCAGCTTTCAGAGCTAGAACAAATTACATTACAGGACAGGGAATATATGGCAGACAAGATTTTCGGGGCTCAAAGTACCTATTTTTAGTAATAAAACTCAACTTGAGTTTACAACATAAGTCCATACATCCACTTTAAAGAAAGCATCTATCATGTATTTATGACAGGCAAGAAACTTCCAACATATAATCTGTACCATCCATGCAGGACAAGGATCAGGTATGAGCAACAGCAGTTCATTAGCAGCCCTCAGCCCCAAAACGCTCTCACATCCTGTCTACCACACAGTCTCATCAGCCAAGATTTTATACATCTTGACTCTCCACAGTTTGCATTAGAAAAATAAGTACGCTTTTTTGAGGGGAAGGGATCGTTTAAGGAGTCTGGAAAGGACATGTGCACACTGCTATATTTAAAACGGATAACCAAAGTCTAACTCTACTCAGTGATATGTGGCAGCCTGGATGGGACGTGAGTCTAGGGAGAATGCATGCATCTATTTGACAGTCATCTGAAACTATCACAACATTGTTAATCAGCCATACTGCAATACAAAATAAAAAGTTTAAAAAAAGAGAAGAAAAATAAGTACGTTTTTTGCCGTCCACGTAGAAAATTATAGTATTAATCACAAGACAGACTTCCTCAAATTCTCCTCCCAGCTCCATCTCCAGTTCCCTACCTCCAGCTTTCTTTGCTTGAATTAAGAGTTAGAAATTGAGTGCTAGATCTGAGTTCTAGAAGAAAAGTCTGGGTGCATGTCAGAACACTGAGATTCATGGCTATGAGTCTTTTATTAACTTTTCCCCATGGATTCCAGGTATTGAAAATTTTTTATCTACTGGACAAACTGCATTATTTCAAAATGACTCATCTCCTCATTTTAACATTAAACTTGGCAAAATGCTCATCAAAGTTTTAGCAGGAAACAATCAGTTACTTCCACAGGGAGTTGCCATAATCCCCAAATTCAGGACAACTGAAAACAGCACATGAGGCCAATCATTCCTTCCACAAATGTGCATGCACCTGGGAGCCCAGCCTGGGAGCCACTGCCCCACTCGGGGAACGACTCTCCAGAAAAGCTTCTATCTGGGCCTCGCCACAGGCTCAGAGCCTCTTCCAGGAAGGACAGTACTGAAATCCTGGACGTTACTCCAGGGAGCTCATTTGCACCCTTAATCCAACCTTTACTTGCTACCCATATTCGTTCCATCTATACATGCAGGGCTGACTTAAGCACGGATTTTTTCAAGATATTGGTTCAAAGAAAAACACACCCCCTCAACTATTGGTTTTGGTGTAGATGGAGTTATCTGTAGACATGATCTCCAGGTTCTCGGAACCTCTAATCACATCATTAGCATCATCAAAACAAAGATTATGCAAGTTTGTGATGTCCTAGCTTAAAAAAAAAAGAAACAAAAACATTACAGGGACTTCCCTGGTGGTTCAATGGTTAAGAATCTGCCTTTCAACGCAGGGGACGTGAGTTCAATCCCTGGTCCAGGAACTAGGATCCCACATGCCGTGGAGCAGCTAAGCCTGTGTGCCTCAAACTAACAGAGGCCAAGTGCTCTGGAGCGTGAACACCACAAGTAGAGAGGAAATGGGCACCACCTTGAAGAGCTCCGCATGCCACAACTAAGACCTGATGCTGCCAAATAATAATGTTTTAAAAAAATTACATATAAGGTGACAAGGCAGAGTTTTAACAAACTTATTAAAAGTGATCACAGCAAATGAAAAAAAAAATTTTAACACAGAAGGGCTTCAAATGAAACATACAAGCCATTCCTACTTGCACCAAATCCCATGTGCCAGAGAGATCTGCTCTTGACCAATACCTCTCTCACTCCAAATACATTCCTGCCTCTAGTTCTTTATTCATCGACATTCAGCAACCGCTACCCACATTCTAAAGTCAATCAGCTTAGATCTTATCTATCTCCCCTATTCCTTTCTCTGCTCAAAATTTTTGATGACTGAGTGTGGGCAACCATGTTTTAAATTTTCATTCGTTCTTTCTGTTTTCTGACTATTCCTTTTTCCTGATTACACATTTCCTGTTTTGCAGACATGGCATCGATCATCTTGGGTCTGAGGACACTAATTAGAAATCTTCATGGCTTCTCTGCCTTGAACTGTCTTTTCTGAGGACAGCTGTCCTGGTCATTCCTCCTCTCCCTGCTGCTCCACTGCTTCTCCTCACGGTCTGGGGATCTCTGGCGGCCGATTAATATTTAGCGTGAAGGAGGCTGATAATACAGGGGCTGGTGAGGCTCCCTGCTGCCGAGTTAAGTCACTTTCTCCAGCAAGCCTCACCCCTGAATGGGAGGCCTGACCTGGGACTCTACATACACAAGGGGCTACCCGTCTCTCCCCCTTTAAGGGGTTTGGGCAGGGAAAGGCAGAGAAGCCTGGGTTCCTGTGCCCCCTTCTTGTGGATGTCAGTCTCCCCAACTGGGGCCTAGACCTTCTTCCAGAACAAGCTGCTCAGCTTCTTTAGAATAACTGCCTGGAGCTGCCAGATCACACAGCCGCTCTGCAGACGGTCCCCGACCCACCACCTCCAGCCCCGGCCCCTCTCCAGGGCTGCCGGGGCCACCATCAGGGAGAAGTACTTCCGCCTCTGCTGCAGACACGGCTCCTGTGGCACGTGCTCTGAGCGGGGACGTCCTCCACAGCATTCATCCATCAATACTTGACCAGGGGGCCCCCACATCTGGAACTTTGTAACACCTCCCATCTTTGAAGAATTTATTCCCTTCTGCTCTTCCTGTCATTTCAGTAACTGAAAATCTGGTGAAGAAGGGAAAATAACAGCATGCTTGATCTACCATTTTAAAACTGGAAATCCCCCAAACATCACATTGCTATCAGTCTTTTCTCATCTATTAATTCCTTTAATAACTGGCTCAATTGCTTTAATAATGCAGTACTCTTTCAAGGGACTCCCTAGATCAGAACTGAAACACTTTTTTGGGGGCTTGTGGGATCTCAGTTCCCTCACTGGGGACTGAACTGAGGCCATGGAAGTGAAAGCGTAGGATCCTAACCACCATGTCACCAGGGAACTCCCCGAAATACTCTTAATTCTCTAAATCCTTTCGGCTATTCTGTATATTAGGTTCTTTCACTTGTTTATATTTTTGCCTGTTTTGGGAACACCTGCCAGGCTGTTTCCCTAACTTGTGAAAGTCCCTTGACGGCAAGGCTCAGAGATAACCTCTGAGGCATCTTCCTTCCTCCACTGTCCCGTTCCCAACAGAAGTGCTCATTAACGAAGCAAGGTACGCAGGAGGGCATTCATACATACTGGATAAATAAAGGAGCAGGTATTCATCTAGCATTACTGTTTATAAACTGTTTCCTTATGGACCAGGTAAGTTTCCTATACCCCAGACCCTAATGCAGAAAGCTCTGAGGGGACTCCTCTGGTGGTCCCCTGGTTAAGAATCCACCTGTCATTGCAGGGGAAACGGGATTGATCCCCGGTCCAGGAACTAAGATGTCACGAGCTGTGGAGCCACTAAGCCCATGCCCCACAACATCTGAGCCCACGCGCTTCAACTAGGAGGCCCACACACCCTGGAGCCCATGCTCGACACAAGAGAAGCCACCGCAATGGAGAGCAGCTGGAGAGCAGACCCTGCCCGACACAACTAGAGAAAGCCCGTGCGCAGACACGGAGACCCCGTGCAGCCCCATTAATTAACTTTAAAAATTATATATGGAAAGAAAATCCTAAGAATTACAGAATAAGAACTCCAGGAGCTCATACAAAAATAGGAACAGAGATTTAGTCCAAAGCTTCAGAGGTGGGTCTCTGACGTTATCACTTAGTTTTCTTCCCTACTTAACAGAAAGCCCAGTAGCTTCTAAGCAGAGGGTCTCTACTCAGAACTCATTTATGTCTTTATATTTGCTTCTTTCTCCTAATAAAATGAACAGAATGTAAAAACAAGTCTCCCAACAGAAAGAATTCTGTCAATGGACTCTCTTGAACCTAAGTTCAGCCTCCATAAAGATCTGCACTCTAAACAAAGACAGGTGATTCACCTTCGAGCAGTGAGGCAGAGCTGACCTGGTTGAATTTTATTACCCCTCCTGCTTCATAGTTCTTAGCTGACTCACAGCTCAAACAGTTACATAATCAGGTTTGGGACTTACCTTTTTTGAAGCGAGCATCAAAGAAAAAAAAAATCAGAAAACGTAAAATCTTTCTTTCTTCTAGGATGTTATCAAATTGATTGGATTTGGAATAAAAATCTGCTGTGGGTTGACAGATCCAAACAAATGGGGGTAAAAAGCTGAGCACAGAAATTGGGGCTAATCAGAGTCTTCATTTCTTTTCATCATTTTGGCTTTTTCATTCCTAGCAGATATCACATAACCCTTAACTTAGACCAGCACACAGATTCATTTCTTGACTTTTGAGAGAGAATATAAACCACCCCCAGCTCTGACATGTGTGGAAATTCCAAAACGTATATACTCTGCCCTCAATCAGCAACATGGACACTGACACTCAAGACCCTGGCTTACAAATGCGACCTCCCTCTCTGTCAAAGCACTTGGCTCCCGGTTTGCAAGAGTAACTCAAAGGGCCATAAACCTCCCCCTCAGATTTTCTCTGGATATTGAGTAGGGCCCGATGGCTTTGTACACACTGGAACCACTTGTCTTTCCTGCTCACCAAGCCGCGCTTTAATGCCATGAAGCTTTTACTAAAGGCCGTTTTCAAGAAAGAAATACGAAATTCATAGGCACTCAAAAGTGTTTGATGCAAAAAAAGCCATTGAGGACAGTATCCATTACATCACGTGATGCTGCCCAGTGAGAAATTTCTTTCTCAACTGGTAAAAATCTGACCTGCCTGATGAGCTGGCCCGGTGCTTTTCTAATCTCAAAGCATTTTCCCAAAGCCCTTATTAACATTACCTGACCCCGCAAACCTGCCTACCCCTAGGTCCTACGCTGCAGCTGTGTGGGCCATGGTGTCCTTGTATGCACAGGTGTGTGCGTGTTTCTAAGAGTATTTGTGTCTCTGTGTGTCTTCTGTGAGAATGCCAGGAGCCCTATTCTCCTTAGGAAAGGTACTATAATTTAAAAAAAGCAAACCGTGCTGGTGAAATTTAAATTTCAGAGTCAGGGAAATGACAGAGAACCTAAATCAGCTTCCTGGAGAAGCTTTCCTGCTTAAGTTTTACATAATAAAGGAGTGAACCAGGCTCACACTTCAAGGTAGCTTGCAGGTAAAGGAAGAGAGGGTAGTTTTTGTTTTCTTAAAGGCTCCTGCTACCTGAGTTGTTTTTATCCCCTAAGCAGTAAGTGAATATTAGTCACTATTAATTATCATCCTTGAAAAGGAAAATTCGCTAGACTCTTATCATCTGTTAAGGAGAGAAACTGTGTTCAATTAGGTGCTGCCTCAAATGCAAAGAGAAATAGAACAGGAAAAGGTTGGGGTCTTCTTTGTCCCTGAGAGGATCCTGAGTGTGCAAACTGAAATTGTGTAGAAGAGGGGACGTGTCCTACAAATAAAAACCAATTTCTCTGACACTAGGCTCTTCCCACTGTTATCCATGCAATCTTCCCTAGCAAGGAGAAAAGAGGCGCAAAGCTGCAGAGAGCAAAGTGGGTTTTGTGGTCAGGGGAGCCTGGTGCCAAATCCTGACAGTGCTGCTCACTAGTTTGGCCTCTTGGACAAGTTACCTTGAAGTTTTCATTCCTAAAATAATAAAATTTATGGGATTAAAATATTTAATTATAACATATGCAGAGTACATCATGAGAAACGCTGGACTGGAAGAAACACAAGCGGGAATCAAGATTGCCGGGAGAAATATCAATAACCTCAGATATGCAGATGACACCCTTATGGCAGAAAGTGAAGAGGAACTCAAAAGCCTCTTGATGAAAGTGAAAGAGGAGAGTGAAAAAGTTGGCTTAAAGCTCAACATTCAGAAAACAAAGATCATGGCATCCGGTCCCATCACTTCATGGGAAATAGATGGGGAAACTGGAAGCAGTGTCAGACTTTATTTTTGGGGGCTCCAAAATCATTGCAGATGGTGATTGCAGCCATAAAATTAAAAGACGCTTACTCTTTGGAAGAAAAGTTATGACCAACCTAGATAGCATATTCAAAAGCAGACATTACTTTGCCGACTAAGGTCTGTCTAGTCAAGGCTATGGTTTTTCCTGTGGTCATGTACGGATGTGAGAGTTGGACTGTGAAAAAGGCTGAGCACAGAAGAATTGATGCTTTTGAACTGTGGTGTTGGAGAAGACTCTTGAGAGTCCCTTGGACTGCAAGGTGATCCAACCAGTCCATTCTGAAGGAGATCAGCCCTGGGATTTCTCTAGAAGGAATGATGCTAAAGCTGAAACTCCAGTACTTTGGCCACCTCATGCAAAGAGTTGACTCATTTGAAAAGACTCTGATGCTGGGAGGGATTGGGGGCAGGAGGAGAAGGGGACGACCGAGGATGAGATGGCTGGATGGCATCACTGACTCGATGGACGTGAGTCTGAGTGAACTCCGGGAGTTGGTGATGGACAGGGAGGCCTGGCGTGCTGCGATTCATGGGGTCGCAAAGAGTCCTACACGACTGAGCAACTGAACTGAACTGACCTACTGTTATTTAACAATGGGAGTGACTCTGTGGTAACTTGTATGGCTCCTGTTTTTGGGAGAAGAGCTCTAACCATTTGTTCTAAGAAAACAATTATATTATATATGTATGTAATTCTTTAAAATAATACATAAACTACACAAACACACACATACCTCCTTCTACGTGTCCAACAACCTGACAAACCTCTCTGCTGACAACCTTGGCTGTACGTCAAGGCTGTATGTTGTCACTCTGCTTATTTAACCTCTATGCAGAGTACATCATGAGAAACGCTGGGCTGGATGAAGCGCTAGCTGGAATCTAGATTGGTGGGAGAAATATCAATAACCTCAGATATGCAGATGACACCACCCTTATGGCAGAAAGCGAAGAACTAAAAGGCATCTTGATGAAAGTGAAAGAGGAGTGAAAAAGTTGGCTTAAAACTCAACATTCAGAAAACTAAGATCATGGCATCTGGTCCCATCACTTCATGGCAAATAGATGGGGAAACAGTGTCAGACTTTATTTTTTGGGGCTCCAAAATCACTGCAGATGGTGACTGCAGCCATAAAATTAAAAGATGCTTATTCCTTGGAAGAAAAGTTATGACCAACCCAGACAACATATTAAAAAGCAGAGACATTACCTTGCCAACAAAGGTCCGTCTAGTCAAAGCTATGATTTTTCCAGTAGTCATGTATGGATGTGAGAGTTAAACTATAAAGAAAGCTGAGAGCTGAAGAATTGATGCTTTTGAACTGTGGTGTTGGAGAAGACACTTCAGAGTCCCTTGGACTGCAAGGAGATCCATCCAGTCCATCCTAAAGGAAATCAGTCCTGAATATTCATTAGAAGGACTCATGCTGAAGCTGAAATTCCAATAACTTGGCCATTTGATGTGAAGAACTTTGGAAAAGACCCTGAGGCTGGGAAAGATTGAGGGCAGGAGAAGAAGGGGATGACAGAGGATGAGATGGTTAGATGGCATCACCGACTCAACTGACACGAGTTTGAGTGAACTCCGGGAGCTGGTGATGGGCAGGGAGGCCTAGCATGCTGCAGTCCATGGGATCACAGCTGCAGGACTGAGCAACTGAACTGAACTGACAACCTCGGGGACACGGAAGACACAAAGCATGGTGGTCCTGACCTTGGGCACTTCACTTCTGTTGAGGAGAGAAATATACACATGAAAATCCTGGGTTATGACTAAGAAACAGCCTACAGCAGAGGTTAGTGTACAGGACTGGGAGTCAGGACATCTGAGTTTATGACCTTGCAAACAAGTCACTTCTCTGCGGGTCTCTGTTTCCCTGGCTGCAATGTGGCAGGGCTGCACTAGATGTCTTTTATTCAAGGTCCAAAACTCTTGATTTGTGATGCCAGTGAGGCCTCAAGAGCTGTGGGATGGGATGCTCTAGCACCGGGTGTGGGCGTTCTGTTCAGGAACTGGGCGGGATGTGAGCTCAGAGCTGAAGAATGGGAAGGACTCTGGGATACTGAGAGGGGATACTGAGAGGGGGACCAAGGGCATAATGTTGAAGAGTGATCCGGAGGGGGAAGGAACCAAGTACCTCATTTAAGGCCTGAGGAGGACTTCCCTGGTGGTCCAGGGGTTAAGAATCCACCCGCCAGTGCAGGGGACACAGGTTTCATCCCTGGCCTGAGAAACTCCACATGCCTCTGGGTAACGAAGCCCGCGCACCACCACCTCCGAGCCGGTGTGCTGCAGTCCTGCAGCTACTGAAGCCACTGCAATGAGAAGCCCCAAACCGCAACAAACGGTGGCCCCCACTTGCCAGAACTAGAGAAAGCCCGCGCGCAGAGCAGTAAAGACCCAGCACAGCCAAATATACATAAAAATTTTAAAAATTTCATGAAGGCCTAATGAGGTCAATCTAGCTAGAAAGGTCTGTTGTCAGAGACCAGGCGGCAAGGAGCGGTCAGACCCCAAAGGGTTTGGGAAACAGAAAAAGGAGCCTGATTCTACGCTGGAGGCAGAGGGAACAATCAGAAGTGTCTGAGTAGGTGTAACTGTTAGAGGGAATCCCACTTCCCTGTCCCCATGTCTTCAGGCTTCCCTGTTCCCGAGGAGGGCACGATACTGGAAACATACTTTATCCCTTCTAATAATTCCTCTCACTTGCCTGACCATCTCTGATGGGGACCTACGGGACTGGAGAGACCGAGAGGAAGACTAAGGCATCCCCGGCCCAGAGGCCTCCCTCTGCAGGGCCGCGCCTGCAGTGCTTGTGGGTGAACTTGACCGAGGGCGTAACAGGAAGCCCGATTCTGGCCGCAAGCCATTGAAAGTGTTTCAAGTCGGCCCATCAGTGGTAGAGCTGCTAACTCCATCTCCATCTCTGTGGACAGGTTCCCAGCTGATCTGGAATGGAGAGAGGGAAGAGGGGGCTTGACTGACCACCACCGCCAGCTACAAACATAAAAAATGAGGTAACAGCGGGGCTTCAGAAAGATGAGCCAGGCGGCAGCGGGCAAGACGGACTGAAGGAAGACCGGAAGCCCTTACATCAGCTGTGAAGCTCTTCCAACAATCCAAACGTCCCCTGAATCATCTGTAACTGAGGAGTGCGATCCAGGGGCTTATCAATAAAGACTCAAATCAAAACACGTACTTAAGCCAATCTGCCAGAGAGTAAATCAAAGAACACAAAACATATGACTTAATTATCAACATTTAAAAAAAATCAATTAATGTCCTTTCAGAACTAGAGCTGCCTCTGCTGACTAGTGGCGTCGTGAGTTAAAGGAGCCGAAGCAGCTTTATAAATATAAAAAAGACAGAAAGGCTTAACAGTCCCGAACCGGACCTGGGCTACATGGAGGAATTCCGTGATATCCACTGGTCCATCTTCCACTGCTCCCAAACCAAGGGAGGTGGAAAGCCACGTGGATCTCGTGTACATTTCTAAAGGGATAACCAGCCCAACTTGTCAGCATTTTCTCAGAAGGTGTCTCCTGGATTTCTAAACCTCAAGAGCATCTGCTGTCTTCTCAGTTAGCAGACTCACTAGCACTTATCCAACTCATGCATATTTTATATAGCCTCATTAGATAAAAACCAATTCCCTTAACATTGCTATGCATACATCTGACACCCAACCTTGCTTTGTCTTCCCTGATGGCTCAGTGGTAAACAATCTTCCTGCAATGCAGGAGATGCAGGTTTGATCCCTGGGTCAGGAAGACTCCCTGGAGGAGGAAATGGCAACCCACTCCAGTATTCTGGCCTGGGAAATCCCATGGACAGAAGAGCCTGATGGACTTATGGTTCAAAGAGTCCCAAAGAGTCAGACACAACTTAGCACAAAACTTGCTTTGTGAAATGCCTCCCCACTCATTGCCCCAAATGGAATCTATGACAATATCTATCTATATACTTGTCGCCTTGTCTCACAAAAAGTAAACATGAATTCCTTTAAGAAGAAGTTGATAAAATTATAAGCACCAGAGACCAGTGACTAAAGTGAGCCTGGATACCTCTGACTTTCTATTACCTTCTAAACACAAACCAAACTCCTTATTAGAGCTCTCAGACCCTCCCCCTGATGGCCTTAATTCTAAAACATCACCCTGGAGGATGCTGCTGCTTCCACTAATAACCAAACTCAGTCACACCACTAGCTCATGTCTGAGTCTCCCTCCTCGCAAGTAGCTACCCTGCAGAACCATTTCAGCTTCTCCAAAATAATTTGGAAGTTAGAAACTCAACTGGGACACCCCCCATATAAGACATTCCACCCACATCAGAGATGAGCCTGTGTGCACAGGTTCACAGAGAAAGTGGTTCAATGGGCTTCTGAGGTGGCTCAGTGGTAAAAAAAAAAAATCCGCCTGCCAGTGCAGGAGACTCGGGTTTGATCCCGGGATTGGGAAGATTCCTTGGAGGAGGAAATGGCAACCCGTTCTAGTATTCTTGCCTGGGAAATCCCATGGACAGAGGAACCTGATGGGCCGCAGTCCACGAGGTCGCAAAGAGTCAGACACAACTGCACACACACACAAGTTGCTCATTAGTCAGACTCCTGATTTTACTGACTTCTCTTGACCTTCTGAGGAGGTTAGTTTATGTCTATTTGCTGTGAACTACATTCCTGGGATCCCACCCAAGCCTCTGTGATAAACAAAAGGTAAAATCCCCTGCCAGGCAGAAGAGAGTGAATATTATAAGGCAGCTTTAACTTGGATTAGACAAGTACCCATCTGGTCCCAACAGACTGTCCTTCTGAAAATGAACCGAACCATAAAATAAATTCTGAGTTGTGGTACAAGGCATTCTAAAATGCTTTCTCTCTTTAAAACTTCCTCCATGCCTGACCCTGTATAGGACTGATCCCCCCATTAGCTTACATCCTGTTAGCAACTGAATCAATATCTGCACCTTTAATGGGTGCTCCCGGTCTATACTCTGCCTCAGCACTTAGAACTTAAATTCTCCTTAAATATAGAGGAGTTTTGTATGACTTCAGAAAGTTTAAATATTTTCCACCAAGAATTTAGAAAGAGACAGAACAAAAGACATCACATTTGCATGCACGTGTCTGAGTCACTCAATTGTGTCCGACTCTTTGTGACTCCAGGGACTGCAGCCCACCAGGCTCCTCTGTCCATGGGATTCTCCAGGCAAGAATACTGGAATGGGTTGCCATGCCCTCCTCTAGGAGATCTTCCTGACCCAGGAATCGTCATGTCTCCTGCAGTGCAGGAGGATTCTTTACCCAGTGAGCCCCCTGGGAAGCGCACTTTTGTACAGCGATGACAAATATTTAGCTCCCTGAATAAAGAGTACGTTTGGACCCTGACAGGATCTCTAGCCAGGGCCCCTGCAGTCAGCTCCAGCAGCCAGTGCGTCCCCACGCCCTCTTCTCTAGACGGGTCTCTACAAGGGGCACTGTGGTCTGTCTCCTCTGGTCTCCCCGACTCACCATCTTCTGAGCACCTTGCTGACATGTCAGGCACCGCGTTGGATGCTGAATGAGAGACACGGACCTGGGAGGCGCCAGCACTACACAGCTCGCAGCTAGGGAGTCTAGGCAGCCCTTCTCTGTCTGGAACTCTGCACACACCCCTGGCTCTCCCAGACCCCTGGCACCGGCCCTGGGTCTGTGCACGCTTCACCCCTGACAGCTGCCCCTCTGCTGTCTACACGGCTGCTGCTCCCCGCATCACTGCCCACCCCATACACACCTGTGACGTCCCTTCCCTGACACCCTGCGTGTGCTCACAGACTTTAATTCTTCTTAATCCAAAGGGAATGGCAAGAAATGGAAGGCACAGTATTAATTAAGGCTATCTTTCTCTCCTCAGGAGGTGAAGAGGTGGGTTTACTTTGGCCCAGAGTGGGGAAGCCGTCCAGGGGCTGGAGCCTGGCCACGGCCAGCCGGGCCGTGGACGCAGAGCCCAGGGCCGGGGTGAGAAGAGGGGGACGCACCTGGCCTTCCTGGCCTTCGTCCTGGCCGCAGCGTCGGGGCCGCCCCTCTTCTCTTTGGCCTCCCTGGGGCCCGAGGCCTCGCGGGGCTTCCGCGCCTTCTTGGTGCCGTCCTTCTGCTTTGGCTCCCTGGGCTCCTTGGTCTTCCTGGGCTCCTTGGCCTTCCTGGGTTCCTTCAGCTCTCTGGGCTCGCGCTTCCTCTTTGGCTTAGGCTCCCTGTCCTTGCTTCCCTTTGCCGCCCCTTCGTGCTCCCCTGGATCCTTTTTCTTGCGCTTCTTCTTCACGCCTGTGCCTCCTCCACCACTGTCCTCCATACCATTATGGGACGCCGTTTTCCTGGGGAAAAGGGGCCCGGCCTCCTCTTCAATGTCGTACAGCTCCTTCGGTGCTGGACAGTGACTGGCAACATCTTCGATCTTCTCCTCCTGGTCAGTGCTATGGTCAAATGGGGAGGGGGATGTGTAGTCAAAATTGACAGAGGCATCAGACATTGGGGAGTGATTCGGAACTTTTAGACTTGACAACTGCAAGAAAGAGAGAAAGACAAGCATGTTATTCTTCTGCTGCAAGCTTCACACAGTGATGTCAACTGTGAATGTATGGATCTGTTCTGTATCTCCTGAGTGCCTAAAACGTGGTAGTTCCTCCTCTGCTCGGCCACAGTTGTAGAGCGGCAAATACGACGCTTTATTGAAAATATTTGCCTCTCTTGTGTGGAGCAAGGTCCTGGTGGACCAAGTTGTTGTTAGTATATTATGTAGGAAATGTGTATGCAAAGATCTAAAGGCTTTCCATGTTTTGCAGAAATCTGAAACACCTGTTTCAGCTCCAAGTCTAGAACCGCCAACAATGGTCTCCCACAAAATACCTGTAGATGCCATTGTGCTTATTCGCTCAGTCGTGTCTGACTCTTTGTGACCCCACGGACTGAAACCCACTAGGCTCCTCTATCCATGGGGATTCTCTAGGCCAGAATACTGGAGTGGGTTGCCATGCCCTCCTCCAGGGGATCTTCCCAACCCAGGGATGGAACCCAGGTCCCCCGCATTGCAGGTGGATTCTTTACCGTCTGAGCCACCAGGGAAGCCACAGAAGCCACTAGCAGACACAAATCCTGGGCACGCTGCTCCAACCCAGAGTGGCATTTACCATGCTAATACACAAAGTTACTGGCCAAGTGTGCTCCTGGATAAAGCTGATGTCAGCAGGGTGATAAGGATATAGGGTCAAGCTCAATGTGTGAGATTTATTTCCCCCAATCTTCGCTCTCATCGTCAAGCAGCATCAACATTCAGCTGGTTTGATTTTCGAACAAAACATCTGGTCACTCAAAACTGCACCTTTTCTTTTTAACTAAAAATAGTGTTCTGTATGATCGTCTAACCTTGTCACCAGACTCAGCACCAGATAACCTTTGAAAGTGAAAGTTGCACAGTCATGTCCGACTCTTTGTGACCCCATGGACTAAACAGTCCATGGAATTCTCCAGGCCAGAATACTGGAGTGAGTAACCTTTCCCTTCCCCAGACAATCTTCCCAACCCAGGGATCGAACCCAGGTCTCCAGCACTGCAGGCGGATTCTTTACCAGCTGAGCCACAAGGGAAGCCCAAGAATACCGGAGTGGGTAGGCTATCCCTTCTCCAGGGGATCTTCCAGACCCAGGAATCGAACCCAGGTCTCCCGCATTGCAGGCGGATTCTGACCCACCGGGGAAGCCTGCCAAAGATAACCTTCGGCCACTTACAAAAAAGCAAGTAACTGTACAGGAGCGTGCTTTACTGTAACAGATGCCTTTAGAAAGTAAGTGTCACAGGTGCTGAAGGCAGCCCTAAAAAGGACATTTCAAAGCTGATTTGGAGCACTGCCAAATAAACGTGCAGCCTCCTAACACCTAACACCACTTTTAAGGAAGCATCCCTTTGGAAGCAGAAGTTATGTCTCATATTTTCAGGTGTGGTGTCACAGAGAACATCTGTCATTTCATAACCACGCTAAGGTTGCCAGTAATCTGACAACAACATGGGTGCTAGTTTCAGGAAATAAAGAAGCAACCTATGGAGGACCTGGAAGAGACAAGCAGGCTTTCTAGGAGGATGGTTATAGTCACCATTGGATGATGGCTTAGCAGCGGCCCCATTTGTGAGTCGCCTGCTCTGTTAACATGAGGCCAGGCCTGTGCTGAAGGGCACAGACACTTGCCAGGTAGTGCGGTTTCCCTCTGGCCTTCTGGTCACCCCATCTCTGCTCAGACTTCCTGGCCCACCCTGGGAGTGACGGGGTGCAAATCTCAGCTGCTTATTTCCCTTTCGTTCTTCCCAGCTCCCATTCTTAGCCTGATATTTCCAAACACAACACTGAGAATCCCAGAAGAAGATGATGAAAGCAAAGGAGGATTCTTCTGGATTTTTATCATAAACACAGTTCAGGGTCATAAACAAGCCTAAATCCAGAGGGAACTGGTCATTATGGCAGGACTCACTACTTGGAGGGTGAGGGTGGGGGCACAATTTAGTGTGACTACCTCACTGCTGATTCAGTACTTAAGATGGTTTAGGAAAAAGAAGAGCTAAGTAAACTTCAGAGAAATTTAAATCAACCAACCGTAAGAAAGTGATTTAGATGGTAAATCTTATGTGTTGTCCACCACAATAAAAAGACCAAAAAAAGTAGGGAGGGAGGAAGAAAGAGAAGAAAACGCAGAAAGAGAAAGAAACTCAATAGTACGGTAACGGACCCAGTTAAGGCTGGGATCCTATGAGCACCTTTCCATCTCTGGGATACTACTAAATTCTGTGCCCGGGACACTCGGCCCTCAGGGAGCAAGTTTTTGCTTAGCATGCAAGGGTGGACACACTGAAAAAGGCAGAGACACACAGGTGTTTATTCAAAGAGGCTTTAAAAGACAACACACTGAAGACCTAATTCTAGCAAGGCAGTTCTCTGAAGCTCTAAGTGAGACCCTCTCCTCAGTTCATACCTCATGTTAAGGTCTCTCTTTTGGGGGCTCTCCAGTAAGCTGAGCAGGTAGCTCAGGCAGGTATGGTAGTACCTAGGTATCCAATCATTAGGCAGTAACAGTAACAGCAGCCAGAGCTACTGAACACACATCAAATGGAGATACTCAGAACTACGCAAAGCATGTTTCATGACGTCTCCGATTTTTTCCAACAACCCTGCAGGCTTATTAGCACAATGATGTCTGTTTTGTGTAAGGGCAAAGGGAAGATTACTAACTGATGCTACGTGATGTGCCCAAGGCCATACAGCTAATGACCAAAGGAGCCTGGATCGGAACTCTCTGGCCAAAAGCTAATGTTGGTTTCGTTGAGCATTTGACGACACCCCTGGGAAGCAGACCACCAGACAAGAATTAACTACGCTTGGTCAGAAACCCTAAATGTGACAGTGTACTCAATTGCTTTGGGAGAAGATCAGGTTCTTTATAAAACTAAACACATACTTACCTGATGTCCTAGCAATCTCATTCCCAGGAATCCCAGAGAGTTGTCTAGTCCACCTCTCACTTTACAGATAAAATAATCTGTCTTGAGATTTAGAGTTGTTGTTTAATTGCTAAGTCTGTGTCCGACTCTTTTGTGACCCCATGGACTATAGCCCTCCAGACTCCTTTGTCCATGGGATTTCGCAGGCAAGAATACTGGAGTGGGTTACCATTTCCTCCTCCAAGAGTTCTTCCTAACCCAGGAACTGAACCCATGTCTCCTGCCCTGGCAGGCGAATTCTTACTAATTCTTTACCGCTGAGCTACCAGAGGAGTCAAGAGGTTTAGAGAGAAAAGGCAGTTTGTCAAGATATATTCCTAGGAAGTGGCACAGCTGGGACATCCTGGAGGGAGAAGGGAAACCCAAGACATGAGCACAATCAACCAGTGTTTAAAAGGCGGAAGTATCCCAAAAAGCAGGTATTAGTAAGCAAAAATATAAAATTTTAATCTTGCAAGTCAGTAATTCCTCAGAATTTTTTTTTTTTTAAATTTTCAAGAGACCTTCTTGGGAGCCTGGAAAAGTATCTGCTGAGGATTAAAAATATAAGACAAAAAATATTTCTTCCACGTATCTCAAGGTCAGCTGGGGGGTGGGGAGGGGAGGGAGGCAAAAGAGCATAAATGAAGTCTCTGTTTCAGTTTCCACCAAGAAGGGCACTAAATTACCCCGTTTGAAAATGGCCTTAAAAGGGACAGACGGCAGATGACTGACCACAGGAACAGTATCATTTTATATTACACTGACAGCTTAACCAGAATCACGCATCTAGGGTAACGTCAGGATGAAGCCAAGAGAGATGGATAAAACACACATCAATGTTAACTTCTAAACCACACTGACAGTAATAAAACATATTTCTTGGGCTCAAAATTAACAATCTACGCTATTCCTGGAAAAGACACTTAAAAGATCTGAATCTAGATAAATAGGTTCCCAGACAGACATCCAAGGACAAATCTCAGGTGTTCCCCTGAAGAATCACGCAAGTCCTTGAAAGTCAAAACGGACTCTAAGAAAATCATCCATGCTACAAAATGTAGAGACCCTGAAAAAACTGTGCTAAGTGAAAGAAGTCAGACACCTTGAAGACCATATATTGTCTAATTTTACTTACATCAAACGCCCAACATAGGCAAATCCATAGAGACATAAATGAAGGTATATGGAGTTGCCAGGGGTTGGGGAAAGAAAAAAGTAGTGTCTGCAACAGGCATAAGGTTCTTTTGGGGGTGATGAAAATCTTCTAGAATCAGATAGTGGTGATCTTTACACAATCCTGTGAACAAACCAAAACCACCGAATTCCATGTTTTAAATATGGGATTTATAGAAAGTGAATTATATCTCACTTAAAAAAATTCAACATAAGAATATACTGACAAGGGTCCTCACTCTTATGTTGCTAACAGGAGTATCAGTTTTTTGGTTTTTTTTGGCTGCAACACACAGCATGTGGGATCTTAGTTTCCTGACCAGGGATTGAACCCATGCTCCCTACAGTGGAAGCATGGAGTCTTAACCACTGGATCACCAAGAAGTCCCCAGTGCTAACTAGTGAAAGCCTTTTTGCAGGGGAGAGTAGCTAAAATTTTAATCATGGATATGCTTTTAAGTGAGCAATATCTCTTTGAGAACATAAACTAAGGGAAACATTGAGAAACTCCAAAGTTTATATGTAAGAACATCTGATACAGAATTGTTTTTTAATAGAGTAAAAATAAATATTCTATTTAAAAGTAAACACACGGAATTCCCTGGTAGTCCAGTGGTTAGGAACTCAGCGCTTTCACTGCCAGACTGCTTGGGTTCAGTCCCTGGTAGGGGAATCAAGACCGCACAAACCACGCAGCATGGCCAAATAAATAAATAGAACATAAATATCTTATTTGTCAATCTTTAGGAAAATGCTTAAATTAATAGCACATCCACACACAATAACACTACACAGCCATTATTACACAAAGTTTTACATGACATTTAAACATTTAAAGTTTTAAAGTTTAAAAAGTTTTAGCTGACATTTAAAGTTTTAGCTAACAACATGTGGGAAAATAAAAACATATATATATATATATAATCTAAATTTTTTAAATGCGACATCACCACTAGCTTTTTAAAATAAATTTTAGGATACATACCATCATTATGTCTGGGAGATAAGACTGTGGGCAAGTTTCACTTCTTTTTCCTAAAACTTTCTCAAAGTTATTACCTACCTGTCTTTAATTGTTTCCCATGATTAGAAGCTTTATAGGACAGTGACTTTGTGGTGTTCCCCAACATTTTTGTGGCTTATAGTAAAACTCAGTCATGTGGTTATTGGGTGAAACGAATATTTTCAATTTGAGAAAAATAAGAAAGTCTACAAAATTGTACACGAAAGCAAAAATGACAATACCCGTGAACAGAAGAAAGAAGAAAACAAACAAAATGTTAACAGTCATTTGAGGCTGTGTAAATTGTTTTTCTTTTTTAATACATAGACGACTAGATTTTCAATAATGAGAATAATACTTTCATGATGTTTGTCACAGATAAACTTTTCACATGGATGTTTAGCAGAAAAATTTTAAAGACTTGAATGATAAACAGGAAAATCTGTTTGCCAGACAATTCATGCTCCTCCAAGTCATCAGGCTTCAGAAATCAAAGGGAGACTATGAGAGGTGCCAACTCACGATGACATCTGACTGTGCGCAGGGCACGGTGCGGTCCTCACTGGGGCCAGGCAGGCCCCCGCACACCCTTCACCCACAAGCGCGTCCTCCGGCTTCTACTCGTGGTGAGCGGCCCCATGGGGCCCTGTTGCCAGTCTGCTTCAGGGCCTCCTGCATTCCCCAGGGAGAAGACGGTGTTCTGTGTGGTGGTGTTTAGTCGACTCTTTTGCAACCCCATGGACTGCAGCGTACCAGGCTCCTCCGTCCACAGGATTTTCCGGGCAAGAATACTGGAGTGGGGTGCCATTTCCTTCTCCAGGAAATCCCCCCCACCCAGGGATCGAACCCACGTCTCCTGCATTGGCAGGCAGGATTCTTCACCACTGAGCCACCAAGGAAGCCCATGCTCTACGTGCAGACTAACTTAACCTAAAGAAATCAGTTAGATATAAAAGTAAGCAGAAAAGCTTAGCTAAGTTTGAGACCTGTCTTTTTTTTTCTTTAAGTCCAAATAACAAAAATTAAAATACAAAATAAGAAGCAATCGCTCCTATTAACAAGTTGGGTCTGTGGACATTTCAGGTGGCAAACCTAC
The DNA here is from genome assembly GCF_032405125.1 of Capricornis sumatraensis. Taxonomy (NCBI): domain Eukaryota; kingdom Metazoa; phylum Chordata; class Mammalia; order Artiodactyla; family Bovidae; genus Capricornis; species Capricornis sumatraensis. Next base: position 73,431,728 of record NC_091083.1, read on the forward strand.
TTCCCAATTAAAATTAGAATTGGCTTATATTTTTGCCTTCTCTTTCATCTGAAAGAGTATTTCTCATAGTTACCTGACTGTGGAATACAGTAAAGACGGAAAACCCCACATATCCTTGCCTTTTTATGCTGCAGTTGCACCGGGACACTCATCATTCAGCACAAAGATTTGTGCTGAGATGGCAAGACTCATCTGAGGAGGGAGAGTGTCAGTGTGTGTGTGTCCCCGCTCTGTGCTGAGTTTTTTCCCTGCATTCAGCATATTCATCTGAGGAGAGAGAGTATCAGAGAATCAGAGTGAGCGAGCAAGCGGGTGTGTATGTGTGAGAGAGAGAGAGTGTGCGTGTGTGTGTCCCCTCTGTGTTCCTTGAGTTTTACCCCTGTATTCAGCATATGTGCTCTGGGCGGTAAAGCAGCCATTTCAATCCTGTGTCTCTTCTCCCACAGTCACAGCTGGTTAGCACCAGGGGAAGAGTTCCGTTTCAGGGATCTAAGGTGGAAACCTTAGGTATGTAAGATGCAGGTGTCCAGGAGGCTCTTGGATATACTTTCCAAGAGAAATCTCTAGAAGAGTACATTGGACTGCCCAGGAAGAATGGGTAAAGAGAGAAGAGGGAACAGGGCCTATGAGGAACACTAATGCTTACGGTTCCCAGAAGGGGAAGAACCTATACACCGTGTGGGAAGGAGCATCATCAGGCCAGTGATACAGCGGGAAAAGGGCAAGAAAGTGCGGCTTCACAGACACCTGAGGATGAGAGCATTTTAGGACAGAACGCTCACAGGTGTCAAATGCTGCTGAGGAGCAGGTAAGCTAAGAACTGAAGAGTGATCAACACATCTGGTGGTGTCATTTCTACAAAACACATCCACCCCAAAACCCCTGAACCTGGTCATTCCTGGTCCCCATCTCTATTTCCACATTAAAACAGGGTACAGGGTGGTGTTGGGTTTTTATCTTACAATGTTCCAGGAATCTTAGAAAGTCAACATCTCTAAATATATCTTTAGGCGAACTCAACCTAAACCTTGTCAATTCCAGGCAGCAGTAACAAAAATGGGGCGGGGGAGCAGGCAGATTATCAAATTTAGATGCCAACAAGAAAAGAGCAAGAGAGAGGGAAACCATTTGATAAGTGCCTGTTTGTTAACAAGTGTTGTTTCTAGAAACTACGCGTTTTATTTTCAAACAACTATGGCCTTAATGGAGAAACCAAAAGTTCAAAGTGATTCAGTTCTCTAAATCTGTCCAAGTGGAATGATGTTTGCTTCATCCGAGGCTAGGGGAGGCCTCTTCTAGAATGTTTTTGTGGCATCTTCTAAACTAAGTAGGTCAACAAATACAGAAAAATAAGACTAATTTCCTTCCTGTTCCACCTGGAATTTCACTGTAGGCTTAGGCTACCAGGGCCTCTGAGCCCAGAACTTCAGCAAACCCTGGCCAACCGCACTGCCACATACCAAAGCCCAGAAAGACCAGGGCCTAGAGTCAGGAATACCGCATGTGTGGACAGGGAATGGTGCTTTTCATACACCCTAGTCACAGCTACTCTGAGTATTCAGCGCTGTTTTGATATCTGAAGGACAAAACAGATGCCAGCAATGATCATAGTAATACCTGATTTTACTAAGGACTGAGTATTCTTAAACAGATTATGTCTCTAAACAGCTCGAAGAGGAAGTATATTATGGTTCCAACTACAACTTCATCTTCTAGAGAAGCTCAGAGAGGTGAATAAGTCGCCCAAAGTCACACAGCTCGTGAGCAGTAGACTTGCCATTTGAGATCAGATTTGATGCCTGGTTTTAAGAGCCACTGCTCTTGACTCCTTCACGATGCTGCCTCACGCGCTGGATACACCAAACTTAGAATCAGAATTAGCAAGACTCTCTAAGCACCTCTACTTTATCTCCATCATCCACTGCCCAGCACCACTGTATCTCCCTAACCTTTCCCCAGAAAACTGTTAACTCTCTCCTCTTCTATCCATCTCTTTACAAATCCATTTGTTTTCCAGAACAGAATGAGAGAATACATGAAGAATCAATCAATCTAGCAGAACGTTGAAGATTAAAGAAGGGACCTCAGACTTTCCAAAACTACCCAGAAGGACCCCAAGATAAGGGTTAAAGAATATCTATTACGCACTTGGCAGCTACCAGAAGACTTACAACCTCCATCCTAAGGATGTATCTTGTTGGCACCGGGTACTGTATTTCCTTTTCCCTCCGCAAATGAGAACTTTTGATCTTTGGTCACTAAGTGTTATACAGTTTCTCCAAACTTGGAAAATTTCTCCAAAACTGTATCAGTGGTAAAAGGATGAGGTAGCTCATTAAGAAACCAGACAGTGAGTTAATGAGAAGACTATAAACTGTATCAACAGTGGAAAGAAGTTCACTGCTGTTACTTCTGCTTCTTTTCATAATGCTCAGAATACCAGCTTTGGGCTAGTTTTCCTGAGAGTGAATCCCAGTTAAATAGAGGAAGGCAATTCTCTGCAGCTATACTGACACTCGTCACCACTTTGACGTTGGCCCAAGGCCTCGTTACCAGAGCTCCCCAGACTCCTCTGGCCAGGAAGGGAGATGAGGAAATGCTATTTGCTGTTGAAACGTGGTAGTCTTTCTTCCAGGGTTTCCTACATGTAAATAGATTCAGCGTCACTTTATTCGTAGAATTAAAACTCAGCAGCTTATTTCTGTTTTTAGAAAGTTCCCTTGTGTCTGTCTCAGCTAGTGACATACTGAGCGTTATCAGTAACATGAGCTGAAAGAACCACTATGTAATATATAATTATATATTTTAATTAAAAATTGTATCTGCTTAAAAATTGTATCTACTTTTTATTCTGGTACCAACAGATAAATACCATACACGGTAAACCCTAGGATTCTAGTGAGGATGGACCTCGGAGGCCATCTAGCCCAGGCTCCCATCTCCTGGCCTCTGACACCCAAGCAAACGGCTCTCCAGCCTCTCCAGGGGCAGAGAGCTTACTGCCCACAAGGTACAGGACACAGCTGAGCAGCTCAACTTCTCAGGACGGTCTTCTTCAGCTGGAGCTATACCCTGGCCACCTGTAACTCTCCACATGTGTCCATACTCATCCTCAGATGAGACAGATAGATACAGTTAACCTCTTCTCCACAAGATCAATCTAAATCTTCCCTTCTTCAAGCTCCATCATCTTAGTCTCACCTATCATACCTCACGCAGTCAGTGTTCCTGTACAGTCAGTCACTTTGCTCTGACCTCTCAAGTATATGTTTCAGAGCACAAAATGAATTAGGGCAGTAACAAAAATGAAAATATGCTAAGGTATGTCCAAAGATCAGTTTGCAAGCCTGTGGATTGCTTTGGTGGGAAGGTTTTTTTTTTATTTTCATGCTTGGCAGCATCTTGCAGTTCAGGCATCTGTATGGCCTATCACCAGTATCTGGAAGAGAAGCAGCAGCAACTGCTCCACTTAATTAACTTGCTTCTCCACCCCACCTAACTCTTAAGTAAGAACCCTGTACTATCCATCAACACTGACTATAAGGTCTAAATGAAAACCCATCTCACTGAGGCTACATAATAGCCAGCTGACATATCAAAGGTCTTAATGTGACTGTGAAAATTCATGTTGGAATAATTTTGATAAAGAACATTTTTTTGTTTGTTTTGGCCACCTGTTGTGAAGAACTGACTCAATGGAAAAGACCCTGATGCTGGGAAAGATTGATGGCAGGAGGAGAAGGGGACGACAGAGGATGAGATGGTTGGATGGCATCACTGACTTGACGGACATGAGACTGAGCAAGCTCCGGGAGCTGGTGATGGACAAGGAAACTTGGCATGCTGCAGTTCACAGGGTCGCAAAGACTGAGCGACTGAACTGAACTGTTTTTCACTGACATGAAAGCTTACTTTAAATAGTGTTTAAAAAATTTAAATATGCAGACTGTTTTAAGAATTATAAATCTGCCCATATATCATAAATGACAATAGTTTTAGGGTTTGGGATTCTCTTCAAGTAATGTGTTCTTCTGAACAGCAGCATAATATTCCACTGGCACCGGCTATGATGTAAACACAGACCTGCCTCACAGACACTGCAGGATCAGTTCCAGACCACCACATAAAACAAGTATCATAGTGAAGTGCATCACACAGTTTTTGGCTTCTTAGTGCATATAAAAGTTATGTTAACAGTATACTGGACCCCAAAAATGAAATTAAGACGCTTACTCCTTGGAAGAAAAGTTATGACCAACCTAGATAGCAATATTCAAAAGCAGAGACATTACTTTGCCAACAAAGGGCCGTCTAGTCAAAGCTATGGTTTTTCCAGTGGTCATGTATGGATGTGAGAGTTGGACTGTGAAGAAGGCTGAGCGCCAAAGAATTGATGTTTTTGAACTGTGGTGTTGGAAAAGACTCTTGAGAGTCCCTTGGACTGCAAGGTGATCCAACCAGTCCATTCTAAAGATCAGTCCTGGCTGTTCATTGGAAGGAATGATGGTAAAGCTGAAACTCCAGTACTTCGGCCACCTCATGCGACAAGCTGACTCATTGGAAAAGACCCTGATGCTGGGAGGGATTGGGGGCAGGAGGAAAAAGGGATGACAGAGGATGAGATGGCTGGATGGCATCACCGACTCGATGGACTTGAGTTTGAGAGAACTCCGGGAGTTGGTGATGGACAGGGAGGCCTGACGTGCTGCGATTCATGAGGTCACAAAAAGTCGGACATGACTGAGTGACTGAACTGAACAGTATATTGAAGTCTATTAAAATAATATGCAATAGCATTATCTCTAAAAAAGAACAATGTACATACCTTAATTTAAAAACACTTTATTGCTAAAAAAAATGCTAACCATCATCTGAGCCTTTAGCAAGTTCTATTCCTTTTGCTGATAAACGGTCTTGCCTTGATGATGATGGCTACTGACTGATCAGGGTGCTGGCTGCTGAAGGCTGGGGTGGCTGTGGCAATTTATTAATATAAGACGACAATGAGGCTTACCACATTGATGGAGTCTTCCTTTCAGAGTTTTCGGTAGCATGCAGTGCTGTCTGACAGTGTTTTACCCACAGTACAACTTTTAAAATTGGAGTCGAGCCTCTCAAGCCCTGCCGCTGTTTTATCAACTAAGTGTGCAATATTCTAAATCCTTTGTTGCCATTTCAAACCTTCTTCACCGGGAGCAGTTTTCATCTCAAATCACTTTTTTTGCTCATCATAAGAAGCAACTCCTCATTTGTTCAGTTTTATCATGAGATTGCAGCAATTCAGTCCCTTCTTCAGGCTCCACTTCTAGTTCTCCACCACAGTTACAGTTATTTCCTCCACTAAAGTCTTGAACCCCTCAAAGTCACCCATGAAGGTTGGAATCAACTTCTCCTAAATCCCTGTTAATGTTGACATTTTGACCTCTTCCTGTGAATCACAAATGTTCTTCACAGTATCTAGAATGGTGAATCCTCTCCAGAAGGCTTTCAATTTGCTTTGTCCAGATCCATCAGAGGAATCGCTATCGATGGCAGCTACGGCCTTACAAAATACATGTCCTAAATAATAAGATTTGAAAGTCAAATTACTTCTCGATCCAAAGGCTGCAGAATGGATGCTGTGTTAGCAGACCTGAAAATACCATTAATCTCGCCATACAACTCCATCAGAGAGCTCTGGAGTGACCATGGGCGTTGTCAACGAGCAGTCATTTTTTTCTGAGCAGCAGGACTCAACAGTAAACTATGCTGTAAACACATGTGCTGTCATCCAGGCTACGTAATTTTCATTTAGAGACTATAGGCAGAGTAGATTTAGCTCAATTTTTAAGGGCCCTAGTAGTTTCAGGATGGCACATGAGCACTGGCTTCAACTTCAAGTCACCAGCTGAATTAGCCCCTAACAAGAGAGTCAGCCTGTCTTTTGAAGCTTTGAAGACAGGCACTGACTTCTCCTCTCTAGCAATGGAAGTCCTAAAAGGCATCTTCTTCCAATGAAGGCTGACTTGTCTAAACTGAAAATCTGTCGTGTGGCGTAGTCACCTTCACGGATCGCATGAGCTAGATCTGCGTAACTTGCTGCAGCTTCTGTATCTGCACTCGCCGCTTCACCTTGCATTCTTATGTTACGGAGATGGCTTCTCTCCTTAAACCTCATAAGCCAACCTCTGCTAGCTTTGTACTTTTCTTGGGCACTTGCCTCACCTCTGTCAGCCTTCACAGAATTGAAGAGAGTTAGGGCTTTGCTGTGGATGAAGCTCTGACTCAAGGGAATGCTGTGGTTTGCTTGACCTTCCACCTAGACCACTAAAACTTCCTCCACACCAGCTATAAGCCTGCTGTGCGCTCATCACTGATGTGGTCACTGGAGCGGCACCTTTAATTTCCTTCAAGAACTCTTCCTTTACATTCACAACCTGGCTAACTTAAGCATAGGAGGCCTTGATTTTAGCCTGTCTCTACTTCCCATGTGCCTGCTTCACTAAACTTAATCACCTTTAGCTTTTGATTGAAAATGAAAGCCAAGCAACTCTTCCTTTCACCTGAACACCTAGAGGCTGCTGTAGGGTTATTAAGTGGCCTAATTTCCATATTGCTGCACCTCAAGGAATGGCTGTTTCTTGGGTTCAGAAGCCAGAGGAGAAGGTGAACGGTGGAGGAACAGCCACTCAGTGGAGCAGTGAGCACACACACATTCATCCATGAAGTTCACTGTCTCACATGGGTGCAGTTCCTGGCACCCCAAAACAATTACAATAGTAACACAAAGATCATGGATCTCAGATCACCATAACAAATAAAATAGCAATGAAAAGGCCTGAAATATTGACAGAATTACCAAAACGTGACACCGAGACGTGAAGTGAGCAAATGCTATTTGAAAAATGGCCCTGTTAGACTTGCTCAAGGCAGGGGTGCCACAAACATTCCATTAAAAAAAAAAAAAAAGCAGTGTCTGTGACAGTAAAATGAAGCCTTCCTATAGTCCCCTTTTTAATGAACACGTAAGTTCTTTTCCATTTTTGCTCTTATAAACAAAGCAGCCATGAAGCCGTACACACAGTTTTGCACACTTGTCTGAGTATACCCATAGCAGAAAATTCTGGCAGATGGAACTGCATGGTCTGCAGTGTTTGTCTGCTAACTTTTGACTCTAAAGAGCTAGGACAGGAAGAAATCAGGAGTGTAGACAGCCTTTAGGCAGCAGATGAGTCAATTATTTCCTAGAACAGGCTGTTTTAGTTTGGTTTCACAAGGACCTATCTGCTGGAGACAGAACAGAGGGTCGTCCTTGGAACCATATCCCTAGACCACCCTGTATTCGACTACTGAGTGCTCTATAGAAGCAGAGAGGAAAGTAGGTGGTCCCACCCAACCTCTGTGCACGGGTTCCAGCTGAAGAGCAGAGACTCAGACCTCCCCGGTTGCCTGGTTGTCATCAATTCTGTACAAGGAAAACCAGCCCAATTCCAGGATATCGAAGCTGGTCCCCTCATCTCACCTCCCTGGGCCTCACTGGTTTAGGTCTCTGGGTTGCTCTGAATAGGGAACCACCTGGAACACAGAACTATGATACCAACTGAGGAAAAAGATCTTAGCAGGATGGGTCACAGGGGCCAAATGTTTTATCAACTCCTCTCCCCTTCAGGAAACCAAACAGTGCCAAATTGTTGAGAGGTTCACTATTTTCTGCAGGAGAAAACTTCCGCAGATCATGATAAATAGGAGGTCTGTGAGAAAATGCTTTCAGTTTAACTGAACATCGAAAATAATAAATACATAAACTGGAAAGAAGTGAGCACTTCTCTCTTTATAAAAACTTGGTAAGCTATTCCCGGGGGCGGGAGAGGGGGAGAAACATCTCTTTTTCACATAGCTTATTTTGAGTCATTCTGATTTACAGTCTTCATTACGGTTATTCTATATGGAGCTGACCTGAGCACACTACAAATCTATATATTAAGTCCTTCAGGACAGAGCTCTCAGTTACCATGTGGAGAATGGAAAACACAGGAATCAGGGTAACCACCAGAGGCTGAGAGAGAAGCCACAACTGCCAGCATCTCCTCTTGTTTAAAGAAAAAAAAAAGCAAAGCACCAGTATGAGCTGGATTCACTCACTTAAAAGATAGGTGATCTCTTACCTGCTTCTCTTTCTTCTGTATTTTCATTATCATCTATTAAAGGCAATTATTTTATTTCTGTAAAACACAAAAAAGGCAAAAATTATGTTAAAATCCACAATAAAACATTTCAGATTATCTCAACATTAGCTGTGGCCCATGAGGAAAACAGAGAATGGAGGATTACTTCCCCAGAACATTTACGATCAGCAATCTTCCAGCCTGACACTCCTGAGAGCCCTGTGCACTGGCCTAAGCCTACCTACTCCCATCCTGAGCCCTCAGTTTTTGCTCTAGATGCACCAGAGTCAAAAAGATACTGTCTTCGTAAATAAAACAAGTTATAAGAGATGCTGGCGCATTAAATCAAAGGGAACTAAAAGAGGAACCGAAAATAATGCCATGAGTATATTTGGGGGGTGTGGAGGGGGGCTAGAACTAATAAGCAAAGCCCTCATTTTTGGGGGGAAGAAAATTAGTAAATAATATCTATAACTGATATATCAAGAAACAGAAATATGCGCAATAAAAGAGAGAGTTAAAGGACTTCCTTGGCTAAGACTCCATGCTTCCAGTGCAGGGGGCCCAGGTTCGATTCCTAGTCAGGGAACTAGACTCCACGTGCCACAATTAAAACCAGTGCAGCCAAATAAAAATAAATATTTTTAAAAGAGAAAGAGCTGAAAGTTAAAACTGGTTCTTCTGAAGGATAGAGGAGCTGGTATAAGACAGGACAGGGCACTCCTGCACTTCATCATATGCTGTCCTACATTACTTGATGTTTCAAACCATGTGCATTTTAAACTGACAAAATAAATTCTATTTCAATATTCCATAATTTTTTCCTAATGATTTTATTATACCCACTATTATTATATGCATTTTATTATACCCATTCCCAGGCTCCAACCACAAAGCCCATGACGACACTGAGCTTCTCATAAATGTCTTTTGAGCAGCACAGCCACAAGACTCCAGCAACTGGCTTGAGAGGTCTGGAAGTGCTCTGGGGCATCCAAGGGACAGAAGGACCTCTGTTCTAGGAAACCCAGAATGGAGGGCTGCCTGAGTCACCCACTCTCATCTCCCCCAAAGACAAACAATGGAAAGATCATAGTATATATATATTGGCTTCTGGTTCTAGTCTGGATGTAGACACCAATTCATATGCATTGTTAACCTTGATTTCCTGGACATCCCACAGAGCTAGGAACCCATCCCAGAGACGCACGATTATCCTAACGATACACTTACTTCTCACATGCAAGTGAATGTGGTATGTGCAGGCGTCAAAGAGAACTTTTAGATTAATCCAAGGCAGTCTCACCTAAGTGGGCTCAGGGTGTGTTTGATGCAAATGAGAAAAATGAAGGCCTTGGGATTTCAATCATCTGTGGGAACCACAATTACAGTTTAAAGTCTGTCAATTTAGGGTTTTCTTTTCCTCCAAGAGTCAGAAGCATTTTCTATTCAAAGGAGCATAATATGTTACCAGGCTACTGCTGCTTTCAAAGAGCACAGCATCCATGGAAGCAACAAGTGGCGAAGTGGGCACAGGCAGGCCCTAGACTAGGGGGCAAAGAGAGGGCAGCAGAGAAGAACTGGCCAAGTCAGGAAAAGGGAAAACCAAGTCAGTAAATGTGCTTTGAAGGGTCAGTGTGAGGACTAATATTTGATGAAACAACGAACTTTCCTCAAGAAAACCATAAATTCCTGAGAAATGGCAAGGTAAGGGCTCTGAAATCAGGGCAGTTCAGAGAATCTTACCCTCTGGACTTCAATACAGTGGAGTTGACTCTAGGTCAACTATGTTAGCACAAAAGTCTATCTCCTTTATCTTTCAATTTTGAGTTATCAGACCCCAGAAAACCAACATTCTCAACCATCACAAACTGCCACAAATTCTGAAATGAAGAAGGAAGTTTGCGAAATAAACTCTAGCTAATAAAAAGGGATATTATCAATAACCAGACATGCAACTCAAATAAAATTCTACCCAACAAAATGAAATCAACTGCTTACAAAATGCAGAGAAAGTCTAGTGCCAAGAAAAATCACCTTTTACTATATATAAAAAAAATCAAGTATAATGCAGTAGAGACATCAAAAAACACAATTTCTGATTAAGGTCCACAAACCAGCATGCAAATGAACAGGGCCCCAACACTGCCTGCAACGTGGGGAAAACAGGTCCAACTGATCGTCACTGTTGGCAGGTTCATTGTCTCCAGCTTTCTGAAAGCACTCAGGCAACGTGCCACCTAGATCTATGGACTGCGGTGGTTCCACTTTCAGGAATCCACCCCAAGGCAATCAGCCAGTAGGAAATCAAGCTGAGAAGAAGCTCAGGGATGGGTTGGGAGGCAGTGTGGAAACGCTGTCACAGCAGAGCTCAGCCACCGCAGAGGGCCACTGTTCCCTGGGTCCCGTCAAAGGGCCTGGGAAGATCAGAGGCGGCCGATGAGCACAAGCTAGAAAGACTGGGAAGGTGTGGGGCTGACCCAAGTAAGGCGAGAATGTGGTTACTCAGCAGGGAGAAGGCTTGGAGGAAAAGAGCTGGGTGAAAGATCCTAAACCAAATCTCACCAGGTGTTCACACGCGAGACACCTGCACCCTCGGGGATTTTCACGCCGAGCAGATAAACCCACTCCATTCCCCGAAAGAGACAATGTGTGTGAAATCCAAGCGCGTCCCAGTGATGCTGCTATGACAGTAACTGCTTCAGGGACCTCCCTGGTGGTCCAGGGGTTAAGACTTCACCTTCCAATGGAGGGGGTGCAGGCTGGACCCCTGGGATCCCTGGGATCCCTGGTCGGGGAACTAAGATCCCACATGCCAAGGAAAGAACTGCTCTCATTCACTGAAAGCAGGTCTTTGGCCAACCTTGCATTGTGACTGTGAAATCATTTCTAGTACCCGGATGGACTGCCACACACCAGCATGTGGGTACTTCACAAGATAGCGGCTGTCATCAACAGCATCAATTTGGTGTTCAATAAGCATGTATTGACTTTTATTTCTCCAAATACCATCTAGTAGTTTACTAGGCATTCTCTCTGAGGTTTTCTCTACCTTTTTCCTCTTTGATGGCACGTGTTTAAAAAACACAAAACTACCTAATCTTTTTGTGCAGCTGAATTTTATGCAGCAGGAATAGCGAACGAGATATACGCTAAAGCAGGTACTTCTGCACAACACTGGAAACAGTTTCACAGCCTCTGCTGCCGTGCTGACATCACCCAAAAGTTGTGATTAGATAGATCCTTTAGGTTCAATAAAGTGCAAATTAAAACAGTAATTTCAGAGTCCCACAATTTAATTAGAAGCATAATACAAATATATTCTGAAACTCCTGTGTGGACAAACCAGGAAACTTGTCAAGAGAGTGTATTAAAAAAGAATTTTAAAAAAGTGTATAACTGGGGCTTCCCTGGTGGCCCAGAGGTTGAGACTTCGTACTTCCACTGTTGGAGGGCATGGGTTCATTCTCTGGCTGGGGGCCTAGATTCCACATGCCTTGCAGCACCGCAAAAAAAAAATAAAATAAATAAAAATTTAAAAGTATGTAACTTTTGAATGACATGAAAACTGGGAGAACTCCTCAATGCATTTCACTGCTCATTTATGAAAGCAGTATTTAATTACCTTCACAAGAAAGTTAGCTGTTAATAATATAAAAAGTAAACAATATAAATATTCCCATTCCTTCTTAACACTCACAGCAAAGCTTACATTAAGAAAAATGGGTGCAGGTTCATTAAGAACATTCTGAAATGTATGACTTTTTCTCTCTCCACTTCAACAATTCTGCCCCAGCGCCATCTCCCAAGCTCCTCCGTGCGGTCAGCCTTTGTCCCCTCACCTACGGAAAGGCTGACAGCGCCCACCTCAGAGCGCACACAAGCCTTCTGGCAGCCTTCGGTGTCACCTGTCCTGGGCTTCCCTCCAGGGCAGGGGAAGGAAGGCGGCCCCCCTCTCCAGAGGACAACTAGCCTTCCGTCGGCACTTGGGGTCCATCCTCTCCTGCTTCGCAGCCACCTCAGCCTCGGGATCACTTCGCAGCCGGTCTCTCCTCATTTCGCTCCGGTTTCCCCTCAGATGCCACTTGCCACCAGAGTCTTCCTTAACCCCCTACTCCCCCCAACCCCTGTCCCCACTCTCTCTTCTCTCACCCTAATTTAGCTTCTTTTTCTGGCATTTGTTACTACCTGACGTTGATGACGAACTTATTACCTGTGAGATGCACACACACGAGTGTAAGCTCTGTTTTGTTCATGTTGTACTTCCTGAGTCTGAAAAAGCAACGGGCTCATAACGGGGACTCAATCAACGTGTGTTCCATGAAGAATCACTTCCTTCTCTCTGCAGACGAACAGGCTCAACTCCACCTCAGAACAGTAACCATACTAACAAATCCCACACCTGAATCATCACTTCCTTCCGTATTACTTCCCTAGAGCTCCTCTTGGCAATGACTCCCTAGTTAACAAGTCCAAGGCCTTATCCTGAGTTTCTTGCAGCACTGTAAGCTACAGACCATCTTCTCCTCTTAAAATGCTCATCTTGCTGGTCTCCTGGAGGCCATTCTCTCCAGCTTTCCCTCCTACCACAGGCTTCCAAAGCCTGCAGGCTTCCTCCCTAGGCTCCTCACATTACAAGGCCCAACTCTTAAATGTCAGTGTCCTCGTGGCTAAACACTCTTAAGTTTGAACAACTTCACGTGGCAATGTTAATCACATCACTCTAAAACAAGACGGAGTCAATGATGTGTTATAAGTTCTCCACGGGCTCTGAGTTCTCCACTCAACTCCCAGACTCCACCTCAGCCACTCAGTCCTGTCCGACTCTGCAACCCCGTGGCCTATAGACCACCAGGCTTCTCTGTTCATGGGATTCTCCAGGCAAGAATACTGGAGTCGGGTGACATTTCCCAAATCCAAGTCCTCCTGACCTCTAAGTGGACTTATCCATTCATATCCTGGCCAGTTCCAATCAGGGATTCCACAGATACCCCCAAATCCCACAACTCTTCCAAAATAAAACTCAATGCTGCCTTACACACACATACACACCTGCTTCTATCACACACACACACACCCCTATGTCTCTCACTGGAGGTCAGAGACACACACACACCTATGTCTCTCACTGGAGGTCAGAGTCCCACAGCCTGCCACCCAGCCCAGAGTCCAGTTGTCCTAAATTCCTTCCCTCCCCTTCCCTAACTCCTTCCTCTTTCCTGAATCCTGAGGATCTTCCCCAGTCCACTTTGGGTTGGGGGTGTTTTTCACCTGACCCAGCCTCCTAAGTGTCTCTATTCGTAAGTGCCTTCCACCCTCATACCATTACCCTCATTGCACCAAGTGTGTGTTTTCCTAAAGTATCTGCCAAATCAGATCATTATCTCTGCAGTGTCTTCAGAAAAGAAACCACTCTTCCCGTCACAGAGCCCTGCACAAGGGAGCCAGCCTCTAGTCCGCGTCTGCTGCTCCAACATTACCTTTCACCATTTAGCCAACTGTTCTGAACACGAAGTTCAGGCTGTACCTCCTTCCACTTCATGCTCTTATCCTTCAAAACTCAACGCTGTGTGTCATGTTCTCTGGGATGCTGTGCCTGACTTCCCTAAGCCCCGAAAACACCTCTGAGGAGCGCTAAGCCCCAGCAGCTACGCCACCATGGTATCGTCTTTCCCCCATATCTGCGAGCCATCAGCTCCGTGCCTCTGCACCCTCCAGGAAGGGACTGTGTCCTGCAGCGTTTGGCTCAGTGCCTGACATCTGGGCTCATAAAGGATTACCTGTGGAGTAAGGGAGTGAATATATAGGAAAGCGATGTTTACAGCAAAGGCTTTGAGCTCCTACCTTCTTTATCATAACTGGTGGCCTTTCTTTTTCCTTTCCTGTTTACTGTTCTTTTACGTCCAATCAAATTTCTTAGCACTCATCATTCATGCTTTTTCAAAGTAATACATGTACTTAGCTTAAGAATTCAATAATATGCAATTTAAAACAAAACATATTCCCCTGACTCTACTCCTCCCCATCCTGACTCACTCTCCCAGAGGTAATCTTTTGATCTACAGCTCTTCCTTCTGCCTCGTTTCAAAATATTTCTTAAAAACAGTGATTACAAAATTAACAATAAAAATCATTAGGGTAATCTCAATAGATGCAGAAAAAGCTTTCGACAAAATTCAACATCCATTCATGATAAAAATAACTCTCAACAAAGTGGGCCCAGAGGGAACATACCTCAATGTAATAAAGGTCATATATGACAACCCATGGGGCTTCCTCAATGGCTCAGTGGTAAAGAAGCCGCCTGCAATGCAGGAGACACAGGAGGTGCGGGTTCAATCCCTGAGTCGGGAAGATCCCTTGGAGGAGGAGCAAATGGCAAGCCACTCCAGTATTCTTGCCTGAAACATCCCATGGACAGAGGAGTCTGGCAGGCTGCAGTCCAAAGGGTCACAAAGAGCCAGACAAGACTGATCAACTGAGTGCAATGACAAACCCACAGCTAATACCACCCTCAACAGTGAGAAGCTTTTCTTCTTAGGTCATGAACAAGACAAGAATGCCCACTCTCACCACTTTAGTATTGGAGATCCTAGCCAGGGCAATCAGACTAGAAAAAGAAATAAAAGGCATCCAAACTGGAAAGTAAAACCATCACTATCTGAAGATGACCTGATGCTTTATAAAGAAAACACTATCGACTCTGACAAAAACCCATCAGAACTAGTAAATGAATTCAGTGAAGTTGCAGGATATAAAATTAATAATAGAACTATGTAGCATTTCTATACACTAATAATGATCTCTCAGAAAAAGAAATTAAGAAAACATTTGCAACTCCAATCAAAAAGAGTAAAATACCTAGGAATAAACTGAACAAAGAAGCTGAAAGACCTGTAGTTTGAGGCTATCAGACACGGATAAAAGAAACTGAAAACAACACAAATAGATAGAAAGAAACACTGTGTTCACAAGTTGGAAGAAGTAATACTGTTAAAATGATCATACTACCCAAAGCAACCTACAGAGTCAATGCAATCCCTATCAAAATACCAATGGCATTTTTCACAGAGCTAGAGAGAAGAAATAATCCTAAAATTTGTGTGGAACCAAAAAAGACCCCAAATATCCAAAGCTATCCTGAGAAACAAGAAGAAAGATGAAAGCATCACACTCCCTGATTCTGAACCATACACCCGAAACTGACACAATACTGTCCGTCAACTAAGCTTCAGTATCAGTAAAAACAGGTAAGATTTCTAAGACATACACTAATACTGCTATCAGGCCTTTTTACGATTTTAAACATGATTCTATCAGTTTCTTCCTATAAAACAGGAGATGGCAAATATTTTTATAAAATACCAGATAATAAATATTTTAGGTTTTGCAGACCACACAGTCACTGTTGCAACTGTTCAATTTTGCCACTGCAGCATGAAAACAGCCACAGACAACATGCAAACGTATGGGTTTATATTTCAAAGAAACAACAAAAGCACGAAAACCCCCTACTACAGAAGATGAACTGTATCTTCCTGGTATAGTTATTATTAAATCAATATTCATTTCACAGCTAAGATATGAACTATACTGTGCTAAAGTTTTCTTTTTTTGTGTAATCTTTCCCCCTAAATGGCAATCCACTCCAGCACTCTTGCCTGGAAAATCCCATGGACGGAGGAGCCTGATAGGCTACAGTCCATGGGGTCGCACAGAGTTGGACATGACTTGAGCGACTTCATTTTCACTTTCCCCCTAAAGACAGCTGCTGCTTAGTCGCTTCAGTCGTGTCCGACTTTGTGCGACCCCATAGACGGCAGCCCACCAGGCTCCCCCGTCCCTGGGATTCTCCAGGCAAGAACACTGGAGTGGGTTGCCATTTCCCTCTCCAGTGCATGAAAGTGAAAAGTGAAAGGGAAGTCGCTCAGTCATGTCCGACTCTTCGAGACCCCATGGACTGCAGCCTACCAGGCTCCTCCGTCCATGGGATTTTCCAGGCAAGAGTACTGGAGTGGGGTGCCACTGCCTTCTTAGCTAAAGACAGCAAGTACCTTTAAATTTTAAAATGTGCTTTGTTCTCTGAGTCACTAACTTACCTAAAAATGCTCCCCCAAAACTTTAAAAGTAGGATTCCTCTCATTCTAGGTTCATTTCTTCCCCCTCGTACCATTCTATCTGAAGTCTCAGAGCGCTCTTCAGTCCGCTTCAAAGCCACCTCACCTTACTGGGGCCTCTCACCTCCATCCTCCTGGGGACTCATTGTCTGTGTCACTCTTAAGAGTGGACGTCCAGGTTTCTTTCTTCTCTCTGACGGTTTACTCTCTCATTCTGGTGAATCACAGTGTCCACTAAGTCACTAGGAAATATAAGTTCTGAGACCTTCGTGTCTGACTGTGCTCATAGTCCATCTTGACGGCTTGGAGGGCAGCAAATCCCAAGTTGGGGACAGAATTCTTCTCAGAATTTCAAGAACATTTCACCATAGTCCTGTTCCTTCCAAAGCCTGTTAAGGAATCTGAACCACTGAGATGGCTAATCCCTTATCTGAAACCTCTCTTCCTTCACAGAAAGCTTTTAGTCGAAGGGAGCATCTTTTCATAATGATGCACCTTGGGGCTATTTTTATCCATGAGGTTGGACACCTGGTGAATTCTTTCACATGCTGGAAACTCCTGTCTCAGTTCTGAGAAATACTCTTGAATTACTTCCTCATAATTTCCTCCCTATTGTTTTCTTGTAATAGAACTCCTATTATTGTATTTGAATGACAGACCTTCTGGGCTATACCTCTAATTTTCTCATTAAAAATTTTTTTTGGTCTCTTTGTGATCTGCTTTCTGGGAGCTTTCCCCACCTTTCTTCTTATTTAGTTATGTATTTTTAAATAGCTAACAAGTTTACCATTCAATAATTCTTTTTTTTTTCCCCAGTAACCCACAATGGAAGGCCATTCAATGACAAACAGTGGTACTTTCCTTTCAAAGACTCTATGATCTAGTAAAAGAATTTCACCCAACCAGAAAACTCAACCTGGAGTGAGAAAATGCTTCTGTACCAACTTTAAGTATTTTCTATATTTTCAAGGCTCTGAATGAGTTTTTCCCTCCATCAAAGATGTCACAGCACACACACACACACACACACAATTAGGATTTTGATTCATATACATAAATTTTTTGATACCTGAAAGTTTTTTTTTTTTTTTTTTGAACATAGAGAATTTGTAAATTAGATCTGTTTTGGGGGAAACACACAAAATTTACAAATTAGACTTATTTCGGTTACCTTTTGTATATAGTTTAGGACTTTCTAGGTGGCTCAGTGGTAAAGAAATTCATCTGTCAATTCAGGAGACGCAGGAGATGTGAGTCTGATCCCTGGGTTGGGAAGATCTCCTGGAGGAGGAAACGGCAACCCGCTCCAGTATCCTTGCTGGGAAAACCCATGGACAGAGGAACCTGGCAGGCTACGATTGAGCTTGCACACGCACATACAGTTTAGGCTAGAGCTAATCTCTAAGGGGTGATCTGTGATGCTCTTCACAACAGGCTGGAAAGAACATAGCATCTCATGCCTACAAGTCAAAAGCATTCACATCCCTCCAGGTTACAAGAGGACCGTGAGGACGGGGACTCTATCTATTTGGAATACTGCTATGTACCTAATTCCTAGCACAGTATTTTGTGAATGAGTGAATCTGTGAATATTACACAGGATTTATCAATGGTGCGTCAAAAAAGAAGGATCATATCTATGTAAGGGAAATAAACCAGGCACAGACTAAAAACACCTTCTCTCCAAAAATGCAGATGCCTAACTTGAAATATCTGTCCACAATACTAGGGAGAAGGCCTTAGCACTGCCACAATTTCCAAACTGAGGTAGCTCTTTGTTTTGCTGGCTTGAAAGTACAATTACCGCCTCCAATATTAACTTAAGATGTTTTGCCCCTCAAAAATTGTTTTAAACACTCAATGCATTATACTAAAAGCTTTGTTACCCTCCATGTGGGTGATGCAAGCCAAAAAGCAAATGAAGAGTACTGACTTTAATCTCTGTCTGTGAGAGAAGGCATAATCAGCAGTAAGAGCAATAATCTTCTAGAAAACTCTTGTTATTGGATCAAGAGTATTAGAAATGTCCATTTTGAGAGGCTTCCTGTTGGTCAACTACAAAATAACAAGGCTTTAAACTCATTACTATTGACTTCAACAAATGTCTACCACCGCCACGAAAGTCAAAGTGAAGTCGCTCAGTCGTGTCCAACTCTGCGACCCGGTGGACTGTAGCCCACCAGGCTCCTCCATCCATGGGATTTTCCAGCAAGAGTACTGGAGTGGGGAGCCATTTCCTTCTCCAGGAGATCTTCCTGACCCAGGGATTGAACCCGAGTTACCCGCATTGTAGGCAGACACTCTACCATCTGAGCCACCGCCTGATCAACCACTGCCATAATTCCTTATTATAATCTGCTGTGTCTAACGGACGGTTGCTGTTGTTTAGTCACGAAGTCCTGCCTGACTCTGTCACAACCCCATGGACTGTAGCCCACCAGGCTCCTCTGTCTGTGGAATTTCCCAGGTAAGAATACTAGAATGGATTGCCATTTCCTTCTCCAGGGGATCTTCCCCAACCCAGGGATCGAACCCGAGTTTCCTACGTTGCAGACAGATTCTTAACCACTGAGCCACTAGGGAAGCCCATCTAGACGGCATGTGCTAAGTGTGCTAAGTCATCTCAGTCGTGTCCAGCTCTGTGGACCCTCTGGACTGTGACGCACCAGGCTTCTCTGTCTGGGATTCTCCAGGCAGGAATACTGGAGGGGTTTGCCATGCCCTCCTCCAGGGATCAAACTCACGCCTCTTCCATCTTCTGCGTTGCAGGTGGGATCTTTACCACTAGAGCCACCTGGGAAGCCCCAGTGGCATAGAGGGGGAAGCACTGGGAAGCCTTAATGGTATAAAGGTGTATAAAGGTATAAAGAAGCCCTCTACGGAGAAGGAAATGGCAACCTACTCCAGTACTCTTGCCTGGAAAATCCCATGGACAGAGGAGCCTGGTAGACTACAGTCCATGGGATTGCAAGGAGTCAGATACGACTGAGCGACTTTGCTTCGTTTGTTTTTTTGGATATCATATAATTCAGGAACAATTCTTTCAGATAGATAACACTATGGTTTTGCTTTGGCTATCAAGAGATTTGAGCCAAATTCATGATCCAGTACTCTTAACTCTATATGCATTTTTAGGAACATATACTATGCACTTTTGCAAGCTAATCTTTCTCATGGACTTTTTTCTTAATCACATTTTCCTTTCAATCATATTCTTTTGGCTATTAATATTATCCTTTTATAATCACTAGTATTTGTGTAACCTTCTTTAAATAGTTCTGTGAAATGGAACAGGAAACATATATACATAGTAATAAAGATTATTTATAACTCAAATAAATAAACAAATAAGCCCTCTAGATGGTATAAATGTTTAAACTAAGGAAGCTCTCTAGAAGTGACCAGCAACATTTCAATAATGCTGCATTCACCAAATCAGAACTGAATGGGACCTCTGAGATTACAAAGCCAAACACTCTGATCTTCATGATGAATGAGATATAGTTTCGTAATACAAAAGGAGAAAAATCAACTCCAAATCCCAGTTCATCTCTTCAATCACATCAACTCCTAATCTAGTGATAAAAATCAATTTGCTTGATAAGAATCACTATTAAGGGTAGCAGTAGAAGCAAGTGGCCAGGCATTACCAGGGTTATCAAATAACACGTTGTAAAGTAAAACCTGACTGCCCTTCCTTTCTGTCATTAGACCCTACACTATAATGTCAACTGACCCAGATGAGGAATGATCTCATCTGTGAACACAGAACTGAAGAAACCAATCTCCTAACAGCCAAGCCCATTCAAAGTTTAGAGCTCTAAAGATTCAAGCTATAACCTTATGTGAGAAGACAGGGTTTTTACAGATGACTTTCCATATTCAGTCTCAAGAGACTTCACCAGTAACGCAAGACTTTTTTGATTTGTGGCACTTTTAATGCCATTTGTGGAGGAAGAATAATACCTGTAGGGGCTTCCCTTGAAGCTCAAATGGTAGAAAATCTGCCTGCAATGTGGGAGACCCAGGTTTGATCCCTGGGTCAGGAAGATCCCCTGGAGCAGGGCATGGCAATCCACTCCAATATTATTGCCTAGAGAATTCCATGGACAGAGGACCCTGGCAGGGGTTGCAAAGAGTTGGACACGACTAAGCGACTACACTCCCACTTTTTGAGGGAAGATATCTAGGTTGTGGACACAACTACAATATGAGTTGTACACTTTATTCTCTTCCTAGGTCTTAGTCTCTCATTTATAGAACAGGGACCAAAACTATCTTTTGCAAGAGGAGATGGATGAGTTCTCTTTCGGACAGGCTAAATTTGAAGAAACAGTAAAGATGTGCAAAGTGAAGGGAGAGAACTTTAAGGTCAGGCAATGCAATCTTTTTATCTTAAGATAATGAAACTTAAGGGTTAGAGTAGCCTAACTGCCCAAAGGCCACAATTATGCAAAAGTACCAGGATTCGATTTCCCAGGTTCCAATGCAGACCTCTGAGCACTACACCACACTGCCTTGTATGAAAATAGTGGGAGAGGTGAGGATTGTTGCCAGTCGTGAGCAGGGCTGAAGGAGTGACTAAGGGAAACTGAGGCATGCAAACCCGAGATTAGAAACGCAGGAAGGCCATGCCCTCCCCGAAAGGAAAGGAAAGTGAGGAAAGTGAAACCACGGTATCTATTTGCAGCCCCATGGACTGTAGCCTGCCAGGCTCCTCCATCCATGGGACTTTCCACGCAAGAATACTGGAGTGGGTTGCCATTTCCTTCTTCAGGGGATGTTCCTGACCCAGGGATCAAACCTGGATCTCCCACATTGCAGGCAGACTCTATCGGCTGAGCCACCAGGAGGTGAGGCTTGGAGATGTTCTATTGGAGAGCAGACAGAGATTAGAAAGATATCCTATAGACAAATCACTACATTCAAGAAGAAAAATAGAAAGAAAGAAAGCAGGCTATAGTAGATGGTTTTGATCCATCCTTGGGGTGAAGAGGAAGCAATTAAAACAGCTTGATAAAACTATCATTCAAGAAGACCTTTTAAGCACATTTTAAGTAAGATGGACCCTTCAGATAATATTATATTACATATAAGGAAAAATAAAACTCACAAGTAATTCATAAGATAAACAGAGATTTTAAAAAATCTTTAGGGATATAACTGCCAAGTAATTGTTTAAATTCTTTATCTACTCTCCTAAAACCTCCCATTTGAATCCTGAAATTGTTCAACAAAACTATTTTGGAGCAATTTACAGTAAGGAACAAACTCTATCTGATGGCCATCCAAGACAGCAGGAAACACAGTAAACACACATTAACAAAATCATAACACAGACAGTCCTCAGCAGAGCTTTTACTTTGGGGTAAATAACACAGAAAAATCACGTACTTATGGCCATCCAGGCTCAGCACTCAGGCTCTTTCTACAGGAAACAGAAGAGCCAGTCCAAGTGCAAACCAGTCTGCAATCTGAAGACATCACATAAAGTCGTGGGGTTCCTTGTACTAAAAAGACAGGCTCTTTCCCCGACTTCTACAACTCTGCTGTGTTCAAATAAAATGAAAACCCAAGATTTTTCCAGGTGGGCTCCTTTTTTCTATTGTTTAAAAACAAGACAAAACAAATGGATTCTGAATCTCACACAGATTTCCTTCTGTTCCAGTTTTAAGGTGAAACCCTGAAACTGAACTCCCACATCGCATATTATTAAATCACCCGCTGCAAACCCAGGAGGATGCTGCGCCCTGATGCATCCCACAGTCGTTTCACCTCCTAAAAGCTGCTCAACTCTGACACCTCCTGCACTGTCTTTAGGGGCTAAATTTTTTTCTTTAACAGAATCTGAGGAGGGTTGTTATTTATTTATTTATTTATTTATTTATTAAAAGCTCTGGAGTTTTAAAAGATTAAATTGTTCTTAATCCTCTTCCACCCTCAATTCCCCCTTCCCTGAAATCTAAATAGAAGAAAAGTACTGTGATAAATGCAGAACCAGGCTGTGGGGGAATGCATCTAACAAGGCACTGCCTGATGTGACTGATGTGAGAGAAAGCCCTCCTTGCAAAAGCAAGCTCTGACAAGCCCTGGCTGAAGGGTGAGGCGGGTGGCTGGCAACCAGAATCTCCTGCCGATAAAACGCCCTGGTGATCCAAATCTGGTTGTGCGACGACGCTAAGAGCAGAAACTGCAAGCAATAAGCAGAATACTCAAGAGGCCACCCGCGGCAAAGGTAAGCCAACTGACGAAGAGCTGTTAACACTGTCTATGTTATGTGTGGTCCATCTAATCTGCCTAATCACTGGTATAGATGCAGTCACCTACTTTAAATTAATATATGAGCAAATAACATATAGTTACAAGTACTGACTTCTAATACCTAGATAATCGCTTAACCAGAAGTAAAACTCAGCAAGTTTTCAGACTGGCACATGGTACTATTTAAGGAGGACTGGTCTGGGAGATGACATGCCCAGGATGAGCTGAGAGAACCACAGACAGGGGCCTGTTAGTTTACCTAATAAATAGCATCCATTCACAGATCAAAAGACAACCATTTTGAAATATAAATTTATCTCCTTAATACCCATAATCTCCCATTCATATTCCTACCATGTATTTATACCACCCATTCCAATGCTCCCATCCATCATCAGCATGAGCACTGAAAACCAGACAGAGGGATGTGATTCAAGACTGTTCTAGGTGCAGATGAGCAGTTTTGGAGGACTGCAAATTTCCCAGCTGCCACTCTGGAGTACATGTGCAGAATGAGAATCATACCTTCCATCACCCGCACCCTTAAGATGCTATATTTGCTAATGAAGCCCCTTTGTTGGTGGCATAGTATAAGCAACGGTGGAGAATCTGCCTGCCCATGCAGGAGATGCAAGTTCGATCCCTGATCGGGAGGATCCCCTGGTGAAGGAAAGGGCAACCCACTCCAGTATTCCTGCCTGGGAGATCCCATGGACAGAGGAGCCTGGCGGCTACAGAGGTCGCAGCAGACTCAGACATGATCTACGGACTAAACAAAGTATAAGCTCAGGCTAGTGATCAAATGAAATAAATACAAGTCGGGAAACTCTCATTAGCCTGGAGGTGAAATCCAAGTAACAGTTTATACTAAAGGCCACCTTCAAACAGAAGAATACAAAACAGTAACTCTCCAGTGGGCCGATGCCTAGGACAGGGCCTGTGACATCGTCGGTACCCATACAATCCGTGTAGTGTAAGCAACAGTGGAGAGTCTGCCAGCCAATGCAGGAAATGCAAGTTCAATCCCTTATCAGGATGATCCCCTGGAGAAGGAAACGGCAACCCACTCCAGTATTCTTGTCTGGGAAATCCCATGGACAGAGAAGCCTGGTGGGCTACAGTCAATGGGGCTGCAAAAGAGTCGGACACAACCTAGGGACTAAAGAACAACGAAGTATAACATCAGGCCAGTAAGAAAATGAAATAAATACAAGTCAGGAAACTCTTGATTTTCCGGATTGAATTTATAAATGAAAGGCTCACTGGCTAGTTTCACCACCCACACTATTTTCTTCCCTCTGCCCTCAAATGACTTAAGGGTTAAAAAATACAAGGAAACTATTTTTGCAAGGCAATCATTCTTGGTTTTCAGCCTGCTGTGTTGTATGTTTGTGGTAACTCTCTGCCTGGCCAAAGTGTTACCACCAGCAATTCAAAGCACGAACACAACCATAACCTAATGTGGAGATACCAAGCTCTGTACACAAAACCTACTATTGTTATTCACCTCGATTTAGTAACAACTGGGCTTTACACAGCCAACTCTTCTTTAAAATTCACCCTAAATCCTATCCACAGTATAAGGTCAGACTTTCCTAGCAACCTGTGTTTTTTTTTTCCCCATCCTGCCACCCATCTCTTGGATCCAAGGCCAACTTTCCAACCTGGTGTATTCCTTAGGATTTTGCACCCAGAGTTATCTAGCCCTAAACAAACCGTAGCACTGACCTGCTTCTGTTTGTAGCAAAGCCACACACTGAGCCTCTCCTGAACCACAAATTTCTGAATCAAAGATCTATAATTCCCACACCCACTAACCCTTACATGAGAGTTGCACTGGGGGCCCCCAAATTTCTTAGTCAGGCCAAATGGTGATCTACCTGCTTTGAAAGAAAGGAATGTGATGACAAAGATAAAAGCAAAGATAATGCACACGGAGGAGAGCAGTGATATTTAGACTAAGAACAAAGAGGTATCTGAAAAGCCATTAAAATAAAAAAACAACTTAGAAGCTGTTGTTCTCAGACTTGGTAAGACGGTCAATAACATGAGAAGTGTATTGCTCTACAGAAGACTTCAGTATTAACACTTTGGTCCCAAATTTAAAAAGAAAGAGAAAAAAAAAGGTGGTCTGGCAGTTAATATTTTTTGCTGACTGAATTAGATACTGTTGTTTGACATTAAGTTAAACAGCCTTCAAACATGCTTTCAAAAATAAAAAAAGGTTGAGATAGCCTGGATTATTTTGTATTTCTCCCATTCGAGACTGGATCTTATTTCTTAAGTTTATCCTTTTGAAATCAGACTGTACCACCCCTTAACTTTTACTGAAGTATAATATACATTAAAAAAAAGTATAGCTCCTCACATACGAACACATTTCACATACGGAACACACATGTAACCAGAATTGACTAACAGAAACAGAACACTCTTAGCACTTGCAAAAGCCTCAGCCAGGGACTCTCCTGGTGATCCAGTGGCTAAGACTCCACGCTCCCCATGCAGAGGGCCTGGGCTCACTTTCAGGTCAGGGAGCTAGATTCTGCATACTGCAACTAATGCATGGAGCAGCCAAATAGACATTTTTTTAAAAAAGCCCCCTCTGCACTCCTTTTTGGTCATGACTACTTTTCTCCAAGGGTAACCACTAGCCGGACTTCCAACAGTACAGATTAGTTCTGCTTGTTTCCATATCTTATAAAAGTGGAATCACAGAGTATGTACTCTTGGGTCGGGCTTCAGTGTCAGTTATCAATTTCAGTTCCGTTCAGTTCAGTCACTCAGTCATGTCCAACTCTTTGCGACCCTGTGAATCGCAGCACGCCAGGCCTCCCTGTCCATCACCAACTCCCAGAGTTTACTCAAAGTCATGTTCATCGAGTCAGTGATGCCATTCAGCCATTTCATCCTCTGTCATCCCCTTCTCCTGCCCCCAATCACTCCCGGCATCAGAGTCTTTTCCAATGAGTCAACTCTTCGCATGAGGTGGCCAAAGTACTGGAGTTTCAGCTTTAGCATCAGTCCTTCCAATGAACATCCAGTGCCGATCTCCTTTAGAAAGGACTGATTGGATCTCCTTGCAGTCCAAGGGACTCTCAAGAGTCTTCTCCAGCACCACAGTTCAAAAGCATCAATTCTTCAGCACTCATCTTTCTTCAGAGTCCAACTCTCACATCCATACATGACCACTGGAAAAACCATAGCCTTGTCTAGACGGACCTTTGTTGGCAAAGTAATGTCTCTGCTTTTTAGTATGCTATCTATGTTGGATATAACTTTCCTTACAAGGAGTAAGCCTCTCAACTCCAAATTCACCCTTCAGTACCTGCTCTGTGATAAAGCACTGGACTCTGGCAGAAATTTCCCTTTACAGAAAGTGTGATGTTAAGCTTGGTCAGCAGAGGGCGCTCAAAGGGGCACTGCAGGAGAAAGGAAGCTTGTCGTTTGGGTTCAAGGGTGTAGCGCCTTTGCCCAGTAAAAGGTATGTGGGGACACCTGGTGGTACTCTGCCCCGACACCATCTCCAGAGCATTAGGCTATTCTCCCATACTCAAACATCATCTAGAGGCTTTAATCTACCAGCAAAGGTCCTACCTACACTTGAGGATAATGAAATTATCCCATAGCTTTTTCTTTTCTAGGATAAATATTCCCATGCATTAAACATTATATGGGCTTTCCTGGTGGCTCAGCTGGTGAAGAATCAGCCTCCAATGCAGGAGACCTGGGTTCGACCCCTGAATTGAAAAGATACCCTGGAGAAGGGAATGGCTACCAGTTCCGGCATTCTGGCCTGGAGAATTCCATGGACTGTATAGTCCACGCGGTTGCAAAGAGTCAGACACGACTGAGCGACTTTCACTTTCACTTGAATGTTGTAATACTCCACATATTTTCAGCTTGCTCCTGAACTTTCTATGTTGCTTCTTCCTTAATTTGCAAAATCAAAGGCTGAATTAAGATACTTTATCTAGTTAGAGCAGTACTGAGCCTCATAAACGTCCATCCGAAACCAAATCAAATCTCGTGATGAAATGTTAAAGGCACTCCTATTAAGAAGTCTGGAAAAAGACGACGACACCATCCATCAAGTATTGCACTGGACATTCTAGAGAATCTATGGAAAAATTATGAGATGTATAAACTAGGAAGAAAAGCTGTGGTTGAGTAGCTAAACTGTGCCTGACTGACCCCGTGGATTGTACCCAGCCAGACTCCTCTGTGCATGGGATTTCCCAGACAAGAATACTGGAGAGGGTTGCCATTTCCTTCTCCAGGGGATGTTCCCGACCCAGGGATTGAACCCGCATCTCCTGCATTGGAGGCAGATCCTTTACTACCAGGGAGTCACCAGGGAAGCCCCTAGGAAGAAATATACAAAATTATTATTTATATATGATGTGACTATTCTTATAAGTCATGAAGAAACAACTTCAAAACTGTAAGAAGGAAGAAAGAGTTTATAAGATGGTCAGAAAAAAAAAAATACATCTGTACAAACATCACTGCTGCTGCTGCTAAGTCGCTTCAGTTGTGTCCAACTATGTGCGACCCCAAAGACGGCAGCCCACCAGGCTCCCCCGTCCCTGGGATTCTCCAGGCAAGAACACTGGAGTGGGTTGCCATTTCCTTCTCCAATGCATGAAAGTGAAAAGTGAAAGTGAAGTTGCTCAGTCATGTCTGACTCTTTGCGACCCCATGGACTGCAGCCCACCAGGCTCCTCCGTAAACATCACTAACTCTGTTGAAAGAAACCTCAAGTTTTCCTCTAGAGCACAGCTGGTGCTACTCACATCGTGCACACCAAGCGAGACCAACTCCACTGCTCTGCCTGTCACCACCTACTCAAGGCACCAGTGCCAAGGCAACCCCCCCCACCCCACCAAAGGCCAGATGTGAGAGGCCAGCCCCCAACTGTAGAGTTTGGTGCCATGCTGGAACTGACTCAGTCAGTCACCTGAGGGCGACTCACGTGTGGCTTGTCTTTATTAACTCAATTCTAGCCACGAACTGTGTTAGCACGCGCTCCATACAATATTCATCTTGAGTTTGTATTTCGCCAGATTCAACCGTTTCTCATACTTCTCCCTCTCACTGTATGGTTTATAGTATCTCCGAGGAGCTAGCCACCTCACTCAGCATCAAACAAGAGCAGATATACAGGAAAGTCACCAATGAAACAAAGGAGTCAACTCCGCTTCTTCAACTTTAAAATGAGGGTGTTGACCTCAGATGTTGAAAAACCCTTTCCCAAGGATTCTATGTCTTAAAATTCTCTATGACCCAGTATATATTAAAACCACACACCAAGAGAGAAAGAGAGAGAGAGAGAGAGAAAAAAGAACTATGGGAAAAGAATCCTGAAAAAACAGTAACATACATATCTGCTACTTTACCGAGTTCTCTGCTCTCCAGGTGAATAAGAAAGCTGGATTTTTTTAAAATACAGAAGGGTAATAATAAATTCCTTTTTTCCTTCAAGAGAAAGTTACTAAAAAGGAAAGAATGACCTGAGGATGCTTCCTCATAGTTCTGTATTAACTCATCCCTATCAGTGATACCCAACTGTTTAAAACATCACACTGTTACAACAATGTTCAGATTCTTGAGAATCTAGTCATTTTCTGATCCACACAGATTAACTTAACAGACTAAGACAAAACAAACAACCATTCAGTGGAAGCAATGAGTCCTAACCACTGGACTGCCAGGGAATTCCTAAACATACAACTTTTAAACATCCCTTTCTACACAACACTTCTTTCACTAAACATAATCAGCCCAAAAAAAGTACTTTGCATAAATAAATTTTTCAGACACCTCATTTTACTATTTTTTTAAAGTTCTTAATCAAAAATTTTCATTTCATTTTCTACAAGTCTCTCAGTCTTCTTAAAGTGTTAACAATAGTGAAATAAATGATTCAGGCAACATTCATCAGTTAAGGTTAAATTAGGACCATTAGATGAAAGGTGGACAGAACTGGAAATCTGCAGGCTGTCCGAAGTCACCCCATGGATTTCTACTGGCCAAATGGGGGAACACAACTTGACAACAGAGGGCTATGCCAACATGACCCCATCAGTTACTCTAGGTATACACAGGAGGACAATCAAACATTGTAGGAATACACAGGAGGACAATCAAACATCTTTCCCAATGTGAACAGGAAGCACGATATACTACCTATGAATAATAAAAAAAAAATCTGAATGATTACTAGAATTGTTAAGCCTCCAAATCTAATTACCAGCTTACAGGTAATATGGAAAAAGAGTAACATGTTATATGATACAAAGATACAGTTAGCAAACCCCACAATGTGGGGAAGGGGAACCAACCTAGTTTCTTCCACAAAAAAATGGCATAACAGTAACAACAACAACAAAAGAGATTTATTTTAGATTAAAAGAAATTAAAGATCAATCAAATGCACTAGGTGAACCTTATCTGGACCTGATTCAAAGAGTTAATTGTAAAAAAGCCATTTTTGAGAAAAATGAAGGGAAGAGATTCAGAATCAGGTAAATTGGGAATTAGGTTGTAGTGAATGTGTTAATGTGTATGATAATGCCCTTTTCTATCCAACGGATACACACTACAATATTTATAGGTTAAAGGATAGGCTATGAGGCTCTCTTCAAAATACTCTAGGTCAAAGAGAAAGTGAGAAGGGACAGACAAAACAAGAACGGCATGAGGATTCACTGTACTATTCTCTCTAGTTATATGTATGTTTGAAATTTCCCGTAATAAAAACTTTTTTTAAGGTTAAGGGAAAGAAGAGACAGGAATTCATAACCAAACCTAAGTTTGGCCACCATCCACAAGGCATGAAAATCTGCAGAAAGCCTTTATGTAAAACAAACACGAAAAAAGCTGACGGCAGTGGCCTCTGAAGACTGTCTGCGAGAGACCCCGGGCAGCTTTCTTTTGTCAGCAGAAATCCTCTCTACAGCATTCCTCTGGAGGTGTGCTTTCCATCAGGCCAGGCACTACTGCCAAGGTGCAGACAGGGTGTCCTGATACCAGGCTGAACTCTTCACGCCTCTTTACCCTAAGAGGAACCTGACTACCAAAATATGTATTTTTTTAATGGCATGCCTCTATTTCTAAGTCTTCAGCAGTTTATCCGCACTTTCCAGTTTTTTCCAACGCTCATAAAATAAATATTTTTGTACAAGCTGAAGAAATACTCTTCAGTATAATAAAAAATCCCACTTTTGTTAAAAAAAAAAAAAGTTAAACAAACTTCCCTCATTTCAATCCCCCATCCATTCCCATCGCTGCTAACACAGCTCATGCTGTGCCATTATCACCTCATACTTGGTATCACAGCAGTTAAAACTGATTATGCCACAGATCTGCAGGTCAAATGTATCACCAATTGCCTTCCAAAACTTAGAAAAGTATATGAATAATTATCATTATTCCACATATAATGGTAGTGTACTGCATTGAGAGGATAGAGTACTGTTCAAATATCAAAACCACTAATTTAATAAAGGGGTTCAGTAATACAAGCACCAATGCTGTGCAAAGGAGAATTCTCTTTTATCTGTAACCATGTGTTCCATCCCCCTTCTTGTTAGGTAAACAAAACAGTGCATCTAGAAAATCACACCTGACCAGGTTTCACAATATTTTCCTAACAGCTGTCTGCCAAAAATTTTTAATAACTCTCATCAGGCTATCGCCCCTTTCCATAATTCTCTCTGGGCTTTCTCTATTGAACATGATCTGGTCAATAACAGTGGTAAAAAGGAAGAGACTGTGAAAATAAACAACAATAAGTGATGCCTAAAGGTAGGATGAATAGTTTGAAAACATGCAGTTTACCTTTGAACAATGTGGGGGTGAGGGGTGCTGCTGCTCCGTGTGCCTTCGAAAATTAAGTATAACTTTACAGTCGACCTTCCATATCCAAGGTTCTGCACCCATGGATTGCAGTACTGTAGCACACATTCAGTCAAAAAAAAAAAAAAAAATCCGCATGTAAGTGGACCTGTGCTGTTGAAACCCATGTTGTTCAAGGGTCAACTGTAACTAACAATGATCTGTAGGATGAAGCACCTTTGGTCCTAGGGAAGGCCGATCTGGGAAATCTATTTCTGTATTGATCACTATGCCCCTGGGAACAGAGCAAACATTCAACATTGCATTACTGCCAACAAGGTAGAAATTAATTAGCTCTGTTCCCATTCTGTTGTTAATATTCTGGGTAAAGGTTACTTCCTTATTTAATATAGCAGTAGTTATATTTATCCATCCTCAGATAGATGGTTTTCAGATAGTAAATGCCTTCCTACTGAAAGACCTTAGCATCTAAAACCTTACTGTTAAAAACTTGCCCTTCTCACATGCACTGTTAATAATAGCTGAGGAACTAGAATGCAGCAAGCAACATTTATTACATTATTTTTCTGAGTCATCATAATAATCTTATGAGTTAGGTACTGTTATTATTCCCATTGTATAGATAAAGAAACCAAAACACAGGATGTTAAGCAACTTGCCAAAGAAAACAGAGCCGGTAAGGAATGGAATAATTTCATCCTCGCCATTACTCAAAGTCTTTGGGGATAAACAGAAAAAGAAAAGCTACTGGCAACTCATTCCAAAATTCATTAGTACCATTAAGTCTCAGAAAATTTCAATAATTTGTAGCCCATCTACTGTGTGCTCAACACTGTGCTGCTTACTAACAAGACACCAGAGGAGAAGCAGAAGACAGTTATTTCCTCTCAAAATCATACTGCCAAGGTAGGGAGGCAAAAGACACATATAAAACTAGTAAGGAAAATATAAAGAAAGAGCTACCTTTTCAAAAATTCAACCATTCTAGAGCTCACTTTTCACCTCAGCGCATTTTTTAGATACATCACAGTTGACTGTGGAAAATCAGAGACAATATTCCCACTAACTGGAGGTGGGCACGAGTGGGAGCAGCAGTGTGGATTTTTGGCTAAGGAATAAAAATTATTTCATAATCTCAATTCAGCTTAACACAGTGTGCCCATCTCTGTGTGTGTATACATATACGTATGTGCTGTGCTTAGCTGCTCAGTCGTATCCAACTCTTTGCGATCCCATGGACTACAGCCCAATGGACTCCTCTGTGCATGCGGATTCTACAGGCAAGAATACTGGAGTTGGTGTGTATGTGTGTATTTCCCTGGTGGCTCAGAGGGTAAAGCATCTGCCTGCAATGCGGGAGACCTGGGTTCAATCCCTGGGATGGGAAGATCCCCTGGAGAAGGAAATGGCAACCCACTCCAGTGTTCTTGCCTGGAAAATCCCATGGATGGAGAAGCCTGGTGGGCTACAGTCCATGGGGTCACAAAGAGTCGGGCACAATGGAGAGACTTCACTTTCAAAATGCAGCTACAAGATTTTATATATATATAAATAAAGATGACAGAGATGCAAATATATGAATAAGCCATTACCTACTTTAGTCCAGCGAGAGAAGACAAATCTGCTAAACACATTTGGTGTGCATGCCAACAGAACTAAGGAAGAGTTCTAGGTCCAATGGGAGCAGAAAGAAAGCAAAAGCAACTGCAAGGGTCAAGTTCTGATAAGGTGACTCTTAGGAATGCTATTTAAAAAAAGAAGCGAGTTAGAGAAATGTAAAATTTTACAACTGAACAAAGAAAATTATGTCCCCAGTCCTATAACAGGTCTTGAATATTCTGTATACACAAATGTGACGTTTTTCCTCCCCCCAAAAACCTACCGCTAATGTAACAGTAATCTCAAAATCAATATTTAATGTCCAACTCAGTCTCAGTCCAGCAGTTGATCAAAAATTACAAGGTATACAAAAAAGCAAAGTGGGTATGAAATGGAGACAAAGCTCTAAAGAGAATCAATCAGACTGAGAGATGACCCAGATAGGGGATTTAACGGTGCTTAAGACAGTTATAATGTGGTACAGTGGTTAAGAATTCACCTGCCAATGCAGGGAACATGGGTTTGATTCCCAGTGTGGGGAGATTCCACATGCCAAGGGGCAACTAAGCCCATGCACCCAACTACTGAAGTCCACTCAGTCTGGAGCCCACGCTCCACACAAGAGAAGGCACTGCAGTAAGAAGCCCTCGCACGGCAACTCAAGAGCAGCCCCTGCTCGCCACAACTAGCGATGAAGACCCAGAGCAGCCAATAAATAAACAAATAAAATTTAAAAACTATATAAAAAACCCAGTGCTTAACATGTTAAACAATTTAGTAGACCATATGCATGAATAGATGGCAGATTTCAACAGAAAGCTAGAATATGTAAGAAAGAACCAAAGAGAAACTTTTTTTAATGGTATCAGAGGTGAAAAGTTCCTTTGACGAGCCCACCAAACACTCAATAAAATCAAGCAAGGAATCGACGAGCTTGAAGACAGATCACTACAGATCACCTAAACCGAAACAAAAGGGGTAGAGGGGCAGGGAAGACACAACAGACAGAAAGAACATCCAAGAGCTGTGAGATATGATCAAACGACACCACAAGCATGTAACTGGAGTGGGGGGAGCAAGGCAGAAATAACATCTGGAAGGAAAATGGCTTGAGATTCTCCAAAAACAAAGCCATCAAACCATAGATCTAAGAAAATCCTACAGAATGAATATAAACAAGAAAACAAACAAACAAGTACAACAAAGAACACATACCTGGACACTTCACAGTTTAATTGCCAAAAACCAAAGTTAAAGAGAAAATCTGAAATACAGCGGGAAGAAAAAGACATTACCTTCGGGGCGGGGGGGGGGGGGGGGGGCGCGGAAATTCAGCGCACTACTTGCAATCCAGAAGATAATGGTGTGGCACCTCTTAACCACTGAAAAGGGGAAGAATGAAAGAAAAAAGACTTCATGACCCAGAATTCTAGTCAGCAAAAATATCTTTCAAAAATGGAGGCAAAATAATGGCTTTTCAGACAAACAAAAGATGACGTAATTCAATGTCAGCACACCTGCCCTACAAGAAAAGGTAAAGAAGTCTTTTGAGTAAAAGGCATAAGATAACCAGACAAAAAATGAGGATCCACACAAAACAGTTCCAGAAATTATCAAAATGTAAGCATAAAAAATCTTTTCCACAAATTATTAATTATTCCAAAAGAACAATCTAAAGCAAAAATGATGACAGTACATTATGGAATTTATAAAATACTAAAAGGAAAGGGTATGACACCAATAATCACACAGGATAGAAGGGAAAACTAGACGCATACTGTATTGTTAGCATCTTACATTGCATGTGAAATGTGAAACAGTATAATGTTATGTGAAGGTAGAATGTGCCTCTAAATTTGGACAACTTAGATGAATGTATGAGTTCCTCAAAAGACACAAACTAGACAAGCTCACTTAAACAAAAGAACCTGAACAGCCCTTCATCTATTAAAGATGGTGAATTTGTAGATAATTACCTTTCAACAAAGAAAACTCCAGGCCCGGGTAGCTTCAGCGGAGAATCTCACCAAATAGTTATTGTACTTCATTTTAGGTGCTTTACAGACACTACGTTTTTTACAAATTGAAGGTTTGTGGCTGTTTTAACAGATGACAGTCAGCACGTTTTAGCAATAAAACTAATTTTTAGTTAAGTTATATAAATCACTTTTTAGACATAATGCTAGTGGCTGCACACTTAACAGACTACAGTATAAACCTAATTTTTATATGCAGTAGCAAACCAAAAAATTTATGCAACTCACTTTATTACAATATTCACTTTATTGCAGTGATCTGGAACTGAATCTGCAATATCTTCTGTATAGCAATATATTACATATGCTCTTCCAGAAAATAGAAGAGGGAATACTTCCATCTAATGTCAGCCAGCATTAAGCTGACAAGTCCTGCAACAGCAATATAAGAAGCCACACATTTAAGACAAAGATCAAAACAAAGACACTAAAATCCTTAACAGAATACTATCATATTGAATATGGCAATATATAAAAAGGATAATACATCAAGACCAAGTGGGATTTATCCTGGGTATATAAGGGGCATTCAACATCAAAAGTCAATTAATGTAATTCACTGTATCAACAGACTGAAGAAAAAACTCACATGATCATCTCAGCAGATACAAGTATGTAACAAAATCCAACATTCGTGATAAAAACTCTCCAGAAACTAGAAATAAAAGCAGACTTCCTCAATCTAATAAAAAACTCGACGAAAAACCTACCATTAATGGGACTGCATAATTTTTTCCTAAACTCAAGAACAAGGCAAGAGTGTCTAATCTCATCACCATATCACTACAACATCACACTGGGGTCCTAGCCAGTGCAATAAGACAAAAAAAAAAAAAAGAAAGAAAGAAATAGAAAGCATACAGATTAAACAGGAAGAAATACGACTGTCTTTACTTGCACTCAAAATAACTATTAATATAGTAAATCCCAAAGAATCTAGAATAACATTTCTAAAATCAGTAAATTGGTTTGCTAAGATCATAGGATATAAGATCGATATACAAAAGCCAACTGTATTTCTATATACTAGCAAGGAATAACTGTAAATTAACATTTTAAAACTATCATTTATAAGAGTATCCCAAAACATAAATACTTAAAGAGATAAATTGAAATTAAAAGCACAACCTTTTAAATGCTATAAACCACCTTTAATTTGATCAATCTCTTCCCCTATACAGAAAAGCTATGGAACCGCCTAAATAGCCTAGAACTTTAGAACAGGCCAACTTATTTTCTTCTCAACCCTGTGGAAGGTTTTGCTGAGTAGCAATCCTTCCAGTAGATGGTCTCTTCTCTCTCTCATTTTTCCTTGAAAGAGGTTCATCCTGAGAACTCATGCTGTAAGGCTGGTTATCTTAGAACTGCTGCTGCTGCTGCTGCTGCTGCTAAGTCGCTTCAGTTATGTCCGACTCTGTGCGACCCCATAGACGGCAGCCCACCAGGCTCCCCCTGTCCTTGGGATTCTCCAGGCAAGAACACTAGGAAACTTAAAACCAGAATGCAGCCCAGAACATTTTAAACTTGCAAAAGCCAAGTTAAAAGCTTCCCCTCTGGGGAAGTGACGAGTCCAGAAACTGAAAAGCGTGAATACTCACTAAAACCCCCAGATGACATACAACCCTGTGTAGAAGACCTGTCTTATAACTGCAATTTCCACACATTCACAGCCTCTATTAAACAAGGCAGTATTAGGTACTCATGTATTTTAAGACATGTCCCCTTCCCAACACATCCCTGACACATTTAACTGGACCAGAGGTGGGCCCCTCACCTAACACTAATCACGGACCAAGCAGGCCAACAATTGAGGACATGACATTTCTGGGGTGGGAGAAAACCTGCCAGGCAAAGTTGACTGTCTTTCAGAAGTCTGAATGATGCTAAGGCTGAAACTCCAGTACTTTGGCCACCTCATGCGAAGTATTGCCTCATTGGAAGAGACTCTGATGCTGGGAGGGATTGGGGGCAGGAGGAGAAGGGGACGACAGAGGATGAGATGGCTGGATGGCATCACTGACTCAATGGATATGAGTCTGAGTGAACGCCGGGAGTTGGTGATGGACAGGGAGGCCTGGCGTGCTGCGATTCACGGGGTTGCAAAGAGTCGGACACGACTGAGTGACTGAACTGAACTGAAATAAGGCAGAGGCAGCAGGAGTGGGAGCTGGGAAGTCATGAGTTTAAGAAAAACTGGAGGAGTCGCAAAGGGCTTTGGCCCTGGAAAAGTGAGGTGAGAACATAACATACAAGTAAGCAGAAGCTATAAGGTAGAGGGGAACGATAAGGAAGAGTGAGGAAAACACTGGAGTGGGAAGAAAAGGGTGGAGTGAGAATCCTGGAAGTGGCCAGGTAGGAAGGGAGACCACCCAAGAAAGCTGCCTGTCCTGGATACAGCAGGATGACCGCATTAGTCGTCTATTGCCACAATAACGCGTACAACAACAGACCGCAAAATCTTACTGGCACAAGCATTTAGTTTTCCCTCAGGTGTCTGAGCTGTGTTGGCTCTGCTTTAAGTTACAGATAATCCGCGGGGGGCTCTGCTCTGTGGTCTCACTCTGAGGCCCAAGCTGAAGAGGCTGCAGCCACTCAGGGGCCTTCTCACGGTGAGGACAAAGGCACAAAAGGACACAAGCCCACCAGCACAAGCACAGTGCAGACTTCTACTTCCATCATGTTTACTAACATCCCACTAACCTAAAGCAAGTCATACAGCCGAGCCCAAAATCAAGGGGCCACCACCACAAAGAACTGAAGAACTGGGGTCAAAGACTCAGACACACAAATCACAGGGACCATCCACTCCCCAGTGCAATGTTACCTATGGACCCTATCTCCTCCTCCTCCTCCTCTTAAGAGGTAGCATATCATCTGAATTATTTTGCTGAAACATTTCTAATTTTAAAAGGGTGAGGGGACTTTAAAAGTCAGGAGACGTATCTAGAAAATATGGCAGCAAATGCTCAAGGATTTCTAAAGATGGAAGGTTCCAATAAAACACACCTCTCTACCACGTTACTCTGAATCTCCAATCAGTTTGCTGTGGGTCACAGGCTCCCAACAGCCAAAGTAAATGAGTACTGTTAGCACCTTTGTGGCTAAAAAACACTTTTCAAGAATAGTATTACCTATCTAGTTTGTAAGAGAAAAAAAATCACGGACCAAAAAAAAAAAAAGTCAGTAGAGTCAAATTTAAGAGTACAGAAGAACAAAATGGTAGGAAACAAAATAGACAAGTGTGGAAAATTAAAACATTTGATTTGTTGAAGGTACAGGAAATACTGTTGACTAAACAGAGGAAGGTTTTTTGTTTTTTCTTTTAAAGAAAGACACAACCAAACCAAAATGGAGTCACTTGGGCTAAGCCCAGGTCACCAAACAGCAACTTAATACATAATTTACAGTTTCAACTTCTCCCAGGAGGGGAATCTTAAACCAGTCGATTTGGAGTTACCTGGTCAGCACTAGTGAGGTAATCTGCTTGACAGACTTCTGCAGTCCCTAAAGGAAGGTGACCTTGCCACAAAAAATCCACGCTTCGCAAGTAACTTCTTCATCCCATTCCCTTCTGCATATAGGTCTTTCATCCGACTCAGCTCTTTAGAGCTCCCATCTGTTTGCTGGATGGGACGCTGCCCAATTCATGAATCATCTAATAAAGTTAATAAGATCTTTAAAATTCCTTCAGTTGAATTTTGTTTTCAACAGGTTTGAAAGAGTTGTTTCTTCAAAACGTAAGTAAAATTCTGGGTATACTTTGGAACTATGACCCATTTTAAACAATGAATTTACTCCCTGTAAAAGAATTAACACTAACTCAGTACCTCATTCATCAATAAATAGCCAAGCAAGTCAAAGAGAACATGAGCATCATATTAATATAAGCAGAAATTAGAGTCACAATGCAC
The DNA here is from genome assembly GCF_032405125.1 of Capricornis sumatraensis. Classification (NCBI taxonomy): domain Eukaryota; kingdom Metazoa; phylum Chordata; class Mammalia; order Artiodactyla; family Bovidae; genus Capricornis; species Capricornis sumatraensis. The sequence goes on from NC_091083.1 coordinate 73,469,656, forward strand.
AATACCTTTGAATGCTGTTCAAAGATTTTTAAATGCTCACTGTGACCCACACCATACTGGCAAAAATTAAACTCATGGTCAATCAGCCCACAGCTAAGTGAAAGAATAGAAAAGGCAACATAACTATGTTGGCAGTAACAGGGATGCAACATGAACACGCCTGGGCATGCCATGGCTTTCTCAAATCCCCTGCTCCACATTAGGCTGGGTTTAATATGATGTGATGGCTTCCCAGGTGGCTCAGTGGTAAAGAATCTGCCTGCCAACGCAGGAGAAGCGGCTCCGATCCCTGGGTCAGAAAGATCCCCTGGAGGAGGAAACGGCAACTCACTCCAGTATTCTTGCCCGGGAAATCCCTTGGACAGAGGAGCCTAGCGGGCTACAGGCCACGGGGTTGCAAAGAGTCAGACACGACTGAGCACACACAATATGACGTGAGCTAACACGTCTCATTCAACTCTGCACGAGTTCTCTTCATGGCCTAGACGTTTCGAAGTTCTAATTCTGAAAATGGGTCTTAGCATAGCAACTCTGGGACACACACCATAACAATACACATTATTTCACCGAAAACCATATTTCCAGCTCCCAGGTACCTATAATAAGCCTCATATGCACCACAGAATCTCAATGTGGACTGAAAGAAAAGCAGCCCCTGCAAAATTCATCCCAACAAGATTTCTCTGCCTCCACTGAAACAAGCTTAGGAGATGACTATCTAAAAGCACATCCTTAAAAGAAAAATCCCCTCAGTGGCCATCACAACAGAAAATTCAAAATAAAAATCCTTCTACAGAAAACAACTTTCCGCCCACAAGCAGGAGGAAGGTTAAGGTGATCTGACATAGGAAGAGCTCTTTGGTGTTCAAATGTTCTGATAAGGAGAATGCCAAGGCTGTTTAACTTCAGCCAATCAAAAGGGTGAAACAGCAGGAGAGGGATATGGTTTGCTCACCACTGGAACAGATTTATTAAGAATTATGAAAATTATGACATCACTTTTCTCATGACATTCACCTGGCCTTTACAGTTTGGATTCTTTTCTTCCTAGGCCCTATTTTCAATCTCTATCAATGGACAGAATACCAGTCTTTAAGTTTTAGACACATCACTCAAGACTCACAGGTTTGTGTGTGCACAGACAAGTCATGAGGAAGTCAGAGGTGGTGCTCTAAGACCAAGCCCAGCCCCCAGAGTGGTCAGAGCAGACCCTGGGCTACCTCACAGCTCCCTGCTTGTCTTGGAACGGTCTGACCCCTGTGTTTCTCAGGGGACAGCCTTCACACAGCCCAACAATGTCAGGGCAGGCTCTGAGACATGCGTGTAAATGAGCTGAACTGTGTCCTCCCACACCCCAAAACTTGCAGGTTGAAGCCCTGATCCCCAGTACTTAAGAATGTGACTGTACGTGGAGAGCAAGTATTTACAGAAGTAATGAAGTTAAAATAGGGGTCTCTGGAGTGGGCCCTAATCCAACACGGCAGGTGTGCTTTTAAGAGGAGATCAGAACACAGAGAGAAGCCTAGGGGAGGACAGGGCGAGGAGCCCTGCAAGTCAAAGAGAAACCAAACCTGCCACCATGGCCTTGGACTTCTAGCCTCCAGAATCATGAGAAATATATCTCTGGGTAAGCTACCCAGTCAGCGGTATTTTGTTATGGTAGCGCCAGCAAACTGAGAGAACAGGGAACACATTTTGGTACAAAATCACATGATTAAGGGAGAGATGCTACATCAAAATCCACCCTCCCTTAGGAAATTTTTGATGGCTTACAGGACATCTCAAGTCATCTCAATTATTAAAAAAGAAAAAAAAACACATTCATAATAAGCATCTCCATAGTTCTATCTAACCTCAAAAAAATCTCCCGTAACATCAACAGAAAAGCACTACAGGGAGTTTTTCTTTGGCTACAGCAGTTACCAAATTTGACTTCTGTCCTCTGCCTTCTCCATAATGATGCATTTACAACTGGTCACTGGAGTGGTCACCTCCTACCCACAGCTCCAACTAAGAAGCCAAACTTGCACACTAAGGTTTTCCTCAAAATTTCTTCCCAAAGTAGTATTTTTGGGCTTCTTACACATTTTCATCAATCTAAAAGCATTACTAATGCAAGTTTCCAAAGATACCATGATGCTTCACATCTCCACACTTGAACTTGACCACCTGGAAAAATTCTAATCCTTTGACAATGAGAAGACATTTCACCTCCAATAGAAAAGTCTTTCAAAAATCATAAAGAAAATCTTTCAAAATCATTGCAAAAGCCATAAAGGTTGACCAAATCTTCATTTTAATTATGTGTATTATATGTAATTATGTGTGTGTGTTTATCTCCTTCACTAGACAGCAAGCTCCTTAATGGAAGGAACTTGCTCATCTGTGCTCGCCAGGCCCGTGCAGAGCACCTGGAATGTGGCACCTGCAAATGCGCTCTGCACAAACAAATGCCACCAATAAATTCATACCAACTCTCAATGGCATAAGCCACACATGATTATTCTGGATCGCTTCCTGACAGTATGACGGGTCATCAGTGCTCTCCAGCCATCTATATGAATCCCACAGTCATAAAGCTGAGTAAGAGAAACCAGATACAAAACAAGACATTCTGTATGCGAGTGTGTGTGCTCACTCGCTTCAGTCATGTCCGACTCTTTGCAACCCTGTGGACTGCAGCCCACCAGGCTTCTCTGTCCATGGGGTTTCCCAGGCAAGAATACTGGAATGGGTTGCCATGCCCTTCTCCAGGGGATCTTCTTGGCCCAGGGATCAAACCCGTGTCTCCCGTGGCTCCTGCACTGATGGAGGATTATTTACCCCGTGAGCCACAGGGGAAGCCCTACAAAGGAATATACACATGTAAAAACCCAGTGAGCAGTATCCTCGATAGCTGCACACTTCACCGAATGCACGTTTTTCTTCAAAAACCCCATCTCTGGACTTCCTGGTGGTCCAGTGGTTAAGACTCCACTCTTCCAACACAGGGAATGTGGGTTCGATCCCTGGTCAGGAAACTAGAATCCCACATGCCACATAGTATACCCAAAAAAAAGTCTTAGCTTGGAGCTAGGCTACAAGGAATACTCCCATCTCCTCACACAAGTAGGAAACTGCCAGAGTTGCAGTGTGCCTGTGGGTGTTACATGAGTAGCAATTTTTTCCCTCCTATAACTGGCCCACAGCAATATCCCTGGGCATCCAGTTACTCTACTGCTGAGGCACAGGATTCGAATGGCATTTCAGGACACTAGGGGAAAAGGGGGAGATTTTATAACTGGAAGCTCTTTCTACTATATCATTAAGAAACTATAAACACACTGGCAATAACATCAGAAGGAAGCCTCTGTCCATCTCTCTAGCCATTTTCACTTCATTATTCTGCAACTATTTACCTACCAGGAGAAGGAAATGGCAACCCACTCCAATATTCTTGCCTGGAGAATCCCATGGATGGGGGAGCCTGGTGGGCTACAGTCCACGACTGAGCAACTTCACTTCACTTCACTTCTAACATCTATTCATCCATCAAAACCCAACTCAAATGTTAACTCTTCTGAGAAGTTCTTCCTAACCTCCCATATGCCTTAACGTTCCTTTTACTGTTCTACTTATTTTGTTTCACTGCAATTTAAATATTGCTTGTGTCTGGTCTCCTACCAGACCTGTGGTAACATATTACCCGGGGACCAGGTACGTCACAGGGAGCTCAGGAAGCATGCAAATGTCTGCAGAACTAATTTGAAATATGACTACCACCTAACAAGCCCTACCATTTAAATGCCCAACTCAAGAGCCCTAAAATAAGTGGTATTTCCCAGATAAGGCACAGTCTGTACTCAAGAAGAGGGAGTGAAAAAACTATAAATATTCTCTAGGACAATGTTATTTTTAGTGTTGTGGTCAGCAGCCTCTAACAGTGAACTTCAGGGTAGCAACCTGGAGACTAAATGACTTAAATGATGATCACGGGATCTGCCAGGTAAGCTGTCCTCCTCAGAAGGCTGGTGCAGCAGACGTGGTCCCAGAGGCAGCCGGTTCACCTAGTCAAGGCAAGGTCTCCAGCGTCCTACATAACATGTAAGAACACAAAACTAACTGTGTGACTCTGAACAAGTTTCTTTACCTTCCTGTACCTCAGTTTTCCTCATCATAACGTGGGGAGTTGGGGAGGCGGGCACTAACATAATGTGCAACCTCACAGTTTTAAAAGATTAAATATAAAATATAAAGTGAGAATATACAATGTTTAGTTCCCAGCATATAGTTAAGCACTCTACAAATATTCGCTCTAATTATTCTGCTGCTCTGGGATGGGATGTCTCAGTTTTCTTTGAAAGTGAAAGTTGCTGAGTCATGTCCGACTCTTTGCGACCCCCATGGACTATACAGTCCATGGAATTCTCTAGGCCAGAATACCGGAGTGGGTAGCCTTTCCCTTCCCTAGGGGATCTTCCTGATCCAGGAATTGAACCGGGATCCCCTGTATTGCAGGTGGATTCTTCGCCAACTGAGTTATCAGGAAGCTCCTAAATATCTATGTCCATGGCATTCTCCAGGCCAGAATACCGGAGTGGGTGGCCATTCCCTTCTCCAGGGGAATCTTCCCAACCCAGGGATCCAACCCAGGTCTCCCCCATTGCAGGGGGATTCTTTACCAGCTGAGCCACAAAGAAAGCCCAAGAATATTGGGGTGGGTAGCCTATCCCTTCTCCAGAGGATCTTCCCAAACCAGGAATCGAACCAAGGTCTCCTGCGTTGCATTATAGGCAGATTCTTTACCAGCTGAGCTATTAGGGAAGCCTTTTTTCTTTTTCTTTACCAGTTTTCTTTGCTCCTGTCATATTCCTGCCCTGCCTGGCTCTGGGGTCAAAAGCAAGCAGTGGCAGGGACTTCCTTGCTGGTCCAGAGACTCCAGCCTTCCAATGCAGGATGTATGGGTTCGATCCTTGGTGGGGGAACTAAGATCCCCACATGCTGCACAGTACAACCAAAAAACAAAAAGGTAAGCACAGGCAAAATCTACTCTCCAGACCTTTTGACCACTCATTTCCCTGTCTGCACAGATGATTCCTCCTGGCTGCAGGCATGGCCTCCCTCTGACCATGCATGCACCCCAACAGACCTCATTTTTTAGACCTCTTCTGTTCTTAATGAAAACTCAGTAGCATCCTATTTCATTTCCTCAGTGCTTTATCTCTTCTTAAAATATTAACGACAGCAAATTAATCAAATATATAGATTGCTACAGTCGCTCTCTCCAATATTCTTATGGATAAATCCAATCTTTCCCTCTCCACGTCCCCATTCCACTTTCTTTTGGTGGGGGGAGGGGTATGTGTGCAGGCACCACGAATCACAGAATGAAGATGCCTGTTTCACCTTCCTGGTGAGGCAAACCGTTTGGCTGCCACCTAAGCAGTTGTCACCATGGGTTTGAAAAGCTCACAGCCCCTGCCATGAGCTCTCCAGTATTCATCCCCTGTGAAAGTGTTAGTCATTCAGTCATGTCCGACTCTTTGTGATCCCATGGACCATAGCCCACCAGGCTCCTCTGTCCATGGAATCTCGAGGCAAGAATAGTGGAGTGGGTAGCCATTCCCTTCTCCAGATCTTCCCAACCCAGGGACTGAACACTGGTCTCCCACACTGCAGGAAATTCTTTACCGTCTGAGCCACCAGGAGCTCTCCAGCATTCTTCTCCTACCAAGGAGTAAAATGACCAGTTTGTTCAAGTCCAAGGGTGTTTATTAAAACAAAGTCCCATGACTACAGCGAGAACCAGGGGTTCAGGGTTAGGACCCTGTCACTACTTCCTTCTCACTTCTTTGGTGGACTACGGGTGGTCTCCAGACCAGCGAGGCCTTGGCATTGTTCTTCTGGCTGAGTGTCAGGCTGTTGCCAACCAGTGGGTCACAATCAGCATTTCTTTTAAAATAAAAAAAAATATAGAAAACAGGTGAATTTGACAGTATGCAAATTACCTCAATATAACTATCTTTAAAAGAATATAGCCTAAAAATAGAGTACATGAGAAGCAGTAAGAATAAATACTGAGTATTAAAAAATCTGAATAATATATTTGCATGTACACTGGGCACAGTATAGTGTTATTACTGTGAGCCACGGTCACAACAAGATGACCAAACTCTGGTTTCAGCCATCAGCTGTAAGCCTAAGGTAAATTCTCTGCGGGCAGGAGAGATGGCAAGCAGACACTTTGGCTTGTGCTGTTTCTAGACTTTACAGACTGCCTCCAGCTTAGCTTAAAGCAAGCATTCTCAAGGGGACAGCACCTCCCCAAGGGGGCAAAAATTGGTTCCTGGGGGTTAAAATACCTTACTCATTATTAAGCAGACACAGTACATAAACAGATACACTACGTATTTGTGGTATTAAATCTTCATGGATGGGAGGATAATACTAAAAAAAAATAGCCTGTCTAAAAAAGGCTCCTTAGGGGAGTGATAATGGAAAAAACAAAAGATTGAGAACCATTTCATAAAGTCTAACTTCCAAGACTCCACATTCACCCAGAAATGATGTTATGAGCAAACAAGTGGCTCTTTCCCACTAAGTGTGTATGTTGGGGCAGGGGGGGGATGGGGCTTAGGGAAGGGAGGGGTGTTAGGGACGGCAGGAGCTGGTTAGGGACCTGAGTCTAGTGTTCTTAGTCCCCTGGTCAAATACCATGTCACTCTCACCCCCAGCCACCCAATATTCAAATCAATGCTCAGGTTTACACAGAAAGATAGCAAGTTCAGCTTTGCATGTGGAACAGGCAGGTGAAGCTGCAGAGTTATGTGGTTGGAAATGAGGGTCTGGAGCTCAGAAGAGAATGCGGATGGAAACAAAGATTTCTGGGTCATCAAGAGCTAAAACAAGAAAGAAGTCTGCCCAGGAAGGAGTGTAAAGCAAGAAGCGCAAGGGAGCAAAAGGCCACGAACACTAGAATATTTAAAGTGGGGGTGGGGGCAGGGAGGTCCTTAACAGTTTTCTCAAAAAATTAAAACTATTAATTAATATGAACTATATAAAGACAAGGTCATCATAATCAGTGGTCCTCAAGAAATGTCCTCAGAAGACAACCCCTAATGCTTATTAACGTTTCAGGAGATTTCGAGACAACGATGCAAAGCTCTTCCCAAAGGCTCATTAACACCACCACATTCTCCACTTTCACCATTTTTTAAAGTATAGTAAATTCACAATTTTGTTTTAGCTTCAGGTGTGCAGCAAAGTAACTCAGTTGTGTGTGTGTGTGTGTGTGTGTGTGTGTAAATATAATATTTCTTTTCCAGATTCTTTCCGTTATAGGTTATTACAAGATACTGAATATAGTTCCCTGTGCCGCCACATTCTCTTAGGTACTGGGCAACCTGAATGGCTTTAACCCTAAAATGGACAGCAACTCTCTGCATAGGACAAAGCCTCTCCGAGCATCAGGATGATGTGCACAAGCCGGTCAGCACTAAGGGCGAGGTTCTACTTTAGGATGTTGCCATCAGTCTAAGAAGGTCCATTCGCAGCCAGTGACGGGGGCCGTGGAAGCGGGTAAACAGGTAAGAAGGATGGGAAGCAGGGCCATGACGTCCTTTAAAGGGGGTATTCACTCCCATTCTGGAAACCCTGTGACTACTAGATCCCACCAATCCACACTGAAAGGCAAGGACACACTTAATACAACGTATGATCCTTGACAGAATACTAGATCAGGAAAAATAAGAAAGCTAGAGAACAAGGTAAAATTTAAATATGGACTACATACTGGTTTTATGTCAAGTATCCCAAGTGATAGGACTGTATTATAGTTATATACCCTTTCTCTAGGAGTGAAGTATCACCATATCTGCAAGAAACTCTCAAAGGGGATGGCTTTAGAAAGAACTAGACATATAGCTTCCCCGGTGGCCCAGATGGTAAACAATCTGCCTGCAATGCAGGAGACCCAGGTTCAATTCCTAGGTTGGGAAGATCCCCTGAAGAAGGGAATGGCAACCCACTCCAGTATTCTTGCCTGAAGAATCCCACGGACAGAGGAGCCTGGCGGGATATAGTCCATGGGGTTGCAAAGAGTCGAATATGACTGAGCAACTTACTTTCACACTTCACACATTCAGACATGGAGAAAGATATAAAGCAAATTTGGCAAAATATTAATCATTGATGAATCCAGGTAGAGGGGAGATGGGTGTTAAGGTATAATTCTCTTTACTTACTTTCTGTAGGTTTGCTATTTTTCAAAATACAAAGTGGCAAGGGGTATAGATGCTGTCAAATATTTTAAAAGTTCTTAATTTCCATATGTTCCAACTCCCCTCCATTAGAACAGAGTATGAAAGGTTGACATGAAAATGCTTCACAACACTTTAAAATACTATCCCCACACACAGATAAATTTATTTGGCAAAGAGGAATTATTTCACATGTACAAACCATGTCTGCTTCTATACCAAAGCAATAAAGTCCTGAGTCAATACACAGATTAACAGAATCTGAGTATTATTTTTGAGGTTTACCTTTTATGTGCTGTTGGGGAAAGTAAACCTTAGGAATACTTTAACAATCTAGGTACTCTACACAGAGTCTTTATTTTAAAGGGTATATTAATACTAATTGATTTTATACAAATACCAAGAGTTAAAGGCAAATTTAATTATCTGGGCTAATGAGAGATAGCACAGATAAATCAACTCCATATGCAGACATTGTTTTAATCACTGGGTTTTAACTTCCTAAATCTTTCATCAGAATTATGAGGAAGTAAAACTGACCGAAAAGTTTCATCTCCATCCATTCTCATTCCTAAAGGAATTTCTGTTTAATACTAAAAAGGAGAGCAGCAACTGAAATAAAAATGCCCTAAGAACTCAACTATGGGTATCGGAACAAAAGAAAACTGACTCTAATCATGGCAAATATTTATTGAGAACCTGCTACCCACAGCTCTCTATGAGGAATTCAAAGTACAGTGACTGGACTTTGCACTCATGGGGCCACAACTTTACTGGAGAAGATAAACATACAGCAAACTGAGGAACAATAATAACGGTTGACTCTGTCTTCCCTTATCCTTGCTCCCAATGTCTCAATTCAGAGACTTATCTCTTGGCCAGGCCATTGCAATGGGCTCCCTCATTCATTAACCTGTTGGTCAAGCCTCTCCCAACCACTGGTGCTTAACTTGCATGCACACTGGAATCACCTGAGAAGTGACCAAAATTCCAATGCCTGGGTCTCTCTTCCAGGGAAATCTGCTTTTCCGGTGTGCAGAATGGGCACTGGCTCTTTTAAAGCTTTCCAGGCAATTCTAATACTCAGCAAGTTTAAGCGCCACTGTTTTAAACCAATCGCTTCTACCAAGGATGGAATACAATTTACTCTCCTGCGTTTAGGTATCTGATGACTCCTCACTACCAATACAAATCTAAACTCCTTACCGCAATCTCCAAAGCCTTTCAATGTCTCCAACCTACTCCTCCAGCCCGACCTCCCACCCAGCTCCACAGCTCTCCACCAGACTCTGCCTGTTCCCTCAGAGGACACTTTCTATGCATAAAAGGCTTCTTCAAATCAGACACCAGTCCCAGTCTGATTATTCACTCCAAATCAATTTTCAGGAACCAATTTAAAAGTTCCTTCCTTCCAAAAGCCTTCACCAACTTCCCTGGGTACACGGGGAGTTCTAACAAAACGGGACACGGCTCTAATTTGACATGTATCATGATGTTGGTGGTAGCAGTTTTCATTTCTATCTCTAGTAAGACTGTGCATTCCTTAAGGGCAGAAGCCAAGTGCATTTATCTTCAAGTTCCTAATGCCCAGTAATGGCCGAAAAAAAATGAAAGTTCAATAACTGTTTACTAAGTATTGAGGCACCACATGCTTGTGGACTAAAGGAGGAAAGTGAAAGTGAAAGTGAAGTCGCTCCATCATGTCCGACTCTCTGCAACCCCATGGACTGTAGCCCACCAGGCTTCTCTGCCATGGGATTCTCCAGGCAAGAATACTGGAGTGGGTTACCATTTCCTTCTCCAGGAATAAAGGAGTAACAGTATGAGAAAAGACAAGTCAGTTACAGAGGCAAACTCTGACTCCAGAAGTGAACTGGGGAAAGACTGCTTCTGGCAGATACAGAGGGGGAGGCCCCATGAAGACACTGGGGCTAGTCTCAATCTCACAGAAAGGGAAATATTTAGATATTTGTCAAGAGCAAGGGACAGGAAACCAGGAGCACAGAAAACAGCAGAGGAAAAGCCATTTCGCTCTCCCCTGGGCTTCCCTGGTGGCTCAGACAGTAACCAAGAATCCATCTGCAAGGCACGAGACCCAGGTTCTATCCCTGGGTTGGGAAGAACCCCTGGAGAAAGAAGTGCAACCCACTCCAGTATTCTTTGTGCTTCCCTGGTGGCTCAGACAGTAACCAAGAATCCATCTGCAAGGCACGAAAACCAGGTTCTATCCCTGGGTTGGGAAGAACCCCTGGAGAAAGAAGTGCAACCCACTCCAGTATTCTTTGTGCTTCCCTGGTGGCTCAGACAGTAAAGAATTTGCCCGCAAGGCAGGAAACCTGGGTTTGATCCCTGGGTTGGGAAGATCCCCTGGAGAAGGGAACGGCTTACCCACTCCAGTATTCTTGCCTGGAGAACTCCAGGGACAGAGGAGCCTGGTGGGCTGCAGCCCATGGGGTCGCAAAGAGTGGGAAACAACTGAGCAACTAACACACTGGGTTTCCTCAAGAGATTCCCAGCCCCCCCGCAAAATACCTGACCTTTAGAAATTAATCATGCTTTTCTTAGTTACATAAATCTATTCTCTGTCTCCTTATCCTGCTTTATTCTTCTTAGTCGGCCACCTGATAGATCATGGCTCTGCATATTGAAATAAGGCTAGAACACAAGTTCCACGAGAGCAGGAACTCGATTCTGTTTACCACTGCAGCCCCAGGGCTTCTATCTGTGCTGAGCACAAAGTCAGGGTTCAACAACTATTTGCTGAATGGATGAATGAATATCTGATCTTTCCTTTCATGGAGAGACTGGCTCCCTTCCTCACGCAGTCTCCACACATCCAAATCCTGCATCTTTCCTACCTGAATAAACGCCCAGTCTGACTCAAAGCCTTCTCTGACTCCCCATCCCTCCCTTTTCTGAACTTCCAAAGCCCTTTATCTTTCCTGTCTTGGACACTTTTTATGGGCTACTTCATAATAGCACAAACATCTGTGTACAGGTATGTGCTGTACAAGCAGACATGTATCTTATCTCCCCTCTATGCTGTAAATTCTTTAGGGGCAAGCTCTAGGTCATTTCCTCCCCAGAGCTTATAAAGTTGCTCAGTAATTCCTACTGAACAAAAGGAAAAATTAAAGGTGGTATTAAATCTTTGATATCTTAATATTAACCTCAGAAAGATTAAAATCAGTACTGATTTATCTCCATCTTAGCCCCCGGATACCTGATTCTTCATAAAATTATAATATCTAATGCTTAAATCATGCTTACAGTGTGCCAGGTATTGTTCCAAGGCATTACATAAATTAACTCATTTAATCCTTGAAAGAACCATGAGACACAGGTATTATCTCCTTACAGATGAGGAAACTGAGGCATGAAGAGTGAGTAGCACACGAGAATTCAAACCCGGTGACTGGCTGCAGAGGCCATGCATTTTAATCACATCAGGCAGTCTCCTATTCATAAGCTAAATGTGGCCTTCTGAGAAATTTGCTTCAAAAATATTAGAAATGCAAGGATATTTACGGCAAGGAACTATCCTCATCACGTGAAAGAAGGAACTTCAGAAGGCACTAAGAGCAGAGAACAGATGACAGAGAAGGAATGGTGGGTGTGCAGCACGGCACTGGGAAGGACACATGCTGGTTGGAGACAGTCAGCCTTGGACCTAAAACGGCAGGAGCATCTGTCTGTAAGAAGGGACGAAACAGAGAGGTAAGCAGAAGTTTTGACATGGAGTTATCACAGGCAGAGCCCACATTCTAGACACATTCGGTACCGAGATGACACAGCACACAGAATGGCAGCAGGCCGCAACTGCTTAAGAATGTCCGGCTCAGGACCTTCCTGGTGGTCCCGCGGTTAAGAATCCGTCTGCCAGTGCAGGGGACACAGGTTTGATCCCTGCTCCAGGAAGGGCAGCTAAGTCCGAGTACCCTAGGGCCCGTGCTCAACAACAAGAGAAACCATCACAGCGAGAAGCCAGAGCACCACAACCAGCAAGTAGTCCCCACTCGCCGCCACAACTAGAGAAAGCGCGCACGCAACAATGGAGACCCAGCACAGCCAAAAATACATAAGCGGATATGAAAAAAACCAAAGGGGGCTTCCCTGGTGGCTCAGTGGTAAAGAATCCGCCAGCCAATGCAGGAGACAGGGGTTCAGTCCCTGATCGGGGAAGATCCCCCATGCCACAGAGCAACTAAGCCCATTATTGAGCCTGTGCTCCTAAGCTCCAAAGCCCCAGAGCCCCAAGTACAGAGCCCACGTGCAGCAACTACTGAAGCTTGCACGCTCCAGTGGCCGTGCTCTGCGAGAAGAGAAGCCAGCTCATTGCAACGAGAGAGCAGCCCCCACTCAGCGCAATGAGAGAAAAACCTGTGCAGCAACCGAGACCCAGCACAGCCAAAAAAACTAATAAAATAAAATAAATAAAAAGAATGTCGGGCTCAAACCGCCTAGGTGACTACCTCAGAACTTACAGACGGGTAACTGGAACTCCTTTACCTCCGGTGTCTCAACTGTAACATGGGCTATTATCAGCCCTTAGCCAGGAGGATGAGGAGAAATCCATGTATAGTCTTCAAGATGCACTTGGTTATGCTGCAGTTAAAATTCCTGTTTAAAAAATGCAGTGGTCTAAAGGATGGGCTAACTGGCTTACACTGTGTAACCACTGCAGATTTCTTTCAGGAAAAAAAAAAAGTATCTGCCTAGAAGTGTCTCACATGACTTTCAGTCAAATTTCAGTATCCAAAGCAACTCACGTGGCCACGCTCCACTTCAAGGTGATGGACTGCAATTCTACCAAGTACCCAAAAGAAACAGACGGAGAACAGCCCTAACACCCAGCAAACCATGAAAGAACCTCGCACCATACTAGGCGTTCAGTAAGCAGCCAAGGACCGAGTAGCTGCTATTACCATTATCATGATTATTGAGGGCTCTGGGAAAGACTTATTCTAAGAACCCTAAGGCATAAAGCTGAAGGAATAAGCAGATGTGAGAACCACCTCTCAAACACATTAACTGCACTAAAGCAAAGGTGAATTTACAAGCATCTCACCAGGATATAATGGAAGGACATGCCAAAAAGTTTCTAGTAAGCAAAGAATAGTAAACACGAGTTACCAAAATAGTACCACAAGCCTTTTACCATGATATCAGGGAAGGACATGCCAGAATGTTTCTAGTAAACAAGACATAGTAAACAAGAGTTACCAAAATAGCACCAGTCATTCTCCTGGTGGACTCCTTTAGGATATGTAAAATTTCATTGATAATATCCCTATTTTAGAGAACATAAGAAAAATTATGCAGCCTCTCATAAATTCACTTCTAATCTCTGAGCACTCCTTCCCCACCTTTCTCCGCAAGTTCTTAAGGAAAATCCTCCTATGTGCGTTTTTAGGACCCTAACCATCAGAGTTCGGGCAAGAGTTTAGTGAAATGAGAACTGAATCCTAGCTTGACTGTAACCTAGTTCTATGGCCTAACAAATCTTTTGACTAGGACACGACTAGGACTCTATTCCATCGTCCATGTGCGTGTTCAGTCGCTGGAGTCGTGTCCAACTCTTTGCGGCCCTGTGGACTGTAGTCTGCCAGGCTCCTCTGTCCATGGGATTTTCCAAGCAAGAATGCTGGAGCAAGTTGCCACTTCCTCCTCCGGAGGATCTTCCCTACCTGAGGATCGAACCTGCATCTCTTGGGTCTCCTGCGTCGGCAGGTGGATTCCTTATCACTAGTGCCACCTGGGAAGCCCCTTCATCATCCATAAGATAACAATATTGACTAGATGAAGTCCCTTTCAACTCTCAGTTCAGTTCAGTTCAGTCGCTCAGTCATGTCTGACTCTTTACGACTCCATGAATCGCAGCACGCCAGGCCTCCCTGTCCATCACCAACTCCCGGAGTTCACTCAGACTCATGTCCATCGAGTCGGTGATACCATCCAGCCATCTCATCCTCTGTCGTCCCCTTCTCCTCCTGCCCCCAATCCCTCCCAGCATCAGAGTCTTTTCCAATGAGTCAACTCTTCGCATGAGGTGGCCAAAGTACTGGAGTTTCAGCTTTAGCATCATTCCTTCCAAAGAAATCCCAGGGCTGATCTCCTTCAGAATGGACTGGTTGGATCTCCTTGCAGTCCAAGGGACTCTCAAGAGTCTTCTCCAACCCACAGTTCAAAAGTATCAATTCTTCGGCGCTCAGCCTTCTTCACAGTCCAACTCTCACATCCATACATGACCACAGGAAAAACCATAGCCTTGACTAGACGGACCTTAGTCGGCAAAGTAATGTCTCTGCTTTTGAATATACTCTCTAGGCTGGTCATAACTTTTCTTCCAAGGAGTAAGTGTCTTTTAATTTCATAATCACCATCTGAAGTGATTTTGGAGCCCCAAAAAATAAAGTCTGACACTGTTTCCACTGTTTCCCCATCTATTTCCCATGAAGTGATGGGACCAGATGCCATGATCTTCGTTTTCTGAATGTTGACCTTTAAGCCAACTTTTCCACTCTCCTCTTTCACTTTCATCAAGAGGCTTTTGAGTTCCTCTTCACATTCTGCCATAAGGGTGGTGTCATCTGCATATCTGAGGTTATTGATATTTCTCCCGGCAATCTTGATTCCAGCTTGTGTTTCTTCCAGTCCAGCTTTTCTCATGATGTACTCTGCATGTAAGTTAAATAAGCAGAGTGACAATATACAGCCTTGACGTACTCCTTTTCCTATTTGAAACCAGTCTGTTTTTCCATGTCCAGTTCTAACTGTTGCTTCCTGACCTGCATACAGATTTCTCAAGAGGCAGGTCAGGTCTGCAATCCTGAGAAACCAGAAAGAAGCTTTGGTTTAGCAGAATCTAGTGAAGATGCTGAATTATGTAAGACTTGATAACACTTAAAACTTTAAACTAGAAATAACTGCCATAATCACAGCTATGATGGTAGGAACAAAGGTCAGTTCAAGAGTGAACAAAGGAAGAAAAGTCAAGAGCACCCAGGGAGAGCCCTGTGAGCGTGAAACGTCGAAGGAAGAGCAGATAAGGATGGACAGAGTATGACTATCATGTGTAAATGAGGAGTCTGGTGTTTCAGCACGACTTATGAAATCAGTTTTTTTAGTAACATCTCATACAACATTCCAGTCATAGCTCTGCAAATCAGCGATGGTGCCTCTGAAACTTCAGGCCTTGGGATCTGTCAGCTACCAGATCTCAATTCCAACAGACTGGGTTTTCCAATTCCTTAAGACCCCAAAGCAGTAATCCAAATATGTGCCTAGGGATCAAGAACTTGAAATCCTTTGGAGAAAGTCCAACAAAAGAGCTCAAAGCTGCACGTTACAAAACGTTAAGCTGTCCCAATCAGTGATAACTTGTGTCTCAGCTGAACAGAAGCCCCTGCCCAGACAACCTACCATAAATCTCAAGTCACTCTGAGAGAATACAACTGTCTCCTACAACAGAATTAAAGGGAAAACAGTGCTGCTTTTTCATGAAAACTCATGTTCATGCCATAAACAAAGCAAGGGCCACTGCTGCATCGGCAACTTTGCTCTGCCTGCAGTCCTACCTGCGATCTTTAAGAAGCCTTCTGAGTCTAATATCTATGAGTGTAAAAAGTGTATGGAACACTCATACCGTCTCTCATGCTTACAGAGTCACTGCTGAATGAGTAACAATCTCCTGCTTGAAAACCTAAAACCTGGCAAATTACTTTAAGAAAAACAATATCCCTAGAAAAATCCATTTTATTATGTCTAGACAACATTTTTAAAAGCTATAATTCTATCTGTGAATCTTCATTTACTTAAAAAAAAAAATACTTAGATATTTGGTTGCCCCTGTTCTTAGCTATGGAACTGGGGATTCTGGATTTTCACTGCAGCATGCAGGATCTTTAGTTGCAGCACATGGGATCTAGTTCCCTGACCAGGGATCGAACCCAGACCCCCTGAAACGGGAGCACAGAGTCTTAGCCACTGGACCACCAGGGAAGTCCCTTCACTTACTTCTATAGCCATGTTTCCTTCCACCTCATCAATCACAAAATACTTTCCAATTCTGCAATGGATGTTAACCAATAAACATATTTTGCCTCAATGTTATCCTTGATTTTAAGGAATTTAAAATTTGAAGTATACATAGATGGGGCTGGAGGCAGGGAAGCATACACAAACCCTGAATGAGTAAAAGAAATAAATCCTTTCCTTTAACCAATCAACTTTTAAATATATCGGAAGAGGAAGGAAGATAAGGCTCAATCCTTTCAGGGAAGTTTGGTGAATATTATTAAAGACAAAGATTATACCTTAAGCTGGTAAACTAGAAATACTTTACATAGGAAAAATCTCCATTAACTAGTCTAAAGTAATGAGAATCCTCAATATTAGCGTTTTATATTGAGAATTAAGCATTGCACTTAAAACCTGCCTGTAATAAATCTTTGTAAGAAAGAAAAAAGCTTCAGCAGTCATTCTGAAAGACATGAATGGTCATAAGGCCTCACATGAAAACTTACCTTGCTGTTTACAAAACCTTACAAGACACAGATCTAAATTTATTTTCTGATCCTACTATTTTCTTAACAGCAAATCAACTTTTAGATAAAAATAAATAGGTAAATATAAATGGAAAAAATAGTGTCAAACTTTATTATATGACTCCTCATTTCAGGCTAAAGAACAGTCTTGCCCCATATTGTATTTTCCTTTCTAAACAAAGAGAGGGAAAAAAAAAAATTCCACTATTTCCCCCCAAAAGTTGGGTGGGGGGAGGTTGTTAAAGGGTCCAGAGCTGTGCTATCAAATGCCAGGGCCACCAGTCATATGTGGTTATTTAAACTCAAACTATATTTTAAATAAAAACTTTAATTCTGTTCCTCAGTCAAACCAGGCACCTTTTAGGAGCTCCAAAAGCCACATGTGACTAGTAGGTCCTGCACAGATACAGGACATTTTCCATCATAGCACGAAGTTTTACTGGACAGTGCTGACCTAGAACAACATTTCTCAAATTTAAAGGTATACAAAATCATCAGGATAGCATGTTATCACACATTATAACACAGATTACTGGGTCCCTAACCCAGGAGTTTATCTCAGGGGTCTGAAAGTGAAGGTGTTAGTCGCTCAGTTGAGTCCGATTCTCTGAGACCCCATGGACTGTAGCCCTCCAGGCTCCTCTGTCCATGGGATTCTCCAGGCAAGAATACTGAAGTGGGATGCCATTTCCTTCTCTAGGGGACCTTCAAAACCTAGGATCAAACCCAGGTCTCCTGCGTTGCAGGCCAATTCTTTACCATCTGAGCCACCAGGGAAGCCATTTGCTTCCCCAGGGGATTTTTCCAACCCAAGGATCAAACCTGCATTGCAGGGGAGATGCTTTACAGTCTGAGACACCAGGGATGGGGCCAAAAACCTACATTTCTAACAAGGCTCCAGCAGGACACTGATGTGCCCGTCATCTCAAGTAGTACAGTATCTATAATAAAGGATCAGTTTGTGTTTCTTCTTAATCCACCTTTAACCAACACTTTGATAAAACGCTAGAAAAGCTAATTACCAGGAAAAAGTATTTTAAACAAGGACTACCCCATAAACTTACATTTTCTATTATCAGATTCAACAGACAAATCATTTTTCTTAAAAATATTGTTGCTGTTTAGTCGCTAAGTCGTGTCTGACTCTTACACGACCCCATGGTCTGTAGCCTGCCAGCTGCCTCTGTGCATGGAATTTCCCAAGCAAGAATACTGGAGTGGGTTGCCACTTCCCTCTCTAGGGGATCTCCCCAACCCAGGAATAAAATCTGAGTCTCCTGCATTGCAGGCAGACTCTTTACCGATGAACCACCAGGGAAGCCCAAAAAATGTTATAAAAGCAGTCAATTCTTACAAGTTTTGAACTTACCTCATTGCAGATAGGTAACAAACAATCCACAGACTTGCAAGGATCCAGACTAAGTTTGAGTAGCCCTGATCTAGAAGAGCTGATTTTACGTTTTTATGATTATCTTTCTGGAACTGGTCATTAATGATCTCTTTCATATTCTCTACCATTTCTTCAATGTATTTTTACAACTTGAGGCAAAAATGTTATTTCCATGAACCAGAAACCACCCTCCACCAGCTCCTAAAAATGGTAATGTATGGGGTCTGCTCAAAGAAACAACCTGATAGGTCTTCATTTATAACGTGATCCAAAACTGTCACATGGTCAACAAAGACGATGGCTTGACTTTCTCATGCTAACCCAAGGTTGAGTTTAGACTGCTAACACTGCAAAAGTTGGTCAGCCAAAATAGACAATGAACATTACTAAAGAATCTGCATTAAATTCCATAAAATTTCTTCACTAAATAAAATCGATGATTTGGGACCTTCCTTACCAGACACAATCCTTCAAAGGACTTCTTAAGAATACTGATGGTTTCCCCAAACCCAAAGTGACCAGCCCAGGTACATCTCTTCACCCCTGTCTCTTAGGAAAGGAACATATCAAACAGAATCCCTGTATGGAACTCAATGCCCCTCACCAACTACCTAAAGCTTAGCTGTTTTCCTCATTCCATATATCAAACCAAACAGATTTTCCTTCTATTCAACTTCCAGTCTGGCCCAACAAACAGACTCCTGGGAGAAAATCTCCAGGATAACTTCAAGTTTGGCCACTTCCTAGAGACTACTCTGAGAATTTTCTGACTGCTCAATCATTTTCTTTTACCAATCTGTTTGACTATTACTTAAATAAATTGTAAAATAAGGTTCTGAGAACTTTAATACAAGACCCTTTTTCCTATAATAACATCTGGTCCAACAGAACTTGACATATATGATGTTCTGTATAAAATAAGGTCACATGCTCAACTAGTCCTTATTTTAAGAAAAATTCCACTTAAAATTAACAACATTAACAGAAAAGTTACAAGGTATATCTCATTAAAAAGTCTGGGGAATATAAAAATGAGAGGAGATTCTTTCTAATTGTTCTGCTTATAGCGTCAGAAAGAAACCCCTTTTCCTCTTAACATATTGAACGAAGCACTAACTGAATGAATAATAAGTAAAATTCAAAGCAAGAAAATATCAGGAGCTTTTGCCACGGCCACCCCCTCCAGTCCCATCTGCAGAGGCAGATGGCTAAGACCAAGAGGCCCTGGACTCTCAAGACTGTCTTGTCACCTGCTGCAACCTTCACTCTATCAGGCTGCACAGACAACAGGCAAAGGTATGGAACGGCTTCCCAACTATAAGACAGGGAAGAATTCTGGGGGTAACCCTTGCCTAAAAGCCATCCTCAGATGGCTGATGCAGAAGAGCGTCCCCAAGCCCAGGTCCACTGATCCAGACTGAGATTACGCAAAAAAATACCTGAAACTGAGATTACGCAAAAAAATACCCAAAGAAGTCAGCCTCTAGGCAAAAGATTTTGCTCAAACAAAATAACTCCTTTGTAATGACCTAGACCAATGATCCTTAATATTATTTTTGCAGCTGGGTGGGAAGAGATGAGGGAGAGGAGAAAGGAAGGGGGGAGTCACAGATCTCTTTGAGAATCATAAAAAGCAATGGATTTGCTTCCCATAAAAATGCACACGCAAGCGATATTTTACATACTATTTTGGGGAGTTTACAGATGAGCTAAACACTCCCTCGATGTCCATGAATCCAAGGATAGAAAACATCAACCTAAATAGGTAGGACCCAAAGGTCAATGTTACAGTAGGCGCTCAGTCACTCAGACATATCCAACTCTTGGCACCCCAAAGACTGTAGCCTGCCAGGCTCCTCTGTCCATGGAACTCTCCAGTAAAGAATACAGGAGTGGGTTGCCATTTCCTACTCCAGGGAATCTTCCCAACCCAGGGATTGAACCTTGTCTCTTGCATATCCCTCACTGACAGGCAGATTCTTTACCACTGCACCGGCTGGGAAGCTAGGCCTTCATTTAACCTGAAGCCTGACCTTTTATGGAAAGACAATCTTAGAGTTTAAAAATGTAGATATTCCACAAATAAAATGCTTTGGTCATATAGTGTACAAGAAAATTCAAAACATATATTAAAATTTACCAATACTATATTTGATCCATAAAATTAGATCATCCAAAAAAAAAACCCTAGAAGAATCTTTAATAAAGGAGTAGAAAAGTAGAAAAATAGAAATCTTCCTTTACTCTTTTACAAAATTCAAACATGCATCTGTCACTTTGTAAATGTCTGGATTCACGTCTTGAAGTTAACTTAAAATTCTACTTCCCAGTTTTCCTGAAATTTTCAAGCACTATTCGGTATGTTAAGTTCTTCTGAAATGGTCAGTGGATAAAAGCACCATGGAAGTCTATTGAAAAGTCACTATTACAAACTAGAAAAACCAACTAATGCAGGTACCACAAGCAAAACTAAAAGCTTTTCTCCAGATTTTATGCAAATAATTTGGTTCAGAAGTTGGAAAAGGGGTAGATACTTTAAAACAACTCCAGTTTACTACCTTCAGGACTTTTATGGAAATAACAGAATTTCTCACAAGGCTATCAAAGGCCTCCATGAAATGAACCAAAGAGAAGAACATTTTGGCAAGGAAAAATCAGCTGCATTCCCCTTCTGCACTTCATGGTTATTACTGTACTGGGCTAACGCTGAACTCCTAAGTGCCCTAGAGAGACCTCTTTTGCACTATGGGGGGTGGGGTGGGGGAACAGCCCTCACTGTATTCCAACTTGCCTTTTCAATGACAAATTCTCGAAATGGAGAAGTGAAAAGGGACGGGTGTGCAAAACTCAAGCAGGGTGTGCTAGTTAACCTAGCACCACAAAAGCATGACAGCACACGCCAGCTTTTTAAGAAATCTTTTTTAGAGAGTACTGGTGGTGAAAAAGGGCATGTGTGCTTTGGATGGAGATGATGTGGGTTCAAATTCTGGCTCTAACCTGAACCAGCTTCGTGGGCCTGAACAAGTTACTTCATTTCTCTGAGCTGGTCCATGGAGCTCCTGGATTGGCTAAGAAAACAGGGTTTGGTTTTGTTTTTTCTTCCCCTCATCTCTTGTAGTCCCAGCCCCTGGCTAAGTGCCAGACCCAGACCAGGTATTCATTCATTCAGTGCTAGTTCTTTTTGCTTCCCTCACAAGGGTGTCGTAGTCTATGGCAAACAAAACTTTTCTCTAGGAAATGAGATCTTTAAGCTCTAGATGTTTTTTAGGTATTTCAGAGTTTTCAGTGTAGTAATAATCTGGTACGGGGAAATGCAAGCAGTTGCATGGGATCCGGAGAAGGCAATGGCACCCCACTCCAGTACTCTTGCCTGGAAAATCCCATGGACGGAGGAGCCTGGTAGGCTGCAGTCCATGGGATCATTGAGGGTTGGACACGACTGAGCGACTTCATTTTCACTTTTTACTTTTGTGCATTGGAGAAGGAAATGGCAATCCACTCCAGCGTTCTTGCCTGGAGAATCCCAGGGATGGGAGAGCCTGGTGGGCTGCCGTCTATGGGGTCGCACAGAGTTGGACACGACTGAAGCGACTTAGCAGCAGCAGCATGGGATCCACTGTAGCTTTTCACCTAAATTTGACTAAAGCTTCTGCGAGGGCTGGAAGTATAAAGAGAACTACTATTTACTAAAAATAAAACAATTGTGGGGGGAGGGATAAATTAGGAGTTTGGGATTAACAAATACACATTACTATATATAAACAAAACAACAAGGACCTACTGTATAGCACATGGAACTATGTTGAATATCTCATAATAACCAATAATAGAAAAGAATATGGAAAAAGTATATATATGTATGTATAACTGAATGTGTAAAAGTATATATACATATATATATATAT
Source organism: Capricornis sumatraensis (assembly GCF_032405125.1). Lineage (NCBI taxonomy): Eukaryota > Metazoa > Chordata > Mammalia > Artiodactyla > Bovidae > Capricornis > Capricornis sumatraensis. Next base: position 73,491,734 of record NC_091083.1, read on the forward strand.
ATAAAACTGAGTCACTTTGCTTGTACACTTGAAACTAACACATCATTGTAAATCAACTATACCTCAATTTAAAAAGCAAATTTCAAACCTTGCTATACTGGGGAGGATGAGAGAAGAGGGTGAGAACACAGTCTTCTCAATTGATTTAGATACTGTCATTGTGTCATAGTACCAACGATATTTATGCAGGTAGAATCATCAAATCCTAAAACCTGTTCAAAGGGTTCAGAACATGAATCTATGTGTGACTCCATGTGGTTATTACAAAGTCTTCCAGTGAAAGTTGAAAAACATAAGGCATCTACAGTCGCAAGCCTGTTCCCTCATGGCTTAACACAGGAAGACGTAACCACAAACTCTGCTTGGGGCAAAGTCATATATCCAAGAAAACTTGAAAACTTCTTGGCAACTCCTCTAAATCAGAGAGCTCCAAGACATGGTAGCCCCAGGGCCTGCTGTTCCTGATAGGTTTTCTATAATATAATGGCAAAACAACTTACAAATGAGAGTGGTTTCTAAAGAGATAAGATTCTGCTTCAGATTTTCTTTGGTACTTGTAATAGTTCTAAGTACATTAATGAATACAAAAAACGAACTGCCAAAGGATCTTCCAGAAATGCAGTAATGTTACTTGTGGCCTCTCACTTCACTTTCAACTGGCCATTCAATGTTTCACTTGATTTGTCTGAAAGTAATACACTGATGAGTTCAAAGAACTTCCAACTATACTGATAATAAATTATAAAAATAATGGGAAAGCCATAGAACATGAAAAATTTGTGGGAAAGGTGATCCTATTCCAAGACTTTACAGGGCGGTAACAACTAAATATACAAAGCAGGAAAATAACTGCAGTATGAAAGATGTGACCTGGACTTCCCCAGCGGTCCAGAGGTTGAGAATCCGCCTGCCAGTGCAGGGAACATGGGTTCGATCCCTGGTCTGGGAAGATCCCATATGCCGAGGGGCCCCCACGCCACAACTGCAGCAGAAGCCGCGGCAATAGGAAGCCCACCGAACGCAACTAGAGCGGAGACCCCACGGGCTGCAACTGGAGAAAGCCCACACACAGAAACGAAGACCCAGTGGGCAGCCAAAGGTAAATGAATTAAAATTTTTTTTAACAATGTGACTCCAGGCAGACTGTGGTAGCACAATGAGACACAACTAATTTCACAACAGATCTAGGTTTACTTTGCCCAAGGCCAGACTATAGCTGAGAACAGTATCCTAATCTGGTAAGGGAGATTTCAAAGTTAGTAAAAAAAAAAAAAAAAAAAAGTGGGGGGGGCGAGTTGTAAAGGTTAGTTTTTAATAGTCTATTAATCAAGTAAAAAAGCTTAAATAATTCATCAAAATTCATCTAGGAATTCTGCCCTGGGACAGAAAGAAGTCTAAAATTAATCATTTCACCACTCCACATTTTCCCAGGCCTTTGGTTACAGTCATGCATGGCTTATAGGAAACCACCTGTTCTGGTTGGCATACATCCTTTCACTTGATGATTCACGCCTAATCATTTTTATCACACATGGATCTCAAACCTTCTCTCTATTCCCAGAGAGCCACAAAGTTTAGAAAAACTATCTCCCTGAGGTTGCCAGCCTGATCTTCCCATTTGGAATACCAGCTAATTCTCCTGTGCTATGCAGCTGATGGGGACAAATCGCCAGTAAGAAAGACAGTTTGTAATTAGTCTCAGGAACACAGCGGTAGTCCCTTGTCTGGACTTTCCTAAGGGTCCCAAGGGTATCCCCTCAAAGTACATCTAAATTTGGAGCCTACTGGGATGGTATTCCTATAAGCCATTTGAGAAACAAAAATCGAATTTCAGGCAATACTGCAGACACTCTAAAAACTGTAAAAATGTTTAAATGGGTATCTTCTCTGTTCATGGATCTGCCACACCAGAAAGGAGGAGTGCAGAGGGGTGGGAAATAAGGTGCATACACATCTCCAAAGATGCCTGGAGATGTTAGGGATTCACTAGAAACCTTGGCCAGACTACTAATGGTCCATAAACCCTCATTTGGAGAATACGGGCCTACAGGTTCAAAATCGAATTACAGTGCCTTATTAGATCACACACTACCGAAACCACAGTCACAGCAGTCATAACTGGAACTAGGAACACTTTCCGTACACAAATATAAGTGTCTGCTTATGCATTTTTAATCGGATCAAATAAAACTGAAGCTGCAAACAAACTCAAATTTCAATTATCTCACTAGTGAGGGGATTTCCTAATAGCGTCTTTTTAAAAACCAAGTAGCTGCCAACCCTCTGGCACATCTAACAGGCACGTCCCTGGAAATTTGGGAGCAACAGACTCCGTTACTTCTCAACAGCCAAGGAAAGATACCCTGAAAGGGAGAGATTCCTTTTTTTTTTTTTTCCTTTACGCTCCAACATGCAATCTAATAATGCACAAAACTTGGCTGCAGGGTTGCTGGACACCTCCAGGGTTCCAATTCTCGGGGCGAGTGCGCGCTAGTGCGTAAGAAGGGGGCGGAGGGGGTGCGCGCTCCGGGGACGCGCCGGGGGCCCCCGCCCCCTCCCGGAGCAGCAGCCTGGCACCAGCCCACCCTCCTCCACCCCTGCAAACAGACGCAGGACGCCAATAGAGCAACTTCTCCGCGGGGGCGGCGGGGGGGTATAGCGGTCACCCCTGCCCCGCCGCGGCACGACCGGGGTCCCTCCTCGGCCGGGTTCCGGGGAGGCGGGGGGCGGGGGGAATGGGGGAGCCCTTCGCACGCCCCGCCTCCGCCCGCCTGGCCCGCGGCCGGGGGGCTGCCCGGACCCCCGCCCCTCCGCGCGGCCCGCAGCGGCGCACTCCCAAGGACGGCCACCCGGCCGGAGCGCGGCCTGAGCGCGAGCCCGGAGCGGAGCGCAGGCGGAGGCCGGCCCCTAGCTTCAGGCCTCAGGCCGCCGCCTGCCCTCCGCCAGGCCGCCCGCCGCCGGCCCCAGCTCGGACCCCGGCCGGGCCTCGGCGGTGCCGCCGCAGCCCCTCATCCTGGCTTCATTCATAGGGGCACCCCAGCCCGGCCGGCGGGGCGGGGCCGGGAGCCCGCGGAAAAGGCCGGCCCGCCGAGGCCGGGGAGGAAAATAAAAAGTTTAAGAGAAGAACTTACCTAAAATGGCTCCTGCAGCAGCCAAAATACAAACAGCTATTATTTGGTGAAGTTTAGCTCAGACACCCTGCAAGGACACCCTAACCCGGCTCGGGCCCGCCTTCCCTGCCATGCCATTGGACTTCGCCGGCCCAAAATACAGAGTCATTGGTCAGGCCGGCTGCCGCTCAGGCAGAAGCCCATTTCAAGCTTGCTTGCAGGGGCGAGTGATGGGCTCGCTCCATTGTGCTCGTATTTGCATGGATGTGATAGCGGCGCTGATTGGCCGGCGCCGGGGGCCGCCCCGCCCCCTGCCTCGCGCCCCCCGCCTCGGAGACGCCGCGGCGCGCGGCCCCGCCCCCCGGGACGGAGCGGCGGGGCTACGGGGGCGGGGCGGGGCCGGGGTCCTGCGGGCCGAGAGGGCGGGGCGGGGTCCTGAACGCCGCAGACGGCAGGCAGGGGGCGGGGACCTGGAGCGCGCTCCGGCGGGGCCGGGGAGGGGGTTTCTCCCGCAGGTGGAGGTCTCTTAGGTATTGGGCTGGACAACTGAAACACCCGGGGCTGGGATCTCCGGGCCCGGGAGAAGATGTGACTGGGGTCCCGCGCGACAGATAGATTCCTCTGGGGCCGAGGTTCCGTAGGTCAGGAAAAGATGCCGAGGAGCCAGGTGAAGAGTAGCTCTGTCTGCAGCCGCATCCCTGCCAGTCCCCCTGGCTCCCTGGCACTCCTGGCACACGGGCTTCTTCCCAAGGACCACCGTCCCCCGCCCCCGCCCCGCACACCCCGGGAGATTTCTGCTTCGGGGGAGTTTTGCAACGCCTTGCATATATACCTCTCTAAAATCAGGGGTCGAGCTATGATAGGTTTATGTTCAGCCCTGTCTCCCTCACTATCCTTGTAGCATCTTCAAGGACGGAGCCCAGCATATGGCAGGGATTCAACTAATTGTTTTAATATTCTTCCGTTCATTCGTTAGTAATTTTTGAATGCCCACTAAATGCCAGGCATTGATCTGAGACAGGAGATACAGGGGTTAATAAGACAATGGCCTTGCTCTGGTGGGATGGACATGCTAAGGAGAAAGAAAGAGTAAGTAAATACAAGGGGAGAGGTAGGGATAAGTGCTATGAACAAAATAGACGGAGGCAGAGAGGAATGGGGAGTTGGCCCTGTCAGGCTGAGTACTCTGTATGCCATCCCATTACTGCCACCTCCCAGATGCAAGTCACCTCACCACTTTACCCCCTGTTTACTTCCGTCATAGGTGTTTCCTTAGCACCCACAGAAAAAACAAGGTTGGATTCTGACTGTAGAGGCTTATTTCACCTAATTTAAAGGAGGAATGTCCCAGTGATTCCAAGAGCCGTTTGTCTTGATACTTTCAAGATGAACAGGGTTGACTTTGTCAGAGATAGCTGTAATGATTTAGAAGAGCCTTACTGCACCCCCAGAGAGAGGATATTTTTAGTGTCTTTGAAACCCCAGCATTCCTATGGTTTTCAGCCTGTGGCCCCAACTCTCTTTTTTGGACCAATTCTTCAACTTCTTGGCAGACCCAGAGATTTCGTCAATTTGAAAATACAGATAGCAGCCCCCGTCCCACCTGTCAACCTCACCTGTGCACATATCTCTCTTTTAACTCAAGACTGGCCACGATGTATCATGGTCCTTCCCTCCTCCCTTCTCTGTCTTCCTTCCTTAACTATTTATTGAGCACCAGCTATGTTCCAGGTATTGTTCTAGACACAAAAAACAGCATTAAATGAGGCAGATGATATCTGTGTCCTCAAGGAGCTTATTGTCTAGCTGAGTACAAGGGGGAGGTTGATGCATGGATTCTGAAGAGCTCCTGCCCAGCTCGAACCAGCTGCTGCAGGGGCTGAAGCAGGACCAAGCAGCTGGTCGCCACAGCCTCTCCAGTCTGACTCCAGGATCAAGGGTTTAAAACTGCTCATGGGACTTGGGTCTGTGAACTTTAACTTCTAGAAAGGGGCTGGGAGCAGAACTGTATTAGAGGCAGAGTTGGTGAGTCCAACATGGGAGTCAAGCAGTCCTCCTCACTCAGATCTCTTGCTCACAAAAGATGACAGCATAAATGAGGTGGGGGAGGAATGGGACTCCAGGTAGAGGGAAGAGAGTGTATATGCCTAAGCATAGTAGCACGGACAGTATTGGGAGGTGTGGGAGGAAGAGGGAGGGAGGAGGTAGATGTGTCAGTAATTCCACTTCTTAAACTCAAGAAAAGTCAGTATCACGTAAGAAATTAAACACACGCAAAGACACGAATGTTATATCACTAAACAAGAAATCAATAAAAGTGCATGATTGATTCACAGATGAATGATACAGGTACAAGCGAAGGAAAGATCTGGTCAGTGTACTCAGGAGAGGCAGCAGTCCTGACCTTCGAAGAATCTGGTCTGTAGAACTGAGCAAGGTGTGTGGAATCAGACCCTTTAAATGCTTCTGCAGTATCCAGAGGCTGGCGAGGAAACCCAGACAGCTAAGTGTCTTCTGGCTGTATCCATCCATGGGGACGTCTTAGCCTGGGTTTTCCAGAAAGCAGAGCCTGACTGTAGGGCAGGAATGAGAGACAAAAGGAGGAAGGCAGGGAAAAGGGAAGAACCAGTGCCAGGATAATTGTCCATCTCCTTCTCTAAGTGCTGCTGATGGCTCCCACTCAAGGGATTGTCCTTTCAGAAGCCACATAAAATGAGACTCACTACAGCCTGTGGGAGGTGGAATGGAAGGAAACTTATCTACCAGTTCATCTTGAATGATTTCTTATTCACTCCAGTTGTTCGTGCACAAGTGCCAAGTGGGGTTCTGGAGTGGCCCCAAAACTTGGTGTCAAGGAGTGTGCAGCAGGGCCACGGGGCAAAGAATTATTGCGGTACAGTTACGTGGAGTCAGGTGTAGCCCTTGCAGAGCTGGATGCTACAGCAGCTGGCAGGGACAGATGTGGTTGCCGCTAAGAGGTCCTGGAGTTCTGATGCCGGGGTGACACCAGTGATGCATGACTTTCTGTACCGTAGAGTACATCCTTGTTTACAAAGAAAGCAATCTTTAGGAGCTCTGAAGGGGAGCCACATAAGGGCTTCCGACAGTTCTGGAACTTTGTGACAGCAGCTCCACGAACATGAGCTGCATCCTGCCTGACCACATTCTCTCTTGTCTTTCCGCCTCCGTTCACTTGTCTGTTTTTAGACTGTGAGCTTCTTTTTAAAAAATTTTGTTTATTTATTTTTGGCTGCGCTGGGTCTTCGTTGCTGTCTGCAGACGACTCTCTAGTTGCAGCACGAGGGCTTCTCAGTGTGGTGGCTGCTGTTGTTGCGGGGCACCAGCTCTCGGTGCAAGAGCTTCAGCAGTTGCAGCTCGTAGGCTCAGTAGTTGTGGCCTGTGGGCTTAGTTGCCTGCATCATGTGAAATCCTCCCAAACCAGGGATTGAACCCAGGTCCCCTGCATTGGCAGGCGGATTCTTAACCACTGGACCATCAGGGAAGTCCTCCTAGATGGTGAGCTTCTCTATTGTTCTTGCTTAAATATTTGTGAAACGGCCGCTTTGCCCAGCCCACTTTGTTTTCCTCCTAGGCTCACAGCAAAACTACATTTCTTAGTAATCAGATAGGTCCTTGTGACTGAGCTCTAATGGAATCAGGACAGAAGTAATAAAAGTATATCTCATTTCTAAGCATCCTCTAAAACTTCCTACGTGATCCTCCAAACTCTTCTCCCATCCTCATCTGCTGGCCAGATGCAAAACTACCCAGTGGAGCGGACTTCCCTGCCAGTCCAGGGGCTAAGACTCCAACTCCCAGTGCAGGAGGCATGGGTTTGATCCCTGGTCAGGGAACTAGATCCCACATGCCTCAACCAAGAGTTTGCATGCTGCAACTAAGACCCAGGGCACCCAAATCAATAATGTTTTTTTTCAACATTGAAGTTTATTCTTGTCTTTCTCATAAGAAATCTAGGAAGCAGCCCTTTCAAGAGAAACCTGGAGCTCTGGGGTATCGTCAGCAACCCAGGATTCAGTATTTTTCTCCACCATCTTTAGCTTTCACTCCTCAGGTGACTTCATGGTCCATAGCTGCTGGAACACCAGTCCATATTTTTTTTTTTTGGATGGAAAAAGGAAAGACAAATTGGAAAAAAATTAAAGCTGAGTCATGGCCCTTAAACAGCCTTCCTGGAAACACTACACATCACTTATGCTTACATCTCATTGGCCAGAACTCAGTCACATGGCCACACCAAGCTGCAGAAGAGGCTGGGAAATATGGTGTTTTTATTTTTTTCAATTCACTTGGCCATATGTCAAGTTAAAAATCGAGGTCCTTAAATGTCCATCAACAGACGAATGGATAAATAAGATGTACACTATATATATATGGCGATATTACTCAGCCGTTAAAAAAAGAACAAAATATTGTCACTTGTAACAACATTGATGGACCTAGAGATTATCATACCAAATGAAGTAAGTATGTCAGTTTGTCAGAGAAAGACAAACATCATATAATATCACTCATGTGGAATCTAAAACATATCACAAGAGAACTTACTTACAAAACAGAAATAGACTCACAGACATAGAAAACAAACCAAAGAGGAAAGGGGGAGAGAGAGAGGGATACATTAGCAGTGTGGAACTAACAAACACACACTGCGATATACAAAGCAGACGAACAGCAAGGACCTGCTGTTCAGTACAGGGAATTATATTCAATGTGTTGTAACAACCTATAATGGAAAAGAATCTGAAAAGTATATATATAGATGATGGAATCACTTTTCTGTACACCTGAAACAAACACAATATTGTAAATCAACTATAATATAATAAAATAATTGAGGTTCTGTCATTAAACAGTTGACTCAATTTGCAGTCTCTGGCACAATATCCCACAGAAATAATATTCCCAGAATGTAAGTTAGGATAAAATGACCAAATAAGGAGACTGTTTCTAAACATTTGTAACAGCTTTATTCAGGATAATTCTCATACCATATAACTCACGTACTGGAGGTGTACAGTTTAATGAGTTTTAGTAAATGTATATTGTTGTGCAACCTTTACCGCAATCCAGTTTTAGAACATCTCCATCACCCCCAGGAGTTCCCTTCTTCCTGTTTGCAGTCACTTCCCACTCCCACTCCTAGGCCCAGACAACCGTTGACCTGACTACGTCTCTACAGTCATGCCTTTTCTAGAATTTCATATTTATGGAATAGTGCACCTTACTGTCATTTGTGTCTGGCTTATTTCCCTTAAAACAGTATCTTTGTGGTTCACCCATGTTGTAGAATATATTGTTAGTTTCTTCCTTTTTATCGCTGCAGAGTCTTCCTTTGTATGGATATGCCATCTTTTACTTACCCACTCATGAACTAATGGACATCTGGATGGTTTCCATTTTGGAGCTATTATGAATAACACTGCTATGAACATTACCTACAAGTGTTTGTGCGGACTTATGTTTTCATTTATCTTGGGTAGATAGATATCTAAGGAGATCGATGCTTACAATTGAATGCATACATTGAAAGGACGTTCACTGACTGTCTGCAACTGACAAGCACTATAAATAGGTGCTGGGGATACAGTGGCAAATAAAATGCAGCACAGGGACTTCCCTGATGGTCCAGTGTTTCAGAATCGTCCTGCCAGTACAGGGACACAGGTTTGATTCCTGGTCCGGCAAGATCTCATGTGCCTCAGAGCAACTAAGCCTCTGTACCACAATGACTGAGTCCATGCTCCAGATCTCACAAGCTGCAACAGGAGAAGCCACTGCAGTGAGAAGCCCATGCACCCCAACGAAGAGTAGCCCCTGCTCGCTGCAACTAAAGAAAGCCCACGCAAAGAGACAAAGACCCAGCACTTCAACTACTGAGCCCATGTGTGCCAGGGCTGGTGCTCTGCAATAGGAGAAGCCAATGAGAAGCCCACGCACCCCAATGAAGAGTAGCCCCCTCTTGCCACAGCTAGAGAAAACCCGCAGACCACAACAAAGACCTAGCACAGCCAAACATAAATAAATAATAAAATTCATTTTTTAAAATGCAGCAAAAACTCAGCCTTTGTGGAGTTTGCAGACAGTTGTTAGTCAACTAATGTGCAAACAAATGTAAAACGTAGCAGCAGTAGTAAGTGCCATAAAGGAGGGGCACATGTTTCCATGAGAGCCCGTGCTGGAAGGATATGCCTTGACTAAGGAGGTGAGTAAAGCTGCCCATTAGCTGAGATCTTAAGTATACCATCAGGCTTCCCTGGTAGCTTAGACAGTAAAGAAATGTCTGCAATGCAGGAGACCAAGGTCTGACCCCTGGATCTGGAAGATCCCCTGGAGGAGGGCATGGCAACCCACTCCAGTATTCTTTTTTTTTTTTTATTTCTACTCTGATATTTATGATTTCTTTCATTCTTTCCTCCTAACTTTAGGGAATTTGTTGTTGTTATTGTTGTCATTGTTTTTCTAGCCTGTTTAGATATAAGGTAAGGTTGTTTATTTTATTTTTTTCTTATTTCCTGAGGTACCACTCCAGTATTCTTGCCTAGAGAATCCCATGGACAGAGGAGCCTAGCAGACTACAGTCCGTGGGGTCACGAAGAGTCGGACACAACTGAGTGACTAACACAAAGTGTACCAGGATGATCACTCCCAGTGAATTTTGTCCTCCAAAGTAATATCTTATGAGGCCATACACTTATTTCCAATAGTGCTGCCCTTGCAAAAATTCTAAGCCCATTTATAAGCAATGCTGGTCGCAGACCTCTTTGTACTCTGATGAAGTCCTTGTGTGTTAACCTCTCAGAATGTTTTGTTTTCTGATTAGACCATGACAGATACAACAAACCACCTAAGAAAATCAACAGCATCTCTTTAGAGTCACTCTCACCAATTGCCAAAAACAGAGTTCCCCTGCTAAATCATGGCTCTTATTCCCCAGAGCTGGTGGAGAGGGGTTCGTGGCAGTTTGTAAAAATAAACTCACAGATATCATCTAGTAAGGGAGGAGAGTGGGCAGCATCAGCTCTGTTCTTCCTTACAGCTCAAAATCATGTGCCTATGATCTGCCACTGAGAAGATGCCAGTGACCCATGGTGTGTGGAGGTAATGCCCAAAGAAGAATTAAAAGACTATAAAGAGTCAACAACTGAGCGACTAACCATAAACCACATACACATACAGGAACTTCCCCGGTGGTCCAGTGGCTAAGACTCCCCACTCCCCATGCAGTGGGCCCAGCTTTCATCTGGTTGGAGAACTAGATCCCACATGCCGCAACTAAGACCCGGTGCAGCCAAGTAAATAAATAAAAGTAAGTATTTTTTAAAAAATGTATAGTCAGTGGCAGTGTCCTGGTCTGGCAAAAGCACTTTCCCCAGGATGAAACTGGATAAGAATAGTTAAGTCCACAGGATTTGGAGACCAAAAGACCTGATTCTAATTCCAGCTCTGCCACTGGTGACCTTAGGAAAGTTACTTAGAGTTTTTTGATTTCGATTATAGGGTTGTTGTATAAATAATAGGTTGTATAAATTAAACTGGGCTTCCCCAGTGGCTCAGTGGTGAAGAATCCGCCTGCCAATACAGGAGACGTGGTTCCTTGGAGGAGGGCATGGCAACCCACTCCAGTACACTTGCTTGGAAAATCCCATGGACAGAGGAGCCTAGTGGGGTACAGTCCATGGGGTCAAAAAGAGTCCCACACAACTGAAGCGACTGAGCACACGGGCATGCATGAATTAAAGCATTCATACAAACTACTCAGTTCAGTTCAGCTCAGTTCAGTCACTCAGTTATGTCCGACTTTTTGCGATCCCGTGAATCACAGCACGCCAGGCCTTCCTGTCTATCACCAACTCCCGGAGTTCACTTAGACTCACGTCCATCGAGTTGGTGATGCCATCCAGCCATCTCATCCTCTGTCGTCCCCTTCTCCTCCTGCCCCCAGTCCCTCCCAGCAACAGAGTCTTTTCCAATGAGTCAGCTCTTCGCATGAGGTGGCCAAAGTACTGGAGTTTCAGCTTTAGCATCATTCCTTCCAAAGAACACTCAGGCTTGATCTCCTTCAGAATGGATTGGTTGGATCTCCTTGCAGTCCAAGGGACTCTCAAGAGTCTTCCCCAACACCACAGTTCAAAAGTATTAATTCTTCAGGCCTTAGAAAACATCACTAAGAATAAAGCTAGTGGAGGTGATGGAATTCCAGTTGAGCTATTTCAAATTCTGAAAGATGATGCTGTGAAAGTGCTGCACTCAATATGCCAGCAAATTTGGAAAACTCAGCAGTGGCCACAGGACTGGAAAAGGTTAGTTTTCATTCCAATCCCAAAGACAGGCAATGCCAAACAATGCTCAAACTACTGCACAATTTCACTCATCTCACACACTAGTAAAGTAATGCTCAAAACTCTCCAAGCCAGGCTTCAGCAATACATGAACTGTGAACTTCCAGGTGTTCAAGCTGGTTTTAGAAAAGGAGAGGAACCAGAGATCATATTGCCAACATCTGCTGGGTCATTGAAAAAGCAAGAGAGTTCCAGAAAAACATCTATTTCTGCTTTATTGATTATGTCAAAGCCTTTGACTGTGTGGATCACAAGAAACTGTGGAAAATTCTGAAAGTGATGGGAATACCAGACCACCTGACCTGCCTCTTGAGAAACCTGTATGCAGGTCAGGAAGCAACAGTTAGAACTGGACATGGAACAACAGACTGGTTCCAAATAGGAAAAGGAGTACGTCAAGGCTGTATATTGTCACCTTGCTCATTTAACTTCTATGCAGAGTACATCATGAGAAACGCTGGGCTGGAAGAAGCACAAACTGGAATCAAGATTGCTGGGAGAAATATCAATAACCTCAGATATGCAGATGACACCACCCTTATGGCAGAAAGTGAAGAAGAACTAAAGAGCCTCTTGATGAAAGTGAAAGAGGAGAGTGAAAAAGTTGGCTTAAAGCTCAACATTCAGAAAACAAAGATCATGGCATCTGGTCCCATCACTTCATGGGAAATAGATGGGGAAACATTGGAAACAGTGTCAGACTTTATTTGGGGGGGTGCTCCAAAATCACTGCAGATGGTGATTGCAGCCATGAAATTAAAAGACGCTTACTCCTTGGAAGCAAAGTTATGACCAACCTAGACAGCATATTCAAAAGCAGAGACATTACTTTGCCAACAAAGGTCCGTCTAGTCAAGGCTATGGTTTTTCCAGTGGTCATGTATGGATGTGAGAGTTGGACTGTGAAGAAAGCTGAGCGCTGAAGAATTGATGCTTTTGAACTGTGATGTTGAAGAAGACTCTCGAGAGTCCCTTGGACTGCAAGGAGATCCAACCAGTTACTACTCAGCACCTGGTAACTGCTCAACTAATTGTTAATTACGTTCCGTCCTCTGACCCCCATTTTCCTAAGTTCTGTATAGACCTTCCCCGTTCTGTTGACTTGTTTTTTTGAAACATCAATTCTATTGACTTGACCCAAGTCAGTCTCTGTCCTTCTTGCTTTTGGCCTGAGGGACCCTCTGTCTTTTTGAGTGACTTCTGCTGATATATATGGCCTCCATCCCTCATGTATTAATTGGGCTGATTTAACTCTTAAAGTGCTGTAGAGCTCTTTCAGCCAGGTATGACACTGCTACTATTTTGATTTTTTAAAAAATCTGAGTTTATACATATAAATGACTGTGCTCACTTTCAGTAACCATGATTTATGGAAAGTCACACCTCAAATGTTCTTGGGCAGGATTTTTGAAAATACTGATCACCCTACCCTGAAATAGTTCCATAAATCCTTCATTCTCCCTCAGCAGTGTACTTTCCTGCAGCGACAGTTAGACCATTCTAGCCATAAAAACATGCTCAAGCTGAAGCTTTTTACCAAGCCTCAAGTTGCTTCGGAATTCTTCCCCTTATGTACGAAATTCTACCGTAGCATTACTGACTAATTTAGAGAGAGGACTATTTGCAAACTGACAATAATCAAATTGCTGTTTTCACCCTGGGAATAAAGCACTACAATTTTTAAAAATTAATTAGTTTCCGTGATACATGGTAGATATCCTCCAAGATGTCCTTCAACGATCCCCACATGCAAGGATTCAAGCCCTTATACTGTCCCCGCTACTTGGTAGGGCGAAGTAGAAGAAGGATGGGCTTCCCATCCTTCTTCCCATCCTTCCCAGGTGGCGCTAGTAGTAAAGAACTCACTTGCCAATGCAGGGGACATAAGAGTCAAGGGCTTGATCCTTGGATCGGGAAGATCCCTTGGAGAAGGACATGGCAACCCACTCTAGTATTCTTGCCTGGAGAATCCCATGGACAGAGGAGCCTGGCAGGCTACAGTCTGCAGGGTTGCAAAAGTCGAACGTGACTGAAGTGACTTGACAAGCACGAAGGTGGGAAGGATTTGCAGTGTGAAACCTGTTTGCCAACTCCAGACATTGACTTTGACAGTGACCGCAATGAGGTGGTCATTTCATCTGTAAAATGGGGATAATGCCCTGTCTAGGCAATCTCTCAAGGTGTCATCAGGGTCAAATGAGATGCAGCATCTGAAAGAGCTTTGGCATAAAACCAAGAATCATTACTGAAGATTCCAGGTGTAGCATTTTCTACACAAAACATCAAGTATAAACCCATTGTGTATAATTTGCATGTATCTTAGCGATGACCAGAGCGCATATTTATAAACCAATGTCCTCATGTTATTGAAATGTCAGTGCCTCCAAAGTCTTTTGAGTTAGGTCCATGGACTCTTCCAACTGCTAGGGTGTGACATCTTCCCAGACCAGACTGCCCATCGGTCATAGAGAATTGCCAGGACACTGCCTCTCTTCATGCATTTCTGAAATACTCTTGGATAGCAGCACATTTTTCATTAAACTTTTCTTGAACAGTTTTGAAGAAGTGTAAACAGTTGCCCTCTAAAGAGCTACCATGAATTCCACGAAGAAGTACCTGGTTTTCTGCCTTCTGATTACCCAACAAGTAAATAACATTTGCATGAGAAGAGCTGGGCTACCAAGACTTGCCCAAATAATTTCATTCCAGTTTAAATATGTACCCATGATGAACTGTTGACCTTAAAACTATACAAGAATCTAGCATTCATTTAGCCATGGTTCTCAGTGTCATGTCTTGACATGGCCAGTTATGCAGTATATGGCAAGCATCTGTCATTGCTCATATATAAAGGCACACAGTCTAAATGATTTACCTTTTAAAAAATAAATAAATGGGAGCACATATTCTTATAATAATGTCATTCATATTCATTTGTATTCTGATGTGCTGTCCTGAGCAGCAGAGCAGGGGTGGCATTTTAGCTGAGCACTGGGGTACCTTATCTGTGGTTCCACTTGAGGTGCAAGACCATTACCAGTTCTGACAACTATAAATCATGATGGTGTTGGTGAAAGAGTGATTATTTATAGTTATCACCGCTATTAATGCTTTTGCTTCAGTAGCATAAGCTTTCTCAACATATTACTAGTATTTATGGAGCAAAAGTCTGTGGGGAAAGCAAAACATTAAAAATAAAGTTAGCCAGGACTTTCCTGATGGTGCAGTGGATAAGAATGGCCTGCCAATGCAGGAGACACAGGTTCCATCCCTGGCCCAGGAAGATCCCACCTGCCTAAGAGCAATTAAACCCATGCACCACAACTATTGAACCCATGTTCTAGAGCCCATGAACTGTAACTACTGACACCCTGTGCCACAACTACTGAAGCCCGTGTGCCCTAGACCCAGCAAGCCACGACTACTGAGCCTTGCTGCAACTACTGAAGCCCATGTGCCTATAGTCTGTGCTCTGCAACAAGAGAAGACACTTTAATGAGAAGCCCACACGCAGAAACTAGAGAGTAGCCCCAGCTCTCTGCAACTAGAGAGAATATGCCTACAGCAGTGAAGACCCAGGAGAGCCATAAATTAATTAAGTAAGTTAAATATAAATAAATAAGGCAGTGTGTACATGTCAAAAAATTATTTTAAAAATAAATATTAAAGCATAAAGTTCACCAGATTTATTTAGTTTTTCCTTATATAATGGCAATTCTTGAAATTTTTAAATGGCCTTTTTTTTTTCCCAAAACACTTTTACCATAAATAGTTTCAATACTATTTGTCTTACTTCCATAGGGGGGAAAAATCAACCTAGATGGTGAGGAGTATAGGTTTCATCCAAACCTCCTCATCGGGGTCACAGGGAAGTACAGCAGAAAAAAAACTGAGACACAACTTTGATCCAATACATTCCTTGCACAAGTGCTCACGTATTGCAAGATCACTTATTTTCTTTACTCCTTCTGGGTGTAACAAGGACAAGGGCAGATCAGAGTCAACACAGGCAGGGCTCTGTAAACGAAGTAAAATTCCTGGAAGACCCATTGATGTTGAGCAAGTACAAAGGACAGGCAAAACTGAGTCAGGATTAGGAACCGGGGCTCCAAGTCTTTGGGAGTTAGGATCAGAAAAAAATGAGTGATTGAAAGCAAATGGCAAAGATTCAGGTAAGATGGTCTGTTTTGGTAAGTATGTTCAAATAGTGGTGTGTGTGTGTGTTTGTGTGTGTAAGAGAGAGAGAGAGAGAGTATGTGGTCTTGGAAGGGTAGTGTTTAATTAATTTGAAAAGACAAGGTAGATAGGGGTAGTTCATGAATGATTAGATGGGTGGTTGGATAGTTAAGATGATGCATGGAAAAATGAAATATCTGTGAAGCACAGTAAAGCAGAGCATGATAAAATGAAAAAAATGATGTATGAACGATTGGTGGAGGAATGGATGGTTGAATGGATAAATGGATATAATGAAATTAGGATGGATGACTGATATGACAGAGGAATGGGTGGTGGGCAAGTGAGTGATTTAGTTGGATAAATGGATAAATAAGTGTACAATGGATGGATGAACAGATAGGTAGATAGGCATGTGGGTGCACAGATATTAGATGATTGAGTGGGTAACCAAACTGATGGATTGGGGATGAACACAAAGATGGGCTAGCGAACAGATGGATAAATGAATGCATAAGTGAATATATTATGTGGTAGGCAAAATGATGGCGCCCAAAGATATTTTAACATTCCTGAAATTTGTGAATATGTTAGATTACATAGCAAAGGGAAATTAAGCTTACTAATCAACTGACCTTGAGATGGAGAGATTATCCTGGATTATCTGGGTGGGCCCAAGGTAATCACAAGCACCCTTAGAAGGAGGCAGAAGGGACAGAGTTAGAGATTTGAAGATGGTAGGCTTCTGGTTTTAAAGTTTAAGGAAGGAGCCCAGGAATGCAGGTGGTCTTTAGGGGCTGGAAAAGACAAGGAAACACGTTCTTTCCCTAGGGCCTCCAGAAGTACTGCTATTTTACCCATATTTTTCTTTGGCTGGACCATGAAACGTGTGGGATCTTATTGCCCTGACCAGGGTGGAACCTGTGCCCACTGCATTGGAAGCACAGAGTCTTAACCACTGGACTTCCAGGGAAGTTCCAACCACATTTTCTTTTTAACCCCTTAAGACCTATTTTGGACTGCTGAACTCTAAAACTATAAAATAATCAATCTGTGTTGCTATCATTGTTTTAAATATTTATTTATTTGGCTGCACCAGGTCTTAGTTGTGGCATGTGGAATCTTCATTGCGGCATATAAGATTTAGTTCCCTGACCAGGGATCGAACCTAGGGCCCCCTGCATTGGGAGCACTGATTCTTAGCCACTGGACCACCAGGGAAATCCTTCTGTGTAGTTTCACGTCACTAACTCTGTGGCGGTTTGTCACAGCACCAATAAAAATGGATGCGTATACAGATAGACGGGTGGATGAACGGATGAATGGAAGGGTGGGTGGATGCACAGTGTTAGGTGCTCATCATGTCTGACTCTTTGCAACTCCATGGACTGTAGCCTACCAGACTCCTCTGTCCATGGAATTCTCTGGGCAAGAATATTGGAGTGGATAGCCACTCCCTTCTCCAAGGGATCTTCCTAACCCTGGGATTGAACCCGAGTCTCTTGCATTGCAAGCAAATTCTCTATAGTCTGAGCCATCAGTGAATACATACATGAATACATGGTTGGTTGGTTTATTGGAGAAGAGGATAAAAGGAAACTCGTCTCTGACAACACTTCTGACGCCAAGCATGTGGATTTTCCCCTCACATTAAACAGTTCTGACACTAACTGCTTGGATCCCCCAAAGGTTAAAGACTCATCCCCACAAGACTACTCCCCTCACCTTCAATGTTAATCACAATAGAGGGGAACCAGGTTACTCACACTTTTATCCAACTTGGCTATAAATAATGGTTTCCCAAGACTCTCTCTTCAGGTTTGATAATTGGCTATAATGGATCACAGAACTCAGGGAAATACTTTAGTTCTGTTTACCAGTTTATTATAAGGATATAGTAAAGGCTAAAATGAACCACCAAATGAAGAGGTATATAGGGAAGGTTTGGAAGGGTCCTAAGCACAGGACTTTCTGTCCAGGTGAAGTTTTGGGTGTGCCACCCTCCCACAACACAGATACATTCACCAACTTGGAACCTCTCTGAACCCCATACCTCAGGGATTTTCATGAAAATTTCATCACTGTAGGCATGATTGATTGGGATTCCCACGTGGCTCAGTGGTAAAGAATCCACCTGCCAATGCAGGAGATGCAGGAGACACAGATTTTATCCTTGAGTCAGGAAGATCCCTGGAGGAGGGCATGGCAACCCGCTCCAGTATTCTTGCCTGGACAGTCCCATGGACAGAGGAGCCTGGCAGGCTACAGTCCAGGGGACTGCAAAGAGTTGGACATGAATGAAGTGACTTAGCACGTAGGCACGATTGATCAATCCAATCTCCAGTCCTTCTCTATTCCCCAGAGGATGGAGGGTCGGGCTCAAAGTTCCAAGCTTCTAATCATGGCTTGATCTTCCTTTACCAGGAAGCCCCATTCTGAAGCTATTCAGGATTGCCTTATGAGAACAAAAGATTTTTCAATCACCCAGGAAATTCCAAGGGATTTAGGAGCTCTGTGTCAGGAATCAAGGGTAGAGATCAAACATATTTATTATGTTACAGAGAGATAAATGAATATAGGCTACAGGAATGGATAAACAAATTGATGGACATATGGGGAAATGAATGGAGAATAGATGGGTGGGAGGGTGAACAGATAGTGGATATACAAATAAATGGCAAGATAAAATGTGGGTGGGTGTGTAGATACTTGGATAGATGGATGGTTGTCTGGTGAATGGGTAGATGATGCATGGACTGATGATTGGTATGATGGGTGATTAAATGGATATACAAATGGGTAATAGATGAATAGATACTTGGTTGGAGATCTGATTGGATGGGTGAGTACTTGTGTGTGCGATGCATGCATAAATTGAAAGCATCTTATGCTTAAAGACAGAAGCACTATCATTGACCTGAAATGTGGACTTTGTGGCTATTAGCGAAGTTTCCAGTTGGAAGAGGAGCAATCTAGATAGCCTGTAAAAAGTGTGCAAAGTCCTGATCTTGCACTAACTCTCCATTCTTCAGAATGAACCATTTAAAACAAGAGACTTTTGCACTTGATGGTTTCTCCATTTGGAATGTAATATTCTTAATATTCTTCCTTTGGGGCTTCCGAGGTAGGGCAGTGGTAAAGAACCTGCCTACCAATGCAGGAGATGTGAGAGACATGGTTTTGAGCCCTGGAGGAGGGCATGGCAACCCACTTCAGTATTCTTGCCTGGAGAATCCCCATGGACAGAGGAGCCTGGTGGGCTACGGTCTATAAAGTTATAGAGTTGGACATGACTGAAGCGACTTAGCACAAGCACACACATTCCTCCTTCAGGTAATTAACTTCTACTCATTCCCTGCATCACAGCACAAGCATTGCTTTCTCGAGGATGCCTTACCGATTATAAGCTCTTATGGTATTGTATATCTTTCCTTTGGAGTACTTTTAAAATTTTAATTTTACATTTATTTGTATGATCATGTAATTAGTATCTGTCTGCTCCACTAAACTGCAGTTTCAAAGGGCAAGGATCAAATGGTATTTGGACTTAACATTTTATCTCCATCTCTTAAGTCGTGCCTGGCACATAGAAAATGTGGGGCTTTTTTTAGTAAGTACCTTTCTGAATGGTCTGAAACCTTCTTGCATCCTTCTTACTCATATGACCAGAGAAGATCTTGCTGGTTTGCTGAAGTGTTACTGATAACACAGTGGCAAAGTCTTTTTGGCTGTGTTGGGTCTTCGTTGCAATGCATGGGCTTTCTCTGGTTGCGGCATTCAGGGGCTTCTCTAGCTGTGGTGTGCAGCCTTCTCCTAATAACGGCGTGGTCTCTAGAGCGTGCATGAGCTCAGCAGTTGTGGCATGGGCTTAGTTGCCTTGTGGCATGTAGGATTTTAGTTCCCTGACCAGGGATGAACTCAAGCCCCCTGCATTGGAAGGCTGATTCTTAACCACTAGACCGTCAAGGAAATCCCATGTCTGGCTTTCCTAATGGAAGATTTCGACAAAGAATGTTCCTCCAAAAGAGAGGAGCCACACTCTGAGTTCAAGTCTTCTATCCTAGAGAGGAATAGGGCCCCTTTCTCTGTGCCAGGTCCAACACATCTTTGCCTTAACTCAGGTCCTGCTCACTCAGTTTTCCTGGAAACAGCAACCTCTCTGA
The DNA here is from genome assembly GCF_032405125.1 of Capricornis sumatraensis. Lineage (NCBI taxonomy): Eukaryota > Metazoa > Chordata > Mammalia > Artiodactyla > Bovidae > Capricornis > Capricornis sumatraensis. The sequence goes on from NC_091083.1 coordinate 73,511,543, forward strand.
CTTGCTGAGGCCCTGTATCCATCTTCCATCTCAACCTCCATCAGCAGCAGTTCCAGCCATCTGCCCCTGTCCTGCTTCAGGCTGGCAGAGGCAGAAGCCACACCTCTTCTAGTGACTAGAGGAACCTCTGTTCATCCTTTACTTCACCTCTAGTTAGTTGCACTTTGATCTTTTCGGGTATCTGCTGGGCTTCAGTTTGAATTTTGTCATCTTTGCTTCCTTTCTGTGTGCAGGGCGCTCGAATCCCCATGCTGCATGAACTGGACAAGTTACTTAACCTTTCTGAGCCTACTTCCTAATCCACAAAACGGATGCAATGAATCTGTGTCCTGGGGTGGTTGTGGAGGTTAAATAAGACGCTATAAATGGAGCATCTAGCACAATGACCGGCAACTGTAAGTGATGATCACTTACTGATTTCCCTTCTTTTTCCCCCAGCTTTTTCTCTGTTTCTTCCTACAGCACAATGTGCTCTCCTTTTCTATTTTCCACTTTTCTGTCTACAAAATGTTTTCTAGCCTTCATAAAAATAGCACTACATAAAACAAAATTGCCAAGTATTTTTATGTCTTCCGAATAACTCAGTTCAATTATAGACTGGTCAATTTTAGTTGTCTGAGCATTACTAAAAACCATCTGAAGCTGGTAAATAAAGGTCTATATTCACATTCAGAAAATAAAGAGCTAAAGCAGTACTTTGGAAACCAGTAAGGGACACTTTCCTTGAGGCCTAAGATCTCATATGGAATGTGTCAGCCTTTTGATGCGTCTTCTGGCTCAGAGGCAATGCACAAGAAACTCTGTATTTTAAATTTGACACAGCAGCCACTGAGCTAGTGGAAGAATGGAAGTCCACGTTTTCCGGGAAGGATTTGGCAGGGACTTCCCTGGCGGTTCTTCTCCGGTGGCTCAGTGGTAAAAGAGTATGCCTGCCAATGCAGGAGATGTAGGAGATGGGGGTTCGATTCCCAGCTGGGGAAGATCCCCTGGAGTAGGAAATGGCAACCCACTCAAGTATTCTTGCCTGGGAAAAAATCTACGTACCAAAGAACTTGGCAGGCTACAGTCCACGGGGTCACAAAGAGCTGGGCACTACTGAGTGTACACTCACTCCCCTCTTCCTAGTGGTCCAGTGGCTAAGATTCCATACTCCCAATGCAGGATGGTCTGGGTTTGATCCCTGGTCAGGGAACTGGATCCTACATGCCACAACTAAAGATCCCACATGCTGCTACTAAGACCCGGTGCAGCCAAATAAATAAATATTTTTTTAAAGAAGAATATTTTTGCTGATAGTCCCTGTGTGCTACTTCCAAGGTGCCCACATATGTGATTTAGTGCTGGAGACCTGAAAATTCAGAAGGAAAGTAAGAAATTAGTGGGGAAAGGGTGATCAATTTGGTTTTGGAATATAGTAAAGATTATATTAAATATAGTCTATAGATTATAGTAAAGATCCCTTTCCTAATAGTTCAGTTGGTAAAGAATCTGCCTGCAGTGCAGGAGACCCTGGTTCAATTCCTGGGTCAGGAAGATATCCTGGAGAAGAGATAGGCTACACACCCTAGTATTCTTGGGCTTCCCTTGTGGCTCAGCAGGTAAAGAATCCACCTGCCATGTGGGAGACCTGAGTTCAATCCCTGGGTTGGGAAGATCTGCTGGAGAAGGGAAAGGCTACCCATTCCAGTATACTGGCCTGGAGAATTCCATGGACTGTATAGTCCATGAGGTCACAAAGAGTCAGACACGACTGAGCAACTTTCACTTTTCAGTTTCAAGCTAAAGGGAGAATTCAAGACAGGGTCGTAATCAACTACAACCAACATAAGCACAGAGGAAAGCAGATGGTCCAGGGTTCAAATCCTGACAGCACCACTTTTTGACTTAGTAAACTTTGGTCAGGTTACTCCATTTCTCTAGGTCCCATTTTCTTCATCTGTAAATTAGAAACTAATATTGTTGACATGATAGAAATGTTCTGGCTATTAACTAGTCCATTAAGTGTGCCAAGAACAGTGCCAGGCAGCTAAAAAGTGCTTAATAAGGGGGGTACGTGTGATTATTACTTATTATTAGTTATGGGGTTTCCGGCAGATTTGCCTTCTACGATTAAGAAAGGTACCTATTATTATGAAAGTTATTTGCATAGCACTGGAAATGTTGGAAATTATCTCCAAGAGAACATGGTTAGACTGACCTTTCTCAAAAAGGTCTGGATGAATTAATTCAAATCGGACTGTGATTCTCAGATGTACAGCTCAAGAACCTGATTTGTCAGTACAGAAAACAGCTTCGCCGCTAGGGCAGACTCACAGTAACCACACTCTTTAGACCAATGTATAAACCAGATCATAGACAATTAATTTGCAATGGGAAAAACAGCTTTTGATGGAGTTAGGTCCTGGGCTCACACTTACATGGGAAGCCAAGTCTTCGTAAGAAGATTACATCATAAGAAACATTTATAGTCAGAGACTAGGAGAGAGACTAGGAAGAGCTATACAAGTAATCTCAATCCATGCTACCCTAAACCGGCAATCTCATGTTAGGGAGAGCCTTTCCTCTGCTGTGTGTTGTGAAACTTTGTCTTCCTGTCAAGCCAAAAAGGTAAACATTCACTGGTAATTTGGACTGCATAAAAAAATTTTAAACTTCTGTACAATGAAAATACCAGAAATGAAGTCAAAAGATAAATGATAAATTGGAAAAATATTTGTAACACATATGACTAACACATATGGTTACCTGGGTTGGGAAGATCCCCTGGGGAAGGGAAGGGGAAGGCTAAAATCTAACCAATATAAAGTGCCTATGAATCAATAAGGAAAAGAGCAATACTGCATCACTAAAACAGGCAAAAGATATGAATAGGTAGTTCACAGAAAAAGAATACAAATCATTTATAAATTGTGAAAGGAAACACACTGTGCTTATGAGTAAATGTTTTGTAATTTTGTCAAGGTGATATTTTATTATTGTTATAACTTGCCTTTTTGTTATTGTTGTTCAGTTACTAAGTTCTGTCCAACTCTGTGCACCTCCATTAACTGCAATATGCCAGGCTTTCCTGTCCTTCCCTATCTCCTGGAGTTTACTCGAATTCACATCCATTGAGTTGGTGAGCTGTCTAAACATCTCATCCCCTGCCGCCCTTTTGTTAATGAAGTACATACGTATATGTAGATGTATATTTGTATGTCTCTGATATTGTATTTATATATGATTAATAGCCATTAAAACATATTCTTCTACTAATTGCTTCTATCTTTTGCCTGTTTTTCTGTTGAGGTATTCTTTCTCTTATTGATTTAAAAAACTCTTTATATATTATATATATCTATACTATATATATTTTTTTTTTCAGGAATTAACCCTTTATACACATTGAATCGGAGAAGGCAATGGCAACCCACTCCACTACTCTTGCCTGCTCCATGGGGTCGCTAAGAGTCGGGCACGACTGAGCGACCTCACTTTCACTTTTCACTTTCATGCATTGGTGAAGGAAATGGCAACCCACTCCAGTGTTCTTGCCTGGAGAATCCCAGGGACGGCGGAGCCTGGTGGGCTGCCGTCTGAGGGGTCGCACAGAGTCGGACACAACTGAAGCAACTTAGCAGCAGCAGCAGCAGCACATGTTGAATAAAATCATGAGGAAAAAGCAGAAGAGAATCCCCTTTAACCAAACATCCATTGTGTGCCAGATTCTTTCATATAAAATTATCTCATTTATCCTCAAAACCATCCTAGGAAGCAGGTGCTATCATCTCCATTTCACAGCTGGTGGCTCAGAGAGGCTGGGTAACTTGCTCAAGGACACACAGCTAGCAAAGACTACCTGAATCCTGAACTGAAAGCTTGCTCTTCCTTCTCAGTCATGCAAGTGCCCTCCTGGGAGGCTCCCAGCATTTCTGACCACCACCTAATCTCTACCCTGCTACGACACCCAGGGCCCCAGTGCATTCTTGCACCAACACCAGCCGGGCAGTAGTGGGTAGGCTAACAATCATAGCATCCTTGCTGCAGCACATTGTGAGTTTGGGTGTGAGTCTGGCACACCTGAGTGCACACTGAGTTGCAATTCCTCCCCCACTTGGTTTCCCTTTTGCCTTGAGGCCAGGCCAAGTCAGACTCCTACATTTAAAGGAAAAAAGGAACTCATACTAACGAGGAGAAAGCTAGCATTCATCCTCCCTCCTTAAGAGGAAGAGTTGTAATTTGATCGTGTCAGATGCTAGGGTTGTGGTGTGAAAATCCGTATTTATTAGTAGGTCTTCTTTTTGTTGTCGTTCAGTCGCTAAGTCGTATCCAACTCTTTTGTGACCCCATGGACTGTAGCCCACCAGGCTCCTCTGTCCATGGGATCTCCCAGGCAAGAATACTGGAGTGGGTAGCCATTTCCTTCTCCTGGGGATCTTCCCGACCCAGGGATCGAACCTGTGTGTCCTGCATTGGTAGGCAGATTCATTACTGCTGGGCCACCTGGGAAGCCCTTATTAGTAGGCAAGACCACCAAAATCATAACCAGGACTACATCCCTTTATGCTTCCTCCATCCACATCTGCAGCATTTGCTGCTAATTCTCATAGGCACCCAGCACATCAGCCTCATCTCAGCATTGGCAGGGCCCCAAGCAGGCTTTGCTGTAACATATCTCTATGCCAGAACCCAGGCTTCACTTTTTCCACCTAGTAATTGCTCTTACATCCTTTAATTACCAACTTGCCTCTACTATAAAGGACCCTTAGATCTTCCTCTCCGCTATAAGGGACCCCCAAGTCCTCCCAAGAGGAAGGACCTCTAGTCGCTCTTTCCAAAAAGGCAGAGTCAGAGCCTCATCTTCTGTGTGCTATAACCCTGGTGCTACCTCTGCCCTAGCCCTGACCAAGTTTTACTGTGTCTGTGTTCACCACTAACCTCAAACAGGGATTCCCCCCAGGGCATCACTCATCTCTGTGCCCCCAGCGCCCAGCACAGAGTGATAAACGGAGGATGGTTCTTCTGAGGTCTATCCTCCCCACCCAGCCTGAGCCTAGACTCATGGGGCTGGCTTCTGTTTTCAGAGGAGAGGCTTTTTTTTTTTTTTGGCCATGCTGCCCAGCATGTAAACTTTTAGTTCCCTGACCAGGGATGAAACCTGGGCCCCCTGTGTTTGAAGCGCAGAGTCTTGACCACTGAACCGCCAGGGACGTCCCACTGTTTCTGTACCTGACAATAGATCTCACTCTGATTTGTTTCTTTAAATAGTTTACTTCCTTCTCCAACTTTCAGGACGACTGTTTTCTGCCTCAATCTTGATATACCTCTTGTTTGGTATCACCTATCAGCTGGAGCCCACCACTAAGTCTGGCAGCTCGTTGGGAGAGTCCTAGAGTCTGGGCTCTCCCGTGAACGCTGCAGCCCTTTAAATCCTTCCGGAGCTGGCAGAGTTCCCTCAGGCCCTGCTGTCCTCCCTGGGGTTAAATTCAGGACTAGACCCTAACCCTTTTAGCCTTCTCCACGGTCTTAAGGGCGTAAGACCAGGCCTCTTCATGATCATAAGACTCAAACTTTGGTTGCAACTTGATCCCCTACCATTCTTCCCCCCTCCTACTCCACTTGAAGCATGTCAGAAGGCAAATCAGCTGAGTCACTCCTGAGCCAGAAACTCTGCAACATCACAAGTGAAATCAACAGAGCGAGAGAAAATTCACTCATTCTACAGAGAGGTGCTTAGAGCAGCTAGACAGCCCCACAGCCCCAGGCAGGTCAGGCAAAGGACCACCTAGATTGTAACGGCGTCCTCTCGGCTGTTGCCCCTCTATGGAGGGAGGTGCTCTCGGGACCGAGCCTGCAAACCTGTTTACACCTGAGTCATCTCTGGCACAAGGGAAGGACCGTGCGATCTCACTTGGCTATCTCCAGGACCCTCGTTTTTCCACAGCTCTTCCAGACGAGCTGTTGAATCAGGGGATGGGGGTGGTGGTCAGGTATACTGAACTCTAAGGGAAGAATCTTTCAGGGTCACTGCAAAATTGGCCTTTAGCAGCTGATATCCCCTCTGGATCAGTTCCAAAGGTCACTAAATCATCATTCTTGCCTGAAGGGTTTGTGGTTCAGCAGATGGAGATGTTTGAACACTCCAGACTGAGCTCTTGTGTAGAGAAAGGGAAATACAAGTTGAGATGGAGAAATCCAAACAAAACCCTTGTGTGGAGTGCGGTTAAAAGGAAAGCATTGGTTAGACGGTGGCAAGAGCTGATTTTATGTTAAAAATTATATATGAGAAGTTTGGGCTTCCCAGGTAGCTCAGCTGGTAAAGAACCCACCTGCAATGCAGGAGACACCAGTTCAATTCCTGGGTTGGGAAGATCTCCTGGAGAAGGGCATGGCTAACCCCCTCCAGTATTCTTGCCCGGAGAATACTATGGACAGAGGAGCCTGGTGAGCTACAGTCCATGGGGTCTCAAAGAGTAGCACATGACCGAGCGACTAAGGACAGCACAACACATGAGAAGATCAGATGGCTGTGGGACAGAGGGAGCAGAAAGACATGATGCTGGAGAGGTAAGGTGTAGGCGAGGACTTCATTTTGAAGACCACATCTCTACAGAAGAACATTCACTGTGTTCAGGAGCACAGGAGGAAGAACAGATCTGGGAGTGAAGATGACAGGCTTAGGTTTGTACATGTTGAGTCTGAAATACTGGATTAGAATGAAATGCATTAACTCTGTGTGTTTGACATTTCTTTAGTCTTTATGAACGAAGTGGCCATAAGCCATAGGACTTGTGCAGGACTCTCTGGATGAATAGGGATCACAAATCTAATCACACTCTCCTTGGGGAAGTTTAGATCTGTGGGATCAACTTAAGTAGCAGCATGGCCGGCAGAAGCCATGAGGCAGTAATGTCTCCAGGCAGAAGAGGCTGTAGGGTGGACAGAAGGAGCCTGGAGAGAAGCAATGACATAGTGAGAGCGAATAGTGGGGGTAAAAGAAATCAATACTCACCAGAGGGAGAAGCCAGGAGATGGAGACGGAGACAGAAAGGCAATGGATCACGCACATGGGGCAGTAACAGAGGCAGGGAGCAATGGTGCCCATTTATCATGGAACCATGGAATGTCTGGAAAGACAACAAACATTTTCTGTTCATCCACAACTGTTGGACTCCAGGGAGAGGTCCAGCTCCTCTCTCTCTCCCTGGCTTTGCCTCCAAATAGGATGCATGCCAATGTGCATGGGCCACAGGCCAGAATACTAACTGGGCCACAGGGCCAAGGGTGAATCTCTCTCCTTTATAATTAGCTCTCTTTTGAAATACTACCTCTGATCCTCCGAGGTGGTTGAGAAGATAAATGGCCTGGATTTGTTTCCATTTAAGATCTGTGTTTCCAACCCATCAGTGAAAGCCTGGGGTGGGTGGGTAAGTCAAGACCTGCTGGGCAATTATCCTGCTCAGTATATTCATCCTTGGGGTTGCCATTTTGTACCACTGGGGTAGGAAGTAGAGACTGGCTCCATGGTGGGGATAAGATAGAAAGGATATGAAACCATTCAGGGTTTCTGGTTTGCAACAATAGAAACCACATCCAGTTTATGGAAGACATTTTCCCATATGAGGTATGGGGAAGTCATTCTGGCTTATACATGATTTGGCTTGAACTCTACGCTGACTTGAACAGCCTGTCTTTTGGCTTGTCAAATATGCATTGTACATCTGCTTTAACTATTAAAGAAGGCATTTAAAAATAAAAATGGCCATGGTTCAGGCATCCAAAATGGAGCTGGGTGGCCATGGTGGATGTGATCTCAGACACATTCCTGCATCACTGAGAACCTGAGTTTTCTGACCTCTGTCAAGCTCAAGGACATCACCAGCCATTCTCAGAACAATGTCTACTAGCAGCCGCCAGCTCCAAGTTCAGGTCTCAAAGTCTTCCCCCCTTGTACCTATGTAATCATTTTGGCTCCCAACCAATCCTTGCTTAACAAGCATCCTTACTTCTTGCCAATTCTAATCCTAATTCTTTAAAAACATTTTTTATTTGTTTGTTTGTTTTTGTCTCTGCTGGATCTTCACTGCTATGTGCGAGCTCTCTCTAGTTGCAGCTGTCGGGGGCTCTTCTTTGTTGTGGTGTGCAGGCTTCTCATTTTGGTGGCTTCTCTTGTTGTAGAGCACTGGCTCAGCCGTTGTGGGCGCACCAGCTTAGCTACCCCATGGATCTTCCTGGACCAGGGATCGAACCTGTGTCCCTTGCATTGGTGGGTAGATTCTTAACCACTGGACCATCAGGGAAGTCCCTCGCATCCTAATTCTTGACCGACAGTTGTACATGACTTTGCAGGTTTTGCCTGTGGCTGCTTTCATTGTGGAGTTTGGAGAAATAAAATTGAAGCCCTTCTTGAGTCTGAGTCTCCTGGGCTCTAGTCTCCTGTTTGACTCAACTAAAACTTTTCCATCCCAATTTGTTTATAGATTATTTCTGTCGACATGGTGATCCTATTGGAAGTAGATCATAGAACTGACAAAAAGGGCTTGAACACTGGCCTCAGAAAAGCAAGCTAGTATCCTACTTCAGAGACAGTTCAGTTAGGTCATTGCTGCCAGAGCTGCTGCCCCCAGTGTGCTAGGCTTCTTACAATGGGTGCTGCTCGGGCGCTCCAAAGGTGAATGTACTCTTCTGAGGTCAGTTAGGTCTCCCTCTAGCTTAGATCAAAGAGATCCTCCACATGGGTCAATCCAGCACAAGAGGCCAGAACCTCAGAAAAATGAACACAATATTGTACATTTACCCGGCTTTGTTCTCTGGGCGCATATTTCTTTCAAAGACTTGGGGAGAAGGAATGAGCAGAGGTGGTTGGGACAGGATGGGCATCAGGTCTCAAAGAATCCTTCACCTTCTCCAAATTCCATCGTTACCAATATAACTTAACACTGACTGAGAGAGCTCCAAGCTGAGGCCTGAGCAGTAAGTAGCTATTAGCAAGGCAAAGAGAAGCAGGGAGATATCTTCCAAGATATGTAAAGGCTTGGTGTGATCTTTTTAAAGATTCTTTTTAATGCAGACCATTTTTAAAATCTTTACTGAATTTGTTACAATATTGCCTCTGTTCTATGCTTTAGTTTTTTGGCCAAGATCCCTGATCAGAGATCCAACCAGCACCTCTTGCATTGGAAGGAACCCAGGTCTCCTGCATTGCAGGTGGATTCTTTACCAGCTGAGTTACAAGGGAAGCCCAAGAATACTGGAGTGCGTAGCCTATCCCTTCTCCAGAGGCTCTTCCCGACCCAGAAATCGAACCAGGGTTCCTGCATTGCAGGAAGATTCTTTACCAACTGAGCTATCAGGGAAGCCCTGCATTTGGAAGGTGAAATCTTAACCAATGGACCATCAGCAAGGTCGCTAGGCTGGGTGCATTTAAGTTACTGACTGAAAAGTCATCTTCCACATGACTGGGTAGATAAGCAACGGGGATGGGGGATGTAGTGATTCATTCGGAGAGCAGGGCTAGCATTTGTTCCAGCTGGGACACATGAGCCCAGGACTGAGACCCCGAGATGAGTTATAGAAGAAGAGCATAGTAGAGAATTTGGATTCTATGCTGATGGCAATGGGACACCACGGATATATTTGAAATTGGGGGAGGGGCAGATGTGATGATATTCATGCTTTAGGAATGGCAGCTGACTCCTATAAGGATGTTAGTTCCATAAGGACAAGGACTCTGTTTGCTTACCACTGTATCACCAAAGGCTTCCCAAGTGGTTCAGTGGTAAAGAATCTGCCTGCCAATGCAGGAGACTCAGGAGACATGGGTTTGATCCATGGGAAAATTCCCTGAAGAAGGAAATGGCAACCCACTCTAGTATTCTTGCCTGGAAAATCTTAAGGACAGAGGAGTCTGGTGGGCTACAGCCCATGGGGTTGCAAAGAGTCAGACACGACTGAGCGGCTGAGCATGCACACACGTATCAACAGCTCCTAACATGCGGTGGGTGCTCGATAAACAATCGTGCAACGAATGAATGAATGACTACAGTATGAAAAAGGTAGCCAGATCATCAATTAAAAGCTGACATGGAGTAGAAATATTAAATAACAGGTATTCTGAACTATAATGATGGAGAGAAGTAGTCAGATTCCGGCAATGTTTGGGAGATAGAGTACATTAGCTGCTGGTAGCGGTGTAATGATGCTGGTAGGGTAAACAGGTTATCCAGGATGATATCCTAGTTTTTCAGTTAGATGCAGGAATGGCAGGGCTACCACTCCCTAAGACATGAAAGACTGGGGTAGAGATGAAGAACTTCATGAGTTGGCATGTTGTTTTAGGTGTCTGTGGGACTTCTAGGTGGTGACCTCCCTTGGGAAGTTCATTTCCCAGAAGTCCCTGGGAAAGCACACCTAGTCAGACAGACTACCGGTGAAGATGTAGCAACTCGTTTAGAGAGCAGGGCCAGGGTTTGTTCCAGCTGGGACACATGGGCCCAGGACTGAGACCCTGGGAAGTTCTACGTCTCAGACCCCAGCATTGTCTCTGCCCTTGACTCTGCCGTTAAACATTTATGTATGCTTAAATAAATATTGAGGGCTTCCTGTGTGCTTGATCCTGATGTTTTCTCTTCCCTGTCTCATTCCGTGGCTCACCATTCTCTTACAGCTGCAAAGAGGATGGGCAGCTGGCTTTTACTGGGAGGCTGAGCCCGAACACGGCAGCACAACTTCCTTCTCAGAGTTATGCAAGCTTGGACAGAATGCTGGAGCCGCGGTGTAATACAACACAGACTGATAAAACTGAGGGCTCAGATCACAAGCTTGTGTTGCTCTTAGAGTTAAAAATTGTTAAACAAAATAAATCGCTTAACCAAATGTTTACTCATACACATTTTAACAACTCCTGATGTAAGAAAAGAGAGCCCTGTTTTGTCACTGGGCTGTGGTCACTCCCATTTCTCTGTCCTCTGATGTGAGGCCAGCCCTGCCTTGTAGTTGGCAGCCGGGGAAATCAGCCAGGAGAAGGCAGGAGGGTTGGGGAGGAACTGAGTAATTTGTGTTACTAAGCAGCCAAATAGTAACTTCCCTGTTCCTTTGGGGTCTGGAGGTGTGAGGATGCAGCGCCAGAAACTGCTCTTGGTGGTGGTGGTGGGTTTCCTCCTGTATCCCTTGACCCTACAAGTGTTTGAGTCAAAGAGAACAGGAAAGAAAGAAAGGGGTTTGTTAATTACGTTGAGCCCGTGATCAAGAGACAGAGCTGCTGCCAGTAGGGAACGCTTTTCTACTTTTATTGGTATGATAAGATCTGTACTTAAGAAGGAATGAAAATAAGGCATGCATGTTGAACCTTGACAAACACTTATTAAGTGCTATTTAAATGCTAAATTCATTTCATTTGGAAATTAAATCATATTCTCAAAAAAGTCACTGAAATAACGAAGCATGTGCTGTCCAAGGTCGGCTGGCTCTCAGATCCCATCACTGTCTCCCTCTTGCTTTGCTCTGTCACAGCGGGGCTGACCCTGGGGTTTCCTTTCCTGGGCTCCTCTGTCAGCTGGGTGACAGTTGGGAGGCGCTGGCAGAAGACTGGCGAACAGGAGGAAAGGAATACCCAGGGTGTTTCTCCCCCGGCTCTGTCGTGGGAGGCATTCTCAGGAGTGGCTGTCGTCTTAATCCCTCTGTCCTAGGTGTGTAGGACACACCCAGTGACTCCCTGTCATTGTTAAGCTCTGAGTTGCTTCACTGTCCTCAGGTTAGCTTACCAGTGCCTCCATCACTTACGTAACCAAATCTATGCCTTGAATTTCCTCTCCTTTATTTTATAAAATTTGGTTTATTATTTTTGATTTTGCTGGGTCATCGTTGCTATGCTTGGGCTTTCTCTAGCTGTGATGAGCAGGCTTCTCATTGCAGCGGCTTCTCTCGTTGCAGAGCACGGGCTCTAGGGGACATGGGTTTCGTAGTAGTGGCACACAGGCTCATTTTACTTCAAGGCATGTGGGACCAGAGACCAAACCTGTGTCCCCTGCACTGGCAGGCGGGATTCTTAACTACTAGACCACCAGGGAAGCCCCAAATTCCCTCTCCTTTAAATACTTAAAGTGGTTCTCTTTTCTTGGTTAAGCCCTGTCCGTTATAGGTAATATCAGTGGAGAGGGATCATAGATGAAAACTTTGGTTTTTAAACTGAAGAGAGCCACTTTCTGAAAGATGGTAACAAAGAATCAGAAGCTGCAGTTTGCCTGGGAATTGTGGGCATACAGCGAGTGATGAGCCTGAACTTTCCTGGCTCTGAAATGAACCCAGGTGACAGAGGGTGATGGAGAATAGACCATCCTTGTGAAATCAGGTAAGGCTCTTAGTGGCAAGCAATAGATACAGACTTGGGCTAATTTAGGGATAAAGGAGACATAGGAAAAGACTATAGGAAAAGTCACAGGATCGTAAGGAAAGCTGAATAGTCAGCTTTTAGAAAGATCAGGAATAAAGTTAGCTCCAGGATCTAGGGAGCCAGAATTAGCAGTCTCTTTAGGCAGTTTTGGAGAAGGAAATGGCAATCCACTCCAGCACTCTTGCCTGGAAAAATCCCATGGACGGAGGAGTCTGATGGGCTACAGTCCATGGGGTTGCATAGAGTTGGACACGACTGAGCGACTTCACTTTTAGGAAGTTTGGTTTTAGTAGCTCTACTACATGGAAATCACTTGTGTCCTTGAATCATTCTGTTCCAAGCAGAGACATCACTTTGCTGACAAAGGTCTGTATAGTGAAAGCTATGGTTTTTCCAGTAGTCATGTACAGGTATGAGAGCGGGACCACGAAGAAGACTGAGTGCCAAAGAACTGAAGCTTTCGAATTGTGGGGCTGGAGAAGACTCCTGAGTGTCCCTTGGACTTCAAGGAGATCAAACCAGTCAATCCTAAAGGAAATCAACCCTGAATATTAATTGGAAGGACTGATACTAAAACTGAAGCTCCAATACTTTGTCCACCTGATTCAAAGAGCTGACTCATTGGAAAAGACCCTGATACTGGGAAAGATCGAGGGCTGGAAGAGAAGGGAAAAATAGAGGATGAGATGATTGGATGGCATCACTGACTCAATGGACGAGTTTGAGCAAACTCAGGGACATAATGAAGGATGGGGAAGCCTGGAGTTCTGCAGTCCATGGAGTTGCAAAGAGTCGAACACAACTGATTGACTGAACTGATATGTATATATGGGCTTCCCTGGTGGTTCAACAACAGCATTCTTCTCCAGATTCAAAATCCAGGGAGGAAGGGAAAGGGTCCACTTAGCATCAGGCAAGCGTTTTGATTGGGCTTCCCTAGTGGCTCAGTGGTAAAGAATCTGCCTGCCAATGCAGGGGATGCAGGTTTGATCCTTGGGCTGGAAAGATCCCTGGAGAAGGAAAGGGCAACCCGTTCCAGTATTCTTTACTGGAAAATTCCGTGGACAGAGCAGCCTGGCGGGCTACAGTCCATGGGGTCTCAAAGAGTTGGACACCACTGGGTGACTAAATAACAACAGCTTATGATGGTCCAGGGAGAGCAGGACCTCAAGGCCAAGTGCAGTGTAGGCAGGGAGTTTTCCTTCCCCACCAAAGAGAGCAGGTGAAGGGACTTCCCTGGTGGTCCAGTGGTAAAGACACCAATCTTCCACTGAAGAGGGAACAGGTTTGACCCCTGGCTGGGTAACTAAGATCCTAGATGCCTCACAGTGAGGCTCCCCCCAACCCCCTAAAAAAGAGACAGAGCGAGTGGAGAGCTGTGTTGTTTGCATCATGGCTCCACAGTAAAAATAGAGAGTAAGACAGGAAGAAGGGGCCCCAAAAGTAAACTGGAGTGTTCCCTTCTCCAGTCAAGAAACCATGTGAGGCTGCTAAGTCACTTCAGTCATGTCCGACTCTTTGTGACCCTATGGGCTCTAGCCTGCCAGGTCCCTCTGTCCATGGGATTCTCCAGGCAAGAATACTGGAGTGGGTTGCCATGCCCTCCTCCAAGGGATCTTCCTGAGCCAGGGATCGAACCTGCGGGTTCTTTACCACTAGCGCCATGTGGGAAATCCTCAAGAAGCTGACCAAGAACCAAAATGAAGGCCAACCTGAGGAAGACCTGACTGCGGCTGGAGACACTGGCTCAGGCATCAGATGATCCGTGTGGACTTGCTTCCACCTTGAGGTCAAAGACAGCTGCCTGCTTCCATGTAGCTTGGGGCCTGACTGGGGAATCCTCAAACCAATCAATTTGGCGGGGGGTGGGGGGATGGCAGGGGATGAGATTGAGGGGTTGGGGGATAGATTCCCAGATCAGAGGTCAATGCTTAGGGCAGCAATAGGCTTACTTACTTTGTTCCTGGGGTATGTAAGAACAGCTTTTGTTTGTGCTGAGAGCTCATTGAAAGTGAAAGTGAAAGTGAAGTCACTCAGTCGTGTCTGACTCTTTGTGACCCGTGGACTGTAGCCCACCAAGCTCCTCGGTCCATGGGATTCTCCAGGCAAGAATACTGGAGTGGGTTGCTGTTTCCATTAGGACAGAATTATTCAGCATGCCAAATCCTTGTTCTTGGAACCCAAGCTCTGAAAAGGATTAATGGAAGAATCATATCTTCACTCTTTAAGGTAGAACCGTTGAGGGATTCTACGTCAATTCTAGCTTAGGGATTCTAGCTTAGCCTAGTCTAAGCTGCGTCCACATATGGGGTGTAACCTGTCTGGTTATGTCTCTATAGAACTGATGAGCTTGCCAACCAGATGTCTGTTGGCATTGGGCTATCAGGGGCTTTGTGGGAGGAAATTCACCCTAAACTAAGAGAGAACCAGAGAACAAGACCTAGTGAATGAGGCCTTCATTGCAGGCAATTCTGAGCTCAGAGAAGGGGGTTGCACTTAGATTTGTGTCCAGTAAGTATCATATCTGAATCTTAAGTTGGACTTGGGAGAGAGAGAGAGAGACTGAACTGAAAACAGACTGTAAATGGGAAAACGAAAAGAGGTGCTAACCTGAAGACTTTGTACAGCTCTGTCCCCAGTCACAGCCCAGTTGCTGGTCTTCTGTTGGTCCCAAGGACAGAACACCTTTCTCTCCCAGTGTATCTCGGCATGCAGCAATGTCTGGAGGAAGAGAGCATTGCCCAGTGATGTAGGTGACCCCACTGGAGGGTGGCTGGAACCAAAGAATATGTCTGAAGATGTCTCAGGGTAACCGCCCAGACTTGTGAACATATGTGAGACACCCCTGGGCCCCTGAATGATCTGGTCTGAGATTCTTGCCTGGAAGTGGAGGTTTTGTGTTTGAAGCTAGGAGGAAGAGCCATCCAAATACAGGTTACCGGTTGAAGAACACTCCAAACAGGGCATGATGATGTTGATAACATGAATAGCTGCATCTTCCAAGACTAGCCCAGTTGTTATCTTTAAAACAATATGTCTAGTCATCTTCAGCTTGGTAGTGAATCTTCAGTGGGAAAAACTTGCCTGGCATTCATGATAAAAGAAGCCTTGTTTCTAAAAGCAGGGTTCAGACTGGGAGCTGGGAGTGGGGGATACCCTCCCTGTCTCTCTCCCCTCTTCTTGCTTTCCTGCCTACCTCTCTCCTTTCTCTTGCTCTCTCCATGCCTCTTTCCCTCTGTCTCTTTCTTTCTTTCCTTCTTCCATCTTTTCCTCATCAATTTCAAGACCTTGCAGCAGTGGCTTTCACAAAACCTGATGGCTTATGCCTTCCAGGAGGGGAAGTTCATAAATTGCAACAGAGTGGCTTTTTTTTTTTTTTTTTTTTTGGTTTTTGGTTTTTGTTTTGTTTTTCTTTTTTTTTTTAAAGCTGAGCAGCAGGATCACAGAACCTGCAGGTTTGCTGCCTGCTCAGCAGGATAAAGAAAGCAGAGCTTGAAAGATGAAAGCCAAGCCGACCAGAAGAAAGGAAAACATGAAGAAAGCTCTTGAAAGGGGGAGGAGACTTTGCTTAAGCCATTGGGGTAAGAAGGGGACACTGCCCCCAAGCATATGCTGTTTCCCTTGTCCAGATGGTGTCATTTGCCCTGCGAAACAAGTACCAGACAACAAGACTTGGATGCACTCTCAGAAATACATGTGTGAGTAAGTCATTTGGGAAATGATGCCTGTGGCCATTGTACTTAAACAAAAGAGATTCAACCGTATTGGAAAACAACTGCCCTGCAATGCTAGCCTCCAGTTCATTTGAATACTCTGTTTACATTGTTACCAGTCACCAGTCATATTTGCACAAGGAGAACTTCCACCTGCTTGTAGTTTACCTAGGGCACATACTGTATTTACATGGTATAGATTAGAGTGGGAAAACTAGTCACACCAGTTTGGGAGTGGAAAAAGTGAAGGGAAATGTCCATCTTGGTTTCCTGAGACCCACTGCCTTTGCCACAGGTGCTGCCACGTGGTAAACTGTATCATCACTGCCACCATCCTCTGATCATCTCTGATAGAATGGTTGACTGTGTGCTAGGCACTGGTCTAAGAGCTCACAACATTCGAAGGAAGTATGTACTGTTACCAGGCAGGGTTCTTGGCCTTCTCCAATCCATAGAAATTGACCAGAGGCTAGACAAAGCTTTCAGGCCAGGCTTCACCAAAAACAAGCAACAGGTTCCCTTGCTCACTCCCTCAGTTCCTTATCTGAGGTGAGGGTAGGGGTGTGTCCAGGGATCCAGCCAGAGGGGTGGCTTAGGTGTTTTGCCCACCTTTATGGTGGTGTTGTGTGGAGAGGGCATTCAGAGCATGCTGCTTTTGCTCCTGACACTCTTTTGGCTCTTGGGTCTTCAGCAGCAGTTGGGCTTTTTGACTTTTTTGTATCTTTTTTGCTCATAACTTGCCCCAACTGCAGCCTGCACATAATCCCTTAGTCCCTTACAGTTTGTATTTTGTGGCTTAGGGAGACATTTGTCCAGGTGCAAGTTTTGCAACACTGCAGCAAAGGGTCCCAGGTTCCAGGCCTGTCTCAGTACCATTATTATCCCTGTTTTACAGATAAGACAACTGATACAGAGTTTCCGAAATTTGCCTATGGTTAAGTAGCCAGTACACACTACGGCGAGGATACTAAAGCCAACATTGGAATCCAGGCGAAGCTCTTTAGTGCCAGCTGTTATTCAAGACTTTGGGTGCAAGATGGCAGACTGAACTAGTGCAACTGATAAGGAACTTTCTTCCCCCAAATTCTTACATAACAGTGCAGGTGTTTTAAAAAGGTTTACATCTTCAAAGACGAATCTCCCCAAGCAGGAATAAAATTTTAGAAGTTGGAGAGCACATGAATAAATGGGGGCTCACTTAGGAGACCCGGAAACCTGATCCTAAACTGGCCGTGGGAAAAGCCAAGAAATGCAACCTGCTTTTATGGTAGAACCTCCCCTGTCCTTCCCCCACCCCCCCAGAAAAGTTCAGGGATTGGTAGCACCATCAGATGGGGCTAAAACATGAAGATTGATTTAAGGACTTCCCTGCAGTCCAGTGGTTAAGACTCTGAGCTCCCAATGCAGGAGGAGCAGGTTTGATTCTTGGTCAGGCAACTAGATCTCTAATGTCTCAACTACTAATAAAAAAGATCCTGCATGCTGCAATGAGGATCAAGATCCCACATGCCTCAATGGAGACCCAGCACAGACAAATAAATAAATATTAAAAAAAAAAAGAGAGAGAGAACCAAACCAGAAAGATTAGTCTAAAATTCCCGGTTCTCTTCCCCAGCAGATTATTTTCCAGAGAAGATAAAATCGGGCTTCTAGATTTGGGGGTGCCAGGTATAATTGAGGCCAGGGGTGTCCCCTGCTGCAAAAACTATTTTCTGAATGTGGAAACTGAAGACTGAATGTGAAAACTCCCACCCATTTCTTCTCTCAGAGTTGCTAGAATGCCAGCTCACATCCTCTAGGCAGGAGTGTGGCCAACTGGTCTCTTTGGGGAATCTGCCCAGCCTAAGAAGGATCTAACAAATGGATCCTGGGGGATCACTTCACCATGCAGTTCTCAAACCACATGTCCACGCCAAGTGCAAGGAGCTGCTGATTAGTTTTTTGGTGCTTTCCTCTTATGTATGATCAGGCAACCTAAACTAAGCTTAGTCCAGTCATCCAAACAACCCGCTAAACATCCCCAAACATTTGAGGGAAACTCCAGTGTGAAAGGTAGAGACCCAAATAGGTTCAATTTGAAGGAATTCGAGACAATAGACAGAAGATAAGATTAGACAGTGCATCCATGCAAAACGAACAGGGTGTGATAAAAGGGGGATCAAGTCTCCCCTGGGGGCTCAGAGGCAAAGAACCCGTCTGCCAACGCAGGAGATGCGGGTGTGATCCCTGATGCGGGAAGATCCCACGTGCCTCGGAGCAACGAAAGCCAGTGCGCCAGGACTACCGGGCCTGTGCCCTAGACCGCGGTCTGCGCGAGAGGCCACTGCGTGAAGCCCACGCACCACAACTAGAGAAAAGCCTGCACAGCAGCGAAGGACCCGGCCCAGCCATAAATAAGTAAAGCTGTTTTTTAAAAGTTGGAGAAGAGAAGATATCCCTTTCTGTCAAAAAAAAAAAGAGGGCATATCAATCACATAAAGAAAGATGTCTTGGGAATTCCCTGGTGATCCAATCGCTAAGATTTTGTGTTCCAAAGAAGGGAGGCTGAATCCACTCCTTGATCGGGGAATTTGATCCCATATCCTGCAACTGAAAGATCCCACATGCCTCAACTGAGATCTGACAAAGCCAAATAAATAAATATTTTTTAAAAAAAGAAGTCTTGGAAATGAAAGCAGCTCTCATGGAAAGGGTGAACTCATTTTCCTTGGACATTTAGAAGATCTGTGTGGTCTTCCATCTTCTACTCGTGAAGTCCAATGCCGGTATGATTTTGATATTTTCTGTGAAAATCGCCTTAATTCTCTAGAAGCTCTTAGGATCTTCTGTCACCAGTGATTCCTCAAAGATGTGACTTGGAAATAGAAATATTTGCAGTGTTTGGTTTGGATCTATTCCTTAGAATCTCTGTATCTGAAAACTCATATTTTCTGGGATATTTCAATTATTTTCAATATTTTTCTACTATTGGTTGAATAATCTCCTCCCATTTGAACTCTCTGTTCTTTACTTTTCTCATTTCTATATGTTATTCAATTGTTGCAACTCCTCATTGATACCCCAATTCTCTCATATTTCTTTTTTTCTTTTTACATTTTTTTAGAAAAAAAATTTAATGGGTGAATTGTATTTATTTATTTTTAATGTTTATTTAGTTATTTTCTTGGCTGTGCCTCTCAGCATGTTGGAATCTTAGTTCCCTGGCCAAGGCTTGAACTCATGCCCCCTGCATTAGAAGTGTAAAGCTTTCTTCACTGAACTGCCAGGGAAGTCCCTCATATTTCCTTTCTTATTGTTCATCTCTATATCATTTTGTCTTTTAGAGAGATCTCCTCATTTCTACCTCATTTCTCGGCCAGTCCTGCCTAGGGAACCCCAGGAAGTCTGGACCAGAGAATCCAGGGAGCAAGCCCTCAGGGGGACTGTGACATCCTCAGTGTGGCATCCATCCTCCCGCTGTTTGAGCTGTAGGTGTGGGGGGTGGTACTGGGAGCAGACCCCTGTCGGGCTCTCTTGCCGCTGTATTACTGAGACCCTGCTATAACCCTCTTGTCCAGAGCCTCTCCTCAGTTTTCCCACTCTCCAATCCAAATCATTTTCATTCTGACCCTACAGCAGAGTCTACTGATAGAAGTGGGGGAACTGGGACTGCAAGATCATCTTCTGAACCCTGGCATATTAGTACATCTCTTGAAAGCCATTCTTGCTACTGACCATCCCAAAGAACTGGATGCTATGAGTGCCCAGTGAGTGCCCAAGACTCCAGTTTAGGTACTCCCTCTGAAAAGTCAATGCCTGAGGAAAAGACAGGATCAATCTGATGGTCCCAGGGAGCAGTTTAGGGATGCACAACTCATCACAAACCAGGGATAGGAAGGTTTTTGTTAGACCTCAGGTAACACACCGCTGCCTAAGCCTTGCTGTGTCCCGGGATGCCAGAGGACTTGTTTCCTTAGCAACAATAGTCATGTGACAGGAAAACACCGAGCTCCAAAGATGTTGCTTAGCAACTAGGCTGCACCTGCTGGGGCTCTGGGCCGACAGCTTGGGCCGGGGAGCTTGGCTTTGAACTTGGAAACTCCCATCAGCGCTGGCAAAAAGTGGAAGACCTAATTTGGGCAGATCCAGTTTCGGCCCTGGGCTTTTGCAGGGATGGCAGAGGTAAAAATGGAGAAGCTGAGACCGAGGGGTTGGCTTTCCCATAGTAATGGGAGGTGGGAAGTAGTGGCAGATGTGTAGAGAGCAGGGCTGGACAGGGGAGATGACTGTTGGGTTGATGTGGAGAGCAGTTCTCTGTCTGCTCACCCTGGAAAAAACTGACATCTCAGAGGATGGGTTTCCAGAACCCCGAGGACGAATGCGTCTGGCTCAGGACTCCACTCCACAGGGCTTTTCAGGAAGTTGAATCAAGTCAGAGCATCTGGGCCCTCAGCGTTGGCCCAAGGAGAATTTCCCTCTGCAAGAAATTAGAGCTCTCCACAAAGGGAAGACACTGGTGGTGGTCAGGAGCCACAAAGAACCAGCCTCAGGAACCTGGCTCTTCAAGCTCAGGGCCTCAGGGAGCTCTCCATGGTTTGGGTGGTCTTCCCATCTGCTCTCCGTCTGACCCTCTAGTGTTAGTTGCTCAGTCCTGTCCGACTCTCTGCAGCCCCACACCCTGTAGCCTGCAGGCTTCTCTGTTCATGGAATTCTCCAAGCAAGAATACTTGAGTGGATTGTCGTTTCCTTCTCCAGGGGATCTTCTTGACCCAGGGATCGAACCCAGGTCTCCTGCATTGCAGAAGGATTTTTTACCATCTGAGCCACCAGGGAAGTCCTCTGCCCCTCTGCCAGAGCCCAGCTGGCTGGAGGGCGGCTGTGGAGTAAAACTGCTGATTTTGAATTCAGCTTCCTCTCCCAAGGGCGATCGAGGAACTGTGTTTGGTGTTTCAGTTTCTCTATCTACAATGGTGATGATATGACAGCCTCAGGGAGCACTGTGAGGATTAAATGAGTTAAACCTTGAAAAAAATGATTATCATACTCGTTGGCATAGAGTAAGCGCTCAGTAAAACTATCATCAGTATACTCCCAGCCCAACCCTGGCCCCCAGCAACTGGCCCAGGAGACAGACTCACCAGGTTTTTTTCTGATCTCTCTTGATGATCCTCAAGCACATGGGAATAGATAGTGGCAAAAATTCTAGACCCTTTCTTTTTGCAGACAGAAGGAATGTGCCCCTTTCCTCTGAGGAGCTTGCTGAGGGTTTGAATATCCTTGATCAGTTGATTTTATTTACTGAACCGAGTGCCCCTCCAAACCTTGCTGCCCAAACACCCCCGTTCTTTTTTTTTTTTTTTTTCTTAAAAAAACTATGTATTTATTTATTTGGCTGCATCGGGTCTTAGTTGCAACATGTGGGATCTTTTGTTACAATGCTCGGACTCTCTATTTGCAGCAGATGGGCTCCAGGGTGTGTGGGCTCCAGCACTTGCGGCATAGAGACTCTAGCTGTGGCATGGGGGCTCTGGAGTGCACAGGCTCAGTAATTGCAGCACATGAGCATAGTTGCCCTGAGGCATGTGGGATCTTATTTTCCTGACCAGGGACTGAAACCGAGTGCCCCGCCCTTCAAGGCGGATTCTTAACCACTGGATCATCAGAGATGTCCCAACACGCCCTTTCTTTATCCTGCTGCTTCTAGAAATCGCATAGCATGTGGCTTTAAGTGCGAATTATTAGAGAAACGTGAATCAAATCTACAATGAGGTATCACCTCACACTGGTCAAAATGGCCATCATCAAACCATCTACAAATAACAAATGCTGGAGAGGAGAGGGTGTAGAGAGAAGGTTATTCTTCCACACTATACATGGGTATGTAAATTGCTTCAGCCAGAATAGAATATAGTATGGAGGTTCCTAAAAAAAAAATACAATAGAACTACCATCAGTCAGTTCAGTTCAATCGTTCAGTCCTATACGACTCTTTGTTACCCCATGGACTGCAGCTCACCAGGCTTCCCTGTCCATTGTCAACTCCTGGAGCTTGCTCTAACTCATGTCCATCAAGTCAGTGATTCCATCCAACCATCTGATCCTCTGTTGTTTCCCTCTCCCTTTAATCTTTCCCAGCATCAGGGTCTTTTCCAATGAGTCAGTTCTTGCGCATCAGGTGGCCAAAGTATTGCAGTTTCAGCTTCCGCATCAGTCCTTCCAATGAATATTCATGACTGATTTCCTTTAGAATTGAATGGTTGGATCTCCTTGCAGTCCAAGGGACTCTCAAGAGTCTTCTTCAACACCACAGTTCAAAAGCATCAATTCTTCAGCACTCAGCTTTCTTTATAGTCCAACTCTCACATCCATACATGAGCATTGAGAAAACCATAGCTTTGACTAGACAGACCTTTGTTGGCAAAGTAACGTCTCTGCTTTTTAATATGCTATCTATGCTGGTCATAGCTTTTCTTTCAAGGAGTAAGCGTCTTTGAATTTCCTGGCTGCAGTCACCATCTGCAGTGATTTTGGAGCCCAAGAAAATAAAGTCTGACACTGTTTCCATTGTTTCCCCATTTATTTGCCAAGAAGTGATGGGACTGAATGTCATGATCCTAGTTTTCTGAATGTTGAGCTTTAAGCCAGCTTTTTTACTCTCCTCTTTCACTTTCATCAAGAAGCTCTTCAGTTCCTCTTCGATTTCTGCCATAAGGGTGGTGTCATCTGCGTATCTGAGGTTATTGATATTTCTTCCCATAATCCTGATTTCAGCTGGTGCTTCCTCCAGCCCAGCATTTTGTATGATGTACTCTGCATGTAAGTCAAATAAACAGGGTGACAATATACAGCTTTGACGTACCCCTTTCCCAATTTGGAACCAGTCCGTTGTTTTGTGTCCAGTTCGTATTGTCGCTTCTTGACCTGCATACAGGTTTCTCAAGAGAAAGGTAAGATGGCCTGGTATTCCCATTTCTTGAAGAATTTTCCACAGTTTGTTGTGATCCACACTGTCAAAGGCTTTGGCATAGTCAATACAGCACAAGTAGATGTTTTTCTGGTACTCTCTTGCTTTTTCTATGATCCAACAGATGTTGGCAATTTGATCTCTGGTTCCTCTGCCTTTTCTAAATCTAGCTTGAACATCTGAAAGTTCTCAATTCACACTATTGGAGCCTTGCTTGGAGAATTTTGAGCATTACTTTGCTAGCCTGTGAGATGAGTGCAGTTGTGCGGTAGTTTGAACATTCTTTCAAATGTTTGAACGTTGCTTCCCTTGTGGTTCAGCTGGTAAAGAATCTGCCTACATTGAGGGAGACCTCAGTCTGATCCCTGGGTAGGGAGGATCCCATGGAGAAGGGAAAGGCCAGTATTCTGGCCTAGAGAATTCCATGGATTGTGTAGTCCATGGGGTTGCAAGGAGTTAGACATGGCTGAGCGACTTTCGCTTCATTTCACTTCACTTTGAACATTCTTTGGCATTGCCTTTCTTTGGGATTGGAATGAAAACTGACAAAACCATAGTCTGAAAATATGCATGCACCCTTATGTTCATAGCAGCACTATTTACAACAGCCAAGGCTGGAAGCCACCTAAATATCCATCAGCATATAAATGGATAAAGAAGATACAAGTGGAATACTACTCAGCCATAACAAAGAATGGAATAATTCCATTGCAGCAATGTGGGTGGACATAGAGAGGTTTTCATACTAAGTGAAGTCGGCCAGACAGACAATGACAAATATGATACCACTTAAAAAAAAAGATACAAATGAACTTATGTACCAATGCAAAGGAAAGGAGAAATATACCCAGGGACATGGAAAATAAACTTAACAGTTGCTGTGCTGTGCTCAGGCACTCAGGCGTGTCCGATTCTCCATGGGGTCCGATTTGTGACCCCAGGGACTGTGGCCCTCCAGGCTCCTCTGCCCATGGGATTTTACAGGCAAGAATAATGGAGTGGTTTGCCATTTCCTTCTCCAGGGGATCTTCCTGACTCAGGGGTCAAACCCTTGTCTCCTGAGTCTCCTTCATCAGCAGGCGAACGTTTTACACTGAGCCGCCGGAGAAGCCCAAACTTATGGTTACCAAAGGAGAAAGGCAGGGAGAGAGAACTTAGGAATTTGAGGTTGACATGTACGCACTATTACATATAAAATAGATAACCAATAAGGACCTACTCTATAGCACAGGGAACCATACTCAATACTTTGTAATAACCTATGAGGGGAAAGAATCTGGGGAAGAAAACAATAAATTATGTGCAAGAAAAAGAAGAAAAGGACAATGAGAGCATGAATTTGGGAGCTAAGCTCAAATCCCAACTTCTGCCATAATTCTGAGATTTTGAGCAGGTGACATTACCTCTCCGAGCCTCAGTGTTCCCATCTATATTACAGGAAATGACAGCACGTAACCTTCTTGGTATGAGACAGGACTGACTTTTGATAAATGTTAGCAATGTTGACCCTTGCTGATAGTCAGAGGCAGGACCTAAGGTCTCTCTCTTCCTGTGGCCTGACACCTTTATGAGCTGACTCCCAGTGAAACCGTAAGGATGAAGGGATGACTGATTCCCGTGGATCCCCGAAAGGGAGGGAGGAGGCAGTTAAAGCAGCTAGTGGTTGAAGTGCCCCATCTCTACGTGAGTGGGTGCTGGCAGCCGTGATTGCAGCTTTGCGGTCCTGGGGCTCCAGACCCTCCCTGACTTCCCTGCTTTCTGGTGCTGTGGGACTCCCAGCCCACTCGCCGCAGCCTTTGCTCTATTCCTGCTGGCTGTGGGGCCCCTCGGGTTTCCCCCTCTCCCTTCAAAGCGGAGGCTGGTGCCTGCGTTTCCTTCTTTCTCAGCTGGGCTTGTTCCCCAGCTGACCCTACAGCTGCATGTTTCTAAAATTAGCTGGATCCTGCATTTGACTCTGATAATGAATTATCCAAATGGAGAAAATTGAATAGTTAACTGGTTCACAGGAAGATAATTAGCTTTGCTGAGCCCCTGTTACAGGCAAATAAAGAGGAGGCTTGTTTCTCAATTGCCTTCATTAAAGGGAGTCCCTTTCACACAGGGGCCCTGCCCCCCTGAGGCCCTGTTGGGTTCCTGGTTTTTCATCCCCCAAATAGACAGGCAGATGGTACCATGTAGCAAGCGCAGGCTTCTGACTCTAACAGGCTGAGGTTGAAGCCCCAGCTCTGCCGCTCTCTATCTGTGTGATCTTGGACGAGGGATACAACCTCTCTGAGCCTCACTTTGCTCATCTGAGAATGGGAAGAGTGGTGTGTACCTCACAGTGGTATTATAACCATCGAATGATAAAATGTAAGAAAAATTCTTGGTTCTTCATTTACTTGTTGTTGTTGTTTCGTCACTAAGCTGTGTCCAATTCTTTGTGACCCCGTGGACTGTAGCCCGCCAGGCTCCTCTATCCGCGGGATTTTACAGGCAAGAATACTGGAGTGGGTTGCCATTCCCTCCTCCAGGGGATCTTCCCAATCCAGGGCTCGAATCTGGGTCTCCTGCATTACAGGCAGATTCTTTACCACTGAGCTACTCGGGAAGCCTCTTCACTCACGGATGAATTTATTTATTTTTATTGAAGTATAGTTGCTTTGTAATGTTATGTTTCTGCTGTACAGGAAAGTGAGTCATTTGCACACATACACATATCCCCTTTTCCCTGGATTGATGAATCTTTCATTGATAAAGTTCTTCACGAAGTTCATCGTCGTTATGAAGTGTTCATTGACTGGAAGCCGTTTTTATCACAGTATCGTCATTACGGTTACCACCGCAGCACCATGCCTCCCAACCCTGGAAAGAGAACAGAGTCTCAGCCAGTGATATACACACGGAAACCATGGGAATGTTGTTGTTGTTTAGTTGCCAAGTCGTGTCCGACTCTTTGCAGCCCCGTGGACTGCAGCATGCCAGGCCCCCCTGGCAAGCGTAGCATGCTGTTAGATGCAGAGCCGACACAAGCTGAGGAAGATGGGAGGGTCTCTTTGCATCTACTCACTCGGCCCTGTCCTCCTGATATTGGCTCTGCCTTCTGGTCCTAGGCTTTCTGAGTCACCACCTGCTCAATCATCTCTCACAGCAAGTCCCCAGAAACTCCCTCCTATGCAGAGCATTTCATCCTCACCTGCAAGCCTCAGCCCCTTGACCTTTTAAAGTTTCATTTACTCCTCTCAGGATTTCCCTGGTGGTCCAATGGTTACCATTCCATGCTCCCCATGCAGGGTCCTGGGTTCCATCCCTGGTTGGGGATCTAGATCCTATCTGTTGCAACTAAGAGTCAGAGCAGCCAAATTTATATTTTAAAAAATTGTAAAATTTCATTTACTCCTCTCAAGCCCACCCACCTCTAGTGTTTATCACTCTCTGACACAGCCAGTATGTATAGATCCGTATGTGGAAGTCAAGAGCAAGGAATCTGAAGGCAGACGGCCTGAGACTGAATTCAGTTTAGGTATCTGTCGGTCAGGAAGATCCCCTGGAGAAGGGAATGGCTACCCACTCCAGTATTCTTGCCTGGGAAATCCCACGGACAGAGGAGCCTGACGGGCTACAGTCCATGGGGTTGCAAAGAGTCGGACATGACTGAGAGTTAAACACTGTCACTTTACTTCACTTTCTGTATTACTTACTTTGTGCCCTTATAAGATGGGATTGAAAACAGTCCTACCCATGCTATGTACTTATGATTACTAAACAGATGTGCAATAATTAGAGCAGTGCTTGGAACCTGAAAGTGCTCGAAATGTGCTATTCTTATCATCTAGTTCTTATTCTGCATTAGGGCAAGCAGAGGTCACAGATAGAGTGGGCCAGGCGCCTTCACCTGGGCATGGACTCAGAGTTGAATATCTTAGAGACAGTTGGACCAGGTCCACTGGGATGATTAACTTCTGGAATAATTTCTCTCATCCTCTTAGGTGACTATGTCATACTGTCTCTTTTCTGTTCAAGCCCCTGATAGTTCATCCTCCAGACTCACTCTCATCGGACTTTAATAATTTTACTTCTTTTAAAAAAATTTAAGTTATTTATTTACTTTGCAGACCTGGTCTTAGTTGCAGCATGGGGGACCTTTGATCTTCACTGTGGCATGTAGAATCTTTAGTTGTGGCACGTGGGATCTAGTTCCCTAACCAGGGATGGAACCTGGGTGCCCTGCATAGGGAGCAAAGTCTTAGCCACTGGACCACCAGGGATGTGCCCTAATTTTGCTTTATATTTCCTTGAGATCATACAAGTGATTGGAAAAAGAACTTCAACAAGCACACTTTTACTCCCCACCTGGACTTTGTCCGTATATCACTGTCACTAGAGATGAACTGCTTGTGTTCTTTCCAAGGCCAACCTTTGCCTTATCGCTAGCCCCCGTCCTTGCTTGCTTACTCAAGGACATCACTACAGCCATTTAGCCTCTGCTTCCTGCAACATTTTTTTTTTTTCTCTACTGGAAAACTCCTATCAGCATAAAAATAAGCTTTTGGTTCTTCATTGTAAAAAACAAACCAAGGGAGTTCCCTGGCAGTCTAATGGTTAGAGGGCTTCCCCCGGGGCTCAGCAGTCAAGAAGTGAAGTGAAGTTGCTCAGTCGTGTCTGACTCTTTGCAGCTTCATGGACTGTAGCCTGCCAGGCTACTCCATCCATGGGATTTTCCAGGCAAGAGTACTGGAGTGGGTTGCCATTTCCTTCTCCACAGCAGTAAAGAACTCACCTGCAATGCAGGACATGTGGGTTTGATCCCTGGGTCAGGAAGATCCCCTGAAGAAGGAAATGGAAACCCACACCAGTTTTCTTGCCTGGGAAATCCCATGGACAGAGGAGCCTAGTGGGCTACAGTCTTTGGGGTCACAAAAGAGTCAGAAAGGACTTAGCGACTAAACAACAACAAACAACGACAACTAGTGGTTAGGATTTGGCACTGTCACTGCCGAGACCCAGATTCAATCCCTGGTCAGGGAACCGAGACCCTGTAAGCTGCCTGGCATGGCAAAAAAAAAAAAAAAGCAAAACTCTCTTGGTCCCACAATGCTTCCAGCTATCATCTTATTGCTTTGCTTCCCTGTACAGCAAAACTAATTGAAAGAAGTTGTTGTTGCTAAAAACTGCTGTGCTTTCTCCTCCAACTCTCTCTTGAATCCACTCCTGTTAGGCTTTCACAGCCACCTCTCTACCAAGACCAGACTACTATTGTAATCACCAATGGCCTCCATGTTGCAAAATCTAATGGTCAATGGATGGTTATCATCTTGCTTGACCTTGAGTTGGAGACAGGTTATCTGGTCACCAAATCTCTCTTTCTTCCTCCTAAGCACCAGCTGGACCATATTTCCTGAACTTCTTGGTGGTTACGTGGGGCCATATGACTGGGTTCCAGCCAATGGAAGGTGAGTGGAAGGAAGTTCTGTGACTTCCAAGCGTGACTTATAGAAACATCTTGTGCAGGATATTTACTCCTCCAGATCCACTCCTCACCGTCCTCCATGCTGTTGTGTACCTTGGGAGCATAACCACTCGGGACTTTATCAATGAGCCTTCTGGTTTCTGGTTGGGTGGAGTCAATGGAAGATACCTGGAGGAAACTGGAGAGCAGGAGAGTGAGGTCAGAGTATTTGTTCCCCTGGGTTGGCTGTTTTCCTCTACCAAAGCTTCAGTCCAGCATCTCTCTCCACAGTTCTTTCTCTCCCCCATTTCCTCTGACCATTACTTTCTCCTGTCTCATCAGACCTGGGGTGGTAATAGCTCTCACGATCAACCATATCAGAGTTACAGGAATCCTGTAACAGTATTCCTGCCCCTGCTCACATCTTTATACATAGTCTCTTTGTTACACTTTTCTCCAGTTACCCAACTTGAATGTGCCCTCTGTCTCTCACCAGACTCTTACCAATTCACTTCCCGTGTACCAGCCTCATCTCCCACTCCCATTTACTGGCTGACATCGCACCCTAACTGACCTTGAAAACCACACATTAAAGATGACTCAGACTCCATCAGCATGGGACCCTGATTATCATCATGGAGTGGAGAACCACTTCTCTTTTCCTTTTATCCTTCCCTCTGCTGCTGAAAATACTATACATGAGCGAGAAACAAACATATTGCCTATACCACTGAGATATGGGAAATATCTGTGTCACAGCAGCTGGTTCCTTTGGGACTAATACAACCAACCTGCAGTGTCCGGCACCGCTGACGACTCTGCTCCTGGAAACACTTCCTGTGCTTACCTTCCATGACGTCGCATTCTTCTCTTAATAGTTTTCCTTATGCTTCAATAACCGATCTTAGTCTTCTCTGTTGCTTCCTTCTCCTCTCCCCAGTCTAAATGTTGGATTTTTCCAGACTCCATCCCGGAACATTTTCTTTATCTCCTTTTACTTTCTGGTGACCTCATCCACTCTCACGGCTCTGTTGTGGTTTAGTCACTAAGTTGTGTCTGATTCTTTTGTGATCCCACGGACTGTAGCCCACCAGGCTCCTCTGTCCATGGATTAACCAGGCAAGGCAAGAATACTGGAGTGGGTTGCCATTTCCTACTCCTGGAGATCTTCCCGACCCAGGGATTGAACCCAAACCTCCTGCAATGGCAGGTGGATTCTTGAAAACTGAGACACCTGGGCGTCCCTTCATGGCTCTGCTGCTGCTGCTGCTAAGTCGACGCTTCAGTTGTGTCTGACTCTGTGCGACCCCATAGACGGCAGCCACCAGGCTCCTCTGTCCCTGGGATTCTCCAGGCAAGAATACTGGAGTCTAACACCCCCAAATTTATATTTCCAACCCTGGATTCTCCCAAGAACTCTTGGCTTACATATCTAACTACCTGCTTGATATCCTCTTTTAGTTATCCAGTAGCATCTCAGATATAACATGTCCAAAATCAAATTTCAGACCTCTTCAAATCTTGCTCATCCTATGGTTTCTGCCATGTTAGGAAATAGCAACTCCATGCTTCCAACGGCTCAGGCCAAAAATCTTGGATCCATCTTTTTTTCTCTCACCCTATGTTCAATTTGTCAGCAAATCCTATCAACTATATATTCAAAATATATTCAGAATCTGTTTCACCACCTGTGCTATCTTGGCCTCAGGAGGTGCCAAGCTCTGATGAGAAGGGAAATAGTCTTGCCATATCACTGTCAGCATCATCTATTACTGAATCATAGCCTTGAACTGCTTTGATTGTGGATTCTTCCAAGAACTCTTTCCCAAACTGTGTCCAAATCTTCTTGGTTCTCTCATCAGACACAGATCTATATACCAGAGTGTTTCCAGACAACTCATTCTCCCATCCTGGCAGACATAAGAGCATCAGGACCTCTTATAAGACACAGTCAGAAGAGGAAAGGGGTAAGCACATTAACAGCTTTTAGCACAAATTTAACTAGCTCTGGGATGGAAGAATAAATAGTTTTTGAGAAAATCTTCACACTCAAAACCTCAAAAAATGGTCACTGGATTTTCATAAAGTAATTCAGTGAAAGCTAGTATCTTTTTTATAATGAAATGTGGTATCTCAATCTTTAGAAATATTTTATCATTTTTCTCACGTAAACCATATACTTTTGGTTATAGTCCTATGTACAGGTATTCTACAGTTATTATTGCAATTATGAATGGATTTTTTTCATTCCATTTACTCACTGGTTATTGATAGTATAGAAGAAAGCCATACATTTCTCCATGTATTTCTTTTTTGTGTGTGTTTCTTATACTGAAGCACTTTATTGACTTCTTTTATTAGTTTCAATAATATTTTCAGTTGGTTTTCATGGATTTCCCAGAAAGAAAAGAGTATAGTCTGGATATAAAGATAATTTACTATTATTTTAATATTGATCTCTTTATTTCTTTTTTAAAATTAAATTTCTTTAATTTCTTAAAAAATTTATTTATGTTGGGACCTAACAAACGCCGTGGTAGGCTTCAGGGACTAAGGTAGGACTCACGGGAAAGGCTGAGTCATTGCCCAGTGAGGTCATCCCCGCAGATGCCAGGACTTGTCTAATCAGCATACTCCCCATAACCTGGTTTGAGTTTATCAGGACGTAAAAGACATCCCCCTGCAGCCAATAGCCAATTAGTAAATACCAGGAACCCCCTGCAGCCAATAAAGATTAGCCAACTAGTAAATACTAGGAAACTCCTGCAACCAATCAGCCCTTGCCAACTCTCTGTTCTAAAACCTATAAATACTGCTGTAAATCTGAGCTTGGGGCTCCTTGCTCCACTCCACTGCGTTGGATGTGGCGGGAGCCCTAGCTCGAGCTAGAAATAAAACCCCTTCATGCTTTTGCATTGCTGTGGACGTCTTATTCTCTCAGTTTTGGGGACTCAGACTCTGGGCATAACAATTTAAAAAATGTTTTGTTTTTTTTTCTCATAAAATTAAAAGACGCTTGCTCCTTGGGAAAAAACCTATGACCAACCTAGACAGCATATTAAAAAGCAGAGACACTACTTAGCCAACAAAGGTCCGCCTTATCAAAGCTATGGTTTTTCCAGTAGTCATGTATGGATGTGAGAATTGGACTACAAAGAAAGCTGAGCACTGAAGAATTGATGCTTTTGAACTGCAGTGTTGGAGAAGACTCTTGAGAGTCTCTTCGACTGAAAGATCAAACCAGTCAATCCTAAAGGAAATTAGTCTTGAATATTCATTGGAAGGACTGATGCTGAAGCTCAAACTGCAATACTTTGGCCACCTGATGTGAAGAACTCACTAATTTGAAAAGATCCTGATGCTGGGAAAGATTGAAGGCAGGAGAAGGGGACAAGAGAGGATGAGATGGTTGGATGGCATCACCAACTCAATGGACATGAGTCTGAGGAAGCTCTGGGAGTTGGTGATGGACAGGGAAGCCTGGCATGCTGAAGTGCATGTGGTCACAAAGAGTTGGACACCACTGAGCAACTGAACTGAACTGATTTCTTTTTCTTAAGTGATGGCATTGTTCTGAGACTTCATAAACATTTTGACTAGTAGCAATAATAGCGACCATCTCACTCCAGTACTCTTGCCTGGAAAATCCCATGGAAGGAGGAGCCTGGTGGGCTGCAGTCCATGGAGTCGCTAAGAGTCAGACACGACTGAGCGGCTCCACTTTCACTTTTCACTTTCATGCATTGGAGAAGGAAATGGCAACCCACTCCAGTCTTCTTGCCTAGAGAATCTCAGGGATGGGGGAGTCTGATGGGCTGCCATCTATGGGGTCGCACAGAGTTGGACACAACTAAAGTGACTTAGCAGCAGCATTTAATGGAAATATGTTTAATATTTTACTATTAAGATTGCTGCTGTGGCTTCTGATTTTAAAAGAGTATCCTTGGCCCTCCTTTTCTTTCTTACTAAGGTATTTACCATCATTGTTGTCATTACTGTCATTTTCATCATTATCTGAAATAGATGTCACATTTTAATTAATGCATTTTTGGCGTATATTGAGATGATCATATGCTCTTTTCCTTTCACCATCTGATGTATTACAGAATGCTTGATTCAACACACATTACTTAATGCTGAACAAATCACCCTTCCTGGAATAAACACTACATGATCTGGTGCACAATTATTTTAATATACTGCTGGGTATAACTTACAAATATTTTATTTAAGACTTTCAAGTCTATAAATGCCTCATTAGACTTTTGTATTATAGAACACACTGCATTTTTGTACTATAAATTACATCTTTTCCTATGCTGGTTTAAGGATGTAGTTAAAATAACATAGAAATGATATTTCAAAATAAGATTTCCTAGAACTCATTCATAAAACCATCTGGGATGCTGTTGCTGGTGGGTGTAGATTATTTACAACTTTTTCCATTTTATCAATGGGATTTGCTTCTTTAGAATCAATTTCAGGAACTTAACATTTTCAAGGAAAATCACTTCAGATGAATTTTTAGGTATATTAACATAGGATTTTCTAATAAATTTTAGTTCTTTATATGTGGAGATAAAAACCCTATTCCTTATACTTGGCGTTGTGTTTTACTTCTTATTTTTTTCTCTTGCTTGATATTTTAAAATTATCCTCTTTCTGTTTAACCTCCTTTTTTAAAGAACCAGCTCTTCATTTTATTTATTGTATACATTTTTTTGCTTTCTAATTTATTAATTTCTGTTTCTATCTTTAATAATTCATCCTCCTAAAACATCTGTGTCTACTTTAACATTTGCTGGTGGCTCTGCTAGGAGAATTTCAGTTCAAAACGTATTTTTTTCAGGGACTTTCAGTGCGGATCAGAAGCTAAGACTCCATGCTCCCAATGCAGGGACCTGAATCCAATCCCTGGGAACTAGATCCCACGTGCTGCAACTAAGACCTGGAGCAGTCAAATTAAATAAATCAATTAATTTAAAAAATTTCACAAAGTCACAAAAAAGCCACTGTTACATTACAATAACAATTAGAGAGAACTGTTCACACTAGCAATGTGTATAATACCCAATGACATCAAGTGTGTGGGGAAAAGCCACTTTCAGACATCACTGATAGAAATGTATATTGATAACAACCATTCTGGCAGGCAACTTGGCAATATGTATGAAAAGTGTAGGTCAGTATGTATTTGAATAAACTATTCCACTTCTGGCAATTTATGCTTAGACAAATAACTAGACCAGTAGGTAGAAAAATATTTAAAAGGATATTCTTCAGAGTATTATTTCTAGCAGTAAAAATTAAAGAGATTGGATAAATGGTGATATAGTCATACAATAAAATACACTGTAGCCATTAAAAAGGTTGTGATAGGCTATGTTTTGAGTTGATTTATAAGAAAGCTCAGGAGGGACTTCCTTGGTGGTCCAGTGCCTGACTCTGCACTCCCAATGCAGGGGGTCTGGCTTTGATTCTTGGTCTGGGAACTAGATCCCATATGCTGCAGCTAAGAGTTGGAATGCCACAAGATCCTGCATGCTGTAATTAAAGATTTCGTATGCAGATCCCGTGTACTGCAACTAAGACCTGGCACAGCCATTTAAATAAATAAACACTAAAAAAATTTTAATAAAGAAGCTGGTTAAAGATAGCAGGACATATGATGGTATCTATGTAATTGCTTTGCATATAATCTGGAAGGCCATTGGTCAAAATGTGAAGGGTGGATATTTCTGCCGACAGGCTGTGTATCTTTCCTGTTTACCATTTTGTGCCCTTCTCTCAATAATTATGCCTTATCAGAAAAAAAAATTTTTTTTTAAAGAATTCCCAGTTGTTTACACATTCTGGAGTATATACAATAAGCATTCACTAGGTGCTATGCTGAACATGGGGAGAAGGCTGTGGCACCCCACTCCAGTACTCTTGCCTGGAAAATCCCATGGACGGAGGAGCCTGGTGGGCTGCAGTCCCTGGGGTCGCTAAGAGTCAGACACGACTGAGCAACTTCACTTTCCTTTTCACTTTCATGCATTGGAGAAGGAAATGGCAACCCACTCCAGTGTTCTTGCCTGGAGAATCCCAGGGATGGGGGAGCCTGGTGGGTTGCTGTCTATGGGGCTGCGCAGAGTCAGACACGACTGAAGTGACTTGGCAGCAGCAGCAGCAGCAGCATGCTGAACATGGAGGTGATCAAGAAAAGAATTAGTGCAGTTCTTCACTTGGATGGTCAAGAGGAGGTAATATTGGTTGCTTAGAGAGCACAGGGGACTGATGGAAGGTCCCCCACCCCTGCCACCCAGGAAACAGAGAGTTCAGGAGGCAGGGCAGGAGCCCCTGAAAATCCAAAATGGAGTGTTGGCCTCAATACTTGGCCCCAATCTATCCAGATCCTTTAGGTTTCCTCCAACCCTGAAATATTGGCTCCTGTCTGCCTCTCCTGACTCAGCTTCCTACACATACTCAGCATCTCACACAAGTGTCTTGGGCTTCCTTCTGTCAAAACAGCCACAATTTTCCAACTGTCTCACACAGTGCTGTGTGTCTTCCTGCCTTTCTGGATGCTGCTCTCTTGGGAACACTTTTTCCTGCTGCTTTTCCTTAGAAAAACATCCTTTGGTTCTATAAGATCCCACTTGTGGTGGATGACTACTCAGAAAATATTCATTGCTTCTCACCACATCACCATGGCAGGAGATTGTCAGCTTTGCCATACGACCTACTTTGGCCAATGTGAGCAGAGGCTTAAAATGTGCTTTCATGTTCAGCTTAGTCTCTTGAATGCCTCTATTTTGCCATGATAACCAGGTAGCCACCAGTGAAGGAGGGCCAAAATGCATGGAAAAGACAAATCAAATCCGTAGCTTGGAGCGAAGCCCATGTAAGCCCAGACGAAATCAAGATCAATGCCCAGCAAACTTCCAGTCATCTGCATGAGAAATTTACAAATGCTCTATGTATTGTTGTTTGACCCTGAGATTATTGCAGTGTTTGTTATGCAGCAGTGGTTGACTGCTACACAGTTAATAAGGTCTTTTGCCCTTGCTTGTTGTATTTTGGACTTATCCTCTAAGTATGCCCTCAAATTCTGTGTCCCCTGTAGTACAACTTTGGAAAAGCCTTTATTATGCTGTATTGTGATTATTGAAGCTTTCCAGATGGTGTAGTGGTAAAGAATCTGCCTTCCAAGGCAGGAGATGCGAGAGACTTGGATTTGACCCCTGAGTCGGAAAGATCCCTCCCCTTGGATCAGAAAATGGCAACCCACTCCAGTATTCTTGCCTGGACAATTCCATGGACAGAGGAACCTGATGGGCTACAGTCCAGGGGGTCACAAAAGAGTCAGACACAACTGAGCAATTGAACATACACACACGCATTGTGATTATCTGCTTAAAATGCACTGCTATTCTTCTAAATGCATGGTAAGTGTATTGGTAAGCTTCTCAGTTCAGTTCAGTTCAGTCGCTCAGTCGTGTCTGACTCTTTGCGACCCCATGAATTGCAGCATGGCAAGCCTCCCTCTCCATCACCAACTCGTCGAGTTCACTCAACCTCATGTCCATCGAGTCGATGATGCCATCCAGCCATCTCATCCTCTGTCGTCCCCTTCTCCTCCTGTCCCCAATCCCTCCCAGCATCAGAGTCTTTTCCAATGAGTCAGCTCTTCACATGAGGTGGCCAAAGGATTGGAGTTTCAGCTTTAGAATCAGTCCTTTAAGCTTCTAAATGCATCTAAATGTTCTGGGAGACCTTCAGTCAAACTTGCATTTAAATAAGTGAAGTCGCTCAGTCGTGTCCGAGTCTTTGCGACCCCGTGGACTGTAGCCCACCAGGCTCCTCCATCCATGGAATTCTCCAGGCAAGAATACTGGAGTGGGTTGCCATTTCCTTCTCCAGGGGATCTTCCCGACCCAGGGATCGAACCCAGGTCTCCCGCATTGCAGGCAGACGCTTTAACCTCTGAGCCACCGGGGACCTGAAAACACCCCTGTCACTCACCTAATAGCTAAAAGTTGTGCTTAGTGAACAAGTTGTACCAAGATCTGTGAATCTGTGAGCATATACTGCAACAAGTTGAATATGCGGTGTTTGGTATTTTCACATACCCACTGGATAACAGAGAGAGGCCAATCATTAGACCTGCTTTGAATAAAAGAAAAGAATAAGCCTATGAATTCATGGCCCATGCGTTCTGCCCTAAGAGAGGAAATAAAAGGGATTGAAACACCTTCCTTCTTTTTTTAAAAAAAATGTGTTTATTTATTATTTTTGGCTGTGCTGGGTGCTCGTTGCTGGAGGGCTTTTCTCTAGCTGCAGCTGTCGGTGGCTACTGTGTAGTTGCGGTGCTTGGGCTTCCCACTGCAGTGGCTTCTTTTGTTGGGGAGCCCTGTAGGGCATGAGGGCTTCAGTAGCTGCAGCACTGGGGCTCAGTAGTTAATGCCTCCTGGGCTCAGCAGTTGTGGTGCACGGGCTTAGTTGCTCCGAGGCATGTGGCATCTTCCTGGATCAGGGATTGAATTTACATCTCCTGCACTGATACGTGGGTTCTTTACCACCAAGTCCCCAGGGAAGCCCCACCTCCCTTCTTTGAAGCCGTGCCTTACTCTGTTCAGGCTGCCAAAAGAAATTGCCATAGAGGACGTGGCTTACAAACAATGTAAATTTATTTCTCACAGTCCAGAAGCCTGGGAAGTCCAAGATCAAGGCACTTGGCAGATTTGGTGTTCAGTGAGGGCCTGTTTCTGGGTTCATAGATGACTTTCTTTTCATTGTGTCCTCACTGGGAGGAACAGTTGAGGGAACTCTCTGGGGTCTGTTTTATATTTATTTAGTTATTCACTTATTATTTTATTTTGGCCATGCCGCACAGCTTGTGGGACCTAAGTTCCCCAACCAGGGATCGAACCCAGGCCCTTTGCAAAGGGAGTGCGGAGTCCTCACCAGGGGTTACCCTGGGATCTCTTTCATAAGGGCACTAATTGCATTGATAAGGGCTCCACCTTCCTGACTTAGTCACCCCCCAAAAGCCCCCACCTCCTCATACCATTGTATTAGGGACTGGGTTTCAACAAACGAATCTGGGGAGGGACACATTCAGTCTTTAGCAAGAAGTGATTAAAATATAGGACATCCAAAGCTGTTTGAACAAAGAAGTCTCAGCCAATAGAGTCTGAAGGCAATGTGGGTGAGAGTCTGGGTAGAGAAATAATCGACGGTCAAATGATCTTAGATCACTCTCTGTCTCATATTGTGAGAAAATTCCCATTGCTGATTTTTGAAATACCAAATGCCAGAATTAAGTCTAGTCTTAAATAAGGAGTCACCTATAATTTTGGCAAAGTTTTAAACCACCAAAGTCTAGTTCAAGGTCATTACTAGCACTTGGCACATGCTTGATATAAATGTGTGTTGAACAAATCAACAAATATTTACGTGTGCAGAAAGGGAAATATTTACATTGTCCTTTACAAGCCAACCAATCTACAGAGATATTCCAGAATATGAGAGTCTTCAGGGACCCTGGAGAAACATGTGTGATCTTATCTTAAATCTAAGGTTGGTGTAAGGTTAAGGAAGTCCAGTTACATGTGCAATATTGCTGAAAAAGCAATTTTCCAATTATATCACAAATCTTAAAAATGACCATACCCTTTGACTTGAAAATACTCTGGAGATCACTTTTGAAGGAATTATTCAGAGACATAGATAAAAATCTAAAATCACACTCAATACATGGTTATTTCTAATAGAAAATGAAAGACTTGCTAGCACAAACTGCTTTGTGACTTGTCAGTTAACTGTGAAAGTGAAAGTGTTAGTTGCTTAGTTGTATCCAACTCCTTGTGACCCCATGGACTGCAACCTGCCAGGCTCCTCCGTCCAAGGAATTCTCCAGGCAAGAATACTGGAGTGGGTTTTCATTCCCATCTCCAGGGGATCTTCCTGACCCAGGGATTGAAGCTGGGTCTCCCACATTGCAGGCAGATTCTTTACTGTGGGCACTGTCAAATTTGCTATATCATCTGTCTTCAGAGATACAGGCCAGTTTAATTCAAACAGACCAGAACAGGGAGGAGGGGGAGAGAAAAGGAAAGGGAGAAAAGCGGAGAGAGAAAGAGGGGAAAGGAACTGAAAAAGAGGTAGAAATGGAGTCCGAGAGAGAGAGAAAAAAAGAAACAGGAACAGGGGTGGAGACAGAATAAAGACAGCAATTCCTGGTGAGTGGCATGTGGTGAATAAATGTTTGTGGAATAAAGACTTTAAAGGGGTTTAAGAGTCAGAGATGGGAGTGGATTGAAAGGCGGGTCCCCAGCTCCCTGACCACAGTAGATCTCGTTCACTCTAGAACACCCACAACTGAGACCCTGGCACAAAGGGAGGGAAGCTGGCAGCAGGGTGGAGGAGAAGGAGGCAGGGGAGAGGCGGTGCTGCCAGCCGGCAGCTGAGCCCCTGGGCATGCACGGCTGAGGAAGGAGGGGGGCTGCCTGGCTTTGTCTTGGGTTGGGTTGTAGGGAAGGAGCTCGGGTCATAAGGGGCGAGGGTGCCATGTTCTAAGACCCTCACTGTGGGCTTGGATGGCATTGCCTCTTCCACCTTCCATGAGCTCCTGTTTGTTGTGGGGGTCAACTTATTGATTTTAATTGGCAGATGCTGTTGCAATGTTCTAGCTGCCTTTGTATATTTGGGATGATTTTAGAACTTATCTTTCATTTATTTCAAGTTTGTCCTTTCATGTATAACTCAGATCTCAAGAGGAGAATCTTATTTCTCTCCACCTCTTGGTGGACTGGTGTGTGTGTGTGTGTGTGTGGTGTGTGTGTGTGTGTGTAGTGTGTGTGTGGTGTGTGTGTGTGGTGTGTGTGTGGTGTGTGTGTGGTGTGTGTGTTTGTGGTGTGTGTTTGTGTGTGGTGTGTGTGTGTGGTGTGTGTGTGTGGTGTGTGTGCGTGATGTGTGGTGTGTGTGCGGGGTGTGTGTGTGGTGTGTGTGGTGTGTGTGTGTGGTGTGTGTGTGTGGTGTGTGTGTGTGGTGTGTGTGTGTGTAGTGGGTGTGGTGTGTGTGTGTGGTGTGTGTGTGTGTAGTGTGTGTGGTGTGTGTGTGATGTGTGTGTATGTGTGTGTGTGTGTGGTGTGTGTGGTGTGTGTGTGTGTGGTGTGTGTGTGGTGTGTGTGGTATGTGTGTGCGTGGTGTGTGTGTGCGTGGTGTGTGTGTGTGCGTGGTGTGTGCTTGATGTGTGGTGTGTGTGTGTGTGGTGTGTGTGTGTGTGGTGTGTGTGTGGTATGTGTGTGCGTGGTGTGTGTGTGCGTGGTGTGTGTGTGGTGTGTGTGTGTGTGTGGTGTGTGTGGTGTGTGTGTGTGTGTGGTGTGTGTGTGGTGTGTGTGTGCGTGGGGTGTGTGTGTGTGTGTGTGTGTGTGTGTGTGTGTGTGTGTGTTGCATGTGTGGCAGATTATGTTTTCTCTAGTCTTCTCTGGCTCAGAATTCCTGCTTCCACTGAACAAACTCATTTTCAGGACTGTCTTGCCTTCTCATCCTGACCTTCTGGTCCGCACTGAAGCATGGCATTCCAAGCAGCCTTACCCCAAACACCCTGTGCCTACACAGTGTCTGTGCGAGTAGCAGTCCTTATCGAAGGTTTTGTGCAATAGAGACGTTTCTTACTGCTCAACTTCAACCTTCTCTGCCTCAAACTTCCAGTTTCTGCCTCTTCTTAGCCCCCT
The DNA here is from genome assembly GCF_032405125.1 of Capricornis sumatraensis. Taxonomy (NCBI): domain Eukaryota; kingdom Metazoa; phylum Chordata; class Mammalia; order Artiodactyla; family Bovidae; genus Capricornis; species Capricornis sumatraensis. The sequence goes on from NC_091083.1 coordinate 73,551,720, forward strand.
CCAGGTTCCCTTCAGAAGCCCAATTCTTCTCTCTTTGATCTGAAGAAACAATTTAAGTCTCCACCCTTTCCTCATCTCAGGGTCTAGCTTTCATGCCTGCAGCATCTTTATTGAGCTTTATAAACAAAAAAAAGCCTGCCCGCTCTTTCCAGTTTGTAGTAGCAAAGAACAAGCAAGGATTCTGAAAGATGAGGCTGTCTTAGATTGAGTTTCCAGAAACAGAGACTAGAAGAAGAAAATTCATGTAAAAATTATTTATTTAAGAAGTGTTCCCAGAAAAAAAAAAAAAAAACTGGTTGGTGGGTGGTGAGTAGGGAAGTGAGAGTTGGAAAGAAAGGAGGCTAAGGAAACACACGGGAGCCAGCAGTGTCCTAAGATCCGGGAGCTCTGGTGCAGTCTCTCGTGGCAACACTGGAGGCACCTTAAAACTGCCCCCACAAAGGAGCAAGAGAGCTGGAGGGCTATACCCCCTGTTTTCAGTTGTTTGTTAAGGGCTAGTCCTGAAACTCAGCAGGACTCTGTGGAGTTCCTGGGCACAAAAGCCTTTCTATGTCTCCTTCGCTGAGTTCCAAAGCGCAGGTTCAAACCATTGCTAATCAGGGAAAGGAGGGAATGCAGAGACAAGGGAGGAGCAGTCAAGAAACAGTAGTACAGGACCTCCCTGGTGGTCCGGTGGTTAAGAATCCTCCTGACAATGCAGGGACACGGGTTTGATCCCTGGTCCTGGAAGAGCCCACAATTTGTGGGGCAACCTACGCATCTCAAGTACTGACCCTTAACACTCTAGAGCTGCACCGCAATGAAGAGTAGCCCCAGCTCAACCAGGGAAAGCGCGCATGCAGCAACGAAGACCCAGCACAGCCAGAAACAAATAAATAAACATTTCAAAACGAAACAATAGGGTGGCCTTGGGGCAGGGTCCCGGTCCCCCCTTAAGGGATACACATGTCTTTGAACTCTTCTGCCAAACTAAAACCCCTACCAAATGAAAGATGTTCCAGAGAGAGGGTCACAGATCAATAATCTTGAGAACCACAGATCTCGAGACTTCCTGACAATAGGTCTCTAGATTGAAGGAATGTAGGTCCTTGCACACCCTCTAATCCTCATCAGCAACCCCACCCCTTGACTATAAAACTCCTCACGATGCCCACCCCACACCCTGGGTTGGGACACACAGGTATGAGGGGCATTAGCCCCCTTTGCCTGGCAAAGCAATAAAGTTGTTCTTTTCTACCTCACCTAAAACTGTGTCTCTGAGATTTAAGTTGGTGTCAGGGTACAGAGGCCAGAGTTGGTATCAGTCCTAGGGAGACATGGGTTTCCCTGGTGGTTCAGACAGTAAAGAATCTGCCCGCAATGCAGGAGACCCCAGTTCAATCCCAGAGTTAGGAAGATCCCCTGGAGAAAGAAATGGCTACTCACTCCAGTATTCTTGCCTGGAGAACTCTGTGGACAGAGGAGGCTGGTGGGCTAGAGTCCGTGGGATTGTAAAGTGTCGGACACGACTGAGCGACTAACACACACACCCTAGAGGGACATGTGTTCCTAGGCTCTCTTTCAAGAGATGCAGGGGCAGACTTCTGGGAGTGACATCTCAAGGAGACCTAATGTGCACACAAGCAGTTCAGGGGTCCTGGGGGCTCTGGGCACAGCACCAACAGTATCTGCTCTGAGCCTTCCCTTATCTGCCCTTCCCCATTGCTTCGAGGGAAAGGCTGCCTCGTGGAGGATAGTGTCCTCGCTGGTGGGAGCCACGCCACTCCTTAGAAAGCAGAAGCAGCTGTCACTGAGGATGTGACGTTGGCATGTGTGACATGATGAGAAACGTATTTGGTTTCCATCCCTGGTTCCTGGCGTTGAGCTCCTAAAACCCCTATACTTTGCTGGGTGATGGGAGTATCTTTTGTTATTCACAAGGACTTTCTATTACATCTGAGTTTACTTTAATGAGATGACTTGGAGAGGGTCCCCTGTACAGCCTCAGGAGGGGGCTGGTCACTAGAAAGACCCAGTGGGGACTGCCCTGGTGGTCCAGTGGTTGAGAGTCCATCCTCTAATGCAGGGGCTGCCGTCGCGAGCCCTTGTCGGGGGACTAGGATCTCACATGTCGCTGAGCAACCAAGCTGGTGCACTGCAACTAGGGAGACGTGCCCACCACAAAGAAGATCCTGCACGACACAACTAAGACCCGAAGCAGCCGAACGAATAAATATTGAAGAAAGAAAGACCAGGTGATTTACAGGATTGGAGCTTTTATCTCCATTTAAGGGAAGGAATTGGGGGCTGCAGAATAAATTTCATAAAAACTCTCGAACAAGATTTGATGAGCTGGTGAACATTCCACTTGCCGGGAGGCACTGTGCCCTAGACCCACGGGAATAGAAGCTCTTGAGCTCAGAACTCTTCCTGACGTCATCCCATGGGACTCTTCATCGGGCTGCTCATCTGTATCCTTTGTCATATCCTTTTTATTTATTTATTTTTGGTTGTCCCTAGAGGCATGTGGGATATTAGTTCCCTGACCAGGGATAGAACCAGCGCCCTCTGTATTGGAAGTAAAGAGTCCTAATCACTGGGCCCCCAGAGGCGTCCCTATGATATTCTTTTTAATAAACTGGTAAATGTAAATAATGATTCCCTGAGCTTTGAGAGCTGTTCTACAACTGGTTGGTCAGAAGCAGATGTCACGACCAGAACGTACATCTGAACTGGGGGCAGACTTGAGGACTGACCCCTAGTCCATGAGATCTGTGGCTCTGTCTAGGTAGACAATGTGAGAATTCGGCTGCAGGACACCCAGTCAGGGTCTGCTGAGAGTTGAAGGCTTGCTTGGTGGTGCTGAAAATACCCTGGAGCGCACTTCCCTTTCCTATTTTCTGGCCCCTCTCAGGTACACGGTAGCTTCTCAGGAGGTCTTCAGGGTGCTCGCGGTCAGAAAGGAAGGGTGAACATTCACACCAAGTCCTGGGATCAGCCTCTCAGAACCCTCACATGAAACTGCCTTGTTCCCCTTCTAGACGAGGGAATAAAGTTTCCACCCAGGTCATGGAGCCCTGGCTGCAGAGGTGGCTAGGGCCCCGTTCTCTTTCAAATATGCCCCACCTGACTCTGGTTTGCTAGATGTCAAGGGCAGGCCTTGTGTTTGAGACACAGCTCTTCTGTCTGTGGCTATCTCCCCAAGGATGGAAGCAAGATACTTGGTATTGTTGTTATCCAAGTCCTGGCATGTGGTGATGGCCCTCTGACAGAGGATGAGAAATCTACTCTTTTCCTCCCCTCATGAAGTCACCCTCAGGGGTTGGAATCAACCACATTAACCTCCCCTCACCCGGCCCCCTGAGTCTGAGAGGTAACTGGTGACCTCTGCAACTCTGAATGGTTTCTCAAGAGCATCCAGTGTTCTGATGTTGCCGCCCCTAACAGGGTGAGGACAGTGTGGGGTGAGTGAGATGCAGCTGAATCTTGGCCATTGATGATTTTCCAGTAGACTTTTGCTTGCTCCAGCAGACCCTGAGTCTCTTTCTTCATTAACAGCATCTTCCTCTGTTGCTTTTTCTTTTTTCCCTCTGTTGCTCTTTTCACAAGCATCACTGGCCTGAACACACATGCAGAGAACTCCTCTCTGCTTATCACAGAACTGGATACCATGTCAGGCATCCGGCCAACCTCAGGGAGGCTCTGAAACCCAAGCCTGCTGCAGACGTCCAAGCAAGGCCCTGCAGACTTCCTGCGGTTTCCTCTGCTCCTCACCTCGGGTACCTTCCACACTCCAACACCTCTTTGTCATGGGGACGGTGATACTGAAAACACGTGCATTCATTTCCACCTTGTCCCCAAAGTCTCAAAATGATAGGAGAGACATTATAACAAAAAACGCAAACATCCACAAGGACAAAGAGAACTGGAGAGGAGGCAGGAACAGAGGACAGATGCCAAGAAAATGTTGGAATCTGTAAAAGTTAGTGGTAACTGATTTAGAAGAGTTGAGAAGGCTGAAATTTAAACTGAGAAGGGAGGTCAGCAGAATAAGAAGCAGCAGGTAGATTCTTTGTTGCAGGACCCCAACTGGAGTATCTCTGAAGATGGAGGTGAGGGGTGGGACTGAAAATAGGAGGTGGTCTTGACTGTGCCTCTGTTTGAGGGGCGGTGAGACCCCCCCCTCCCTGAGACCTCCACTCCCAGACGACTGCCTCCTCTGCAGTGGAAGATGGTGGGGAGGTCAAACCAAGAGGCTCTGGATTCAGAGACACCAAGCACAGCTGAGAACAGGGGACTGCACTGAAAATGCCCATTAAATGAACGTCTACCTGGAAGTGGCAAGTGCCTCACTCACGTTTCTGGGCCGGCAGCCAGAACGATGGTAGACCAGCTTCTATCCTCTGGGAGGAAGAATGGAAGATTCTTCTCCAGGGAAATTGACTAGGCCAAGAGAAATGACCTGCTAGCATTTGGTGTTTCCCTCCGTGAAACAGCTGCATCCCCACATGGTCACCCTGCAGACACTGTGAAGCCCCCCTGCAGACAAGCCTCATCCATGCACCTAGGACTCAAAATTAGCATTTTGATGCTTTTACTGTTATGTCAGAGCCTACAGCTAAGCATTCCTTGACATGAGAGGAGAGTTATATATATATATATATATATATATAAAATTATATATATATTATTTATGTCTGTATGTATATTTGGCTGCTCTGGGTCTTAGTCACAGCATGCAGGATCTAATTCCCAGACCAGGGATTGAACTCAGACCCCCTGCACTGACAGTGCAGAGTCTTAGCCACTGGACTGCCAGGAAAGTCCTGAAAGGGGAGTTTCTAATACAAAATATAGAGATATAAATCCATCAATTATCCAACTAAGTATCCTAGGGGGAAAGAGGGAATGCAGCAAGCAAAAGAAAATTGGAAGAACATCCTAAATCTTCTTTCCATTGGGGCCCAGGGAAGGCTGCCCCTAAATATGCCTTCATGGCATATTTTATTATTTTGAATTAAGGTTCCTTGAGAAACAGCTGGTAAAAAATTATATATATATATATATATATATATAAAATCCACTCTGACTCCCTCTTTCCATGCAGGAAATAAATCTTCCATGTGAAAGTACCCTTTCTATACAAGAAGGAGAGAAAGCATCCTTATCACCAGAATTAAGATATTCAGGCTAAGAAAGCTATAAACACACTTTGTTACTTATTCTTTAGCCTGTTACCTTAAAAAGCACAAGCCCCTCTAATTTGTGAGGTCTTCACAGTTTGCTTTGGTTCCTTGTTGGGACCAAAGGTCTATGAGAGGGACTAAAGGTCAACCAGAGGTCTATGAGACCTCTGTTCTCAAGAATTAATTTTTTTTCCTCCTGTTAATCTGTCTTAGAGGGGCCAAAGGAACTCAAAGGGGAAATTTCCCCTTCCCTGTTTGTCTGTATGAAAATTATGAAAATAGAACAGTGAACGATGAAAAGGCACATCCCGAGAATAAGAGCTTTGAGAAGTTCAAAACATGATAGCAGAAATAAAAAAAAGTCAATAGATGATTTAGAGTATAATTTGAGACATTCTCAGAGTGGAAGGAAGCTACAAAGAAGCAGCAAACAGGAGAGACGAGGTAAGAAAATGCAAGGCTCAGCCAAGAAGATTCGACAACTGACTGATGGAAGTTTCAGAGAAGAGAGGAAATAGGGAAAGAAACGAGGTAAGAAATGACCACATTAGGACTTAATGCCGGTCCTTGGCAGAATAGATAAATAAATTTTAGTATCTCCATACAACAGAATGCTACACTATAATGCAACATTAATAAACTCTAGCTACATGCATAGATGACTCCTAGGAACAATGTGGATTGAGATTCAAGCCACAGAGGAATGCCATTTCTGTGTGTGATGACATTTACTTCTGACTTTTGGCTGCGCTGCATCCTTGGGGCATGTGGGCTTTCTCTAGTTGCTTGGAGGGGCTTAGTTTCCTGATCAGGGATCAAACCCACATCCCTTGCACTGGAAGGCAGATTCTTTACCACTGGACCATCACAGAAGTCCCTGTGATGCCATTTCTATGGTGTTCAGAAGCAAGCAAGAGTAAACAAAGTATAGTTTAGCTACACGTAATGAAAAGTAATGATGGTGAAGGACAGGGAAGCCTGGCGTGCTGTGGTCCATGGGGTCGCAAAGAGTCGGACACAACTGAGCAACTGAACAACAACAATGAATAGTAAAACCATAAAGAGAAGCAAGGGAATTAGGAGAAAAGTTATGAGGGTGGTTATGTGATCGGTAGATGGTGAGTGCATGTGACATGGCCCCAGAAGGGTATGGGATCAGAAAAGAGTGCATAGAGAAGTTCTAGGTATTGACAATATCCTATTTCCTAAATTGGGTGGTGGGCTCATGGGTGTTTATTTTACTATGATTCTTCATAACGTATTACTTATATTCATATATATATATACATATTTATGTATATATAAAATCTCTCTCTTTCTCTCCTTTTCTCTGTCTGTCTCTCTGTCACACACACAAACACTATAAGAAAATTTCCCTGAACTAGGGATATGAGATTAGAGGCCAGGGCAATGAGGGGAAAAAACAAACCTTGTACCAAAGTACATCTTTATGAAATTTCAGAACATCAGTGATAAAGAGAATATCATAAAAGCAATAAGAGAGGAGAAACAACTCATATTCAAAAACAGAATCAGAAAGGTGTTGGTCCTTTCATTCAGTTCAGTTCAGTTCAGTCGCTCAGTTGTGTCCGACTCTGCGACCCCATGAACTGCAGCACGCCAGGCCTCCCTGTTCATCACCAACTCCTGGAGTTCACTCAGCCTCATGTCCGTCGAGTCAGTGAAGCCATCCAGCCGTCTCATCCTCTGTTGTCCCCTTCTCCTCCTGCCCCCAATCCCTCCCAGCATCAGAGTCTTTTCAAATGAGTCAACTCTTTGCATGAGGTGGCCAAAGTACTGGAGTTTCAGCTTTAGCATCATTCCTTCCAAAGAACACCTAGGACTGATCTCCTTTAGAGTGGACTGGTTGGATCTCCTTGCAGTCCAAGGGACTCTCAAGAGTCTTCTCCAACACCACAGTTCAAAACCATCAATTCTTCGGTGCTCAGCCTTCTTCACAGTCCAACTCTCACATCCATACATGACCACTGAAAAAACCATAGCCTTGACTAGATGGACCTTTGTTGGCAAAGTAATGTCTCTGCTTTTCCATATGCTGTCTAGGTTGGTCATAACTTTCCTTCCAAGGAGTGTCTTTTAGTTTCATAGCTGGAATCACCATCTGCAGTGATTTTGGAGCCCCAAAAAGAAAATCTGACACTGTTTCCAATGTTTCCCCATCTAATTCCCATGAAGTGATGGGACCAGATGCCATGATCTTAGTCCTTTCATTGGCAAGACTGAAATTAGAGGACAAGAAACCTTCTAGATTCTAAAGGAACAAGATTCCTATCTAGAATTCGAGGCCCAATAAAGTAGCAAATGAGAGAGCAGAATTAAGACAAACTCAAACAAGCCAGGCGTCAAAAAATTTATCTTCTCTGCATCCCTTCTCAAAATGAGAGAATCGTGCTCCACCAAAAATGAGCCAGTAAATCAAGAAAGAAGGAACCATGGAAACCAGAATACAGGGATTCCAAAACATAAAAGAGACAAAAGGAATAAAAATGATGCTAGTTGAAGGAAATTCCCCCAAACAGCAGGAAGCAGGCACTGCACAGTCCAGTTTAGAGCAGAACAAGAAAGCTCCAGGAGAGATTTCTCCATGAAAAACATAAAACTAACCACTGCCTAATATTTAAGTGAATGGAGATGAGATTTAGAGTTCTGTGGAACAGTTTCAAGAAGAATTACTGATTGGTACACAGAAAACTAAGCTCAAACCAGCCAACCAACCAACCAACCAACCAAGATTCCATTTATTTACCCCAGAGAAAACAAAAGGTTGTACAGGGAAAGGATACATAAATACACTATACAATGTAGCTCATGAGTATATAAAATTTATATAATCCTGAACGTGCTGAATATTGATGGAACCAAAAACTACAGCACAACCGTGTAAGAAGAATGAAGGCGGTGAAAGTATGGCTGTGGGTAAGAGTGTGTGGAATTTGAGAGGATCAGATCTGTACCTTCAGTAGTTGTAAGTAAATGCTTATTTTCAAAAAGAATCAACCAAAATAGCAAGGGAGAGAACACTTCCCAACTCATTTTGTGAGGCTATCAAACCCTGAACCCGAACCAGACTAGGATAGAGGAACACAGGAATTTACAGCCAGTTGATCGTGAACATAAATGGAAGCTTCATTAATATTTAGCAACGTGAAAGCAGGAAAAGCAAGCTGGTTTTTACCTCATTAATGCAAAGCTTGTCCAACTAGTAAAAAATATCATTATAAATCATCACAACAATAGCTTAAAGGAGAAAAATCTACATGATTATTTTGATAGGCACAGAAAAGATTTTTTAAATAAAATTCAGCACCCATTTATGCTAAAAATAATCTTAATCCACTAGTGAAAGTGAAAGTCGTTTAGTCGAGTCCGACTCTTTTTGACCATGCTCCAGGCCAGAATACTGGAGTGGGTAGCCATTCCCTTCCCCAGGGGATTTTCCTGACCCAGGAATTGAACCGGGATCTCCTGTATTGCAGGCAAGTTCTTTACCAGCGGAGCTACCAGGGAAGCTCCCCTCTAGGGGAAGGAAAGAATGTCTTAACTTGATGAAAGCTTTCTACCGATAATTTACAGCCTATAGAATACTTAAGTGGTGAAGTATGAGACACATTCCCTTGAAAATCAGGAAAGCGACCGATCATCAAATCAACATGGTCTACATCTGAAACTTACATACACAATGCTATATGTCAAATACATTTCCGATGGAAAAAATCAGCATATAATCTTAAAAAAAATCAGGAAGATAACAAGCATATCCTCTAAAATCTTCCTATTCAACATCATATTTGGACAGTCTGGTCAGTACAGTAAGATAGTTGAAAGAAATTATATAAAGATTTAAATCATTTATATCTTAGGGAAAAAAAAAACCTGTTCTGAGGGAACAAGATTTCAGTCTAGAATTTTGGAGCCAAACTCTCAGCTTTGAGAGAAGAATTATGACAAGTTTAGACAAGACAGGTTTCAAAAAAGTATACCTTCCATGCATCCTGGGTTAGTTTCTTATTGCGGCTAGAACGAATTATCACAAATTTAGTGGTATAAAACAACACGAATTTGGGAATTCCCTGGCAGTCCAGTGGATAGGACTCCATGCCCTCACTGCTGAGGGCAAGGGTTCAATTGCTGCCTGGGGAACTAAAATCCCACGAGCGGTGCAGTATGGCCCCCCCAAACAATACAGTACACATTTATTCTCTTACATTTCTGGAGGTATGAAATTAGTGTGATGGGATTAAGGTGTTCCAGAGGCTCTAATAGGAGAAGGCAATGGCAACCCACTCCAGTACTCTTGCCTGGAGAATCCCAGGGACAGAGGAGCCTGGTGGGCTGCCATCTATGGGGTCGCACAGAGTTGGACACGACTGAAGCGACTTAGCAGCAGCAGCAGCAGAGGCTCTAATCCTAATCAAATCCTAAAAGATGATGCTGTTAAAGTGCTGCACTCAACATGTCAGCAAATTTGGAAAACTCAGCAGTGGCCACAGGACTGGAAAAGGTCAGTTTTCATTCCAATCCCAAAGAAAGGCAATGCCAAAGAATGTTCAAACTACTGCACAATTGCACTCATCCCACACGCTAGCAAAGTAGTGCACAAAATTCTCCAAGCCAGGCTTAAACAGTATGTGAACCGAGAACTTCCAGGTATTCAAGCTGGTTTTAGAAAAGGCAGAGGAACCAGAGATCAAATTGCCATCTGTTGGATCATGGAAAAAGCAAGAGAGTTCCAGAAAAACTTCTATTTCTGTTTTATTGACTATGCCAAAACCTTTAACAGTGTGGATCACAACAAACTGTGGAAAATTCTTCAAGAGATTGGAATACCAGACCACCTTACCTGTCTCCTGAGAAATCTGTATACAGGTCAAGAAGCAACAGTTAGAACCGGATATGAAGCAAAGGACTGGTTGCAAACTGGGAAAGGAGTACATTGAGGCTGTCTATTGTCACCCTGCCTATTTAACTTACATGCAGAGTACATCATGAGAAATGCCAGGCTAGATGAAGCACAAGCTGGAATCAAGATTGCCAGGAGAAATATCAATAACCTCAGATATGCAGATGACACCACCCTTATGGTAGAAAGTGAAGAGGAGCTAAAAAGCCTCTTGATGAAAGTGAAAGAGGAGAGTGAAAAAGTTGGCTTAAAGCTCAACATTCAGAAAACGAAGATCATGGCATCTGGTCCCATCACTTCATGGGAAATTGATGGGGAAACAGTGGAAACAGTGTCAGACTTTATTTTTTTGGGCTCCAAAATCACTGCAGGTGGTGACTGCAGCCATGAAATTAAAAGACGCTTACTCCTTGGAAGGAAAGTTATGAGCAACCTAGATAGCATATTAAAAAGCAGAGACATTACTTTGCCAACAAAGGTCCGTCTAGTCAAGGCTATGGTTTTTCCTGTGGTCGTGTATGGATGTGAGAGTTGGACTGTGAAGAAGGCTGAGCGCCAAAGAATTGATGCTTTTGAAGTGTGGTGTTGAAGAAGACTCTTGAGAGTCCCTTGGACTGCAAGGAGATCCAACCAGTCCATTCTGAAAGAGATCAACCCTGGGATTTCTTTGGAAGGAATGATGCTAAAGTTGAAACTCCAGTACTTTGGCCACCTCATGCAAAGAGCTGACTCATTGGAAAAGACTTTGATGCTGGGAGGGATTGGGGTTAGGAGGAGAAGGGGACGACAGAGGATGAGATGGCTGGATGGCATCACTGACTCGATGGACGTGAGTCTGAGTGAACTCCAGGAGTTGGTGATGGACAGGGAGGCCTGGCGTGCTGCAGTTCATGGGGTCACAAAGAGTCGGACACGACTGAGCAACTGAACTGAACTGAACTGAACTGAAAAAGCACAATCCATAAAGAAAAAAGCTGATAGAGTCAAGATAATTAAAATTAAACATGTCCAAATATCAAAAGACATCACTAAAAAATGAAAGGACAAACTGCAAACTGGGAAAAAATATTTGTAACATACATCATTGACCAAATCCAGGCTATATTGATATAAATAACTTATAAATCAAAAATTAAAAGCACTCAATAGAAAAATGAGCAAAAGATATAGAGGTAAATCACAGAATAAGAAGCCAAAATGGCTAATCAATGTATGAGAAGATGTTCAATCTTATTATCAGCTAGGGAAATGCAAACTAGACCATAATGAAGTGCCATTTCATATCCAGTAGTTTGGGAAAATTAAAGTCTGACGATTTCGAATGTTTGTGATCAAATGGAGAATTGAGAACTCTTCCACACGCTGAAGTTAAGTGTAAATTGGTACAGGCACTTTGGAGACCAAGCAGGCAATATCTAAAAGTGAAAATGCATACATTCTTCAACACAGCAGTTTCACTCATGGGTAAATGAGTCACGTAGAATGGCATGAGTATATACCCTAGGTTCTTGGAGTTGAGCATGAGGAAACATTTACAAGAATGTTCGTTGCAACATTGTTTTGTACTAATAAAAGGTAGGAAACAATCCAAATGTCTATCAACAGGACAGTGGGTAAATAAATTGTGGTATATTCATATATTGACAATAAAAGTCAGTGCTATAAAAACAATGAGATTTTGAGCCAGGGAGTGATTTACTTTTGAAAGATCTCCATTTTAGATGCTTCATCTCAGTGCTATATAAAAATATACTCCTTGGACAAGGTGGGTTGATTATCTGGTATTCCATGAATGAAATATATAATTGAGTCTGAGTGTTTGGAGACTTTTAGAGCAATTTGAAGGTGATTTTATGTATGCTGACTCTGACCATTTAAAAAGTAGGACTAAAAAGTGTTTTGTATTTTATAATTCATTATAATTTTTTTTTCTAAAAATAAACTCTTACTTACAAAAGTATTGGTGTATAATGAATTGAAAACAACCAACCAACCAACCAAACCGCTCCTGAATAGATAGTCTGAGATGCATTGCTTTACCTTTAAGAAAATTGATACCTATGTGATTTCTTACTCTGCAACGTGTAGGTTTCCTTGTTCATTAGAGAGCTTGTGCTTTACTCCTAAAATATTAATGTCCAGCCTGGGATTTCAGAATTGTTTTGTTTGGTTCTGGATATTTGCCTTTCATATAAATACGTGGTTATTTTCTGCAGGCATTTCTCCCAGAGACACATGTTAATGTACTTGCAACACCCTGTTGGTGAACAGCAAGTCTTTAAATTTAGAATCAGGTGGCAAGGTTGATATATAGATGTGTAATACATTGTGTTGCTTTCAAAGCAATATCCTTTCCCGTTAACTGACAAGTTTGCTGCTGTTCTTACTCAAATTATCACATAGTATGTGAAAACGCTAGAAAGGGTTCAAAGTATTTCACGGATTTTTTTATATAACAAGTGGACCATATGCTATAGAGGAATGGAAAGATACAAACAAATAAAACGTAATCATTGTAAGAGAACAAAACCAAAGCAAATCTCCTCTCCAGGGCTTTGGTAGCACACTTCCTGAGAAGTTTCAGGCTGTGTGTGGTCTTCGCCTGGGGCTTCAAAGCCTGCTTAATGGCCTTTGTGACAGCAGGGACCTAGGCTACTTGGGATTCTGCTTCTGAGAAGCAACAGGGTAGGGGCCTCTGATAAGTCCAAACACACCTGCTTGGCAGCTCCCTTCCCCCCAGGAAAAAACTCCTGTTTAGAATGTGTATTCTTGAAGTCCAATTACTGATTTTGAGGATCCTCTTACACCTGCCACTTCTCAAGGGAATATTTTTGGGTATAATCTTTTAATCTTTCTGGAAGGCTGGCAAAAACAGGGCCAATGCCTGCTTTTCCATCAGAAACAGGCAATCTCTTTCCATCATAATGGTTTCTAAAGAACTTTGTCTTACTCTCTGGGTTCATTTTAAATTTCTGATTTACACCAACTTAGCGTCTTGGTCATGCTTTCCTGCCATTTCTCATTTCATTCTTTATGTTATTTAACATTTGCTGGAGACTTTTAGTAACTTCTACTTTTTCACCAACGCACTATTCTAGAATATTCTCATCACTAATACGTTGCTTTGCTCTACACTTCATTCTCAGGTTGTAATACGACAAACACGAGGTGGATGCAACAAAGCTAGCCGTTCTAAAACCTTGTACTCCCACCAGAGGTTTCAGCAGCAAATTATCGGCCTGTTTTTTCTGGCCTCCCAGCGCGGTCCCAATGCACTAGGTTTAGGCCTTAGATGACGTCTGAGATCTTGATTCCAGTGGCATCCACCTGTGAAGTTAGTGATGTATCTTTTCCCCACTCCAGGAGCACCTAGCAAACCCAAAGCGGGCGATTGTACTAACTGACTATCTGATGTCACAGAAGCACGCAACAGCGGGGCAGGATCTAGGCTGGGTAGGGAAAAAAATGAAATGGGAGGGGGCCCGATAATGAGAAACAGGCGGGTCCTGGGACTTAAGTTTCCGAGGAGACAAGGTCATCGGTGAAGACAAAAGTGGCCGAATGACAACAGCGCATAGAAAAGATGAGGCGAAAACTGATTCATCATCCAATCACTGATGAATGATTTATTCAGGAAAGCTTTGAAGCAGCAACTCTAGTGTCTCAGTTTGGCAGCTGCAGAGGCCAAGGTAGGAGATGAACACTGCAAGGTCCCCTAGAGCCAAGTTCAAATACATGCAAATGAAGTCAGCGCTGTCATCGGCCAGCCGGGACGGCTCGGGGAGTGCTGAGGACGCTAGTTCCGAAGTCCAGACGGCCGCAGCAGCTCTGCCCACAGCTCGAGACGCAGCCTAGCCCAGCCCCCAGAGCAGCTGACCACGCGGGCCACGTGACAAGCAGCAAGCCCGGCGCTAAGTGGCTGCCAAAGCCTCGCGGCCTCCCTCCGACTGTTGCCCAGAGATATTTCGGAAACTACGTTTCCCAGAGGGTCTTGCGACGCTGATTTCTTTCTGCTCTATTCCTACGGGGGGTGGAGTGGGAGTATCGAGCTCGCTCTCTGTCTTTGGGGGGCCTCGGCAGGCACGGCCCCAGGAGGGCGAGACCTCCCGGTATGAAAATATCCCGCGCTGTGGAGGCGGGGGCAGCGAGCCGCCGCCGGGCCGCCCTCTTTGCACAGAGGCCCCGGGGAAGTGCAGTAACTTGAAGTCGAGCCCCTCCACGTTCAAGAGGAGGGAGCTCGAGCCTCCCCGGCCCTTGGGGGTCGCGGGTGCGGTGGAAACTCCGGAGGGAAGCGGAGGGACAGGGTGGGCTTTCCACACCGGCCCCGCCCCACCTCCAGGCGGCGCCGCGCCCGGGCGTCAATGCTTCTACCTCCGGGTTATCACCAGCGGGAATGCCCCTTCTACAGTGTAGTCCTGAGAGTTTTCCAAGCTTAGGTTTCGATCAAGCAAATCTGAGAAGTTGGGGGCGCTGTTTCAAAAGAAACATGATGACGGCCCTACATTATTTCCCCCCTCTTGCTTCTCATCGGACACTTTTAAGTGGTGCAAAGAGTCATGGCGTCCGGCGTGTGGGGGACCTATTTTATCTTGGGACTTGCCGCGAGCACCGACTTTTCGCCCTCAGGGGGCGCCCGCGGGGCTTCCCACTTTCCTCAGCGGATAGCTGCCCTTGTTCTGGGCGACCACGACCCTCCCCTAGCCTTCCTGTTTCTGCCTTGGAGGATGTTCCTGCTGCCCAGCTTGCTGGGATACTGTTCTCATCTTATTGGAAGGGAAAACTGAGGGTGTGGTGGATAAAGGTTGTTAACTTACCAGACTACTCAGCTGAGTTCTGTAGTGTAGTAAGAACTCAGTACGGTTGGATCTAATTCTGATTCTTGTCTCAAACCTGAGAGGACTGGAACCTACATGTTTCTGACTCAAATGGTTGAGGCCAGGGGCTTCCCTGGTGGTCCAGTGGTTAAGATGTCACCTAATGTAGGGGGTGTGGGTTCAGCCCCCGGTCTGGGGAGCTGAGATGCCTCACGGCCAAAACAAAACAAACAATTCCCCACCCCGACCCCCCCCCACCCCCCAAAAAGAAAAAAACCCAAACAAACACCCAAAATATAAAGCAGAAGCACTATTGTGAAAAATTCAATGAAGACTTAAAAAGTGGTTCACATTAAAAAAAAAAGTTGAGGGCCCCTAATACTCCCTTCATGCCCCCATTTTGGCAGCTTTTACTAAGTATAGTGAAAAGTGAAGTCGCTCAGTCGTGTCCGACTCTTTGCGACCCCGTGGACTGTAGCCCTCCAGGCTCCTCCATCCATGGGATTCTCCAGGCAAGAATACTGGAGTGGGTTGCCATTATAGATTTCTGAAAAGTTTAAGGAGCTGACCTCTTAAGTGCCGTCTATCTCAGGTGGGTCATTTGTACCTCTACAATATCAGGTATGGCACAGACAGTGGGGTTCTGCCCCTTCCAGATACCAGTGACTCATATCACTCTCTGCTTATCTCAGTATCTGAAGGGCGGGGAAGAACTGGCAAGATGCAGAAAATCCAGGAAAGGGCTGGTACTGTCTAATAGAACTCTGTGATGATTAAATTCTTCTATATAGACCCTGTCTGATAAAATAATATCTCAAATTCTGCTCAGACAGTAGTTCCAGTTTTCCACGGTGGGCTTTGACTCTAGACTATTTGAAAAACAGTTCAGCCTCAGACTACAGACCCTTGGGCTAAGTGTTCACGGGGCTCTCCAGATCCTTAGCCGGTAACTATGCTATTCCTTAGTCGGCAGCTCGAGCCATGTGCAAGAACACACATAGGGTACAGACAGATGGAATATATATGACGTCCAGATATGGCCAGTGCCTTGCGACCTTGCCACTTCATTATCCTGCCCAGAGCAGATGCTGGTCAACACTATGGATAGATGAACTTACCTTCTCTTCCCCAGGCTGGCGCTCTCTCAGCTACTGCAATTGGCTTCTAGGATCCCTCCCTATCATCGTGGACTAGTGGCCTTTGCCATCCAGTGGAGGTTAGTGACACCAGTGTTTCATAAACCACCTCTTCCATCCTAACCCTTTGTGGGTGTGTCAAGGGGCAACTGAAAAACCAGTGAGTAATAATTCCTTGGAAACATGCTGGATCCAAGCATTTGGGGTGAGAATCAGATTTTCTATTTTGAGACCCTGTGTGCAAAATAAAAGCACCTGCTATGTATGATTAAGGGCAATGTCATTCTGGAGAAAGAGGACTAGATTCGGAGTCATCCTGGAGCTGCAAGTGAAAAGCTGTATGATTTTAAACAAGGTGTTCAGTGTCTCTGGGCCCCAGTTTTCTCCTGAGTAAAATGAAAACATTGTAGGCTCTAAGCTTCTTCCTGTGGTTAATGTGAATGCTTAAAAAATGGCTGGTCACATTTGCGGTCAACTCACATTAAGTACCTCCCAAGAGATCTTCTGCCTGAATCAGGTACTTTTTTCATGGTTTAGTTTTTCTAACACCTTTCACTTAACCCTTCCCCTTCCAGTGCATTCCTCATTTGCTAAATCTTCGCACTTTTTTGGCTGCTTCATATTCAAGTAAATCGTATCGATTACCAGCCAATGAATCACCTGCTCCTTTACCCTGCCTGGAGTCTCTTTAATCCCCAGCAGTTTCACTTCCCTGACAAAGCACAGAGAATGGTTCTAGTCTCCATCTTCTCCCATCCCACCTGCCAGCCCTTCACACTTCCCTGAAAAAACAGGGTGGTTTCTAGTCTGGCAGTTATCACTCTCGCCACTAGATGGCACATGTGTGCAAGTAACCAGCCTTTAGATGCACAAACTTTAAATTTTATGTATTTATACTCCAATTCACAAAAGCTTTGAGAGGAATTATAAAAGCACAAAATACACAAAAGAATAAAATGAAAATTTGAGGGGATATAGAATAAGTAGAAGCGATAACTTTAGGGTGACATTAGCTCAAGGAGGTGGATGCCAGCTGAGGCTTATGTGGTTGACTCTGAGCTTCCCCATAGCCAAAGTAAAGAGGGAAACATGAATGGTCATAAAATCCCAGATTTTACATGAGAAAAATAAAACAGTTATAGAAGAGAAGACACTGACTGACTAAAGTATTGAGGACACCGACTAACAGTGGAACGAACACCAATGACTTAGTTGGAGCTTCTTCTGTTGTAGGGAAAGGGACCCCCTTCCAGGGGCCAAGAATGGGCTCTTGTCTAACACTCGGAAATGAATTGTCCAAGGAGATCCGCATAATGACAAAGCAAGAGACTTTATTGGGAAGGGACGCCCGGGTGGAGAGCAGCAGGGTAAGGGAGCCCAGAGCTGCTCTGCCATGCGACTTGAAGTTTCAGGTTTTATGGTGATGGGGTCAGTTTGGGGCTGTCTCTGGCCAATCATCTGACTCATGGTCCTTCCTGATGGTGCTCGCGTTGCTTAGCCAAGATGGATTCCAGTGAGAAGGATTCTGGGAGGTTGGTGGGACATAGGACTGATAGCTCCTCTCTCCTTTTGCCCTTTCCCGAATTCTTCCGGTTGGTGGTAGCTCGCTTTGCATTCCTTACGAGGACCTCCTGTTGCAGCATATTATAACTCATGCCAGTTACAGTGATGCCTAGCCAGGGCAGGTGGTTTTGGTCAGTGGGCCCCCTAACACTTCTGTGATGTCCTTCTCTGCAGGCCTATGGTGTGATGCTGAAGTAGGATTGAACCCGGGGTTCAAACACCGGGTTTCCAGGACAGAGTGAATTTATTTCTGTGTGCCTTTGTATTTTCAAACTGTGGAATTTGCACGCACTCCCTCTCCCCCACTGGGATTTGGGTGGAGTTTGGGGAGAGTCAGACCAGCAAGCTAAGTCAGTCCTTAGCTCTGTGAGAAAATGAATATTATTTTAAGCTGCTAATTTGGGAGGTTAACTGGTTACACAGCAGTAGATAACTAATACAGAGTTATTTAATGGATACCCAGGGTGGCATCATGGATCATTTTACATGGGTGGTTCAGCTTGGTTTCAGAGACAAAGAAAATATTTTAGGAGAAATGAATAGGCTTTAAATCTGATAGACATGGGCACCAATTCAGGCTGTGTTTGTGGAGAGACAGAGGTAGGACTCGCATAAAATGTCTACAAAGGAGACGTCTCTGCAAGAGGATGGTAAAGACGAGGACCTCAACTGTCCTGCTCACTGTGGCACCCTCAGGGCCTAGCACAGGGCCTGGCACATCGTAGGCTTTCTACACATCTTTCTTCGATGTATGAATGAATGATGAACTATAACCTTGGGAGAGCCATTCAGTTATCTGGGCAACCATCATGAACTGAGGTTCTACCACATGCCGAGTATACAATGTCTATGGAACTTTTGTGTCCTATACAGGTTACATCCACCTTTCTCCCTCACTGTGCTTTCCCTGTCTTTTTTTTTCCCCCCACCTCTTTTTAATTAATTGATTTTATTTTTGGCTGCGCAGGCTCTCCATTGCTGTTCGAGGGCTTTTCTCAGGTTGTGGCGGGGGCTGCTCTCTCGTTGCGGTGCACGGGCTTCTCACTGTTGCTTCTCCTGTTGCAGCTCCAGGGCTCTAGAACTCAGACTCAGTAGTAGTGGTGCACAGCCATAGTTTGCTCTGCGGCAAGTGGAATCTTGCCGGCCCAGGAATCGAACCTGTGTCCCCTGCATTGGCAGGCAGATTCTTAACCGCTGGACCTCTGGGGAAGTCCCTCCTCACTATCTCATTGCCTTGAAATTCTTTATTATTTTTGTAGAGACTTGCACGGAGAAGGCAATGGCACCCCACTCCAGTACTCTTGCCTGGAAAATCCCGTGGATGGAGGAGTCTGGTGGGCTACGTCCATGGGGTCGCTAAGACTCAGACACGACTGAGTGACTTCACTTTCACTTTTCACTTTCATGCATTGGGGAAGGAAATGGCAACCCACTCCAGTGTTCTTGCCTTGAGAATCCCAGGGATGGGGGAGCCTGGTGGGCTGCTGTCTATGGGGTCACACAGAGTCAGACACGACTGAAGCGACTTAGCAGCAGTAGCAGCAGCAGAGACTTGCATGTGCTTTAACTTTTATGCTGAAAACTTTCTCATGGGAATAGTGTTCCTAGGTCCTTGTGCTGTGCTGTGCTAAGTTGCTTCAGTTGTGTCCGACTCTTTGCGACCTTATGGACTGTAGTCCGCCAGGCTCCTCTGTCCATAAGATTCTCCAGGTAAAAATACTGGAGTGGGTTGCCATGCCCTCTTCCAAGGGGTCTCTCCAACCCAGGGATTGAACCCTTGTCTCTTGTCTACTGCATTGGCAAGCGGTTTCTTTACCGCTAGCGCCACCTGGGAAGCCCTCTTAGGTCATTACAAGAAGTAATTTCTGGTCGCAGTTTCTCCATGAGAACCAGAATTGCTCAGGGCATTGGGTTTCTTTTGTGCAATTTTGTCTTAGGGCTTGCCTTATTTCTCCCCTCCTTTTTTTTTTTTGGTATAAAAATGTCTCGAGTTGGCTGATGCTCAGTAAAAACAGTTCAGTCCCCCTAAGATGACCACTATCTAGGGTCTGTTTTGTCCCTTTCATACTGACTTTGGTGCTGATCGTTTTTTGGGCTGTGCTGGGTCTTTGCTGCTGCTCAAGGTCTTTCTCTAGTGTCGGTGAGCCAAGGCTGCTCTCCAGTTGTGGTGCGCAGGCTTCTCATTGTGGTGGCTTCTCTTTGTGCGGAGCATGGGCTCTAGAGCTCGCGGGCTCAGTAGTTGTGATGCACGGGCTTAGTTGCCCCATGGCCTGTGGGATCTTCTCGGACCAGGGATTGAACCTGTCCCCCCGACATTGTAAGGCGGATCCTTAACCGCTGAGCCACCAGGGAAGTCTGTTTGGTGCTGATTTTAACCAGATTGTACTATAATAGAAATTTTCTGGGGGTGGAGAAGATTGAAACAGAGTGATTTGCTTCAGATTCTTGTCCCACCAATTTGTAAACACTCCTTTCTCTGTAATTAGCTCCGGGCTGCCGTCTATGGGGTCGCACAGAGTCGGACACAGCTGAAGCGACTTGGCAGCAGTAGCAGTTCTCCTCTTCGTCCTCCCCCACTTCTTCCCCCTTCTCCACCTACACCAGCATTATCACCACACAGCCATTATTTATTGAGTGCCTGCTACATGCTCATCCCCGAGTTAGGCAGCTGCTACGTGCATTATTTAAATCTGTGCGACAGCCTGAGAATTGCCTTGCTAATTTTGTTAGTCCAGGTCCATCAAGAAGCAGACACCAAGCTGGAGTTAACTGTGCAAGGGTTTTACTGGGGGAAGCGCCTGGGCAGGAGTTAGAAAAGGCCAGAAGGGCCATCAGACCCTAAGTGAAGAAGAGAAGGTGGGGCAAGTGTCCCAGACGGCCCTGCAGTTTCAGGAAGATTCAGTCTAATGAAGGTTTGGCAAAGCTGTAGGGCCTCCTTGAACCAAAGTTAGCCAATAAAGGAGTCCCTTGTCTCAGGACTGGGTCTGACTTTGCATGCCATTGCACTCAGCCATGGATTGGGGCAGCCCCTGGGAGGCATGGCCAATGGATTTCAGAGCACAGGGGCTGGTGTCTTCAGCTCCCTGCAACAGAAAGAACATTTTTTGTGGCAGGCAGTTTTTGTTAATCTTCTTTCTTTTCAAGTAGATGAAGCCTGATTTATTTGGGGGTGGCAAAGACCTGATTCTGAATGAAAGGATTTTAGTTCCTAGCCTTCCTTGCAACTAGGTGTGGCTCTGTGACTATATTGCAAGACTCCTGGTCATGCAGTATAAACAGGAATATTATGAAGATCTGCCAGAAATGCTTCTTAAGGGGATCTGACTTGACTAGGAGGTGCATCTCTTTTTCCCTTCCTTCTTGCAGGGACTATAGACAAAATGGCTGTAGCCTTAACAGCTATTTTGTGCCAAGAGGCAATATGTTAATAAAGACATGGCATATCAAAAGACAGACAGCAAGAGTCTGTGTCCCTAATGATTAGAGGCCTCATACCAGTTCTCGGTTTCTTAGCTCCAACTTCAACCTGAGAGGAAAATAAACCCATTTTGTGTAAGCCAGTATTACCTTGTTTGCGTTATAAACAGGTAAATCTAATCTTAATTGGTACAGTTTCTCATCATTACCACAACTCTACCAGGTGGGCCTGCCTATTTCACAGTCAAGGAAGAGGAATCGTGGCATGATCAAGTGTCAGAACCTAAATTAGAGTCCGGGGTGGTGCTTACAATGCTTTCAGCTGCAAATAACAGAACAAACGAATTGCCTGGGAAACTTGCTAAATACACAGATGGCCACAGTCCTCTCGCCTGGAAATCCTCATTCAATACGGTCATATTAAGGCCTGAGAAGTTATTTGATCTCAAACAAGCAGTCCAGGGTGTCTTTATCCTTGAGGAAGATTGTAAATCCCAAGGTGGATGATGACCAGTGATAGGCACCTCAACCAAGAAGGAGGTGAAATTCTTCACATAACATTTCTGGACGTCCTTGGTGGTCCAGTGGTTGAAGAACCAGCCAGTCAATGCAGAAGACACAGGTTGGATCCCTGGTCCGGGAAGATTCCACATGCCTCGAGGCAGCTAAGCCTGTGTGCCACTACTGAAGCCCACACACCCCAGAGTCTGTGTTCCAAAGCGAGAGTAGCCTCCGCTCGCTGCAACTAGAGAAAGCCTAAGTGCAGCAATGAAAACCCAGCACAACCAAAAATAAAATATTTAAATAAATCTTTTAATTTTTTTTTTAAGAAGACTTACGTGAGCATGAGAGTCGTGCGGGGAGCTGGATAGAAGCACAGATTCTAGGCTCCACTTTCATAGATTTGGAGGCAATAGATCCTCTGTGGAACCTGGGGATTTGCATGTTTCAAATGATCCCAGGTGACACTGATGCCTGTGATGCACAGAGTCCATCATGAGGGACCCCAGCTTCATGGTTCGGAGCACTGCCGGGAGAGGGCAGGCCTCGGTTCAAATCCTGACGCTGCCATTTACTGGCTGGATGCCCTGTAGCAGATTGATGAAGCTCTGTGCATCTCAGGTTTCATCATTTTCAAACTGGAGAACATAATAAGGCCTACCTCACAGAGTTGTTGTGAGGATTAAACGAGGTAATTTATGTAAAGCTCTTAGCTCTGCATAAATAAGCTCTCGGTAAATGGTGACTGTTGTTATTATCATACTTCATGCATAGGTCTTGCAAACAGGATGAACACAGAGTTCTGTCACTATGGATAATTTATACAAATCCCTAGGGAACCATGATTCTGCTGAGGCTGGTATAGGAAGCTGGACTCCCCCTTTCTCTCTCTTCTGGCCTTGAGCGTGAGTAAACCGCCTGTGCAGAGGCAGAAGTGGAGCGAAGGTCCTCTGAGGCCTGCTCCTAGGTTCCCCCAGAGGCCACTTCCCCCCCTTCCCCTTTCCAACCAGTCTGCCAGCCATCGACACGTCTGCACTCAATGGCCCTGTTTTCTCACTTCCCATTCCCTTTGGAGTCACTGCAGTCTGGATTCTGCTGTCACTGCTTTACTGACGTGACTCTCAGGCAGGTCACCAGTGGCTTCTAGACTGTCACATCCAACAGTTATTTTGATTTATTTATTTGACTGCCCCAGGTCTTCGTTGCAGCACACATAATCTTCAATTTTTGTTGCAGCATTTAGGATCTAGGGCTTCCCTGTGGCTCAGACGATAAAGAGTCTGCCTGCAGTGCAGGAGACACGAGTTTGATCCCTGGGTCAGGAAGATCCCCTGGAGGAGGGAATGGCTGCCCACTCCAGTATTCTTGCCTGGAGAATTCCATGGACAGAGGAGCCTGGTGGCTACAGGCCATGGGGTTGCAAAAAGTCGGACAAGACTGAGAGACTGAGTGCATGCGTGCACGTGCACACACACACACACGTAGGATCTAGTTCTCTGACCAGGGATCGAACCCAGCTCCCCCGCATTGGGAATGTAGAGTCTTAGCCACTGAACCACCGGGGATGTCCCCTCTGTAAGGTGAGTGCGGAGGAAAAGAGAATGGTCTGGGCATTCAGGCAGAGAAAAGATGTATTATAGGAAGAAAGAAAGAAAGAGTCTGGGTTTAGAGAAAAACCAGTGCCCTCCCTTTACAGACAACCCTTCTTATATTCTGTCGATGGGAAATTGTGCCCTGAAGGGAGGGGGCCTTAGTTTATCTTTAACCCGCAGCTGGGGTCTTGTGGTCACATTGTCGAAGGGGTCTCATGGTCAGGTGGTCACATAGTCTTGAGAAATTGGCACCAGCAGGGGTAAAACAGGATATTGCCTTAAGGAAACAACAACAACAAAAAAAACCCAGGATGCCCACTAGGGCAAGGTAGCCACTGTGACTTCATCCCTTGTTTGTCATGTCACCACAATGGGCCATATTTTAACTATATGAGCTCCTTGTGAACCGTAACTCCCTCCCCCAGTTATTTTAAAGTCTTCTCCTGCCTTGAACCCCTGCAGCAATTGTTATTCCTTCCAGGAACTTGGCTCTCTTGGCTTCCAGGACTCCATGGCTCTTTTCCTTTTTCTAAATCTGTGATCACTTCCTCTAGCCTTTGCTGAAACTCTCCTTGCATCCTTGTCTTACACAGCTTTGTTCTCTGCCCTTTGAATCCTTCATATGCCTCTAATTCCTTTTCTCTGTTCCTTTCCTTCCCCTGACCAGAACCTACCATCACAGGTGAATGATCTGCCTTCTTAGGGAATCCTGAATGTCTTCCTTCATCCTTCCATGAGATGATCTCAATCAGGCCCAAACAGCGTGCTCCAAAGTCTTCTTCCCTGGTGGTCCTAAGGGGCCTAGCAGCACCCATGAAAACAGGACCTGGGTTTCCTGTCAATCAGGCCCTAGCAGGACCCTGAGACCCCCTTCACTGTCCCACATTGTATAGGTATCAGAGACAGTCACTCCTCAGGGTATGTTTCCCATCCATCTTCTTAGCTCGGATACTAAGGCCTCATGTCCAGTTTATTGCTCCACTGATACCCACAGCCTTTCAGAGGAGTTGGGGCCATTCTTCCTTCCGCCACTGACCTGTCTGACTTTGGAGCTCACTTTTTCCCTTCCAGTTTTGATTTTCTCCCCATTGAAATCCAAGAGTTGGACTAGTCATCTCTGGATTCACCTCTAATCATGGCCACCATCCCAGTCAGCTTTCTTATCCACTGAATGACTCTTGACTCAATGGACATGAATTTGAGCAAACTCTGGGACATAGTGATAGATAGGGAAGTCTGGCGTGCTGCAGTCCATTGGGTTGCACAGAGTTAGACACAACTTAGCAACTTGAACATCAACAACAAGGCACACAAATATGCTCATAGAGGCACAAAACATTTCTGGAACAAGTCCTAAGAAATGGACAGGGGTTTCCTATGGGGAATGCATGTGGGATTCTGGGGTGCTGGATGTCCAGACTCTTCTTTTGTACATCCAGCCTGCTCTTCAGTGGGTCCTACTCTGTACAGTGGCTGGAATCTGTTCTGATGGGTCTGCACCCTTCTTGCAGTTGTAAGGTGTTTTGAATGCAATTCCTGTTATAGCCTTTTGGTGACTGGACTTTAAAAAATAACAACTATGGGGATGTATCACTTTCATATTTAGGCACTGGAATCAAAGAGATGTTTCTAACTTTTTTTTTTTTTTTTTTAACTGTGTGACTTTCAGAGTCTTAGCTCCACAACCAAGGATCGAACTCAGGCCCTCGGCAGTGAGAGCATGGAGTCCTAACTTCTGGACTGCCAGGGAGTTTCCTCATTTCCATATTTTAAGACAAACTAGTTAGAGAATACTAATGCTTCTAGAACCTCTACTGCTGGATAACAAGCCTCCTCCTTTTCCACAAACATCGCTTCCCTCTATTCTCTGTGAATGCGTCTGTTCCCTTTGTCCTGTGGCTGGCAGCTTGCCTCCTGCAGATCCATTCACTCTGAAGCCTTTTGGTTCACAGCCTAGCGATGAAGATGGCCCAGGGGCCACAGGGTTGATTATAGTTCTAATCTACAATTATACAATGATTTTTCACATTGCTCATGAAATTCTGACTTCCTGATTGAGTTGAAGAGTTACAGTGTTCTGATTTGGCTGAAGTAGTATAGGCTGTGCTTACCATAAGAACTTGGCATATGAAACTGAATTCGGAAGTATTGGACAACAAATGTAAATGATTCTCTTCCGTTCCTTTACTCCTACACGACTACGCATATACCGTTTGCAGCTCATCCTGTGTGGAGAAGTGAAATGACTTATCCTGATGCCTTTAAATTAAGAATTGTTGTGACATCTAAGTGGCCTCTTTAAACAAGATATAGACAGACTGTGCTGTTGGAGGCTGCATGAACCTAAGACAGTGTTGCTGGAATCTGGTAATTTTTGGTTCAAACACTCTAGGTCCACTCTGTGTGTATGTGTGTTCAACATGAGTAAGTATAGTTCATTTACAATGTTGTCTTACGTTCAGGTGTACAGCACACTGATTTGTATGTATGTATATCAGTTCAGTTCAGTTCAGTCACTCAGTCATGTCCGACTCTTTGCGACCCCGTGAATCGCAGCACGCCAGGCCTTCCTGTCCATCACCAACTCCCGGAGTTCACTCAGACTCATGTCCATAAAGTCGGTGATGCCATCCAGCCATCTCATCCTCTGTCATCTCCTTCTCCTCCTGCCCCCAATCCCTCCCAGCATCAGAGTCTTTTCCAATGAGTCAACTCTTCGCATGAGGTGGCCAAAGTACTGGAGTTTCAGCTTTAGCATCATTCCTTCCAAAGAACACCCAGGGCTGATCTCCTCATAAATATGTATATATGTATATATATATGGGGAAATCTCAAGTAGTTCAGTGGTAAAATGGTAAAAAAAATCTGCCTACAATTCAGAAGACATGGGTTCATTCCCTGGGTTGGAAAGATCCCCAGGAGAGAGAAATGGCAACCCACTCCAATATTCTTGCCTGGGAAATCCCATGGACAGAGGAGCCTGAGAGGCTACATAAAATCCATGGAGCCTCACATAGTCAGACACAACTTAATGACTAAACAACAACAACAACAACAACAACATGTATATATATGTGTGTATACACACACACATTCTTTTTCAGATTCTTTTTCCTTATAGGTTATTACAAAATACTAAGTATAGCTCCTTGTGCTATATAGTAGGTCCTTGTTGGTTATTTATTTTATATATAATAATAGTGTGTATATGTTAACCCCAACCTCCTAATTTATCCCTTCCCCCACTCCCCATTCTTCTTTGGTAACCATAAGTTTGTTTTCTATGTTTGCAGGTCTATTCCTGTTTTGTAAATAAATTCTTTTTTTTCCCCCAAGATTCCATATAAGAATCTTGTGGGACATTCTCCTACATGACCCCATTCTATGAGTTGGTCTCTGTTAGACTTATTTCACTTAGTATGGTAATCTCTAGGTTCATCCATGTTGCTGCAAATGGTATTCTTTTATTCCTCTTCATGGCTGAGTATAATTCCACTGCATATATGTACCACATCTTCTTTGTCCATTCATCTGTTGATAGACATTTAGGTTGCTTCCACATCTTGGTTCTTGTAAATAGTGTTGCAGTGAACATTGGGGTGCATGTATGTTTTCAAATTATAGTTTAGTTTTCTCTGGCTATATGCCCAGGAATAGAGTTGCAGGATCATATGGTGACTCCGTTCAAAATTCTCCAAGCCAGGCTTCAGCAATACGTGAACCGTGAACTTCCTGATGTTCAAGCTGGTTTTAGAAAAGGCAGAGGAACCAGAGATCGAATTGCCAACATCCGCTGGATCATGGAAAAAGCAAGAGAGTTCCAGAAAAACATCTATTTTTGCTTTATTGACTATTCCAAAGCCTTTGACTGTGTGGATCACAATAAACTGTGGAAAATTCTGAAAGAGATGGGAATACCAGACCACCTGACCTGCCTCTTGAGAAATCTGTATGCAGGTCAGGAAGCAACAGTTAGAACTGGACATGGAACAACAGACTGGTTCCAAATAGGAAAAGGAGTATGTCAAGGCTGTATATTGTCACCCTGCTTATTTAACTTATATGCAGAGTACATCATGAGAAACGCTGGACTGGAAGAAACACAAGCTGGAATCAAGATTGCCGAGAGAAAAATATCAATAACCTCAGATATGCAGATGACACCACCCTTATGGCAGAATGTGAAGAGGAACTCAAAACCCTGTTGATGAAAGTGAAAGAAGAGAGTGAAAAAGTTGGCTTAAAGCTCAACATTCAGAAAATGAAGATCATGGCATCCGGTCCCATCACTTCATGGGAAATAGATGGGGAAACAGTGGAAACAGTGTCAGACTTTATTTTTGGAGGCTCCAAAATCACTGCAGATGGTGACTGCAGTCATGAAATTAAGAGACACTTACTCCTTGGAAGAAAAGTTATGAGCAACCTAGATAGTATATTCAAAAGCAGAGACATTACTTTGCCAACTAAGGTGCATCTAGTCAAGGCTATGGTTTTTCCTGTGGTCATGTATGGATGTGAGAGTTGGACTGTGAAGAAGGCTGAGCGCTGAAGAATTGATGCTTTTGAACTGTGGTGTTGGAGAAGACTCCTGAGAGTCCTTTGGACTGCAAGGAGATCCCACCAGTCCATTCTGAAGGAGATCAGCCCTGGGATTTCTTTGGAAGGAATGATGCTAAAGCTGAAGCTCCAGTACTTTGGCCACCTCATGCAAAGAGTTGACTCATTGGAAAAGACTCTGATGCTGGGAGGGATTGGGGGCAGGAGGAGAAGGGGACGGCAGAGGATGAGATGGCTGGATGGCATCACTGACTCGATGGACGTGAGTCTGAGTGAACTCTGGGAGATGGTGATGGACAGGGAGGCCTGGCGTGCTGCGATCCATGGAGTCGCAAAGAGTCGGACACGACTGAGCGACTGAACTGAACTGAACTGAACTACTATTCTCCATAGTGGCTATACCAATTTACATTTCCACCAGTAGTGTAGGAGGGTTCCCTTTTCTCCATGCCCTCTCCAGCATTTATTATTTGGAGACTCTTGATAGCCATTCTGACCAGAGTGAGGTGATACCTCATTGTGGTTTTGATTTTCATTTCTCTAATAATCAGAGATATTGAGCATTTTTTCACGTGCTTTTTGGTCATCTGTAGGTCTTCTATGGAGAAATGTCTGTTTAGGTTATCTGTCTACTACTTGTGGTTTGATGCCGTTTTTTTTTTTTCTTCTTTAATTTTTGTTGTGAAGTATATTTTGTTTTATTTCTGTGTAATAAAGAAGTTGGCTGGCCCTTGTCCTTCATTCCTAGGGATAACTTCTAAATCCTTGGAATTTCCTGAGTGACAAGAATGTCTTTGTTATCGTAGTGGGCCAAGAAGAGTTTACATAATGAGATGACTCAGGATGGAGAAACGCCATATCAGATGGACCAATGGTGTGTTTAGAGGGTTGGAGCTTTGAGCTGTGTGCTATCGGCTTGAAATCTTGGGGAGGGAGAGGGGCATTGCCAAGGATTCAGTTGATCATGGTCATGTAATGAAACCCCAATAAAACTCTTGACGCCAAGAGTTTTGAATTGTGAATTTTCCTGATTGGCCATACTCTGTTTCCCCTCCCCCCCGCCCCATAATTATGAGAGGGTAGCACGGCCTGACTCCAGAGGCAGAGAACAATGAAAATTCTGCATTTAGGACACTCCCAGACCTTGCACTGTTTGGCTAGTTCTGCTTATTGTTTTGCTATATAAAATTTATATTAAAAAAAACTAATCAGAGGCTTCCCTGGTGGTCCAGTAGCTAAGACTTTGTGCTCTCAAAGCAGGGTGCCTGGTTTCCATCCCTGGGTGGACTAGACCCCACGTGCCGCAACTAGATTCCTGCATGCCATAGTGAAGATCAAAGATCCTGTGTGCCGCAACTAACACCCAGAGCAGCCAAAAAAAAAAAAAAAAAAAAAAAAAAAATATATATATATATATATATATATATATATAAAGACTGATCACATAAGTATAGCACTTTCCTGATTCTGTCAGTTGTTCTGGTGAATGACTGAATCTGAGGGTGTTGTGATTTGCAGCCAGCTGATCAGACATGAGAGGGGCCTGAGGATGCCCAAACTTGCAGCTGGTGTCTGAAGTGAAGGCACCTTTAACTTGTGAAGTTTGACCCTAACTCTGGATAGTTGGTCTCAGAAGTCATTGTAGTTTCCCTACTTAAGAAATTTAAAACTTAAAAAATTCCCAAGAGGAATACAATATTCACATACCCTTCACATCTAGTCTTCAGTTTGTTAATGTATTCCAGTATTTGGTTTATTCCTCTGTCTTTCTATATATTAAATTTTCTTTCTTGAGCTAGTTGAAAGTTGCCAACATAGTACCCTTAAACACTTCAGCATATACTTCCTGAGAACCAGGGCATTCTCCTACATGACCCCAATATCATGATCACACCCAAGGCTTGTAGCATTGATACAATACATTTTCTCTAACATACCACATTTAAGTTTCCCCTGTTGTCCCTATAGGGGAGCAAGTTTTGCCATCCCAAAGTGTGTCTCTTTGGTATAAGAATTAATTCAGGCTAGTTGTTTATTCATTTTTTTGCCATGCAACATGTGGGATCTTATTGCCCAAGCAGGGTTCAAACTTGTGTCTTGGAGTCTTAACCACTGGACAGCCAAGGAAGTCCCTAGGATAGTCATTTTTAAGAAATATAAAACTCAGGAGATTTTTCTTTTTATCTCCCTCTTAGCTGCCCAGAGAATTTAGGTAAAAGTTCTCTTCCCCACTAGAGCCATCACCAGAGGTACTTGCGGAGAATATGGTCTATGACGTGGTGGTGGGAAACTGGGCAGGGCTTAGAGATCAGAGTCCATTCTTTGTCCCTTCATCTCTGCAGAGCCCGGAGACACTACAACTCCAAGTGAGTTGTCTTCCACTCTTTTGAAGTTCCAAACCACGCCCCCAATATCCTCTTTTGTCTTTAGCTGAAGATGGTATTTATGGTGAGGGCTTTGGCCATTTTAGTGAATTACTCTGTTTCCCTGGGTCTCTCCCATGTCTACATGTTATTAAACTTTTGATTTTCTCCTGTTAATCTGTCTCATGTCAATTTAATTCTTAGGCCAACCAGAAGAACCTAGAAAAGTAGAGGAAAATTTCTTCCTCCTTAACTTCCCCAAAATATCCTTTATAATTTTTTACCTTTTGACTTGTGATCTAATCAAGGAGCACACATTGCATTTGATTGTCATGTTTTTCTCATCATCTTTAATCTAAATTCTAGAACTGCCCCCCTGATTTATTTTATCCGATTGTTTTTTTGGTCTTTCATGACACTGACAATTTTGAAAGGGCCAGGCGACTTGTCGTGTCTTGTATCTGGATTTGTCTGATTGTTTCTTCATGATTAAATTCAGGTCAGACATCCTTGGCAAGAATGCAAACTTTGGAGATGGTGTTTTGATGATAGGTTTGGATTGGAAAAGGGAAAAAGTACACTAGCAGTGAGGTATTAAGATGCTATGCATGGCACACAGAAGAACTTCCTGGGCCAGTGGCCAAAGGGTATGAAGAACTTCCTGGGCCAATGGCCAAAGGGCATGATGGAGACAGTTTTACAGAGCAGGATTGTTGGAGTTGCCCAAAGATTCTCTTGTCTTCTCACTCTCTTGACATCATCTCATCCAAGCCCAAGTCAAGGCTTAGAGGGCTCTCCCTTGTCCACCTCCAGTTCAGACTCCTTCCCTAGACAGTCTTTATTTCATCTCAAAGGTGTCTCTAGAGTCCCACATATTCAACATGTTCAACAATGACCTTGTGAGTCTCCACACCAGCCCCCTCCCCAAGTGTGATCCTCCTCTGGTGTCCCTTGTTGCCATGAATGGTGCCACCACCCATTCACTTATATGAGCCAGGAACTTGGACATCGTCCTTCATACAGCTTTTTCTTTCCCCTCCTCCTGTAGCCAGCCCATCATCACCTCCTGTTGCTTTGACCTCCTAAGTAGCTGTCAAACCCATCTGTTTTCTCCATGTTCTCTACCACCAGCTTAGTCCACTCTTGCCTCACAGCTGGTCTTTAGACTTCCACTCAAGATCCCTTTTGAATCTGCTCTCCACGAAGTGTTAAGGCAAGTTTGTGTGACTGACACACAAACGTGAGGCCAAACAAACGGAAATGCTGGGATTTGGCAAAGCATTTTTAAAGCGCAGGTGGCAGGAGAGGGTGGAAGGGTACCATGATCAGCTTGTGCACAGTTCCCTTTGGCTCATGGTGAGGCAGCAGCATAGTGCCACGTGGGTTAACGTGGTCAGTCCTTAGGCTCCCGGAGGCCCAGCATTGTGTGCTCTTGGTCATCAAGTAGTTCTTCCATTTGGTGGGGGGCTTTCACATCTGCAAAACAACCCAGGAAATGTGCATCAAATACTATATCTAGGTACTTGAGAGAGGAGCTAAAGAAGAAGATATGGGGGGAGGCCTGTCCAGGGAAGAACCCATAGGGTCCTGGTCTGTTACAGGAGCAGCCAAAATATTTTTTAAATATGTAAATTTGATCATACCATTCTCCCACTCAGACTCTTTTAATGGATATTCATTGCTCTTTCAAAAAAGGCCAAAATCTTTACAAAGGACCCTGGCCTCTTTCCACCTCATCTTTGTGCACCATTCTTCCCTTGCTCTCAGCTCTGCAGCTGCACTGTTTCCCTC
Organism: Capricornis sumatraensis; assembly: GCF_032405125.1. Classification (NCBI taxonomy): domain Eukaryota; kingdom Metazoa; phylum Chordata; class Mammalia; order Artiodactyla; family Bovidae; genus Capricornis; species Capricornis sumatraensis. The sequence continues at coordinate 73,583,543 of NC_091083.1, forward strand.
TCAATGTCTTAAACTTCAAACAACTCCTATCTTCTCGGGCTCCCCAAGATGCATGTACATGTGTTTTCCTTATGTATGTTTTTCCTTTACATCTTTGCTCCTTCGTCCCTTCCCTTGGGGAAGCCTCCACCCTACCCCACCCCATTACACAGTCTTGTGTGTGTCATATGTGTTAGTCGCTCAGTTGTGTCCGACTCTTTGCGACCCCATGGACTGTAGCTTGCCAGTCTCCTCTGTCCATGGAATTCTCCACGTAAGAATACTGCTGTAGGTTGCCATTCCCTTCTCCAGCGGGTCTTCCCAACCCAGGAATTGAACCCGGGTCTCCAGCATTGCAGGCAGATTCTTTACTGTCTGAGCCACCGGGAAGCCCTGACAATCTTAGAGCACTCTATTTTATCCTCTTATCTCTCATTACATATTATGTTTCTGTGGTTGTTCAATGTTTCCTTAAGATTTATTTCTTAGATTGCCAAGCTCTGAAGGACAATGCCAGGGTCTGTTTTCTTGTTGGTAATGCATGTGGCACAGTTCTGGCTGTAGGGGAGGAAGAAATGTTCCTACCATTCTAGCTTCTTCCGGCTGGTCTAAAAGTTAAATTGGCATGAGACAGGAGAGAATCCAGTGAATTTTAATAACGTATACATGGGAGTGGAGCCTGGTAGGCTATAGTCCATGGGGTAGCAAAGACATGACTGAGCACCTGAACATACATGGGAGAGAGCCAGGAAAACAGAGTAACTCACCAAAGTGATCAAAGCCCTTGCCTTAAATACCATCTCATACTTCTTAGTAAACTTATGTAAGTAACTATATTGTCATAAAAATAAGAGTTTTCTTTTCATTCACTAAGAGTTTCTGAATTCTGGACGGATTAGGCAGGGAGAAAAAAGATAAATGTTTCAATTCTGCTTACAAAGGCATAATTTATCAAATTGCTGTAAGCTCAACATTCAGAAAACGAAGATCATGGCATCCGGTCCCATCACTTCATGGGAAATGGAGAAACAGTGGAAACAGTGTCAGACTTTATTTTTTTGGTCTCCAAATCACTGCAGATGGTGACTGCAGCCATGAAATTAAAAGATGCTTACTCCTTGGAAGAAAAGTTATGACCAACCTAGATAGCATATTCAGAAGCAGAGATATTACTTTGCCAACAAAGGTCCATCTAGTCCAGGCTATGGTTTTTCCTGTGGTCATGTATGGATGTGAGAGTTGGACTGTGAAGAAGGCTGAGCGCTGAAGAATTGATGCTTTTGAACTGTGGTGTTGGAGAAGACTCTTGACTGCAAGGAGATCCCACCAGTCCATTCTGAAGGAGATCAGCCCTGGGATTTCTTTGGAAGGAATGATGCTAAAGCTGAAGCTCCAGTACTTTGGCCACCTCATGCAAAGAGTTGACTCATTGGAAAAGACTCTGATGCTGGGAGGGATTGGGGCAGGAAGAGAAGGGGACGACAGAGGATGAGATGGCTGGATGGCATCACCGACTCGATGGACGTGAATGTGAGTGAACTCTGGGAGTTGGTGATGGACAGGGAGGCCTGGCGTGCTGTGATTCATGGGGTCGCAAAGAGTCGGATACGACTGAGCGACTGAACTGAACTGAACTGAATAGTTAGCATAAGAGAAAAGGTTTCCTTATAACTGAAAAACAAAGATAAAAAAGCCAGTAATATTTCACACAAAGTCATAAAAGTTATAATCACATTCATCAGTTCATTCAGTTGTCCCATGTAATTAATTCTCGTTGATCTTGATCTTTTGTTAGCGGTGTTATGAAGCCATCAGATTTTACATTAAAGTTCTATAATTTCTTACCCAGTTCAGTGGTATAAGGTGAAAGTTATCAGAAACATGTATTTGTCAAAAAGTTCTTTCTATGAATCTTCCTGAATATGAAGCTTTTTTTGTAAAAGCATCAGAGTAAAACAATAATTGTCTAAAAATGACAAGACAAATTGGCATGGTTAAAGATTGGATTCATTATAATGCAGTTGACAGGGGAACTTGGTTATTTCTGTGATGCATAACATTTTAGGATAATAACTAGAATTATGACTGATAACATTATACCAAGACATCAAGCTTTAGTAATTTCATATAATTTTTAGAAAAAAATTTAATAACATTCTTCTATGCAATAACCTAAGAAGATTTATCAACACTTATTTAACAATGCTTCCCATGTAACTTATCATGTTAAATAAGCCTAATTAGTTTAATTTCTCTCTTAGAGATATTTCAGGGACCCTCTGAATAATCTCCAAGTTAGCTAGAGGTCAAAAAGACTTCATTTATAATTTAATTTGGGAAGTTTGTTGAAGATACTAAAAGGCTTTTAAACACTTGGTCAAGTAGGATCATAGGTCACTCTGAAGTAATACTTAGCTATCCATTTAACCAAAGTCACAATAAAATATTTCAAAGATTTTCTATTTTCTATTTTCTGTTGCAATATAGATTACAACAGATTACTTAAAGAAACTTTTACAGTTTGTCATCAAAAGCAGATCCATAGTCCATGAAAACTTTGTCCTGTTAGCAAATTTTTTATTTTTTAGAATTTATTTTTTAATTGGAGTATAATTGCTTTACAATGTCCACTAGACCATTCAGGTATGACCTAAATCAAATCTCTTATGATTATGAAGTGGAAGTGAGAAATAGATTTCAGGGACTAGATCTGATAGACAGAGTGCCTGATGAACTATGGATGGAGGTTTGTGACATTGTATAGGAGACAGGGATCAAGACCATCCCCATGGGAAATAAATGCAAAAAAGCAAAATGTCTGTCTGAGGAGGCCTTACAAATAGCTGTGTAAAGAAGAGAAGCGAAGAGCAAAGAAGGAAAGGAAAGATATACCCATTTGAATGCAGAGTTCCAAAGAATAGCAAGGAGAGATAAGAAAGCCTTCCTCGGTGATCAATGCAGAGAAACAGAGGAAAACAATAGAATGGGAAAGACTAGGGATCTCTTCGAGATGATTAGAGATACCCAGGGAACATTTCATGCAAAGATGGCCACGATAAAGGACAGAAATGGTATGGACCTAACAGAAACAGAAGATATTAAGAAGAGGTGGCAAGAGTACACGGAAGAACTGTACAAAAAAGATCTTCATGACCCAGATAATCATGATGGTGTAATCAGTCACCTAGAGCCAGACATCCTGGAATGCAAAGTCAAGTGGGCCTTAGGAAGCATCACTACAAACAAAGCTAGTGGAAGTGATGGAATTGCAGTTGAGCTATTTCAAATCCTGAAAGATGATGCTGTGAAAGTGCTGCACTCAATATGCCAGCCAATTTAGAAAACTCAGCAGTGGTCACAGGACTGGAAAAGGTCAGTTTTCATTCCAATCCCAAAGACAGGCAATGCCAAAGAATGCTCAAACTACCGCACAATTGGACTTATCTCACCCACTAGCAAAGTAATGCTCAAAATTCTCCAAGCCAAGCTTCAGCAATACATGAACCATGAACTTCCAGATGTTCAAGCTGGTTTTAGAAAAGGCAGAGGAACCAGAGATCAAATTGCCAACATCCACTGGATCATTGAAAAAGCAAGAGAATTCCAGTTCTATTTCTGGTTTATTGACTATGTGAGAGCCTTTGACTGTGTGGATCACAATAAACTGTGGAAAATTCTGAAAAAGATGGGAATACCAGACCACGTTACCTGCCTCTTGAGAAACCTGTATGCGGGTCAGGAAGCAACAGTTAGAACTGGACATGGAACAACAGACTGGTTCCAAATAGGAAAAAGAGTACGTCAAGGCTGTATATAGTCACCCTGCTTATTTAACTTATATGCAGAGTACATCATGAGAAACCCTGGGCTGGATGAAGCACAAGCTAGAATCAAGATTGCTGGGAGAAATATCAATAACCTCAGATATGCAGATGACACCACCCTTATGGCAGAAAGTGAAGAACTAAAGAGCCTCTTGATGAAAGTGAAAGAGGAGAGTGAAAAAGTTGGCTTAAAGCTCAACATTCAGAAAACAAAGATCATGGCATCTGGTCCCATCACTTCATGGGAAATCGATGGGGAAACAGTGGAAAGAGCGGCTGACTTTATTTTTTTGGGCTCCCAAATCACTGCAGATGGTGATTGCAGCCATGAAATTAAAAGACGCTTACTCCTTGGAAGGAAAGTTATGACCAACCTAGATAGCATATTCAAAAGCAGAGACATTACTTTGCCGACTAAGGTCCGTCTAGTCAAGGCTATAGTTTTTCCAGTAGTCATGTATGGATGTGAGAGTTGGACAATAAAGAAAGCTGAGTGCTGAAAAATTGATGCTTTCGAACTGTGATGTTGAAGACTCTTGAGAGTCCCTTGGACTTCAAGGAGGTCTGACCAGTCCATCCTAAACAAGATTAGTCCTAACTATTCATTGGAAGGACTGATGTTGAAGCTGAAACTCGAATGCTTTGGCAACCTCATGCGAAGAGTTGACTCATTTGAAAAGACCCTCATGCTGGGAAATATTGAAGGCAGGAAGAAAAGGGGATGACAGAGGATGAGATGATTGGATGACATCACTGACTCGGTGGACATGAGTTGGGTAAACTCCAGGAGCTGGTGATGGACAGGGAGGCCTGGTGTGCTGTGGTCCATGGGGTCACAAAGAGTCGGACAGACTAAGTGACTGAACTGAATTGAACTGTTGTACTAGTTTCAAGAGCTTACTTTTGATATTAAAATTCACCTACTCAATTAAATTCATTCTAATCTTACCCTGTCTTGATCAGACACAATACTCTTGTCTCAGGATTCCTTTCCATAACTTTATAACTCCCTCTTTTACGTTCAGATTTTGTCCTATGTTTTTCATTTTGTAGAGCCCCTTTTTAGGGCAAAATTACTTTCTTTTTCCTTAACAAAATGCTTTTCCATTTTTATAATATATTTTAAAAATTTCCTTGTCTATGAAGATGTTTTCTTTATTAATTTTAGTTGTTTTAATTACATGTATTAATTAGAATTTGATTAATTATGAATTTGAGTTTGAGCACGCTCCAGGAGTTGTTGATGGACAGGGAAGCCTGGCGTGCTGCAGTCCATGGGGTCACAAAGAGTTGTATACGACTGAGCTACTGAATTGAACTGATTAATTAAAATTCTTAACCCTCAGAAACCTTAATTTCCTGCAAAAACTAAGAAGTTGTGAGCTATTTGTTCTTCCAGTGCTTTTTAAATGAAAAAAAAAAAAACTATTTATTTTTGGCTGTGCTGAGTCTTTGTTGGTGCACAGACTTTTCTCTCGTTGCAGTGAGCAGGGGCTACTCTCTAGTTGGAGCGTGGACTTGTCACTGCAGTGGCTTCTTTTGTTGCAGAGCATGAGCTGTAGGGTGTGCAGGCTTCAGGAGTTGAGGCGCTTGCTCAGTAGTTGCAGCTCCTAGGCTCTAAAGCACAGGCTCGGTAGTTGTGGCTCCGGAGCTTAGTTGCTTTGGTCTTCCTGGACCAGGGATTGAACCAGTGTCTCCTGCATTGGCAGGCAGGTTCTTTATCACTGAGCCCCTGGGGAAGCCCTCTATCAGTACTTTTTGACTGGCAAACTTATGGATACATTCTATAATTTCTAGAAACATACATTTCCTCAGAGCATAATTTTTTTCCAATGTGGTACAAGTAATGTTTACTGATAAATCCAGCATCCTTCTGTAATAAGACTAGAGTAGGTAAACTTAGGCTTTTTTAGTAATTAATGTCTTGGTGTTTTATCTTATTTAGAAATGATCTAGACATCCAATGGATTCCTATCACTGACCTTAACTTAGCAAAACTCTACAGTGTCAAGTTACCAAAAAGATTTGCAGAAGCTCTTTTCAAGTCCATGTACTGTAGTTATTGCTGTAGAGTTCACCTATAAACTTTTATCCCATTTACATTATTTAAATCATTTGTCCTCAACAACTATGTTTAGATTACCCATGAAACCTTCATGAGACTGAAGTCAGCCATCCAGGCTATTTTTCTTGCTGATATGTTTTATAACACCAGTAATATGAACCTATTTGAAGTTTGGTATAGCCAAGTAGAATTAAAGTTTTATTTTTAATGCTGATAACTCTATAGACATGTCTATTTTAAGTAAACAAATAAGTTAAATTTTGCTTTTATTTACTGAAGATTAATCCTAAGTGATGTGAACTTGAAAAATATTTGAATTAGTTTCTACTATATTTTTGAGAATTTTTCATAAGCACTTGTTTGTTTTAAAACCAATTAAATGAGCTCATTTTTATAAATTAATTTTGACAATAGCATCCAGAGGTAGAAAAATACTCTATCTATAATGTACATACATTGACATCAATACATGTAGATACAGACAGAGATCTCATAGTTTTCATTTAAAAACTAGTCATGAATTAGGTACAATATAAAACTCTAGCTTATAACTAGCTTTTAATTTCTAAATAATTGGAATAAGTTAAGTTTATCTCCTCAGAGGACCAAGGCTTTTTGTTATTTTTTAAAAGATGTTTAAGATTTGTGTGATTGACCCTTGAGCAACATAGGTTTGAACTTTGTGTGTCCACTTATATATGGATTTTTTTCAACAAGTTTATTGGAAAATATTTTGTAGGTTTGTGGCATTTTGAGCAAACTCATAGATGAACTGCATAGTCTAGAAATATTTTAAAAACCTAGGAACATGTTAGGTATGTTATCAATGCTTAAAATATATGTAGATGCTATTTTATTATTTACTATTGTAAATATACTCAAGTCTAGAATTTGTCAAAATGTACACACACAAGCACTTACGGGTTGTGCTGTAACAGGTTGTGCTGTAAACAGGTTGTGAATGGTGTCATTCACAGTCAAGAGAAATGCAAGCACAGAGAAAGATGCAGTATTAGAACTTCCCTGGTGGTCCATTGGTTAAGAATCTGCCTGCCAGTGTAGGGGACATGGGTTCGGTGCCTGGTCCAGGAAGATTCCAGTGCTGTGGATTCCAGCTAAGCCTGTGTGCCACAACTTACTGAAGCCCTTGGCCTAACTACTGAAGTCTCCACACCCTAGAGCTTGTGCTCTGAAACAAGAGAAGCCCCTTCAATGAGAAGCCTGTGCACTGCAACTAGAGAAAGCCCCTGCATAGCAATGAAGACCCAGCACAACCAAAGATAAATAAATAAATAATTTTTAAAAGATGCAGTATTGAGCCATAACTGCATAAAAGTAACTCTAGTACGTACTGTACTGTCGTAATAATTTTGTAGTCACCTCTGGTTGCTATTGCAGTGAGCCTAAGTGTTGTGTGTATCTGCTTAAAACACTGTGCGATGCTAATCATCTCCATATGAGCAGTTTGTCTCTCCAGTAAGTGGCAGATCCCAGTAAAAAGTGGTTTCTCATGGTTTTCGCATATTTTTCATCGTGTTTAGTGTAATACCATAAACCTTGAATAACACCATGGGACCCGTAGGAAGTGCCACTAGTGATGCTAAGATTGCTTTCAACATGCAGAGAAAAATCATGACATTACAAGAAAAAGTTGAATTTTTGTTATATGTGATGGATTGAGGTCTGTAGCTATGGTTGCCTGCCATCTCAAGATAAATGAATCCAGTGTAAGGACCATTGTAAAAACAGTAAGGGAAATTGGTGAAACTATCACTACAGCTACTCCATCAGAGACAAAACCCTTGCACTTTTTGCTAAATGCCTTTCCATCTGGTGTCAAAAATACAGCTTTTACGTGGATGCTGGATTGCTATAGAAAGGAATGCCTATACATTTTAATGATTCAAGAGAAAGGAAAGTCATTGTATGACAACTTAGAGCAAAAAGAAGGTGAGGGATCTAAACCTGGAGAATTTAATGCCAGCAAAGGATGGTTTGATAATTTTAGAAAGAGGTTTGGCTTTAAAAAACTGTCAAGATAACTAGAGACAGCAGATGAGTTTCCGAAGCCATTAAAAAAATCTTTGAGGAGAAAGACTGTCTGCCTGAACATTTTTTTTTTTTTAAGTTGGAGGATAATTGCTTTACAATATTGTGTTGGTTTCAGCTGTACAACAGTGTGAATCAGTATTTGTTGTTGTTCAGTTGCTAAGTCATGTCTCTTTGCGACCCATGAACTGCAGCACGCCAGGTTTCCCTGTCCTTCACTATCTCCCTGAGTTTGCTCAAACTCATGTCCGTTGAGTCAGTGATACCATCCCACCATCTCATCCTCTGTCATTCTCTTCTCTTCTTGCCCTCAAACTTTCCCAGCATCGGGGTCTTTTCCAATGAGTCAGCTCTTTGCATCAGGTGGCCAAAGTACTGGAGCTTCAGCTTCAGCACCAGTCTTTCCAGTGAATATTCAGGGTTGATTTCCTTTAGGATTGACTGGTTTGAATCAGTCATAACTATATATATATATATATATATATATATCCCTTCCCTCTTGAGCCTTCCTTCCCTCTCCCCCAATCCCACCCGTCTAGGTCATCACAGAGCACCAGGCTGGGCTCCCCATGTTATATAGCAGCTTCACACCGCTCTCTGTTTTACACCTGGTAGTGTATATGTGGGCTTCCTTGGTGGTTCAGTGGTAAAGAATCTGCCTGCAAGGCAGGAGACCTGGGTTCGATCCCTGGGTTGGGAAGATCCCCTGGAGGAAGGCATGGCAACCCACTCCAGTATTCTTGCCTGGAGAATCCCATGGACAGAGGAGCCTGGTGGGCTGCAGTCCATGGGGCTGCACAGAGTCGGACACGACTGAAGTGGCTGAGCAGCAGCAGTGTATGTGTGTCAATGGCACTCTCTCAGTTTGTCCCACTCTCTTCCTACTCCACCGTGTCCACAAGTCCACTGAGCAGGTTTTTATCACAGATAAAAGTGCCTGATTTGGGGGAAAATGCCTGGGGACAAAAAGGACATTTGTTAGTAAGGGAGAAGTGAGTACAGGATTTAAGGCAGGAAGGGATAGGCTGTGCTCTGCTGGTTTGTACAAAGGCTGTTTAGTTTACGATTAGGATTGCTCCTAACTATAAAACTGCTAACTCTTGGGCCTTGAAGGGGAAAGATAAACACCAGCTGCCAGTCTTTTGGTCATACAACAAGAAGGCCTGGATAACAAGAATCGTTTTTCTGGATTTCTTTGTCCCTGAAGTGAGGAAGTACCTTGCCAGTAAGAAACTATCTTTTTAAAGTTCTTTTGATATTGGACAATGTCCTGGTCATCCAGAACCCCATGAATTAAATATGGATGAATTCAATGTATATGGCGTCAAAGTAGTTTATTTGCTCTCAAACACAAGGCTTCTAATTCAGTCTCTTGATCAGGGGATCACAAGACCCCTTCAGGCTCATTACACATAGTACTCTATGGAAAGGGCCATCAGTGCTGCGGATGAGAGTCCCAATAGAACATGATGAGAGTCTGGAAGGATTATACCATCAAAGATGCCATCATTATTTTAGAAAAAGCCAGGAAAGCCATCTAGCCAAGAACAACAACATCTTGCTGAAGAAAGCTGAGCTCAGATGCTGTGCATGACTTCACAGGATCTATGCTAGAGCCAATCAAGGAAAACATGAATGAGATTGTGGATATGACCTAAAAGGCAGGGACTGAACTTTTCAAGATATGAATTCAAAAGCTAATAGATGCTCTGGAGAAGGAAATGGCAACCTACTCCAGTATTCTTGCCTGGGAAATCCCATGGACAGAGAGCCTGGCAGGTTACAGTCCATGGGGTCATAAAGAGTCGGACACGACTTAGTGACTAAATGACAGCAACAATAGACACCACACCAGAGGAATTAATAGAAGACAGCTTGACGGAGGTGAATGCTTCTGTACTAGTGCCATACAATGAGGAAGAAGCTGAAGAAGCAGTGCCAGGGGGACGTCCTTGGTGGCCCAGTGGTTAAGAATCTGCCTTGCAATGCAGAGGATGTGGGTTCGATCCCTGGTTGGGGAACTAGCATCCCACATGCTGTGGAGCAACTAAGCTTGCACGCTGCAACTAGAGAATTCGATTGCTGCAATGAAAGCTCCCTCATGGTGCAACAAAAATTCCATGTGCTGCAGCTAAGACCCAACGCAGGCAAATCAATCAATCAGACAAAAAAAGAAAAGAAAAAAAAAAAGAATCAGTGCCGGAAAACAAATTGGTATTAGGCAATCAGGCAGAAGTGTTCCAACGGTTCAGGACTGCTTTTGACTTCATTCACGACGTGGACCATTCTGTGATATGGGCCTTGAAGTGAAAGCACATGGTGGAAGATGGCTTGGTGCCCTGCAGAAGCATTCATCACACCCAGAGTGCCTGTTTCTCCTGCCTCCCCTTCCGCATCCTCCATTTCTTCCTCCTGTGTCTCCCCTGAGCCAGTAAGACCAAGCCCTCTTCCTCAGTCTGCTCAATGTGAAGATGACAAGGATGAAGATCTTCATGATGATACACTTCCAATTAATGAATAGTAAACAATCATCGTGCTGCCCAGTTGATAAACTTCACTGTTGTGTATGTGTATATCTTTGTGTGAAAATCTAATAATCGTATATTGAGAACTGTATGAGACTTCTTTGTATTATCATCTTTTTCATCAACACCTGAGTGTCCCCTGGAGGAGGGCACAGCAGCCCACTCTACTTTTCTTTCCCGGAGAGTCCCACGGACAGAGGAGCCTGGCGGGCTACAATCCATAGTGTCTGCAAAGAGTCAGACCCAACTGAAGCGACTTAGCACACGTGTGGTCATCATGTAGACCATCATGTGCAAAACCTGTATTGAAGTGGACAGCCTGTTCCTACATAGGCATAGGTGAATTATATTTAATGTAAGGTTAATGATGTGTTTAGTTCTTTGTTTACTGCTTTATAACTTTGCTTTCCGGGCTTCCCTGGTGGCGCAGTCAGTAAAGAATCTGCCTGCAATGTAGGAGACCTGGGTTCAATGCCTCGGTGGGAAGCATCCTCTGGAGAAGGAAGTGGCATTCTATTCCAATATTCTTGCCTGAGAAATCCCATAGACAGAGGAGCTTGGCAGGTTACAGTCCATGGGATCGAAAAGAGTTGGACACGACTTAGTGAATAAACCACCAACTTTGCTGTCAAAGAATTACATTACCATACAGTATCTCTCTCTGTGTGTTTCATAATTGGAGAAACTACATATCAACCTATCATCACAGGTAAGTGGTTTCTAAAAAAAAAAAAGTAAAAATGTTTCCCATGCTGTATTGTGAATATGACTGTAATATTGTATGCCATAAAATTTTTATAACGATTCACTTATTAATGTATAGGCTAAGCTACTCTGAAGTAATCATACACCATGCTGCTGTAAACCAATCACATTGCTGCTTCATCATTATCAATGTGTGAATCGTTATACCTGTAAATAAATGTGAATTGCTTTTCACATTATCTTTTCATTTTTTAAATGTTTATTGTTGGTAATACATATAACATTATGGTGTTTTGTATCATATAAGGCAATATTGATGCAAGTAGTGACAATTCATCTTATAAACATAAACATACAGTATTGAGAGGTGTATATCCTCTTCCTTGTAATTTTCTCAAAAAAAATTTTTTTTAAAGATCTGTTTATTTTTGGATATGTTGGGTCTTCATTGCTGTGCTCAGGCTTTCTCTAGTTGCAGTGAGCAGGGGCAGCTCTTCACTGTGGTGCCTTCTCTTGTTGAGGAGCGTGGGCTCTAGGGTAAGCAGGCTTCAGAAGCTCTCAGACTCTAGAGCATGGGCTCAGTAGTTGTGGCACATGGGCTTAGCTGCCCCCAGGCATGTGAGATCTTCCCAGACCAGGGATTGAACCCGTGTCCCTTGCATTGGCAGGCAGACTCTCAACCACTGGATCACCAAGGAAGCCCCCTTTATGATTTTCTTAATAACATTTTCTTTTCTCTAGCTTGCCTTATTGTATTCTTACAAACTGCTGCTGCTAAGTCACTTCAGTCGTGTCCGACTCTGTGCGACCCCATAGATGGCAGCCCACCAGGCTCCCCCGTCCCTGGGATTCTCCAGGCAAGAACACTGGAGTGGGTTGCCATTTCCATCTCCAATGCATGAAAGTGAAAAGTGAAAGTGAAGTTGCTCAGTTGTATCTGACTCTTAGGGACCCCATGGACTGCAGCCTACCAGGCTCCTCTGTCCATGGGATTTTCCAGGCAAGAATACTGGAGTGGGGTGCCATTGCCTTCTTCATTCTTACAAAAGCATATACAAAATATATGTTAATTGACTATTTTTGTTATCGGTAAGGCTTCTGGTCAACAGTGGGCTGTTAGTAGTTAAGTTTTGGAGGGGAATCAGAAGTTCCATGGGGATTTTTTTTGGGGGCTGTGCCACATGGGTTTCGGAATCTTTAGTTCCTTGACCAAGGATTGAACCCGAGACCCCCACAGTGGAAGGGCAAAATCTTAGTCACTGGACTGCCAAGGAGTCCCCTACATGCTGATTTTTAACTGTGCAGGGGCCTCAGTCCTCTAAACCTTGTGTTGTTCAGTGGTAACTGTATTTGTCTTTGATAAATAATCTTAATTAAAGTGGTTGTGATTTCATAAAGATTTGTAAGACAAAGAGAGTTGTTTTCAACTCCTTAAATAACTGAACTGCTGTCTAAATGATATCAAAAGGCTGATCTGCCCATCCAACTCCATTTTCTTCAGTTTGCTTCTTTATACAGAGAGAAGATTTCCAGCTAAAATGGAAATCCAAAGATTTCTCTGTTCTAGAACTTCAGGGTTCAATGCATTATACCTTCAAAAAGTTGAACACAAAGGTGTTTAACAAGGGTCCTCTTTCAGGGCACATAATTCAACCCCAAATCAATTCACCTTAGGGTTAAAAAGCTCCACTATTACTCCTGTCAACCCCGAAATATCAATCCCCAGCTTCCATCGCACACTGTGTGGGCTCAGGCAACCCTCCTGACTCCCTTTAGTATGTTCAATTAACATTTCTGAGGGGCAGATGTATATGCCATGGTTTATAATACCACGCGGGGACCATTCACCAGTGGGACACAATGTTCATCTCTACATTACAATCAAGAGACATAACCACCATTCAGATACACCAATTTTCCTACCATACGTTTAGCTCGATTTCATTAAATCTTAATGTCTAACCATAGCCTCCATTAGGACTCTATCAACAAGTCTCCATCTTACACTACTGGATCGGGAAGAGTTACTGGGCAGAAGTAACATCCATTTCTATAAAACACACAGGCAATATTGTAGAACCTGTTCACACATAACATATGTTCAAACATTCCAACCTTTATAATCCTATCAACTCTTGCACTTCTGTGTTTCTCAATCTAGTCGTAGCTCAAGTCAGGGTAGATTCCTGCATCAATGAATCCCAGAAACTTCTTTCCATTCCCCTGGTCATTTTACTCTCAATGAAAAATTAACCAGTGGATCTAAGAAAGGATTGGAAAATTTTCAGTTCAGTTCAGTTGCTCAGTCATGTCTGACTCTTTTTGACCCCATGGACTGTGGCATGCCAGGCTTCCCGTCCATCACCAACTCCTGGAGCTTACTCAAACTCATGTCCATCGAGTCAGTGATGCTGTCCGACCATCTCATCCTCTGTCATTCCCTTCTCCTCCTGCCTTCAATCTTTCCCAGCATCAGGGTCTTTTCCAGTGAGTCAGTTCTTCTCCTCAGGTGGCCAAAGTATTGGAGTTTCAGCTTCAGCATTTTAATTTTATTTGAGCCAAATTTGAGGATTATAACTAGGAACAAGAGCTCAAATTGCCGACATCCGCTGGATAATCGAAAAAGTAAGAGAGTTCCAGAAAAACATCTACTTCTGCTTTATTGAATATGGCAAAGCCTTTGACTGTATGGATCACAAGAAACTGTGGAAAGTTCCTCAGGAGATGGGAATACCAGACCACCTGACCTGCCTCCTGAGAAATCTGTATGCAGGTCAAGAAACAACAGTTAGAATTGGACATGGAACAACAGACTGGCTCCAAATCAGGAAAGGAGTACATAAAGGCTGTGTATTGTCACCCTGCTTATGTAACTTACATGCAGAGTACATCATGTAAAATGCCAGGATGAAGCACAAGCAGGAATCAAGATTGCCGGGAGAAATATCAATAACCACAGATATGCAGATGACACTACAGAAAGTGAAGAAGAACTAAAGAGCCTCTTGGTGAAAGTGAAAGAGGAGAGGGAAAAAGCTGGCTTAAAACACAACATTCAGAAAACTAAGATCATGGCATCCGGTCCCATCACTTCATGGCAAATAGATAGGGAAATAATGGAAACAGTGAGAGACTATTTTGGGGGCTTCAAAATGACTGCAGATGGTGACTGCAGCCATGAAATTAAAAGATGCTTGCTCTTTGGAAGAAAAGCTATGACCAACCTAGATAGCATATTAAAAAACAGAAATATTACTTTACCAACAAAGGTCTGTCTAGTCAAAGCTATGGTTTTTCCAGTAGTCATGTATGAACATGAAAGTTGGCCTATAAAGAATGCTGAGCACCGAAGAATTGATGCTTTTGAACTCTGGTGTTGAAGAAGACTCTTGAAAGTCCCTTGGACTGCAAGGAGATCCAACCAGTCCATCCTAAAGGAAATCAGTCCTGAATATTCATTGGAAGGACTGATGCTGAAGCTGAAACTGCAATACTTTGGCCACCTGATGTGAAGAACTGACCCATTGGAAAAGACGGTGATGCTGGGAAAGATTGAAGGCCAGAGGAGAAGGGGATGACAGAGGATCAGATGGTTGAATGGCATCACCGGCTTGATGGACATGAGTTTGAGTAGGTTCCAGGAGTCGCTGATGGACAAGGAATCCTGGCATGCTGCAGTCCGTGGGGTTGTAGAGTTGGACACAACTGAGTGACTGAACTGACTAACTGAAGAGCATCTTAGAAAGCTCTGAGAACTTCTCTACCCATTAAAAGTCAAGATAGAGTTTGTGTAGGTTTTTTGAGACAGGGCTGTCCATTAAACGATGTATTGACTATTTGCATAATCCAGACTTAAGCACCATCGTGGTGGGTCATGTCAACCCTCACAAAGTTCAGAATTAATGTTATCTTTTAAAGAAGTGTCTTATTGATTCTGGGAGAATGATGCTTTTTATGGTTGAGCAGGTATTTCTGATGATGGAAGTTTGGTCAATCGGTAATGTGGATACACAACACAAATGAGGGGAGAGGGGAGGCCAAAGGGCAGAAAAGAACTTTTATGTTTCAGTTTTTCTTGTCTTGCCATACCTGTTCCTATGTGTGTGCGTGCATGTGTGCTAAGTTGCTTCAGTCATGTCTGACTCTTTGTGACCCTATGGACTGTAGCCCACCAAGCACCTTTGTCCATGGGATACTCCCAGGAGACCCTTTTGTCAATCTTTAACTTGGTTAACCAGCCTAACTTTTGCCTTCCAGCAATTGCTGGTAAAGTTTCTCATTGTAAATTTTGCCTCTTGGCTTTTAAAATTTCTCCAAACTGGGGCAAATGGAGGGGCTTGTTTGGGGTCCTTTAATATTGGGGGACCAACTGGGAGTTTCTTTGGGCCACCCAGCCTTAGGTAGTGCTGTATTAAGACCTTTGTTAAAAAAAAAAAAAGCAGAAAAAAGAAGGAAAAAAAAGAAAAGACCTTTGTCTAACCCCATTAATGCCCATTTTATCATTCCATTTCTTAAAAAACATTTTTTAATGGGTAATATATTGTAAAAATGTCTTATTTTATTTTTTGGCCACACCACACAGCATTTGGGATCTCAGATCCCCAACCAGGGATGGAATGCAAGTCTCCTGCATTGGAAGCACAGGGTCTTAACCACTGGATTGCCAGGGAAGACCCTATTTCATTCCATTTCTTAATAGCAATCTAAAGATTTCCAGCCTGCTGGGAGGAGTTGTGACTCTTTTCTTTCTGATTCTTCTTTGTTCTTCCTATTTCGATAGTTTCTTTATTTACCTCATTTCTGAATAGCCCTTTAAAAGTTTCCACCTTGTTAGGAAGAGTTGCTTGACTTTCTCTGTTGCTTCTTCCCATTCTTCTGTTAATTAAAAAAATGTTTTTTTTCTTTTTAAATATTTATTTATTAATTAATTTATTGAGCTGCGCTGGGCCTTAGTTGCTGCATGTAGGAACTTTAATTGTGGCATGTAGGATTTTTTTTTTGTTTTTGTTGCAGCATGTGGGATCTTTTAGTTACAACATGTGGGATATTTCCCAGGTGGTGCAGTGGTAAAGAATCTGCCTGCAGTGCAGGAGACCTGGGTTCGATTCCTGGGTTGGGAAGATTCCCTGGAGGAGGGCATGGCAACCTATGGCCAATATTCTTGCCTGGAGAATCCCCATGGACAGAGGAGCCTGGTGGACTATAGTCCATTGGGTCACAAAGAGTAGGACATGACCGAGCAACTAAGCACAGCACAGTGGAACATTTATCTTCATTTTAAAAAAGATTTATTTATTTGCCTATGCATGCTGGGTCTTAGTTGTGGCGTGGGATCTTGGATCATTTGTTGTGGTATTCAAACTCTTCATTGCATCAGGCATGCAGGATCTTTTGTTGTAGCATGTGGGATCTAGTTCCTGGACCCGGGATTGAAGCAGGGCCCCCTGCGTGGGGAGCATGGAGTCTTAGCCACTGGACCACCAGGGAAGTCTCAGCATAATGTTTGTATTAGCATCGGTAAGACCCACGAGCGGAAGATGAGACCAAAATTTCAATAAGTCTTCGCAAACTTTTTTCAAAAACTAAGGGTGTTTTTAACGTTAGCTGTTTTATCTCTTTGTCGTTGTTGTTCAGTTGCTAAGTCATGTCCAGCTCTTTGCAACCCCAAGGACTGCAGCATGCCAGGCTTCCCTGTCCTTCCCTGAGAGTTTGCTCACACTCACATCCACTGAGTTGTTGATGCTGTCCAACAATCTCATCTTCTGTTGTCCCCCTCTCCTCCTACCTTCAATCTTTCCTAGCATCAAGGTCTTTTCCAATGAGTTGGCTCTTTGCATAAGGTGGCCAAAGTATTGGAGCTTCAGTTTCATCATCAGTCCTTCCAATGAATAGTCAGGGTTGATTTCCTTCCAGGTTGACTGGTTTGATATCCTTGCTGTCCAAGGGACTCTCAAGAGTCTTCTCCAGCACCACAATTCGAAAACAACACTATCTCTTTGTATTCACCTTGTAAAAGCACTCCTTACTGTTGTAAATAGGCTTCCCTGGTGTCTCAGCAGTAAAGAATCCACCTGCCAACGCAGGAGACTCGGATTCGATCCCTGGGTCAGGAAGATCCCCTGGAGAAGGAAATGGCAACCCACGTTAGTATTCTTGCCTGGGAAATCCCATGGACAGAAGGAGACTGGCGGGCTACAGTCCATGGGGTGGAAGAGTCAGACACGACTTAGTGACTCAACAACAGCGACAGTCCACCTTTTAGTCTAGCATTTTCACGGGCACCAGTTAAACAGCTGTTTATGATGAGAGCTCTCTAAAAACTTAACAATTTCGAAGTTTTTTCAATTCAAAGATTCAAAATGTGGTCATTGATGAGTAGCATCTTGAAAGCAACTCAAGCCCATAAGCCTTTTTATAACTTAGCTGCAGGTGAAAGGGGAGCCCCACAAGAGAGTACAAACGATGGTGCCCTCACAAGATCCAGAAACTTCTAAGGCACCAAAGTTCTTTGTTGCACAGGTGCTAAGGATGGTGTGGGGACAGCACTAACAAAGGAACAAAGGTTGAGACAACAGAGACCTCTCTGGGCTGGAACCTGTCTTTGAAACCAGGTAACTCTTACTGGGGGTTGAACCCTTGCGGCTAGGACTTGAACCTGGCCAAAACCCATTGTTTTTTTTTTTAAACCGAGGTCACATACCAGGTTTTAGGACTTAAGTTCTGATTCTTGATGGTCTCATCACAGAAAGAATTCAGTGAGAGACAGAGTGATAGGTAAGAAATGGATTTATTTAGAGAGAAACATGGGTCTTCCCTGGGACTTCACAGGTGGCACTAGCGGTAGAGAGCCTGCCTGCCAATGCAGGAGATATAAGAGACACAGTTTCGATCCCTGGGTTCGGAAGATCCCTTGGAGGAGGAAATGGCAACCCACTCCAGTATTCTTGCCTGGAGAATCCCATGGGCAGGGGAGCCTGGCAAGTGATAGTCCATAGGGTTGCAAAGTGTTGGACACGGCTGAAGAGACTTAACACAGAGACACACACATCAGCCTTCCCTGGTAGCTCAGCTGGTAAAGAACCTGCATGTAATGCAGGAGACCCCAGTTCAATTCCTGGGTCAGGAAGATCCCCTGGAGGAGGGCATGGCAACCCACTCCAGTATTCTTGCCTGGAGAATCCCCATGGACAGAGGCTACATACAGCCCATGGGGTTGCAAAGAGTTGGACACGACTGAATACAGCACAGGGCGCTCCTACTTAGTTTTCAGAGTTTCTCCTATATCTGCTATTTCTTAGAAAATAACCAGCTTGAAATAGTTAATATGCCAAGGAGACATATTTTGGGGAGACACATTCTGCTCCTCTGCCCTGGCACTAAGCTCTCAATAAATATCTGGGGATGCATGACTGGCCTCTATGGAGCCCAGTGAGAATTCCAGAGTCTGTGTGCCCATGCAAATGTAAAAGGATTCATTCCACACTCTCCTCCAGTCTTGGCAAGCTTGATAAAATATTATCTATTTTATCTGCTCATTCTGACTTCAAAAGTCCATAGGGAAATTTTTATTTCAAAGTGGTTCCTATATTTAAACTTTTTGAAGAGGAAAAGGGACCAGTATTTCTCCCATCTTCCCATTATGTCTTGAGCCATCTAAGCTCAGGGGGTGGCCAAGGCAGTAAATGAAGTGAGAGGCCATTGATATGCAAATATGGTCATTAAGATGAGAGGCCCCACCCCAGAACTCTGTCTCAGTTCTTTCCAAGTCAGAGTCAATTTGCATTAAAAAAATGAATCTCCCAAACTTGAGTTTATTCTCCAAAGCTAAAATGCATAGAAATTAAACTATTCAGAAACTGGAGCTTTCAATACAACACATTGTCATTTCTTGGAGAGAGAGCAATCTGATCTTCAACAATTAGATTCAGTTTGGCCTGTGAAAGGGCTACTGAGTTGTTAAGGACAGACACTCTTGACCTTGCTTGGACAGCGGGTAGTGAGAAATTTTATAATAATGGTTCAAAGAGGGCATGATCAGCTTGTGGACATTCTTCTGATTGGTTGGTGGTGAGGTAAGTGGAAGTCAGCATCATCAACCTTCTGGTTCCAAGTGATCTGGAATCTATGTGCTTGTATACCATTAATTTCTCCCACCTAGTTGGGTCTGCACAACAGCTCAAAGGTATGGCTATGCATATTCCTTGATGGGAAACCAAGACCTTGCCCCAAGCCTGCATTATTATTTCTCTTGACTGTTCCTTCCCTTGTCTCCACAACCCTTCCCTTCCCTAGTGAGCTTCTGTTTGAACCTGCCCCTTAGAACTGAGCATCCTGGAGGCTGAATGAATCTTGTTTCCTGTAATCAAGAAATGAGGGGCACAGGAAGGCTTTTGTGCCCAGGAGCCTCACAGGGCCAGGCTTGGTATCATTTCCATGGGGCAATCAAGGCAGGTACTGCTGGAGATGCTGCTACCATTTTCAAGGTATGGAAACTGAAACCCAGAGGGATCGTGTGATATATTCAAGACTTAAACCTGAGCCTCTGGATTTCAAGGACAGAGCTCCATTCTCAACACTGTTTTTAAACAGTCAGATCATCCAAAGGGCTGTGATTCTATTTAGAGCAGAGATCAGACTCACCAACATTTGTTCATGCCCACTCTTGGCCCAGTAGATTTCACAGGAGTTTTGGAATGTATTTCTAATCTCACAGAAAAGAGGCAAAGCAAATTTCCTCTAGATAACAGCAAGAGGGTAGAAGCCCTTCATCCTGCCACCTAAACTTGGTTTCACACAAAGCCCTAAGATGCCATAAAATCACATTAGTGGCTGGATGCCAGGGTCAGAATTGATGACTTGAGAAGCAGAGGAGCAGAGCTTCTGTGATGATCTCAGGAAAATGGGATGTGACTGCTGAAGTCCAGAGCCTGGCTCCCTGCTAACCTCAGTCCTGGTGGCCAGTGCTGTCTCCTACGGCTGATGGATAATGAGCCAGCAGCTCACGTACCTGTGGACAGTTCCAACTTCTGCTTGGAACTAGCAATCACGCCACCTTTGGGATTAGAATGTCATTTTCTGATTCAAATGATTTCTTTCTTCTCTGCAACTGGGCCATGGTAGGAAGTATGCAGTGGGTGGGACTATGCTGCATACCTGCTCTGTGGTCTTCAGCAGATGACTTCCCTGACCCTCAGTATCCCTATCTGTAAATAGAGACCTCATCTCATAGGTTTCTCATGAGAATCAAATGAGATCCTGTAATGGGGAAGTCTTAGCTTGGTGCCTGGTGTCAAAGATAAACAAATCTGGGCACTGGTTGAAGGTGGAAAGGACAGATTTTCATCAATAACATGGAAAGGGTATAGCATGCACTGAACTCGAGTCTGATCTGTTGGGGTGTTTACACAGGTGACTGGGCATTTTAAAGGGAGAATGAGGGGCTAGGGTGGGGATGAGTGGAGCTCAGTAGAGTCAGGAAAGTGGAAATTTACAAAACATGGGACAGTGGAGGGAGTTGGCCCATGTGAAGCCCGTCTGGGTTTGCTCCCAGCCTCCCACATAGGCTGCTTATGATAGAGGGTGACTGTTTTAGTTCGGTAATCAAGGAAGGCTTCTCTGAGGAGATGACACCCGAACATATAAATGGCGAGGAGGAGCCAGTCATGAGAAGATGTTGGGCATGGGGGTTGCTGTTCCAGGCAGAGATAGTTACCAGGCAGTACTGAACTTGGAGAACCTGAGGACAGAAGGCCAATGAGGGGGAGAAGGATCTTAGAGTGGATCGGAGAATCGGAGGTCAGACACTTCACAACCCTGGGGCTGGGGAAGGAAACCGTATGTTACTTGTTCAGTGTGCTGACTTAGTGTAGCCCTTGGCTAAGGATTCTCTAATGTCAGACCAGGATCTAAGTATCCTATCTCTCATGGTAACAATGCTCACACCTCCATACCTCTGTATTAATACAAGCTGTTCTCTCTGGCTACGATGTCCTCTTCACCTTCTCTGCCCAAAGATTGCTCAGTTATCTTTTTAAATTTTTTTTCATCCAGTTAAGCAGCCTAAGCCCTCCCACCCCACCCCATCGTTTAATACCCCGCACACATAGCTCCCACTCTCCAAAGCCTTTCAGGATAAAGTGGTCAGTGAGCCAGCCCCTCTTCTGTGCTGTCTCAAACCTTTGTAAATACACTTATGTTCGCAGTGTATTTATGTTTCTGGGTCTGTCTTCCGTCACTCTCTGCTGCTTCAAGCAGGGCCAGTGCATAACTCCATGTTCTGCATCCAACACCCCGTCAACATCAGCAGTACGAATGTGCAGTGGAGGCTCTAATTGAGAGACTCTCTCCAAAATCAGTCTTCCTTACGACCTCCCCCTCCTTCCTCTATCTACCTGCTTTTCCCCATGTTACTTGCAGCCATGCTGGGCCAGGAGCTCTAACTCTTCATTGCACTGTTAGTACCAAGCTTTGAGTCTTGGAAAGTGAGCTTTGGAAATAGACAAATACACATTGTCCTGCCTAGAATCTCTGCCCCTCATGGTAGATAGTCATCAATTTTTGGCCATTCAGCATCTAGTCCCTCTTCTTCAGAACACCTCTGGGAAGATCATAATAAAATCCTTTTATAGCTCCTTCTATGCCACAGGTCATGTTCTAAGTGCTTTATGTCTTTTAAAAATTTATTTTTAATTGGAGGATAATTGCTTTACAATGTTGTGTTGGTTTTGTGCTTTATGTTTATTAACTTGTTTAAACCTAGGAACACCCCTAGAGCTGAGTGTTATCATTCTCCCCATTTTAAAGTGTAGCAACAGGGGGACAGGGAGGTAACATAACCTTTTCAGGGTCTTGCAGCAAGAACAGGCAGACTGGCTTCTGAATCCATGCTCCTTACCATTGCTTTACTGCTGTGGTAGATAGACAAAGTCAAGCGTCCCTACAGTTTGAGAGAAATCCTTCCTCTCACATCTCAGTAGAGCCAGAGAGTGGTAGGTGGTGTCAATAAGTCAATTTCCTGTGGGATTGACACTGAAAGGCTGTGAGGTCTGGAGCTGCAGTAGCCATCTTGGAGTGATGTGGGGTAGGTTTGCCTGGGAAGGAAGTTGAAAGGGGACAGTGAGGAGAGCTGAGCAGAGAGATAATGAGAAGAGTTGATAATGACTGTATTGGTTTCCTATGGCTGCTGTAACCAATTTCCATAATTTCGGGGCTTTAAACAACATGTATTTATTACCTGATAGTTGTGGAGGTCAGAAGTCTGAACTGGATTTCACTGGGCTGAAAAACAAGGTGTTACCAGGATTATATTTTATTAGGAGGCTCTGCGGAGAATGCATTTCCTCACTTTTTTCAGCTTCTAGAGTTCCATTCCTTGGCTCAGGGCTCCTTCATTGTTAAAGCCAGTAGCATAGCATTTAAATCTCTGCTTCCATTCTCACGTAGATTTCTCCTCTGACTCTGAGCCTCCTATGTCCCTCTTATAAGGACTCTTGTGATTACGTCATACCCACCCAGATAACCCAGCATAATCTCCCCATTTCGAGTCTTCCTTTAATTAAACATGAAAAGTCCCATTTTCCCTATAAGTTAACATGCATAGGTTCCAGAGATAAGGATATGGACATATTTGGGGAAACATTATTCAGTCTACCATACTGACAGCCTCCCCTCTGGGTCCTGCCAGCTTGGCAGGGTGGCCACACTGGGGAGGAGATGTTCTCAGCCAGTTTCCCCACTTTTGCCAGTCCCAGGTGGCAGAACGTAGAGCAGCATCAGTGATAGTTCGACTGCAAACTCTGGAGTCATGGCTACAGTTCAAGGACAAGCATTTCTTCGGGAACCATCTCCTGGGGTGCAGCAGCAGGATTCCATCTGCTGGAATAATCTTGCCACATTCTCAGCACCTCTAGCTGAACCTCATATCTTATCTGAGAGGCAGCTGGGACTGTGTTGGCATGCTCACACGTCCAGGTGGAATTGTTCCTTCCAGAGAAGACTGAAAATAGGCATTTAGTCTCCATAGTTTCCTGTTTCTCATCCTTCTCGGAGAAAAGGGAGGAAGGCAAGGAGGTAGGAGCTAGACCTTTCCAGGGAGCCAGAGGCAGGAGGCCCTCAAATGCTGTGTTAGTCAAAAGAAATAAATATGCATCCATTACAATAACATCATCAACAACGGCAATATTTAATACTCACTGGCACAGAGTTCTAAGCACTTTACATGATCACTTATTAAAAATCATGAACGTAAAACTGAAATGTTAATAGTGGGATACGAAGTAATATAAAAGCCCCCCCTCCCACTCCAGGCTCTCAGTTTCCCTCCTTAAGAAGCAAATGTTGTTTCTTGGGTGTCATTTCAGAATGTTTAAAATTCACGAACCACTATATATGGGCATGTCCTTTAGATAAGAACAAACGATTACATTTCATGTATTTTGTATGGCTCCTTGATTTTTACATGTAACACTATATCTCAGCGATTTTTTTCATTTTAGCCCAAAGAGATCTATTTTATTCATTTTTAAAGCTGCATGGTATTTCATTTTGTGGATGTGTCGTAACTTATTAACATATTTTCCTTTGGAGAGGTATTTAGGTTGGTCACAGTCCTTTTCTCTTACAGAAAATAAGGCAGTGGAAAACTTCCTATATATTCCTATGCATACAGGTGTGAGTTTATCTGTAGAATAATTTCCTAAAAATAAAATTGAAATGAAAGTGAAGTCACTTCAGTCGTGTCTGACTCTTTGCGACCCCATGGACACTAGCCTGCCAGGCTCCTCCGTCCATGGGATTTTCCAGGCAAGAATACCGGAGTGGGTTACCATTTCCTTCTCCGAAATAAAAATAAAATTGCTAGGTCTTATCTCTTCAGTCCTCACAGCAATCTTATGAAGCAGGCACTGTTATAATTTCCAGTATATAGGGAAACAGAAATACAGGGAGTCTAAAATTTGTGCAATTACTGGGTGGAGATAGAATTAAAAATGAACTCTGCTGAGCACTGTGGAGACTGCAAAGCATATCAACACCTGAATCTTCTAGGGTGTTTAGACTTATTGATATTAGAAAGGGTTCCAGTTTCTTTGCTCAAGATCCTGTGAGAATCTGCAACTGCAGCTGTATTAATCACAATAGGCTAGGTTATGCTGCTGTAACAAATCAGTCCTCGAATCTGAGTGTTTTAACAGGGCCAAAGGCTGGAGGATGTCAGATGGGAGGAGTCCAAGAGCTTAGGTTCTTGTCAGGACCTCAATCTAGTTGTGAAATTCTTAAGTACAACAACTGTTCCTTTCTTTTAAAAAAGTACTTACCTGTTTGGCTGTGTTGGGTCTTGGCTGCCATACGTGGGGCCTTCATTGCACCATGCTGCGCCTTTTGCTGCAGTGCTTCGGCTCTCTAGCGTGGCCCGAGGCCTCCAGAGCGCAGGCACTCAGTGGTTGCAATGTGGTCTTAAGTTGCTCCACGGCGCGTGAGAGCTTAGTTCCCAAATTAGGGATTGAATCCATGTCCCCGGCATGGCAAGGTGGATTCTTAACCACCGGTGAAGTTCTAACAACAAATATTCTTATGGTTTAAGCCGTTGTTAGTTGAGATTTCTGTTACTGCAGCTGCAAACATTCCCAACTGGTATAGTGCTGTGCTCTGTACTGGATGCTGGGGTGTGGCACTGCATCGGATACATCTTCGGCCCTCTGTGAGCTCACAGTCAGGTGGAGGAACTCCTTTTTGGAGTCGAATCTGGGCTTGAACCAAATGGAATTGATAATAATGAGCCGAGAGCTGGTGGTGGTATGGAAGGGTCGGATGCCTGGCCCCTGGGACACCCAAAGTGTCACATGTCTCTTGTCCCCTCATTCTCAGTCCCATCACACTCTCTGGAGGTAAGATGTGATTGCTAGGAACTAGGTAACTCTCTCTCTCTCTTGTTATAGGTAGACGTTCGCTTTTCTGAGAAGCATTCAGATCACACTGGGGCTACAAATTAACACATTATTTTAGGCCATTTCTGAGCCATCATTTCATCCTCCCCTTAGCTATTTACTGCATGCAAATTTTCCACTCCATGCAAATCGCTCACTTTATGCAAATCATCTACCGTATGTTCCTAAGCCCCAGCACCTGCGCTGTGCAGAATCGGATGATTCAGACCTTGGAACATTAAAGCACAAACACTTAACTCAAGACATAGCTGAGCGGTGGGTGATGGGAAAAGCAACCCCTGCAAGTGGGCCCGCTTCCCTTACAGCATGCCAAATCCTGCTGCCTCCCCCACCCCCTCTTCCCTTGCTACCTGCAAGCCCCTTCCAGGTGGTAATGACTATTTGGAGTAAATATTTTGATGTGAGTGGAATGATTAAGCCCCGGCTGGCTTTGCACAGAACCTTAAGGCAATTAGGTTTCCCAATCAGTGCAGATGAGTGCATTGCTAAGCCTGGCTGCGCTCGGCTGGGTGTGCTCAGGAGCCTGCTTCTCTCAGGTAGGCCTCCTGGCGGAGGGTGTTCAGGGGGCAGCTCAACCTTGGATGCAGGTGGCAATTACCTGGGGAGCTTTAAAAAATTACTAATGCCTGGGTACTATCCTCAGGAATGCTGATTTAATTGATCTAAGTTGTTATTATATCTTTACAAGTTTTTTAAAAAAATTTATTTATCTGACTGTGTCAGGTCTTAGTGGTGGCACTTGAACTCTTAGCTGTGGCATGTGGGATCTAGTTCCCTAACCAGGCATCAAACCTGGGCCACCTGCTTTGGGAGTGGGGAATCTTAGTCACTGGACCACCAGGGAGGTGCCTGTTATTGTATCTTAAGTTTGAGTATCCACGGCCACACAACTGAACTATGATTCGAGGATACGTTGTCGTACAGGATGCAGGAAAACCTCTCCCAGGACACTGACCACTGTGTGCTCGTGCATCCTCATGCCTACCAGTGGCCCCAGCATAGAGCATGGCAACCATGGCTCTGCTGTGGACACTATGTAGGAACCCCCCTCAGAAACTCTCTTGTGCAACCTGTGATTTAATCATTCCAACCCTCATGGAAGGTAGCACTGGTCTCATTCCACTGATGAAATTCTGGCTCAGGAAAGTAGCTTCCTCAGTGTCTCTCAGCTAGAGAGGAGCAAAGTTTCCCTAAGAAACTGAGACTGCTGCCTCCAACTGCATGGCTAGCCACTCAGTCCTAAGACACACTTGTTTCTTTCTAGGATTGAAACCCTGTCGTAGTCACCACACTCTTGATCCCAAATTGAAGACCCTGAACTTTCAAATTCTGCTTCTCAAGTGAACTCCCTGACCCTCTGTAGACAGGCAATCTGGGCTTCCCCTTCCCATCCCAGGGACTATTCAGGAGATCTGGCATCACCTGGGGGCTTCCCTGGTAGCTCAGCTGGTAAAGAATCTGCCTGCAATGCAGGAGACCCCAGTTTGTTTCCTGGGTCAGGAAGATGCCCTGGGGGAAGGCATTGCAACCCACTCTAGTATTCTTGCCTGGAGAATCCCTGTGGACAGAGAAACCTGGTGAGCTGCTGTCCATGGGGTTGTGCAAAGTCGGACACATCGGACACAACCAAGCGACTCAGAGACTCACCTGAGGGGCCCAGCCAGGTAGACAGGAAGACCTTTCACATTAGCTCTGTGAACTAGGCCTGAAGACAGGGGATCCTCATGCCAGAGGAAGGTCCTTGGCACCAAGTGGTTCTTTCACTGGATGAGAGCACCGAGTGGAGGAAATTAGCAAAGAACACCAAGGAGGAGGATGCGTCTGGAATCCAACACACCAGAGAGTTCCAATACAGGCTCTGCTCTTTAGACAGACTGGAGAAGTCTCTTTCCCTCTCTGAGCTTCAGATTACTAATTTATTAAATGAGGATTATAGCCACATGTTGCTTTAGGGATTGCAAGGAGGCTGACTTAAGTCAATGGATGTAATACCACTGGAACAGTGCCTGGCGTGTAGTAGGTATTCATCTGAGGGTAATTCCTTTGCGTCCTCCTTCCCTCTTCTCTTGATTTTCTTTGACAAATGACATAGATTGTGATTTTTAGAAAGCTTGTGACTAAATAGCAAACAGGACACAAAGGACATAATCACAGAGAAGCTGAAATGGGGACATTATTGATTTAATTCTTTAATGTTAAAAACATTAAACTTCTGAAAGAGTCTTTCAATCAAACATATTGTGTGGTTCCAAAAGCCCCAGCAGGGCGAACACGGTGCCTGCTGTTTCATGTCACACTGCAAACCTGCACCTGCCGGGTTGTTCCCAGGACAATAGTGAATGCGGAGCCACGGCTGGGCATTGCCACACCCGCTGCGGGCCCCGTGTTCTTTCCTCCTTGCCTTCCTTGGAGCGTGGCATCTGCACTCTTGAGGACCATCCTGATGCCTCCACACCCAACAAAAGGCTTCTGTACTGGCTGACCTAAAAACAGCAGGACCAAGGAATGAATGAAGGTAGGAATGTGAGCTTCCCAGGTCTTGGAGCCCAAGGGGAGTTTCCTCACTTTCTAGCATGACTAGGGTCCCATGGCCTTGGTGCACGGGACTGGCTGGGTTTGCTGAGGGGTCCTGTGTCTTGTGTGGGGTAGAGCTGTGTAAGTAGCTGCTCTCAATTCACATCGCCTCCAGGTTCCTCCAGGCTGCAACCCTTTGCCCGATACTCTGGTCCTTGGTTTTAGGTGCTCTCAGGCCCCTACATTTTGGCTCCACACCTAGTCCCCACCCTTAACTGCAGCCAGTCTCCTGGAGCTTGGCTTAATCTCACCCAGCTTTTCTTCAGGACATGACTTCTAGCCTCTGTGCCGGCTACATACCCCGCTTCTACCCAGGGCTCCCCGTCCCCCACCTCCTTCCCAGACCAGAGGACTCAGGAATCAGATCTTCTGTAGTTGGTTGATCTGGAGTCGGGTCCTGATTCCAGCACTTACTGTTTGCATGCACTGAGGTGTGTTTGTCTCCTTGAATTTCAGGGAAAGAACTGAGCCTCAGAAGGCAACAGCCATCACTCATGGTCACACACTGGATCCTTTTTTTTGCATGTCAGAAATGCATTTTTTATTTGAAAGCAAGTTAAGTTTTTAAGCAAATGAGTTTAGTATATAAATTTGATTTTGTTTTTATGCAGAATACACAGATTTTCCTCACTGATCTTCCATGTGAAGGGCATTACAGGCCTGAAGGAAGAGTCTTTTGCACACATTGTGTGTATCTTATGTGTAGGGTGTAAAGTGAAAGTTGCTCAGTCGTATCTGACCCTTTTTCAACCCCGTGGACTGTAGCCCACCAGGCTCCTCTGCCCATGGGATTTCCCAGGCAAGAATACTGGAGTGGGCTGCCATTTCCTTCTCCAAACGTGTAGGGTTTGGAAACCAATGTGTAGTGCTTCCACACATAAATTAGGTCAAGGGACACCACATGTTAAAAAAGGGATAAGAGAAATGTTCTATTAATCGCATGACACAAAAACTGCAGCTGAGACCTAGTGAGTAACTTGAGTTAGGGCACTGCAAGTGATACTGGAATAACAGGTTTGTGAAACTAGCGTGGACCGCACATTGTATTCCATTAAAAAATATACTTATTTATTTATTAGGCTGTGCTAGGTCTTAGTTGCAGCCTTCGAACTCTTAGTCAAGGCATGTGTGATCTAGTTCCCTGACCAGGGAGCAAACCTGAGCCTCCTGCACTGGGAATGCAGAGTCTTAGCCACTGGACCACCAGGGAAGTCCCCCACACATGGGATTCTGTGAGACCCCCGACCCTAAAGCCAACACATTCCCTAAATAAGAATGTTTCTTTCCATCTTAAATCCCAATGGCCCTCTTCTCCCCTCCTCCCTCCCTTCCTCCTTTTTCTTTTTCAGAGGAGAATGAGCCATTTCCAGGGCTACTCTCGGCAAATGAAGTTTCTAGCTATATGATCTTGGGCAAGCCGGTTACTCTGTGTTTCAGTTTCATCTTCTATTACATGAGGAAGACAGTGGTATTCAGGGTGGTAGGATCTATCTACCGCAAGGTCTTGTCCGGGCACCTGACTGGTCTGTTGTGTGGGTCATTGAGGCCAAGGGTCCTGCCACACTCTCCAGGTCCTGTTACTCTTTCCCATCAGCTGGCTGTCTGGTAGTTGACTTTCTCGCCAACACTTACTTGTATCTGCTTGAGTGGGTGGAGGTCTTTTGGGGTCCTGCTTCTTCCCAAATGGCCCTCATTTGAGGAGGGCAGCCCATTGAATGACATTCTCCAGGGGCCTGGGAAATAGACGTCCCACTCTGCCTTAGCCTGTGAGGCTGACCCTGTCCCCTTCAGAGCTAAGATTTTCCTTGTAGAGCTGGCTGCCACCTTTGCTAATTCTCTCTTTCTTCTGTTCTTTTTATTTCTTTTCTTCCTTCCTTCCTTCCGCTGTGCTGGGTCTTAGTTTCGGCACATGCCATCTTCATTGCCACATGTGGGATGTTCTTAAGTTGCAGCATTCCGGATCTCTAGTTGAGGCATCTGAACTCTTAGTTGAGTTCTGTGGGATCTAGTTCCCTGACCAGGGATTGAACCAGGGCCCCCTGCATTGGGAAAGCAGTCTTAACCACTGGGCCACCAGGGCGGTTCCCACTTTGGCTGCTGCTTGGAGGCTTTGGCACTATTGAATGACTGGGTATCATCCTTTGGATACATGGTGTGGGTGTATAGTTAGGAATTGCTACAACCACCTCCCCCACTCCCCTGCCCCCTGCCCCTCTCCCCCTCGAGAGCAGCAGCCCCAGGGGATTCGGGAGACTGGAGCTGCAGTACTGTTGTAAATCAAGCTGACTCTGGAGCCCATCTTGGTTTTGGATGCAAGCAGCAGCGAGTGGTCTTAGTTCCCAGACTGGGAGTCCTAGCTACTGGACCACAGGGGCCAGTGGTGTGCACGCACACCTTAGCCAAGATGGATCTCAAAGTGAAGGCTGTTGGGAGGAGCAAGACTCAGTGCGGCCTGGAATTATCCTTTGGCTTTTAACTCCAAGGGCCTTTCTGCACATGTGTGGTATCTCCCTCAACTTTTACTCAGTGTTTTTTTTCTTCTCTTTGTCCTTGCTATGATTATTCCCTTGAGGTGTTAGCAAGAGACAAACACTGGGTATTTACCCTGATTTTGTTGTTACTTCCAAATGTAAATGCAAATGGGGGGGGGGGCTGGTTGTAAATTCCTCAACTATAGCCCACCTATCTCTCAGGAAATGCAAAGAGGAGACTGGCTGATTGCAAATGTCTAACCAGGAGCCCATCTATCTCCTACCTCAGTCTTACCTTCCTGTTACACAGGATTATATTATACCTTTTCTTATCGAATAGGCCAAGCCGAGTTAGTTTTTCTGTTACCTGCAGCTGAAAGCATTCTAAATGATAAAATGTGAAGGGATTTCTGGTTAAAAATGGTGGGGTCACCAGGGGTTGAATCCACATCCCCTGCATTGGAAGGTGAAGTCTTACCCATTGGACCACCAGGGAGGTCCCAAGGTAGTCTTTTCTTGCGAAATTGAATGGTCTCAGAGAGGTGGTCTCTGGCCTTTGGCATCTGGGGTGGGTGGATAGAGCTCACAATCCCTTTAAGGGAGAGATGGAGAGACTGTTGGGATTAATGGCCCTGGACGAAGAGCCAGGGACAGAGGCCACTCCACTCTCCAGGTAACATGTCCTGGGAGAGGAAGAGCTTGGCTGGAGGCAAGACAAAGCCTCCAACCTAGACTCTGGGTGTTTGCTGGGCTGAGGAATTATTTCGAGTAAGACTCAGAATGGTGTCAATTAAAAAAAAAAATTCTGACTCTTCCCCTGGAAATCCACCTAAGTTCTTCAGCATGGAAGACTAAGCAGAAAGAGCCCTTGCCTTCTTTTGGAGGAGGGAAAACAGTTGCTGACATGGCTGGAGAGCGAGAGCGATATCCCCATGGCTTTGAAGGTGGCTGACCTGTGGGAAAGCTGCAATTGCTGACTATGGCCACCAGATGGCAGAGTGGAGAGCCACGCTATTTACAGCCTCGGTTCAGTTCAGTTCACTGGCTCAGTCGTGTCCGACTCTGCGACCTCATGGACTGCAGCACGCCAGGCTTCTCTGTCCATCACCAACTCCTGGAGCTTGCTCAAACTCATGTCCATAGAGTCGCTGATGCCATCCAACCATCTCATCCTCTGTCTTCCCCTTCTCCTCCAGCATCAGGGTCAGACCCTTTCCCAGCATCAGGGTCTTTTCCAATGAGTCAGTTCTTCCCATCAGGTGGCCAAAGTATTGGCGTTTCAGCTTCAGATCATAGAAAAAGCAAGAGAGTTCCAGAAAAACATATACTTCTGCTTTATTGATTACACCAAATCATTTGAGTGTGTAGATCACAAGAAACTGTGGAAAATTCTTCAAGAGATGGGAATACTAGAGTGACAACCTGCCTCCTAAGAAATCTGTAGGCAGGTCAAGAAGCAATGGTTAGAACTGGACATGGAACAACAGGCTGGTTCTAAGTCGGGAGAGTACGTCAAGGTTGTATATTGTCACCCTGCTTATTTAACTTACATGCAGAGTACATCATGTGAAATGTTGGGCTGGAGGAAGCACACGCATGAGTCAAGATTGCTGGGAGAAATATCAATAACCTCAGATATGCAGATGACACCACCCTTATGGCAGAAAGTGAAGAGGAACTGAAGAGCCTCTTGATGAAAGTGAAAGAGGAGAGTGAAAAAGCTGGCTTAAAGCGCAACATTCAGAAAACTAAAATCATGGCATTCGGTCCCATTACTTCATGGCAAATAGATGGGGAAACAATGGAAACAGTGAGAGACTTTATTTTTCTTGGGCTTCAAAATGACTGCAGGTGGTGACTGCAGCCATGAAACTAAAAGACGCTTGCTCCTTGGAAGAAAAGCTATGACAGCATATTAAAAAGCAGAGACATTACTTTGCTGACAAAGGTCTGTGTAGTCAAAGCCATGGTTTTTCCAGTGGTCATGTATGGATGTGAGAGCTGGCCTATAAAGAAAGCTGAGCGCTGAAGAATTGATGCGTTTGAACTGTGATGTTGGAGAAGACTCTTGAGAGTCCCTTGGACTGCAAGGAGATCCAGCCAGTCAATCCTAAAGGAAATCAGTCCTGAGTATTCATTGGAAGTTACAGCCCAGGTGGAACTTGACCTGTGGTGGGAAACAGAAGGTGCTTGGGCTTCCAAGGATGCTCCAGTGAGGCCCCAGCTGGCCTGGCTCGGCAGAGTGTGGGCTGCTCAAAAGGAAAGGGGCACTCAGTGTTCTTATGTCCCTGTCAGTGCACTGGGCTGAATGCTTGGTGACCAGCATCCTTGGGGTTTTTGTGGCTCCTGGCTTCCCTCTGCCCACCTCCACTATCAATGGGCTCAGTCTGTTCACTGGGAACACTGTCAGATGAAGAAGGACGAGCGAGTCATCTTTCATACGTGTGTCCAAATTGCTTCGGAGAAGGCGATGGCACCCCACTCCAGTACTCTTGCCTGGAAAGTCCCACGGACGGAGGAGCCTGGTGGGGTGCAGTCCAGGGGGTTGCTAAGAGTCGGACCCTGCTGAGCGACTTCACTTTCACTTTTCACTTTCATGCATTGGAGAAGGAAATGGCAATCCATTCCGGTGTTCTTGCCTGGAGAATCCCAGGGATGGGGAAGCCTGGTGGGCTGCGGTCTATGGGGTCGCACAGAGTTGGACACAACTGAAGCGACTTAGCAGCAGCAGCAGCCACCACATTGCCTGGGAACTAAGGTGTGTATCCTGTACTGGCATCTACACTGCAGCCAGGTTCCCCCCTCCTCAGCCCTCCACCCCAGCTCGTCACTGGCCAGGGTGCCCAGCAGCCACTCCCTGATCACTCAGAAAGGAGTTTGGCAGCTCTCTGAAGACCAGAGCAACTGGACCATTTGCTTTTGTAATTTCATCAAATAAAAGAGCAGGAACTACATTGCAACAAAGTTCACTCCCTGCTTTATTCTCAGAATAATGTGTCTGGAAATGAATTAGAAGCTGATTTGACACAGATTTTAAATGAAAAGGTCAAAGGCATTGGAACTCAAAACATTCCTCCCTGTTTAGTCAGGCCTGACAGCCTGTGACAAGAGCCTCCCAACGAGGGAGGTGAAGAGACAGTGCTCCTGGGCCAGGCAGGTGGTGGGCGCTTTCAGCTGCTTCCTCTCTGTGAAGTGGGCGTTGTTCTAATGAGCGATCCTAGCTTACAGACGAGGAAAGCGAGGCCCAGAGAATGTGTATCTATTGCTGCATAACGAATTCCCCCAAAACTTAGAGGCTTAAAATAACAACTATTTATTATCCCATGTGGTTTCTGCACCCTGGAATCTGGAGGTGGTGGCTTAGTTGCATAGTTCCAATTTAGGGTTTTTCATGAGGTTGCAATCAGGATGTCGGCCTAGTTCCACCACGGCTGTGGTGCAAGGGAGAACAGGGGAAGCCACATGCCTTTTCATGAACTAGCCTCAGAAGCCATATACCATTGTGGGTTCATGCTCAGTCCCTTCAGCCATGTCTGACTCTTTGTGACCCCCATGGACCGTAGCCCATCAGGCTCCTCTGTCCATGGGATTCTCCAGGCAAAAATACTGGACTGGGCTGCCATGCCCTCCTCCGGGATCTTCCCGACCCGGGGACTGCCTGGGTCTCCTGATTCTTTACCCAGTGAGCCACCTGGGAAGCCCCAGAAACCATCACTTGTGCCTTATTCTATTGGGTACACAGCCCCGCCATGATGCAATGAGGGAGGGGAATGCACGTGTACATCAGAAGACAGGGATCACTGGGGGTTTTCCTGGAGACTGGCTACTGCAGAGACCAGTCACTGGGCTATCAAGCGGAGAGCTGGAACTTCACTCAGGAACCCATGGCTCCCTTGCCGTATGGACGGAGGCCTTGGAGTGGCATTCATATAGGCTGCACATTCAGTCATTCGTCTTCTGCCCATTCTATTGAAAAACTGGAAAAATACTGATGATAATTATTTGTCAGGGTATGGCAAAATTGTCACTTTCATTCACTGTACGTGGAAGTATGATCAAAGTTTAAACTTTTCTTACATCCCGAATCAACTATCCTCATTCTAAGACTCTATTATATATATATATAATACGAATGATGTATAATGTATAGTATTTTTATATAATTATATTCTATATATATTCACACACACTGAAACACGATACATACACAAAGTTTTTCAGCAGTATAATTTATAATAGGGAAAAATTGGAGACAAATCTGAGATTGGTTAAGTATGTGTTTATTATTATAATGGAGTAGTATACAGTCATGAAATAGACAAACATATAAGCCAGGATATATTGTTGAATGGCCATAGCAAGTCATAAGACCATATATATAATGTGTACATATGTGTATATATATATATATACATTAGAATTCCATTTATGTATTGTACATAAAACATAGATATCTGTATTTCTTTTATTTATTATATATATTTTTTAGATTTTTATTTTATATTGGAGTATAGTTGATTTACAATGTTGTAAATATACATATATATATACATACATGTATATATATATATTTTTCAGATTATTTTCCATTATAGGTTATCATAAGACATTGAGTATTGTTCTCTGTGCTATACAGTAAATCCTTGCTGCTTATGTATTTTATGTATAGCAGTTTTTATCTGTTAATCCCATACCCCGAATTTATTTCTTCCTGCCCACTTTCCCCTTTGGTAAACATAAGTTTATTTTCTATGTCTGTGAGTCTGTCTCTCTTTTGTACATAGATTCATTTTATTACTTTTTAGGTTCCACATATAAGTGATATCATATTTGTCTTTCTTTGACTTCCTTCACTTAGTGTGATAGTCTCGAGGTTCCTCCATGTTGCTGCACAGGGCAATATTTCATTTTTCCATGGTGGAGTAATATTTCACGTACAGATATATCACGTCTTCTTTATCCGTTCATCTGTTAATGGCACTTGGGTTGTTTCCATGTCTTGGCTATTGTAAATAATGCTGCTGTGAACATCGGGGTACATGTATCTTTTTGAATTAGAGTTTTCACCTTTTTGGGATATGTGCCCAGAAGTGGGATTGCTGGGTCCTATAGTAACTCTGTTTTTAGTTTTTTAAGGAATTTCCACTTTGTTGTTCATCGTGGCTGTCCCAGTTTACATTCCCACTAACAGTGTAGGAGGGTTTCCTTTCCCCACACCCTCTCTAGCATTTATTATTTATTGACTTTTCAGTGGTGACCATTCCGACTGGTGTGAGGTGATTCCTCATTGTAGTTTTGATTTGCATTTCTCTAATAATTAGCAGCATTGAGCAATCAATACAATATTATTAACGACGCTACAGACATTATTCAAATTTCAACAGTTTTCCCACTAATGTCCTTTTTTGGGTGCAGGATCCGATCTAGGACTCTACATTGCATCTAGTGTTTTCTGAATTTTCTCTAATCTGTGAGAGCGTCTCAGGTTTTTTTTTTTTGGCGGCGGGGGGAGGGAGGAGTCTTCATAACCTTGATTGCTTTTGAAGAGTACTGGCCAACTCTTTTGTAAATGAGTCTCAGTTTGGGTTTGCCTGGTGTTTTCTCATGATTGAGTTGAGTTTATGCATTTTTGGCAAGATATCACAGAGGTCACAGAGGTCAGGGGCTTCCCAGGTGTGAAGAACTAGTAAAGAACCTGCCTGCCAATGCAGGAGATATAAGAGACGCAGGTTTGACTTCTGGGTTGGGAACATACCTTGGCGTAGGGCATGGAAACCCACTCTAGTATTCTCGCCTGGAGAATGCCATGGACCGAGGAGCCTGGTGGGCTACAGTCCATAGGGTCACAGAACTGGACACGACTTAAGTGACTTAGTATGCATACCCAAAGGTCATATGTGACCTTCTCAGGACATCATATCACAGATGTTGAAATGTCTTTCAAACCAGTGTCTCTGCTAGGTTTCTTCACCATGAAGTTACTATTTCCCTGTTTGTATTTAATAAATATCTTATGGGAGATACTTTGAATTTATGCAAATATCTTCCTTCTCTTGGTACTTTCAGTGGTATTTAACTTGTGACAGTTATTATCTTGGAGTTTGCCTGCTGGTGATTTTCTATTTCCATCATTCCTTCTACATTTATTAAATGATATTCTTCTGCAAGGGAAAGCTGTATCTTTCCCCTAGTTTATTCAATGATTTATTTATATCAGTATGGAAAACATGTTTAAAAAATCTGCTTTTTATGACACTCATACAAATGAAATATCTTGAATTCTGAAGGTTTCTTCTTTCCAGAAAAAAAAAGAACCAGTAATATTTGGTGAAACAATTCCCTATCATGCAGGGCAAGAGAAAGCAGGGGCTTTCAGGGAAGAGAGCCTAGCCCTGGGGACCAGAACAGAGTGAGGGCCTCCTTGCAGCATAGAGATTCTTAATTTCATTTTTCAAATGATAAAATGCCTCAGAGAAGTTAATTTTTGAAATTATGCTGAAGCCAAAGCGTTAGAACCCACATCTGTCTAAGACTCACATGTATTCCACTCTCAGTCAGATAATGGAAGGAGCTAAATTTGAAGGTCCCTGAATTGTGCACCTATGAGGTCCCCAACTATACTGAGCCATAACCCCATTTTCCCTTCCTTGGGAGACTCACGCTGGAGACTCATGGCTCAGGGGCAGTCTCAGCAGCTGTTCTACAGACTCGCCTCGTCTGAGGCTCAGAGATAAGGTTTCCTTTTATAGACCCTTTCAGCTCTTCCCCACCTGAGCAGGACTCCATCTGACTGCAGTTCTCATCTGCACATAATTTAATTCTTCAGCACAAAGAAATGACAAATCAATTGTGTGTGTGCATGTATGTGTGCATGTGTGTGTTTCTGGTGGTGGTGGGGTTGTGAGAAGGAACCAGACAAAACACCCTCCAGATTGGTGACCAATTCAAATCCCATTGTTCTTAGGACTTCCCTGGTGATCCCGTGGTTAAGACTGCCTGCTTCCAATGCAGGGGACCTGGGTTCGATCCACATGCCACACACTGTGGATCACTCAAACAAACAAAAAATAGCCCCCCCCACCACACAACAAAAACAAAGAACACATGCCATTGTTCCCAGCCGTCATCTCCCTCAGGCTTGCAGATGAAATGCACTGAAAGCTCTTGTCCTCTCTGAGTTTCCTGGACTGTTAGATTTGGTTAAAAGCTGAAACTCCAGTACTTTGGCCACCTAATGCGAAGAGTTGACTCATTGGAAAAGACTCTGATGCTGGGAGGGATTAGGGGCAGGAGGAGAAGGGGACGACAGAGGATGAGATGGCTGGATGGCATCACTGACTTGATGGACGTGAGTTTGAGTGAACTCCGGGAGTTGGTGATGGACAGGGAGGCCTGGAGTGCTGGGATTCATGGGGTCACAAAGAGTCGGACACGACTGAGCGACTGAACTGAACTGAACTGAAGCATCCTAGGGATGGGGGAGCCTGGTGGGCTGCCATCTATGGGGTCACACAGAATCGGACACGACTGAAGTGACTTAGCAGCAGCAGCAGCAAGCATCCCAGGGGAAGCCTTA
This sequence comes from Capricornis sumatraensis, assembly GCF_032405125.1. Lineage (NCBI taxonomy): Eukaryota > Metazoa > Chordata > Mammalia > Artiodactyla > Bovidae > Capricornis > Capricornis sumatraensis. Next base: position 73,621,254 of record NC_091083.1, read on the forward strand.
TATAGGCCCCTGGACTACATCACACTTGCTGGCCCATCACACTGGTTCAGGCACCATGTCCTCCTTCATAGCACTTTCTCTGGGGCACTATTATTTCAGGAATCTTTTAATTTATGCCTGACATCCTAACTGGACTATATGCGGCATGACGGACAATTACCATGTGCCCTTTTAAGACTGAGAAAGGAGTGCCTCCATAGGGAGAGAATGAAGACTTGGGAAGTGTTCAGTTCAGTTCAGTTCAGTTCAGTTCAGTTGCTCAGTCGTGTCCGCCTTTTTGTGACCCCATGAATCGCAGCACGCCAGGCCTCCTTGTCCATCACCAACTCCCGGAGTTCACTCAGACTCACAGCCATCGAGTCAGTGATACCATCCAACCATCTCATCCTCTGTCATCCCCTTCTCCTCCTGCCCCCAATCCCTCCCAGCATCAGAGTCTTTTCCAATGAGTCAACTCTTTGCATGAGGTGGCCAAAGTACTGGAGTTTCAGCTTCAGCATCATTCCTTGCAAAGAAATCCCAGGACTGATCTCCTTCAGAATGGACTGGTTGGATCTCCTTGCAGTCCAAGGGACTCTCAAGAGTCTTCTTCACCACAGTTCAAAAGCATCAATTCTTTGGCGCTCAGCCTTCTTCACAGTCCAACTCTCACATGCATACATGACCAGAGGAAAAACCATAGCCTTGGCTAGATGGACCTTAGTCGGCAAAGTAATGTCTCTGCTTTTGAATATACTATCTAGGTTGGTCATAACTTTCCTTCCAAGGAGTAAGCATCTTTTAATTTCATGGCTGCAATCATCATCTGCAGTGATTTTGGAGCCCCCCAAAAATAAAGTCTGACACTGTTTCCACTGTTTCCCTATCTATTTCCCATGGAGTGATGGGACCAGATGCCATGATCTTCATTTTCTGAATGTTGAGCTTTAAGCCAACTGTTTTACTCTCCTCTTTCACTTTCATCAAGAGGCTTTTTAGTTCCTCTTCACTTTCTGCCATAAGGGTGGTGTCATCTGCATATCTGAGGTTATTGATATTTCTCCCAGCAATCTTGATTCCAGCTTGTGTTTCTTCCAGTCCAGCGTTTCTCATGATGTACTCTGCATAGAAGTTAAATAAGCAGGGTGACAATATACAGCCTTGACGTACTCCTTTTCCTATTTGGAACCAGTCTGTTGTTCCATGTCCAGTTCTAACTGTTGCTTCCTGACCTGCATACAGATTTCTCAAGAGGCAGGTCAGGTGGTCTGGTATTCCCATCTCTTTCAGAATTTTCCACAGTTTCTTGTGATCCACACAGTCAAAGGCTTTGGCATAGTCAATAAAGCAGAAATAGATGTTTTTCTGGAACTCTCTTGCTTTCTCCATGATCCAGCGGATGTTGGCAATTTGATCTCTGGTTCCTCTGCCTTTTCTAAAACCAGCTTGAACATCAGGAAGTTCACGGTTCACGTATTGCTGAAGTCTGACTTGGAGAATTTTGAGCACTACTTTGCTAGCATGTGAGATGAGTGCAATTGTGCGGTAGTTTGAGCATTCTTTGGCGTTGCCTTTCTTTGGGATTGGAATGAAAACTGACCTTTTCCAGTCCTGTGGCCAATGCTGAGTTTTCCAAATTTGCTGGCATATTGAGTGCAGCACTTTCACAGCATCGTCTTTCAGGATTTGAAACAGCTCAACTTCAATTCCATCACCTCCACTAGCTTTGTTCGTAGTGATGCTTTCTAAGGCCCACTTGACTTCACATTCCAGGATGTCTGGCTCTAGATTAGTGATCACACCATTATGATTACCGGGGTCGTGAAGATCTTTTTTGTATAGTTCTTCCGTGTATTCTTGCCACCTCTTCTTAATATCTTCTGCTTCTGTTAGGTCCAGACCATTTCTGTCCTTTATCGAGCCCATCTTTGCATGAAATATTCCCTTGATATCTCTAATTTTGTTGAAGAGATCTCTAGTCTTTCCCAGTCTGTTGTTTCCCTCTATTTCTTTGTGTTGATCGCTGAAGAAGGCTTTCTTATCTCTTCTTGCTATTCTCTGGAACTCTGCATGCAGATGCTTAGTTCGCCCCTGGGTGTTGCCGCCCAGTTAGCTTAGCAGAGGCAGATTTACTGTGGAAAGGTCTGAAAACACAGTAGGTCTGAAACACAGTTTTCTGAAAACACAAAGGTCATTGGATCCACACTGAATTTGGAGATGGATTTTATGTTTTTTTGATCTTTATAAAGGGTGAGCAGTGGACAAGATTGTTAAATAGCAGGACAGTGGCCTTATTAAGATATTGGAAATTGTGAATTCTCGGTGTGTGCGGTACACACCCAGACGGATGAAGGGGTTGAAACAACCTTGTGATGTTCTCAGAAGAACCACCAGATGGCGCTGCCGCCGCTTTCCAGGCCAGGCAAGTTGCGGCTGCTGTAATGACTGTTGAAAGAACTTTACAACCTAGAAATGGTCGCATAACAAAAACCCAGGTTGTCTGGCAGTAGAAGCAGAATCAACGGTGGGCCAGGTTAGTATGAGGGGTCCTGGAGTAGAACCAAGTCATGACTGACCTCTGAGAGTAGCTCAGGAATGAACGGGGGTTGAGGGGTCCTAGCAGTATTTCGCCAACAGGACCACTCCCGGGGCAGCCAGAAACGTCAGTTTTAGAATTAAGCAGAATTGGGAACCAGAGAGGTTGCTGGTTGTCAAAGGGTGAGAGTAAGTGACTAGTTAAAAGTGACACTAGAGGGGATTCCCTGGTGGTTCAGCGGTTACGAATCCACCTGCCAATGCAGGAGACACGGGTCCTGGAAGATCCCACGTGCGGCGGAGCACCAAAGCCGATGTGCTACAACTACTGAGCCTGTGCTCTAGAACCCGGGAAGTGCAACTACTGAGCCCCTGGGCTGTGATCACTGAAGCCTGCATCATTAGAGCCTGTGCTCCGAAACAAGGGAAGCCACCGCAGCGGGAAGCTAGAGAGCAGCTGTGCCTGGCAGCTAGGGAGTAGCCGCTGCTCGCTGCAAGTAGAGAGAAGCCCGCACAGCAGAGAAGACCCAGCACAGAGAAAAATAAACAAACAAATGAAATTATTTTTAAAAAGAGACGCGAAGGAATTTTGTCAAATGTTTTATTAGTTCAACATGGCATCTGTTTCCCTTTGAGATGTTGGAGAGGTGAGTCGTGCCAACCCCAAAAAAACCACTTGCAAGGGATTAACAATGCAGTCCCCTTGTTTTGGAAGGACTGATGCTGAAGCTGAAACTCGGGCACTTTGGCCAGCTGATGTGAAGAGCCAACTCATTGGAAAAGACCCTGGTGCTGGGAAAGACTGAGGGCAGGAGGAGAAGAGGGTAACAGAGGATGAGATGGGTTGGATGACATCATTGACTCAATGAACATGAGTTTGAGCAAACTCTGGGAGATGGTGAAGGACAGGGAAGCCTGGCTGCTGCAGTCCATGGGGTCTCAAGGAGTCAGACACGATGCAGTGAGTGAACAACAACAGCCCCTTGTTTTGCACGCCTAGTGAGAGGGCCGTAGCCTCAGCAGAGAGAGGTCCCCCTGCAGCAACAGACCTGAGCTCTGACCTGCAGCTGAGCGAGGCCCCTGGGAGGGACAGTGGGGTCAGCATCACTGAGAGATGATGCCAGGGGTGACCCTGAGGAGAGCACAAGAGTGATCAGCAGGGTCATGCCAGGGGAAGACGGGCATCCGGGGGCCACTTGTTGCCGGAAGAAAGAGAATGAATAACCACCAAGAGAAGAGACAGGGCTTGCTCTTCCCCCAGAAGCGCTGCCTGCTAGTCAGGCCCTCCCCTACCAGGCAGCCCTCCACCCCTGCGTGGGCTGCAGAGCTGCTGGGGTCGTGTTTCTGCAGAACCACAGCTCTGCCCTTGCCTACGCAGAGTGTTATGCATTGTTGGAAGAGGACAGTGAAGTCAGCGTGAGTCCCTCAGATTCCCACCGAGGAGGCTAATTAACCTCTGAAAGCCTCACATTTTCTCATCTTGAAAGACTTTTTTTAAAAAAATAACAATTTTCTGGCAAGTTTGCTCCCAGGATTGAATGAGGTAAACAGGTATGATAGGTCTGGCATAGTGTCTAGCTCACAGTGTGTGCCTGGATTCCAGAGCCACTGAAATCATGACTCCCCAGACTTGTTTTCCTAAACCTTGCTTGGCCTTCCTTCTGGGCCACAAGGTCACACTTGTCATCACCTGCTGGGTCATGTCAACCCCTCTGCCTGCCCTGCACAGCACTGCAAACTTGGTCACCAAACAGCCAGATATTCAAGAAGGTGTCAATACTAGCAATCAATAAAGTTCACCTTTGTGAGGGCCTTTTACAGTGTTTCCACAACTATGACATTGATTTAAATGGCATTAAATCTTTTCCAAAACAAAGGTGGGGTGTAGATTAACTTTATTATTATTTTTTAAATATTTATTTATTTAGTTGCGTCGGGTCTTACTTGCGGCATGTGGAATCTTTCATTGCGGCACACGGGCTCTCGGGTTTCAGCAGTCAGGCTTAGTTACCCTTCGGCATGTGGGATCTTAGTTCCCCGACCAGGGATCGAGCCCAGGTCCCCTGCATTGCAAGGCAGATTCTTAACCACTGGACCTCCAAGGACATCCCATTGGTTAACTTTAAAGCAAACCCAATGTATATAATCCTAACACTAACCTGATTTGATTTTTTTATCCTCATTTTATAGATGAAGCATTTACCCAGCCGTAAACCTGGGTGTGATCTTGCACTTCCCCTTCTCTGTTTCACTGAGGACCAGGCTCTTCACTCCTGCTGCTGCTGCCGGGCCAGTCGTCCTTACGTCTCATTTGGAACATGGCTCTCAAATTTCATGGCTTTCTCAAATTTCCCTCCCTCCATCCTAATGCTCTTAGAGTAAAAGAATAATGATTCTCCCCTCTGTTTAGAAAGATGCAAATCAGCCCCAACACCTCCCCCTCCACCGCCCCAGGAGAAGCCACATTTGTTACTGAAGCCCAGGATTCTCCCTGATCTAGCATCTGCCTTCCTTTCCCCACATTCTCTCTCCTCACACCTTGCCTTGCACCCCACGAGTATTCCTCTCTCCAAGCCAGTGTAGACTTCTCTCAGTCTGATAGTATACTGGTTTATCTATTTTATTATTAACATTTTGAGGAGAAATTTGAGCTCTGGGAGCTTTTAAAAACAAATAGTTCAGTGTTTTCTGTTTCCAGGTGGATTCATGCCTGTTGTCCCCTCCCGTGAGGATTTCTGTGCTCCCCGTCCTGGGTGGGCTCGGTCTCCCTGGGCAGCAGTGTGGGGGTAGGGGGGAACCACATCCCAGCAGAAGTCTCCCTTGCTTGTTTTGATCTTAGAATTTGGCTCTCTGGTTACTTCTCTCATGGTTACTTCTGTGCAGCCGCATCGATTGGTAGAACGGTCAAAGCAGCGTGCTTGTGAATTGTTACCTGCACAGACTGCTGAGAGTCAGTAGGGAGAAGTCAGTCCGTCGTGCCCCCAGCGTTTTGAGACACACAACTGTGGTTTCACGCGTTTATAACACTGGAATCTGCCTACTTTTTCCTTTGTTCAGGTCTCCATTTCTAGCTCCCCTGGGGGGGTCTTCTTATTGCCACTTAATCTGACACCGTTTTAGGCCGACGCTTGTTTCTTTTATCATGTTATTTAAAATGGGTTTTGTGGTCCTGGACAACGTTGTTTGTGGTTCTGTTCAACCTTGTTTGGTATCTGTGAAATAATGAGAAAACTATGTATCTTGTAGTAGCAATACCTGTACAGTTGTGCAAAGATGTATGAGTAAGAATGTTCATCACAGCTGAACTTTAATACCCCAAAACTGGAAACAACCAGAACATCAGTCAACAGTAGACCTATTAAATACATATGACTTCTTCCCACATCATCACTGAGAGATGCTTACATGTGCTAATATGGAAAATTGCCATTTATATGGTTAAGTGAAAATAATTTTATGTCAAGTGTGATTCCATTTCAGTTAAATAAAGATTACTATTATAGACATTTATTTCCTTATTAGTAGTCTAGAACAAATTTGAAGGGATATTCAGATTGTAACATTAGTTAGGGGAGTGAGTGGTGTGATAGATGATGAAATCATAGAGTACTTTCTCATCTAAGCCATACATTACTGAATGTTTACTTTTTTATTTATAAAAATATTACTTTTATAATCAAGAAAAAAGTTTTAAATATTTCTTCAGGAAAGCAACCAAAGCTACCATCGGTGGACAATTCATTGCATTTAGTACTAGAATTACTAAACAGAAAGAATGAAAATAAACTTTGATATAAATATTTCTAAAACTGAGTTTCATGGTGATTTAAAAATAACTGAACTTAAGTAAGAAAGTAATTAAAAAAGCACAATTAGATGTACAAGGATGAGTGAAAAAACACAGGTTAGTTTTAACACCAATTGAAGCCAACAACATATAGTGGGGAGGAAAAGTAGCATCTATCTAGTTATGCTTCTTTGCAAAAGTATGGTTTGCAAAACACTTGAAAGGAGTAATTTGACTTCGTAGCACATACAGTCAAATGCAATTTCAGCTTTGATTTCTGTTTGAAGCAACTTTTTCAAGAGGTGATTTATTTCTTGGAGGTTTGGGTTTCTTTCTTTTTGTGTGTAAGTGTCAACTTTTGTGCTACGTTTTTATTGTTCAGTTTTATGTTTTATATCTGCTATGTACTCTTTCCATCTTGATGAATTTACTAAGGTTTTCTTTAGGATTAACTTCTCCAAGTACTCCATGGGTCCTTGAAAAGAATATGCCTCTTTTGAGGGTATTGCGTTTGAAATTCGTCTACTGCTTCTATCTTATCAATTTGATTGAGTCCCGTATAGAGCTGCTTATCTTTAGTGGTTTTGATCTGTCATTGGATAAGAACTGAGTCTTTTTTTTTTTTTAAGTTCTTATATTTACAGCAGTTTTTGTATTATATGTTTTGATGACATGCTACTTGGTACTTAATATTTCAAGATGTCTGTATTTTCATTGTGGAATAAAAACATTCACTATAAGTGGCCCCATTCTTCCAGTTTAATATCTTTTTACTCGGAATCAAAATTTGATCCTATTATCAAGAACACTGATTTTAAAAGAATACAATAGCTTTGGGACTTCCCTGGCAGTCCAGTGGTTAAGACTTCACCTTCTAATACAGGGGTATAAGTTTGATCCCTGGTCAGGGAACTAAGAGCCCACATGCCTCCTGGCCAAAAAACCAGAACATAAAACAGAAGCAATATTGTCACGGGTTCAATAAAGTCATGTATATATTTATATGAACAGCTCTATAGAGATGTACACTGTCCACTCATTTAAAAAATACCACTTGATGGGTTTTAGTATATTCAGAGAATTGTGTAACCATCACCACAATCAATTCTATTTCTTATCTCATAAAGAAATCCTACACTGCAATTAGCGGTCACTCTCCATTTCCCCCAGTCTTCTAAAGCTCATGCAATCACTAATCTACCTTCTGTCTCTATTGATTGACCTATTCTGGGCATTTCATGTCAATGTCATGATATAAGATGGGGTTTTTTGTGATTGGCTTTTTTTTTTTCTTAGGATGTTTTCAAGGTTCATCCATGCTGTCGCCACGAAGAAACAGTACTGCATTTCATTCTGTTGTTGAACAAAATCCATTGCATGCATAGATCACGTTTATTTACGGACATTTGGGTTGTTTCCACTTTTGGCTATTATAAATAATCCTGCTATGAGCATTCATGTACAAGTTTTTCTGTGGGCATATGTTTTTATTTCTTTTGGATATATACTCATGAATGGCATTTCTAGGTCATATGCTAACTCATTTTTCTTTTGGTGATGTTCATTTTTTTTTTTTCCCTCACTTTTTTGGGTAAAGTTCTGTGTCTCTATGAGTAACGGTAACCTTTTGTCTGTAACATATGTTGAATATATTTTTCCAAGTTTATTTATTGGTCAAACAGAAGGTTTATATTTTTATGTGGTACAATCTGTCAGTCTTTCCTGTTTGGTTTCTATTCTTGACTTGATGTTTAAAAAATTGCCCTCGTCATTCTGGAACTATAAAACTATTTACCTAAATGTCCTTATGGTATTCTCCTGCACATCTTTTTTATGTTTACATCTTTGATGTGTCTGGATTCTATTTTGGTGTTTGGAGTGAGATAGGCATCCAGTTTATTTTTTCCCCTGGAGGACTAGTCAGTTGGGAGAGATTTAGCAGGGCTGTTTCCCTTCATCTTTCCCTGCATCTTGGTCCTATGATAGTAGCAGCTTCAGCCCATTTCTGGATCCTCCTTCTTGCATCCTGCGACCTGAGGACCCATGCCATACATACATAGATGTGCACCAGAAGTCCACGCCCTGCAGCTCTCTGCTTGGGTGCATGCATGTGTGTGCACTAAGTTGCTTCAGTTGTGTCCAACTCTGTGTGACCCTAAGGACTATAGCCTGCCGGGCTCCTTTGTCCATGGGATTCTCCAAGGCAAAAATACTGGAGTGGGTTACCATGCCCTCCTCCAGGGGATCTTCCTGACTCAGGGATCAAACCCATGTCTCCTGCACTACAGGCAGATTCTTTACCCTCTGAGCCACCAGGGAAGCCCCTTCATAGCATATTACAGGCATCTTACAGGGTAAATCCAAGGCAGTAACTGGCTCTCCCCAGGTTGGGGAGTGACAGGTTTCATGCAGTAGAGACCAGCTTGGGACTTGAGGTGCCTGTTGTAGATGAGTGGGGTCTGGTATCCTCTTGCCAGTGTGTATTGTGCTTGTGTAAGTGTGACAAGTACTTTATACAAATCGAAGATGCCATAGAGGGGTGATGTGAGTTGGAGGTTGGAAAGAACTGTGGGGTGTGGTTTTGTACAAATGAAAATTTAGTAAGAAGGGACATGATAAAAGAAAGAATAAAGCTAATGGCAGGTAGAAAGTCATGGCTCCAGGAAATAGCCGAGGTGAACAAATGATACTGAGATGATGAGTCTCAACAAGCCCGTGTGGGTGGAGGCAGGTATGGACCAGCCTGGGTCAAGGGTGCTGACTTAGGAAAATCTTCTTTCCTTCCTTTTCCAAGAAGATGGTTCAATCTGGGAGTAAAGCAAGGCTTCTTTTTTTTTGTTTGCTTGCTTTTAATTAATTATTTATTTATTTGGCTGCATTGGGTCTTAGTTGAAGCATGTGGGGTCGTTAGCTGCAGCATGTAGAATCTTTAGTTATGCCATGTGGGATCTAGTTCCCTGACCAAGGATGGAACCTGGGCCCCCTGCATTGGGAGTCTGGAGTCTCAGCCACTGGACCACTAGGGAACTCCCAGAGCAGGGATTCTTAATGTGGGGTCCATTGAAGGGTCTTAGAATTCTGGAATTCTGTGAACTTAGATGGGAAGAATTATATTTCTGTTTTCACAAACATCTAATTGAAATTTACTAATTCCTTCAATTATTAAATGTAGGCAACAAACTATATTAGTATTAGCAATACCTGTGACTTTGTTACTGATGAAAATCACTGATATTTTTATTTTATTTCACATTGTAGTTATTGCAGAGATCTCAAACATCATTCATGTTCATCACTACTTGGAAGTTATGAAAGTTATTAGAGGCTCTGATAGATCTTCTGTTTAAAGCATTAATATATCACCACATCACATTAAAAAAACATATTGATAAAAAACATTTGAAAATATTCTGAGAAGCAATTCATAGATTTCAACAGATTTCTAAAGCAGTCCCTGGACAATAAAGGTCAAGAAACTCTGGTTGTGGGAATTCCATGGTGACCCAGTGGTTGGGAATCCACCTGCCAGGATACGGGACACAAGTTCAATCCCTGATCTGGGAACTAAGATCCCACATGTTACAGGGCAACTGATCTGTGAGCCACAACTACTGAAGCCTGGAGCCTGTCCTCCGCAGCAATGGAAGCCCCTGCAGTGAGAAGGCTGCCTGTTGCAACTAGAGAGTAGCCCCAACTTGGCGCAACTAAAGGAAGCCCTCTCGTAGCAATGAAGACCTGTGCAGCCAAAAAACAAACAAAAAAAAACCCAGCAAAGAACAACAAAACCTCTGGGTTAGATGGTATGGAAGGGGGCAGGTAGCTGGAGAAACTCTAAACCCTCTGAGCCTAGAGGGAGGAGGTGTGTTTTTTTTTTTTTTTAATTTTTTTAATTGAAGGATAATTGCTTTACAGAATTTTGTTGTTTTCTGTCAAACCTCAACATGAGTCAGCCATAGGTATACATATATCCCCTCCCTCTTGAACCTCTGTCCCGTCTCCTGCCCCATCCTGCCCCTCTAGATTGATACAGAGCCCCTGTTTGAGTTTTGGTCAAAGAGAAAAGTGAGAAGAAGCTCTGGGATGGGCTAGGACCTGTGTGTGACCTCTGACCACCCATTGCTGCTGCAGTCTGTTCCTGGGTGGCCCTCAGGTTTACCCCGCTCCCAGGGTGGAAGATGGAGCCAGAAGGACCTGGGTGCCAGGAGCTGTTGTTCAAGGTCAGTGCATGTAGGTCTGGGAGGATGAACTGGGGTAGTGATGCTGGTTGCCTCATTGGTCCCAGGTTGATAATTGAGTAGGCACATCTGAGATCAAGAGCCAAGCTTTGCCCCAGACTGACTGTGTCACCTTGGACTAGCTTCTGAGCCTCAGTTTCCTCATTTATGAAGCACTGTTTATTCAATAATATTGATTATGCTTCAAGCACCGAGTAGGAGGATGATCTCCTGCAGTCATTGAGTGGATTGAGATGATGTGTCTGAAAGTACTTTGAAAATGGATGCTCTCTTTGAAGATTAAAAAAAAAAAAGTATCCATCTGTTTTTTGCTTTTAGTCAAATTGCCCTTTAAAGAGAAGCAACTCGAGTCTTCCCAGAAAGGGTCCAGGCTTGGCGATTAGCAGTTCCACCGGGTGAACCCTTCCAATCATCCTGACAACGCAGTGTAAAGTGTCAGGACTAGATTCCAGTTGTTCCTACTCAGACTGCTGGATTCAATTAGAGCTGTCAGCCTGGCTAACAGTGGACGCATGGTTATTTATGTACTGAAGGATACTGATAATTAAACCCATTCAAAGTCACGATGATTGGTTACTTAAGAGGACCGAATAATCATAAGTGAGGACTGTAATTTGAATGCATGTCACACTGTTTGGTTTAGAAGTACAGCGGAGTTTGTGGCAAGCAGGGCAAAGAAAAAACGCTCCTGTGAAAGAGGCAAAGCAAGAATGTTAGAGCAAGCAGAGCAAGCCCTGCTACGATCCAGAAGGCATCCCAAGCTTAAAGATGCCTCATTCTTTAGGTAGAACAAAGAAGCCACCCTGACTTCTCAGAGCCAGTAGAGTTCCACCTACATCAGATGCCTTCTGGAGACAAGATACTAGGCCATCACTGAAGATGATGACCGTTGCTGGACCACATCTCTTCCATGGTCTACCTTCCAGCCTTGGCCACCAGCCCGGCCAACTGCAGAGGCCGCTGGAGATGCAGGAGTTTAGGCTCTGGCACCAAACTCCTCAAATCCCACTCTTATCTTGGCTGGCTGGGTCAGCCTTGGCTAGTTGCTCAGCCTCCCTGAGCTTCTGTTTCTTTCTTTCTTTTTTTTTTTTTTGACCACGCCATGCAACATGTGGGATCCTAGTTCCCTAACCAGGGATCAAACTTGTACCTCCTGCAGTGAAAACGAGGAGTCATAACTACTGAACTACAAGAGAAGTCCCTGGGCTTGGTTTCTTTATCTGCAAAAAACGAAAAAGGGAATGACAATAGCTATCATATTAGGTTTTCTGAAGAGCAGATGAAAGAACGCTTATAAATCACTTGGCTCAGTGCCTGGCCTACAGAAAATGCTAAATCAGTGCCAGCTGTCGTTGTTGTTATTATTATTAGCGGGTTGCGATGGACGGAAGCAAACTCCCTCTTCTCCTCCGGCATCCTGTTTTCTGCACCTGTCTGCTTCTCTCCATTCTTGGCAAAATTCTAGCATATTGGTTTCTTAGCCCTTTAGCTCAAAAACTTGGCCTGTATTTGCCCCAGGAACAGGACATGAACGCTTGCTTACAGGGGCTACAGGATTCTGATGGGAAGTTTCTTTAACATCTTAGGACGAGGTCAAGAAATGTCACCTTTTGATCTCTGTGTTTGGAACATTAGCATAAGTGACAGCAGGGGAAAGGAGGGGAGGGATTTGGCTACTTAAACTGAGGGACAATCACATCATTTGTGAGTGGCTTGCTCTTGGATAAATGACTGTGCCTTTCTGAGCCCAGGGCTGTTGAGGCCAACACCACTATGTGCCCACCACCAGCTCATTCTCTGTCCCCCCGGCCCACCCCATTGTGGTACAGTCACTGAGAGAGGTCTGTCCAGCCAGAGCGTCCTCAGCCCAGCTGCCCTGGCACCCAAGTGGGGCCTGAGGACTCATTCTTCCCAAATGGATGTAACTGATAGTGATGTGTGTCATTTCTGAGCAGAGGCACTCTCTCTACTTCCACCGGCCTGAAACAAAGGACTTCGAGTCCCTGGGAGATGGGAAGGCCACAAAATGGAAGGCGCCTGTGTCCCTGATCAGCAGGTAGAAGAAGGCCACCTGCGACCAGGAACACTTTTTCTGTTGGGTAAAGATAGTGACAAATGTTGAGTTTATTGTTATAGCAGCTAGTGTCACTGTAACTAATATAGATAAAGTGAGTCTACTGGTTTGAAGTGTTCCACAAACTCAGGTTGCAAATCCTGTATCCGTTGATTTATTCCTGTTTATTTATTTAAGATTTTTTTGTGGATAAGGATCGTTTTAAAGTTGTTATTGAATCTTTTACAATATTATTTCCATTTTGCACTCTAGTTTTTTGGCCACGAGGCATGTGGAATCTTCTTAGCTCCTCAACCAGAGACTGAACCCACAGCCCCTGCATTGGAAGGTGAAGCCTTATCCAGTGGACCACCAGGGAAGTCCCCATCTGGTTATTTTAAAACTTTTATTTTTTGAGCACCTCAGTTCAGTTCAGTTCAGTTGCTCTGTCGTGTCCGACTTTTTGCGACCCCATGAATCACAGCACGCCAGGTCTCCCTGTCCATCACCAACTCCTGGAGTTCACTCAGACTCATGTCCATCGAGTCAGTGATGCCATCCAGCCATCTCATCCTCTGTCGTCCCCTTCTCCTCCTGCCCCCAATCCCTCCCAGCATCAGAGTCTTTTCCAATGAGTCAACTCTTCGCATGAGGTGGCCAAAGTACTGGAGTTTCAGCTTCAGCATCAGTCCTTCCAATGAACACCCAGGACTGATCTCCTTTAGAATGGACTGGTTGGATCTCCTTGCAGTCCAAGGGACTCAAGAGTCTTCTCCAACACCACAGTTCAAAAGCATCAATTCTTCAGCACTCAGCTTTCTTCACAGTCCAACTCTTATATCCATACATGACCTACTTGGCTCTAAATGTTGGAGACACGATGATTAAGAAGACAGACAAAGGCCTGGCTCTTATAAGGGATTTATGTTCTGGCTGGGGAGAATGCAAACAAAAAACCCAGTACTTGAGGTTTAACTTTGAGTGAGCGAGTGACGTCGCTCAGTCGTGTCCGACTCTTTGTGACCCCATGTACTGTAGCCTACCACGCTCCTCTGTCCATGGGATTTTCCAGGCAAGAGTACTGGAGTGGGTTGCCATTTCATTTTCCAGAGGATCTTCCTGATCCAGGTTTAACTTTAGAGAATGTCAAATGTCACAGAAAAAAAAGCAACACAGAGTGAGGCCATAGGAAATGACAGTATTTTTAGTCAGAATGGTCAGGCAAGACCTCTTGGAGGTGATCTTCAAGCTGGGGTCTGGCTGGTGATAATAATCATTTCCTTCCCCACTTACCGCTTGGGTGAGGCTTCAGCCATGTCAGGTTACTCACCCTTCTAGACCATGCACCTTCTGGCCTCCTGCTGTTGAAGCACCTTTCTCGTCCTGTGAGCTGCTTCTTCTTGTAGACCCAGCGCCCCAGTCAGCAGCCCCCAAGGAGGTGAACTGCTCTGGCAGAGACAACAGCTCCGTCTGTGTGCGCCTGCCTCTGCGACAGCGGCCGTGTTGTATTCTATGTGCTTTTTTACACATCAGTTTCCCCAGCAGCCTGTGACCTCTAATTCATCTTTGTATTCTAGACTCTTACACGGCGCTGGGCACATGGTGGGGGCTTGATGAATATTTGTGGAATTGACTGGAATATAAAACCACCCAGAAATAATTATTTAATCATCATATTTAAATTACTGTGTCTGGAGCCTGCATAATGCATCGTGTTTTGCAGGAGGCTTTTGTTTAGTCTTGGTGTCTAGACCAGACTCTTTTAACTGTGTGCATATGGCGACTGAGCCAATTTCAATTCAAATGTACACAAATACTCATATTTCTCAAGCACAAGGCAGAATCTTTGTTTTCTTATTTCTTTCCTTTCCTCCCCCCCGGTCGCAAAACACATCTTTTCTAGCTCCTGGTGAACTTGACAACCCTTCCTCAGGTAGATGAAATGGCTCACTAAATGCTCTATAAGGAGGGGCGTGAGGTTTGGGGTAAGGATCAGATGAGACCAGTTTCTACCTGTGAAAACCTAGACTTATTTTGTTTTTGACTACGCTCATAGCTTTCAAGATCTCAGTGCCCCAACCAGGGATTGAACCCAGGTTACGTCAGTGAAAGCCTGAAATCCTAACTACTAGATCATCAGGGAACTCCCGAAAGCCTAGACTTTGATCTCCTTTCTTCAGACCCTCATTGGACTGGCAACCAGTGATGCATGGGTGAAGATAAAACCATGTTTGAGAAATCTTCAGTTTATGAGAAAGGTCGTTCTGTCATCATTCCCTGGGGAATCTGTTACAGGAAGGTGGGGAGGAAGAGAAGAGAGTGCTTATTTGGTGAGAACTTCTGTCCGTAAAAGGTCCCAGGTTTCCAAAATGTCAGCCCCATGTCCCAAGCAGCGTCAGCACTGCAGTGTAATTTATGCTGCAGAGGTCCCCATGATTCAGGTCTAGGCTAAGGCTAGACTTTATTGCATCCTTCCTGGGCCCCGCATCTTCCCTCCCTCACTTGCTGGTTTCTCCTGAGAGCTTTCCTTCAAGGCATCGTACATCTGGGTCCCTGTCTCAGGCTCCGTTTTCGGGGGGCTCACCCCAAGGTGCCTTTTCTGTGCCAGGTGCCTCATAGCCATGCCCCGAGGAGGGACTGCCCACACTGCTCCCTGGCCTGCGAGGAGGCCTTCTGCACCCTGTCTATGGTTGGCAACCTGGTTGGCCAGAGCTTAATGTGCCTTGGTCCACATCTTGCCAGTGAGTGATGTCACTGCCTGTTCGTGAGCCAGATCTCTGCCCCTCTTGCCACTGAGAAGGCCATCTCAGTTCACTTGGCAGGTGCGGTCCCTGGGCTCTGGGTCTGCTCTGACGACCTTGCCACATGGCTTTCTTCCCGTGGGAGAGCCTGCCTATCCCAAGACTTAGATTTGGAGGCGAGCAATAGGAGGCCTTGGTCACACCTTGGGGCTTGCCTGTGCTTTCCTCGAGACCCTTGCTTTCATTCATTGTGCATGTGCCTGGCCATTAATAAAGCCAGGTTGCTGTTGTTTAGTCACTAAGTCATGTCCGAATCTTTTGCAACCCCATCACTATAGCCCAGCAGACTCCTCTGTCCATGAGATTTCCCAGGCAAGAATACCGGAGTGGTTTGCCATTTCCTTCTCCAGGGGATCGAACCTGTGTTTCCTGCTTGGCAAGCAGATTTTTTACCACTGAGCGGGGATCGAACCTGTGTTTCCTGCTTGGCAAGCAGATTCTTTACCACTGAGCCACCAGGCAAGTCCTGACAAAGCCGGGTCTCTGTTCCTTTTCTGTCCTTGGATCCTTAAGTGACTGGTTCCTCGGCACAAACCCAGAGGGGAACAGCAATGAGTGGGAGAGGTTAAGCACCAAGCCCTGCAAACTAAATATCATGATTGCCCTTTGACTAATGACTAGAAAGCCTGACTAAGCAAAGCTTAGGATGTGTAGATAGCCCAAGGATGCATTAGTGTTTTCTGAGCTGGCATTTGAACCTTGGATTGTCTGGCTCCAAAGCTCAGTCTTTTTCATCCACACCAGAGGTTGACAAGCTGCAGATGATTTCCTGCCCACAGCCAGTTTTTGTAAATAAAGTTTTATTAGAACACAGTTATGCTCATCTGCTTACGTTATGCTATGACTGCTCATATGCTACAGTGACAGCTGAGTAGGTGCAATAGAGACCGAATGGCTCCAAAGCCTGGAGCCATTTGCTACCTGGACCATTACAGAAGACGTTTTCTGACTTCTGGTATAGACCCTACTTCACTAAGAAGTGTTCTTTTTATAGTTCAGGGACCCCAAGACATTGAGGGGTGGAAAAATACCTGGGCTTAACATCAGAAGATCTGGGTACAAATTCTGGCCAAGCGACTCTAAACAAGTTCATGGACCCTCCCTTTGTCTTAGTCATAAGGACTTCCCCAGTGGTCCAGTGGTTAAGAATTCACCTTCCAATTCAAGGGATGCGGGTTCGATCCCTGGTCAGGGAACTTAGATCCCTCGTGCTGTGGGGCAGCTAAGCCTATGAGCCACACCTACTGAGCCCAAGCACTTCCTACGTGCTAAGTTTGTGTGTATGTACGTAACCTCTTTTTGGTCCTTACAAATGTCTGGCTCATGGTAGACATTCAGTAAGCTGTTGAATGAATAGGGTAGGTAGTGTTACTCTCACTTCTTGCATGAGGAAATTGAGGCTCAGAAAAGGAAGACAAATTACTCAGGGCTCGGCTGCCTGTCATGGTAGAAGCTGTTGGGTTTGGGACAGGCGGAAGGCAGGAAGGGTTATGAAAGGTCGTGTCTTCCTGCTGAGAACAGAGCTTTTCTCCTTCTGGGAAGACCTGTGGTGTTTGGGACTGGTTTCTTCTAGAGGTAGCAAAGATTGCGTCCTCTCGGCTTCTTCTCCTTGGAAATTCTACAGATGAATCAGGCTCTGTTCTATCCCCTTCGGTCTCCCCGACATGATCTAGTGACTGGGATTGTCAGCAAACCTGTCATCTTCTTGCTGATGTGCACCCATAAAACAAAGATCAGCTGCTTCAGAAAAGTGAACACTTGGGAGTCATCATTACGGGAATCACTTGTAGCTTGGGTTCATTTGAATGAGATTCGGCCATCCAGGAGCCAGACAGCATGTTTGAAAACATTTCTAACTGTGGCACAGGCGATTTTAGTCATGCAAGAAGATGTGGAGTGGTCACTTTGCCTGCACGGGGCAGATAAAACTACCTGTAACCACCAGCTGCCCCTTCACTACGTGGACAAGTAGGGATGGAATGACAGAATTCCTGAAAACTGCGTAGGGATTTTATAGCTTCCATGAGGAAAGAATTTCAGTTCTATGAAAAGGGAAATGAATGAATGGAGTTGATTTGGGAGAAAATCACTGGCTTAGTTTGGGTTTCCTTGGAAGCTTACTCTGAGACACAGATTGGAAAGCAAGTGCTCCGTTTGGGATGGGATTCCAGGAGACACTGGAAGGAAACACTGGGAATTGTCGAGTCAGGAAAGGGAAGGAAAACTATACAGGATGCATTTTCAAGCCGATAATCACTGTGGGCAAATGAAGATTAACTCCACTGGGGAACCCTGGGAGCCAGAACGCAAACACACGCAGTCTTGCCCCTCAATAGGAAGAGGGAGCTAAACATTTAAACATCAGCTCCCACCAGGTGGCGCTAGTGGTAAAGATTCCGCCTGCCAAAGCAGGTGATGAGAGAGATGTGGGTTCCATCCCTGGATGGGGAAGATCCCCTGGAATAGGAAATGGCAACCGGCTCCGGCATTCTTGCCTGAAAAATCCCACGAGCAGAGGAACCTGTTGGGCTTCGCTACAGTCTATGGGGTGGCAAAAGATTGGGCATGACTTATCAAACACACTGCATCACAGCACCCACTTGTCACTAGGGGTATCCAGTGTTCTTTAGTTGGCTTTGCTGGTGGAAGCCAGAGACAGAAGTTGACTGATGTGCCCTGAAATGGTGAGGGTCAAGAAAATACGGGTGGGGCACCTACAAAATCTGCTACAAGCTCCCAGTCTGATATCAGACGACCAGGATTCAGGCCTCAGGTTTGAGAGTCTTCTATTTGCTGTGTGACCTTGGGCAAATTACTTAACTGCTCGAGTCTTATCGGTTGGATAAGAAATATGATGGTACAGACCCTACTAGGTGATCATGAAGATGAAAAGAGAGAGGCAGGACTTTCCTTGCGGGCCAGTGGTCAAGAGTTCGCCTGCCAATGCAGGGGACACCAGTTCTGTGCCTAGTCTGAGAAGATCCTGCCTGCTGTGGAGCAGCTGAGCCTGTGTGCCACAACCGCTGAGCCCAAGCTCTAGAGCCTGTGCTCCACAACAAGGGAAACCACCGCCACGAGAAGCCAGAGGCCCACAACTAGAGAGTAACCCCCACTCACCACAACCAGAGAATGCCCGTGCACAGCAATGAAGACCCAGTGCAGCCAATAAGTGAATATATGTATATATCAAAAAGAGAGGCATGCAAGACACCTCTAGGGTACCTGGCACTAGGCAAACATTCAATCGATTTTAGCTATTCTTGTTAATAACTAGTATATTTATCCTACTGAAATTGAATGGGGAACATTCAGACATAGAAGACATTATGGGGGAAAAGGGACACGAAGTAGTGACCCAAGGTTATGACCAATAGCTGCGTGATGTGGAATGAAATAATTCATAAATAAAGCCCTAGGGGGCCAGTCCTTATGGCGGTGGGATGTTTTGAGAATGGCAGACAAGAAGTAGCCATGGAAGAAAAGACATTGGAGTCAGGCCACATTTAGTTCAAATGGATTCTTTCTCCTGCTTAAAATGTGGAGCTCTATAAGCCCCTTCTGGTGACAGGGAGTATGGGGTCCCACTTCATGGAGCCATGGAGAAAGTAGGGATAGAATTTGCAGTAGCCATTGGAACACAGAAGCCATTCTACTCAAGAACTTCAAAGATAACGAGGTTAAACTTCAAAGCTAACAGTTTGTCAGCCACAGACAGCATTGTGGATGTAGTGTCCCTTTGGCACAAACACAGGGACGCTGAAGCTGTCTCTCAGACCCTAACCTGTCTGTTAGGAGGATCTTCTGTACAGTTAATGATGCCTAAGTACCTAGAATCAAAAGCTTCTGCATCCACAAACTGAAGTTGCAGTAGCAGCAAATGACCAGTGTACCATAGAGCCTGATGCCCAAGGTGATGGGAATCGGCTGGGATGCAGGTTGTAACCATGACAACAACAGGTAACACTTGTTGAGAGTTTTCTATGTGCCAAGCCACGTGCAGAACCCACCACAAGATGATGTCATTTTCCTATGACAGTAGTCAGATAGGTGTCTGTGCCATGCAGCTGCAAACCCTCTTTCCATCGTGCTTATTAAAATAACTTCTCTGCGACCCAACTTCTCTGCTGCTTTCCCAGCAGCCTTTTCTAGCCTGGCCTTTCATCACCTACCCACCCAGGTGTGTTCTGAGTTGCTGGGCTGGTGATGGAGGAGGAGTTCTCTTCCCCGAAGAGCAAACGTGCCACACTGGGGGAGAACCACCGGCTCACTGTCACTAGCGAAGAAGAGGCAGGGGGAGGGCCCTTTTGTCTCTGGGTTCCGCAACCCTCCTAGTGGGTAGCAGACAGCAGCATAATGGCCAGCCGGTGTGACACTGTGCAAATTGCCTTGTAAATAAGTTGTAATGCACAGGCAACAGGGAGAGGCCATAGCTCATGGATAAATGACTCCCTGCCATTTTGGAGTAATAAACCACGGCTAATCTGGACCTCTCTGTGGGGATTCATTAAGTGCTATGGGTTTCCTGCGTGCAGCCCTGCTGGGACGTGGGCACTTCACTTGGCACTTCTTTCTGCACTGTGGTGGGGGCAACACTCTGAGCAGGGCCTTGGAGGGGAAAGTAAATACCTCTTACAAACAAGCCAGGATGAGCCCTGCAGGAACAATATATTTTCTCTGGAGAACTTGCTTTTTGAGGAAGTCTCTCTGTGGGGTAGGGAAAAAATATGTAATAATGATAATGATAACAATAATAGCTAACACTTGTTGGGTGCTTGCTCTGTGCCAGACACCATACTTTTAGTCTTTCCATGCATTATCTCGTGTAATTCCCACAAAAATCCCATTAAGTAGATACTGTTATTATTAGTCTTATTTATTTATTTATTGGGCTGCTCTGGGTTTTAGTTGTAGCATATATGGGATCTAGTTCCCTGACCAGGGATCATACCTGGGCCCTCTGCATTGGGAGTGTAGAGTCTTAACCACTGGACCACCAGGGAAGTCATTATTAGTCTTATTTTTAATAGAGGAAGAAACTAAGGCTCACAGAAATTTTGTTACTTGCTTTGGGTTAACATAGCCAATATATGATGAGTGTATTTCTCAGCTTTTGTTACATTGCGGTAAGAAATGAGCCTGAAATCTCTGGTTTAAAATAATTAAGGTTTGCTTATTCACTCCTATCTCATGCCACTCATGGACCAGCTGCCCTACACTAGCTTTATAGCAGGATCCAGGAGTAGTCCTGTCTGAGACATGCTATTACCACGGGAGAATAAGAAAAAAGCAAGAAGGCTGGTGTAGCCCGCCATGGCTGTTAAAGTTTCTGTTCAGCGTTGGCACATGTCACTTCTGCTCAGATTTTATTGGCCAGGAGGTCCATGGTCAAGCCTTCTTTCAGTGAGACAGGGAATTTTACTTCTCCTACACAGAAGTACTGCAGTCGGTGACAATGGGGAGAGAGATTTAATTCTCTTACAGGCAAGGTAGAGAAAGGACAGTAATGTAATCTACACAGGTGATTGAACCCAGACCTTTGTGATTCTATACTTTGTGCTCGTAACCTCTGCCTTTGGGCTTCCCTGGTGGTCCAGGTGCTAAGAATCCACTCGCCAACGCAGGGGACATGGGTTTAATCCCTGGTCTGGGGAGATGCCACATGCCGCAGAGCAACTAAGCCCATGCGCCACAGCTACTGAAGCCCAGGCCCTAGAGCCCGGGCTCTGCAACAAGAGAAGCCACTGCAATGAGAAGGCTGTGCGCCACAACTAGAGAGTGGCTCCCGTTCACCGCAGCTGGAGAAAAGCAGTGAAGGCCCCGTGCAGTGCTCCCCACCCCCCACCCCTAAGTTTGGGTCATGGCTCTACACTGAGAAGCTGTGTGACCCAGGGCAAATCTCTTCCCCTCTCTGGGCCCTAGCATCCCCATCTTAGTTAGATACACCTTGAAGCAGACCCAGAGACAAAGATCTGAGTGCCTATAGTTTATCTGGGAGGTGATTCCCGTGAAGCCCTAATAAGGATTGGGAACGTAAACTGTAAAAAGGTAGGAATTTAATAAAGTGTGTAATATCAAGTGGGTTATCCTCAGAGCAACTGGGGAACAATGCTGCTGAAAAACACTGGGGGAAACACATCTGTTTATCTCCCTCGAGGGGATGAGGCAGCTGGGATATTTATTCCCAACTTCCAGGCCTTCCTTGGTAGAGGGCTCTTTCTGGGGGCACTGACTCTTCTGCAGCCAGAAAAAAGCCTTTGGGCAGAGTTCTGTGTTTGTGATAGGCATCCCTTGGGCAGCAGAGACGAGCTAAAGACCCCGTCTCTGCAGTGAGCAGTGTTGACTAGAGAAGATTGAAGGCCCTTTACTTTTTGTCACCTGTGCCTACAGTCCTGCCTGGCACTGGGCCAGCACGTTTGTTGTCGAGTTGAGTCTGGGGGTGGCTAAAGGGCGTTTGCATTTCCCCTGCACCCCGCTGTGAAGCCTGGTGACCCATTACTAGCTCCTCCTCTTTCCCTTTCCACAGCAAACCCTCTTTGTTTTGCAGGTGGGTCTGTTGTCTCCTGACCTTCATGACCCCGGCTCTTCCCCAGGGCACTCCTGCTTTCTGCTTGAGTGGGCGGCAGTGGAAGGAGGGGCTCTTTTCCCCACAGACCATGCTTTCCGTGGCCGCAGGAGGCAGCATCAGTGGTATCCTGGTTTCCCTCTGGCACTTGCATACCACGCTCTTCCTTTCAACGCAAAATGCCCCTTTGCTTTGAAGCCCTTGCCGTGGCCATCTGGCACCCCCTTTGCTGAGATGACGCTCTTTTATGCACTATTCACCATCCTCCCCCAACTTCACCCAAGCTCCATCCTCTGAAGGCTGGCTCCCAGTCTGCCCTCCGCTCTGAGCATCACCCCGGGGCCTCTTCTTGTCTATGAGGTTAATGCACCTAGAGATCTTGCACTGATGTTTCTGCCTAGTTCAGGTCCCTTATATCTTCCTCCAGGACAACAGAAGCAGCTTCTTTACCAGTCTCCTCCTGCATTTCTTCCATCAACCCCCTCAATTTCTGTCTTCCTGTTCATCCATACATTGGCCAAAGCATCATCTCTGAAACAGGAGTGGGTAGAGAAACAGTGAAGTGTAGTGGTAAAGAATGGGGACTCCAGAGACAGGCTGTCTGGGTTGAAATCCTGTTGTTGTTACTGTTGTTTAATTGCTAAGTCGTGTCCGATTCTTTGCAACCCCATGAACTGCAGCATGCCAGGCTTCTGTGTCCTTCACTGTCTCCCAGAGTTTGCTCATACTCATGTCTAATGTGTTGATGATGCCATCCAACTGTGTTGCCCCTTCTCCTCCTGCTCTCAGTCTTTCCCAGCATCAGGGTCTTTTCCAAGGAGTTGGCTCTTCGCATCAGGTGGCCAGCATATCGGAGCTTCAGCATCAGTCCTTTCAATGAATATTCAGGGTTGATTTCCTTTAGGATTGACTGATTGATCTCCTTGCAGTCCATGTCTCAAGAGTCTTCTCCAGCACCACAGTTCAGAGGCATCAGTTGTTTGATGCTCAGCCTTCTTTATGGTCCAACTCTCACATTCATACATCACTACTAGAAAAATCCTGTGTCTTACTTATTAACGGTGACAACTTGAACAAGCGACTTACCCACTCTGTGCCTCCATTTCCTCATCTGCTAGGTGCACCTACCTCATAGGGTCATTGCCGTGATTAAATGAGTTAACATCTATGACGTGCTCAGGACACCACCTGACACATGGTGCTGACTGAATGACTGTTTGTTAAGTAAGTTGAATCCAGTGATGATGTCTTCTCCCTGCCCAGTCACACAGGGCAGAATTTGAGCTGATCTATCTGGCACATGAGGCCCTGGGTCACTGGCTAAGATGGTGGAAACTTCAAACCTCCAAGCCATGTCACCTGGGTTCAAGTCCCAGCACTGCCTCTTCTTAGTAATATACCTTTGAGCAAGTAATTAAACCTTTCTGTGCTTCATTTTCCTACCTGTAAAATGGGCTTGTCCCTACGTCATAGGTTGTTATGGGGATCCAGCCAAGCTGGAGTGTGTTAAAGTACAAGAGCAGCGCCACTTGATATGTATGGTTTTTCCAGTGGTCATGTGCAGATGTGAGAGGTGGACTATAAAGAAGGCTGAGTGCCAAAGAATTGATACTTTTGAACCCTGGTGCTGGGGAAGACTCTTGAGAGTCCCTTGGACTGCAAGGAGATCAAACCAGTCAATCCTAAAGGAAGTCAGTCCTGAATATTCATTGGAAGGACTGATGATGAAGCCGAAGCTCCAATACTTTGGCTACCTGAAGCGAAGAACTGACTCATTAGAAAAGTCCCTGATGCTGGGAAAGACTGAAGGCAGGAGGAGAAGGGGGATGACAGAGGATGAAATGGTTGGATGGCATCACCGACGCGATGGACATGAGTTTGAGCAAGCTCCGGGAGATAGTGAAGGACAGGGAAGCCTGGTGTGCTACAGTCCATAGGGTTGCAAAGAGTCAGACACGACTGAGTGACTTGAACAACAACTCAGTAAGTATGACGTCAGTGTTTTTCTTCTTCCTCTGGAGTGTGGCTGGCCTGGGGCCCTCACACGAGGCTGACAGTCCCAGAACATCTAACCAGGCTGGGCGTCTTGCTCCTTGTCGGGGAGTGCCGTGCAGTTCTAGGCTAGTCTCAGTGAGTTCCTGTCTTTGTTCTTTGAAGGGCTGGCTCTGCAGGAGAAATGTCCTTGGGTAAGAAGCAGGCCTGTTAACTCCATCCCCCAGACACACACACACACACACACACACACACACACATGCACACACACACAGAAGCCTGCCCATCCTCTTCAAGGCTCTCTCCAAGCCCTTCACTCCTTGTTCAGCCTCATCAGTGCTTCATTATAAAATCCTCTCCCAGTTCTCTGTCCAAAGGTCAGCATAATTATAATCACTGCAGCAATCAGGTCCAATTTCTCACCCCCCAGCGACGAGAGTGCCGTAACGGCCTAAGAGGTCTGGTTCTTCGGAGCCTGCCTGTCCTCGCTCTCCACTCTGGGCACAGCAAGGGCCCTCCCTGACCACCCCCTACTCCACATACACACACGGATGGTGGTGGTCAGGGGCTTGGCCCTGCACTCCCGAGGCACCCTTTTTATTCAAACCGCCTCTGTCTGAAACCCCCTGTCCCTAGGGTGCTCTCTGCCCCTGGGTGGGCCCGGCAGAGGAATGTCGACCAGTGTCACACCAGGCAGGGATGACAGTTCTTCTCGCGTCCTCCTGTGAGGCCCTGTCTACCGCTGTTCCTGACGAGAGTTCGGGTTGAGTAAGGGAGGAAACTCCACACAGGGCCACTGACAGCCAGGGTCTCCCTGGTGGCAGGGTGGAGGTGAGATTCTCATGGCAGGCGAACAAGTTCTGCCTTCATGCCACAGAGTCGGGCAGGCCAACCCTGCCCGGGATTCTGCAGCTGGGCTCTGATCTCCAGGGGCTTCACACCTTGAAATGCTTTGCCTGTTGAACCGTGTCCCCACCATTCCAAATTCATATGTTGAAGTCTTGATTGCTAGTACCTCCAAATGTGGTTATGTTTGGAGATGAGGGCCTTTTAAGAGGTGAGTGTGTTAAAATGTGGTTCGCGAGGGTGGGTCCTAATGCAAAGACTGTCGCCTTTATAAGAGGAGATCATGGCACAGATGTGCCCAGAGGGGAGCACAGGTGAAGACACCTGCAAGGCAAGGACTGAGACCTCAGAAGGGATCAAACGCACAGCACCTTGGTCTCAGAGTTCTAATGTCCAGAAATAGTCGAAAATAAATTTCTATAGTTGAAGCCACCAAGTCTGTGGGACTTTGTAACGGCAGCCCAAATCCCGATCCTTTATTTCCCTGGGGGCAGGTGGGGAACCCACATGAGTCAGCCCCTCAGGATGCTCATTTAGGAGCCAAAGGGCCACGGGATTTAAGTTTTGGCTGAGGAGAGATTTTTCTAGTGGCTGCAATACCCCAACCCTACTTGTGATGGAGGGTATCTGGGAGGCAAGATGAGCCATTTCTTGCTTGTGCTGCTGGTTGGTAATTATTCTGTACTACATATTTTCTTGGACATGAATCTGAACAATTTCTGGGAGATAGTGAAGGACAGGGGACCCTGGCTTACTGCAGTCCATAGGGTCGCAAAGAGTTGGACACAACTTACTGACCGAACAACATGAGTTTATAAATAAAGAAGTTTATTTATAAAATAAATAAGTTTATAAAATAAATAAGTTTATTTTTTCTGTGCAGGGTGCTGTGCCCATCTTTTCATGGTCGTCGTCTGTTTTGTCTTAACAGCAATCCAGTGAGGCAGACTTTATTCCGAGTCCCATTTCTTGAGCATTTCAAAGATATTTATTTATTTTATTTTTGTCTGTGTCGGGCCTTAGTTGCGGCACGGGGATCTTCGTTGCCGTGCACTTGCTTAGTTGCCCCGTGACACATAGTATCTTAGTTCCCTGCCCAGGGATCGAACCTGAGTCCCCTACATTGGAAGGGGAATGAATTCTTAACCACTGGACCACCAGGGAAGTCCCTCGAGTCTTGTGTTTTTTTTGAGGAGAAGGAAATTAAACCTCCTCAAAGGAGGAAAAGAGGTTAAGATGCTGGAGAGCTCATATCTAGGGAGTACAGGGCTGGTATTTGAACACAGGTTTGTCTGAGGCCAGAGTCCTGGCTGATCAGGAACTATGTTCCTGGGACTTTGAGAAGTCTTAGCCCTCACTCCTGCTCTCCACACACAAAACTCCCTTCAGGTGTCCTGTCTGTGTTAATTTTGCTTTTATTTCCTGGGACCACCAAGAGAAAGGGCCACTTACTGGCTCTAATGCTCTGGTCTTTTTGTAGACCATCCTTATGGGAAGAGAAAGTGATAGTCACTCAGTGGCGTCCGACTCTTTGAGACCGACCCCACGGATTGTAGCTGCCTACCCCTCTGTCCATGGGGTTCTCTGGGCAAGAATACTGAAGTGGGTTGCCCTTTCCTTCTCTGGGGGATCTTCCCGACTCAGGGATTGAAGCCAGGTCTCCTGCATTGCAGGCAGTCTCTTTACCGAGTGAGCCATCAGGGAAGACCCATCCTTATGGGAGGCATCCTTTAAGATGCTGCCCGAGGATCTCTGCCTCCAGGTGTTCACGTCCTTGTGTGGTTCCCTCCCGCCTGCTGAGTGTGGGCCAGACCTATAACCTACTGACTCACGTCAGGTAACAAACAGCATGTAGCAAAAGAGATGGCCTGTCACTTCTGAGATCACGATATAAAATGACTGTGCCAGGGACTTCCCTGGTGGTCCAGTGGTTAGGACTCCAAGTTTCCATTCACGGGAGAATGGGTTTGATCCCTGGACGGGGAACTAAGATCCCACATGTCGTGTGGAGTGGTCAAAAAATAAAAATAAAATAAAAAGAGTGAGGTAACTGTTGCTGAGCACTGTGATGTACTAAACTTTTCACTTAGGTTACCTTCTTTATTTCTCATGCACAACTCTGCGCAGTATTCCCACCTATGTGAAAGTGAAGTGAAGTCGCTCAGTCGTGTCCGACTCCTTGTGACCCCATGGACTGGGGCCTACCAGGCTCCTCTGTCCATGGGATTTTCCAGGCAATAGTACTAGAGTGGATTGCCATTTCCTTCTCCAGTGGATCTTCCCTACCCAGGGATCGAACGCAGGTCTCCCGCATTGTAGACAGTCGCTTTACCGTCTGAGCCACCAGGGAGGTCTACACCCTATGTATGTGTGTACCACCTATACAGGTGTGAAGGATAAAGGGAGAAATCCCAGTAAGCGATACATGGTTTTTTTTAAATAAAGGCTGTGACTTTTGGATGCTTGCTTTCTCTTGCTTGCTCCGAGGGAAGCCAGCTACCATGTTCTGTCCCAAGGAGAGACCCACATTCAAGGAGCTGAGGGAGGCCTCTAGCCAGTGGGCAGTTGAGGGAGCGTGAAAATGGTTCCTCTTGCACTGGAGCCTTCAGGTGAGGTGATGACCTGCGGAGGCATTTTGATCGCAGCCTTGTGAGAGGACCTGAAAAGACCCAGCTATAACAGTGTCAGATTTTATTTTTTTGGGTTCCAAAATCACAGCAGATGGTGATTGCAGCCATGAAATTAAAAGATGCTTACTCCTTGGAAGGAAAGTTATGACCAACCTAGATAGCATATTGAAAAGCAGAGATATTACTTTGCCAACAAAGGTCCATTTAGTCAAGGCTATGGTTTTTCCAGTGGTCATGTATGGATGTGAGAGTTGGAGTGTGAAGAAAGCTGAGTGCCGAAAAATTGATGCTTTTGAACTGTGGTGTTGAAGAAGACTCTTGAGAGTCCCTTGGACTGCAAGGAGATCCAACCAGTCCATTCTAAAGGAGATCAGTCCTGGGTGTTCATTGCAAGGACTGATGCTAAAGCTGAAACTCCAATACTTTGGCCACCTCATGTGAAGAGTTGAGTCATTGGAAAAGACTCTGATGCTGAGAGGGATTGGGGGCAGGAGGAGAAGGGGACGACAGAGGATGAGATGGCTGGATGGCATGACCGACTCGATGGACATGAATTTGAGTAAACTCTGGGAGTTGGTGATGGACAAGGAGGCCTGGCGTGCTGCGATTGATGGGGTCACAAAGAGTCGGACATGACTGAGTGACTGAACTGAGCTGAGCTGATGCCACATCCTGGCTCCTGCCCCGCAGTGATTGTAACATAATAGAGCTGCTGCCTGTTGTTGCAGCAATAGTTAACAAATATACATCCCTTCCTTCAGCTCTCCTAATGGGACTGAAGAAGGTGCAGTTCTTTGTTTTTTTTGTCTTTCTTTTAAGAGGTTTTTTGTTTTTGTCTTTATTTCATTTGTTACTGTATTGCCTCTGTTTTATGTTTTGGTTTTCTGGCCGTGAGGCATGTAGAATCTTAGCTCCCTGACCAGGGATCGAAACTGCACTCCCTGCATTGGAAGGTGAAGTCTTAACTACTGGCCTGTCAGGGAAGTCCCACTGTTTTTTTTTTAAACACCCACTAAGTTTGGGCTCTCTTATCATGGGGGTGGCCTGGAGCTGTGCAGGGTGTCTGCTGCCTAGCCCACCACAGCTGGCCAGAGTGGCTGAGGGGTACGGGAAAAGGACTCAACGCCTGTCCTTCTGTGGTGATCCACCTAGTCCTGGTCTCAAGTCCTTCCCCTCCGCTTTCTCCACTGCCTCACCCTGGCAGTCTGTCCTGCTCATACGAATGCCCACTTTGTTGTTGTTGTTGGCGGTGAGGTACATTAGCAGGGAGTTAGCAGAACCCAACAGAGCTAGCGGTGGAGGGGTAAACAGCACGGGTGAGCTCCCCTAAAGGGGCAGCCTCATCGAAACCCTGGGAGATGCTGGGGGCCTCCGCTGGGTCTCCCAGGAGCCTGTGTATTTGCGTGTGACCTGGTGGTCACGGCACAGGTGGCCCCTGCGCTATGTGAGGAAAGTGCTATACTGGTGACTAGCCTTGTAGAATAGCTTCCATACCCCCGGCTCTGCTGCTGTGTGGCTTCTAAGCCAAGGGCAGAGGTCAGTGTCAGTGGCTTTGCCAGGCGTGGACATCGCTCTAGCAGACCCCGCTCGGCAGCTAGAGACAGAGCTAAGCCAGGAGGTAGCCGCGATGACTGGATATATTTCTCAGGGACACCCCTAATACAGAGGAGATCTTGAGGGCTTAAATGTCCTTTGGTAGTGTATACAGTCAAAGCAAGAGAAATACCCCAGGTGGTGAGACTGTGACCCACTTTTACAACCAGACTGGTGTGGCCTAGAGTTTTGGTAAATATTAAATGTTTGTAAAGACAGCTCACTGACCATTTGCTATGAATGTAGTGCGATCAGGCAATGTGTTACTACTTGGCACTAAGACATTTAATCCTCATAACAAACTCTACACAGGAGGGCTCTTCTCAATCTCCTTTAAAGAGGTTTAGAGAGTTAAAGTAACTTGTACAAGGTCACTGACCCAGGAAGTGAGAACATGTCCCAATAAACCCGATGTCTGGCTTGAAAGTCCATGTGCACAACGGCTTGGCAGCCATCTATCCATCCCCAGGAAGACTGACAGCTGGAAGCAGTGTGTGCATAGACTCATGGTTTGAATGGTAGTAATACACCTACTATGTGCCAGCATTGTGCAGTTCACATAGTTCATTTAATCATTAAATAAGGCTCGAGGTAGTTAGCAATAGCTGCCTTTTGCAGATAAAGAAACTAACACAGAAAGTTCAGGTCATTTGGTCATAGTAGCACACTAATGTACAGCTTGGGTTCATATTCAGGCTGTTTGGCATAAAACCCCTCTCTCTTTCCAGCCTCATGTTAGAGGAAACAGCAGGGAATCTATGGAGAGGTTTGTTGTGAGCCTCAAATCACCTGACTGATTGCATTTGGCTTTCCAGAAGCACCTTGGGGGTGCACCAAGGCAGGGTCCAGGCATCATGCCCATGGTGTGGATAGGAGGCTTCCCTGAGCACGAACACCCTGCCCACTTGTGGGAGGGCTGAGCTGGTTCCGTTTCCTCTTTATTGATGCAGAGTGAATTGAAGGTTATTGCAATGAATAATAAATGAGCTATCATAGCAGAGCCGATTATTCCAAAGTGTTACCGATGTTTGTGTTGATAAAAATGAATAAATGGCTGAGAGTTTGCAGGGAATGGAAGAGAAAAGACATAAAGGGGAAATTCATATGTGTGCCTCTGCTAGTTAGAAACAATGAGTCTTGAAACAGAGGCAGTCAGAGAATGGGATGAAGCAGCTCTGTGATTTGTTACATAGGGAAAACAGTGACAGAATCTTTCATCTCTGACCATGTTGGCTGCAAAGAGGTAATAGACATTGGCTTCGAGCAGTGGAGATAAGAGACCAAGAGAAAAATAAAGTTCAGAACAGTGAATATGAGAGCCAAATCGTTGCTTGGTTTTTCTTACTGGGAGACAAGATGCAGAGGAAGGCGCAGCCATTTCAGGGTTCTCTGCAGATAGAGGAGAGGACCTTACTGGTCTCAGATGTAGGGGAGGGTTACTCCCTGGATCAGAGCCAAGGTCAGATGCAGGAGGATTATGCAAAGCCAGATTCAGTGGAGGGGATCATAGAGTTGCTTCTTCATGCTCATGGCTCTAATCCAGCTATTTGCAGCCTCTTCCTGCTTTTTTTTTTCTTGCTGAGATAGATTCCCAGATTCAGTTCCTGAAAAACTGGCCACAACTATTCCTCTTTCTTTCCTACTCAAAAGGCAAGCCATAATCCAGAAGAGTGAGAATGATGCTATGTCCATGGTACGCAAACTGTGTGCCAGGGTGCTACAGAGCACCACAGCAAACTCGGGAGAGGGTGTACCTTGGGATATTTTAAATGTTTTGAGGGAAATTTGACATCCTCGGGACATCATGCTAACCACCAGCTCAAGGAGACCCACAGTTTCAATGTTAGTTCGTGCTACATTCCTTTCCATGACATCATATCTTTGCAAAGCTGGGTTTTCCGCTGCTGTGATTAAAAATCAAATATGATGTGTAGCGAGCAGTGAGGATTGTGGCCTCCAGTCAGATTCATAAATTTGAGAAGTTGTGCAGTGCTCAACAGCTACACATGTTCCATTACTAAGTGAAGTTACTTGAGAATGAAGCACAAAAAAATGCATTTTTTCTATCAATTTATGTACAATAAAAAATTAGTTACTAACTTAGGACATAAAATCTTATTAAGTTTGGCCCTAACAATTAAATAAATAATTGTTAGGCATTTTTATTAGCCTAGTGCTCCCATGAAAAAATTACAGAATTAAAGATTCTGTTGGCAACAAAAATTTTGGGAAATTCTGTGTCAAGTTATCGATCAAGTCTTAGCGGGAAGCCAATGGCACATTCTAACTTGGTAATTTGAAGAGAATGTAAGAAAAGAGCTCATTCCAGAGGTGTGGGCAATGCGTAGAGAAATCAGAAGGAATAGGCAGTATTCTGAGGTCACAAAGGGGGAGGAGGGTTGTCCCCTGGCGGTCCGGTTGTTAGGACTCTGTGCATCCACTGCTGTGGGCATGGGTCAATCCCTAGTCTGGGAACGAATATCACACACTGTGCAGTGTGGCCAAGATAAAAAAAAAAAGAAAAAAGAAAGGAAGAAAGGGAGAGGAGGATGGGGAAATTGAGAGGAAGGAGGGAGGGACTGGGTATCACAGCTGCAGATAGAGAGGGTTGTTGGGAGAGGCACACCTGCAAATGATGTGCTCAGTTTCAGCTGTCTGCATGGAGGGACCTGGGAAAAGAAATGTCCTTTCCTCACCCTTACCCATCCCTCCCAATTCCCGCAGGTGCTCCCCACTGGCCACACGCAACCAGTAGTCAGGGGACAAGGGCACCTCTTCATAGCACCATAGAAATCACAGAAGGAGGTGGCAGAAGGTAGAGACTAGCGGTGAGGGGCACATAGGAGCCGTCTGATATGTGCTATTATGGGGCAAAATTGGAAACTGCTCTTTAAAAAAATTAAAAAAAAAATATTTGGCTGCACCAGGTCTTAGCTGCAGCACGCAGAATCTTTGATCTTTGTTCTATCATGCAGGATCTTTAGTTGAGGCATGTGAACTCTTTCTTAGTCGCAGCATGTTGGATCTAGTTTCCTGACCAGGGATAGAACATGGGCCTCCTGCATTGAGAGCATGGAGTCTTAGCCACTGGATCATCAGGGAAGTCCCAAGTTGCTCTTGTTTATACAAATATAAAGATTCCTTCTCAAAATTGTGGAATTCATTAGAACTACAATGAGCATTTATCAAGAACTTTGCTGTGTGTGCTGCTGAGTTAAGCACCTGACACGCATTCTTTCATCTTATCTGTCATCAGCCTTCCCAAGTAGGTTGTATTATTCTCTTTCTTCAACATGGACCCTATAGCCAACACGTGGTAGAGTTATCATGAAGAAGTGAGAAAATACATTAAAGCCACTTTGTCTGTTGTATGCACAGTGGGGCTCAGTTTTCATGTAAAATCTTTCCAACAGAGAAGAGAAATATGGGCCAACGAACCTAAAGGTATTCTTTTCTTTGGAAGTTGCATTTCCCAGTGAAAATTAATAAAAGAGAGCATCTGGCCTCTGTGAGTTACACACATATGGTTGAATCCTCCAGAATCCAGTCTCTTTTGCATTTCTCATCCTGCAGGGCTGTGGACTGAGTCAACACCATAGTGGCCTTATTAAGGTGCCATGTCACAGAGCTCAACCTGCAGTACTGGCCTGGCACAGTTGCACTATCCTGGTGGTTCTCAAACTGTGCCCAGGTTCCTAAAATCCTGATCAAATGTTTCCCGAAATAGGTGGCCCGTAGTTAGGTCTGGAAGGACAAAGGGGATATGTGTGAGCAGAGGAGGAAAGGGAGGCATTCAAAGGTTGATTAACAAATAGGCAAGAAGGGAGTGGCTTTCAAATTGTAAAGTCAGGCAGAAATTAACTCAAAATAAATTAAAGACAAACATAAGACCTAAAACTGTAAAATTCCTAGACGAAAACACAGGAGAAAAGCTCCCTGACGTTGGTCTTGATAACGATTTTTTTTTGGATGACACCAAAAGTACAAGAAACAAAAGCAAAAATTAATAAGTGGTGCTATATCAAACTGGAAAGCTTCTGCACAGCCAAAGGAATGATCAACAAAAGGAAAAGGTGATGTTGCAAAATGGGAGAAAATAGTTGCAAATATATCTGATAAGGGAATAAATAATACCCAAGTTATATAAATAACTCATACAAATCAATACCAAAAAAAAAAATCAAATGGTAAAGTCAGGTTAAAGCTGAAAGGTAGCAGTCAATAAATCCTTGACTGAAAAGTGAATGTTATTGGATCTCTCACTGCAAAAATAATAGAGTGGATGGCATCTCCACTTGTTAGCTGGGAGACTAATTTCATTCCACAGTGAGGAGGTAGCCATGGTTCTCTCATGTCTTCTCCCACTTGCCACTAGACCAGGGGTCAGCAAATGTTTTCCACAAAGGGCCAGGCAGTAGATATTTTAGTCTCTGCCATCCATATAATCTCTGTTGTAATTCTTCAACTCTGCCACTGTGTGAAAGCAGCCAAGGTGATATGTAAATGAACAGGTATGGCTGTGTTCCAATAAAACTTTATTTATAGACACTGAAATTTGAATTTAATATAATTTTGAAGTGTTATGAAATATTCTTCTTTTAATGTTTTCAATGATTTAAAAGTTTAAATATCACTCTTAGCTTGCAGGCTGTACAGAATCAGGTGGTGGGCCAGACTTGGGCTACAGGCTATTGTTTGCTGACCCCTGTACTATATCATAGATGTCATGAGGGCAGAGGAAATTTGTTTCGCTCATTATCATTACAAAAGAGTCTGAGATGCGGTACTTGGATGCAGTCTCAAAAACAACAGAATGATCTCTGTTTGTTTCCAAGGGAAACCATTCAATATCACAGTAATCCAAGTCTTTGCCCCGACCGGTAACGCTGAAGAAGCTGAAGTTGAACAGTTCTATGAAGACCTATAAGACCTTCTAGAACTAACACCCCAAAAAGATGTCCTTCTTATTATAGGGGACTGGAATGCAAAAGTAGCAAGTGAAGAAACACCTGGAATAACAGGCAAATTTGGCCTTGGAGTACAGAATGAAGCAGGGCAAAGGCTAATAGAGTTCTGCCAAGAGAATGCACTGGTCATAGAAAACACCCTCTTCCAACAACACAAGAGAAGACTCTACACATGGGCATCACCAGATGGTCAGTATTGAAATCAGATTGATTATATTCTTTGCAGCCAAAGATGGAGAAGCTCTATACAGTTAGCAAAAACAAGGCTGGGAGCTAACTATGGCTCAGATCATGAACTCCTTATTGCCAAATTCTGACTGAAATTGAAGAAAGTGGAGAAAACCGCTAGACCATTCAGGTATGACTGAAATCAAATCCCTTATGATTATACAGTGGAAGTGAGAAATAGATATAGGGACTAGATCTGATAGACAGAGTGCCTGATGAACTATGGACAGAGGTTCATGACATTGTACAGGAGACAGGGATCAAGACCATCCCCAAGAAAAACAAATGCAAAAAAGCAAAATGGCTCTCTGGGAAGGCCTTACAAATAGCTGTGAAAAGAAGGGAAGTGAAAAGCAAAGGAGAAAAGGAAAGATATACGCATCTGAATGCAGAGTTCCAAAGAATAGCGAGGAGAGATAAGAAAGCCTTCCTCAGTGATCAATGCAAAGAAATAGAGGAAACCAACAGAATGGGAAAGACTAAAGATCTCTTCAAGAAAATTAGAGATACCAAGGGAACATTTCATGCAAAGACGGGCTCGATAAAGGACAGAAATGGTCTGGACCTAACAGAAGCAGAAGATATTAAGAAGAGGTGGCAAGAATACACGGAAGAACTGTACAAAAAAGATCTTCATGACCAAGATAATCACGATGGTATGATCATTCATCTAGAGCCAGACATCCTAGAATGTGAAGTCAAGTGGGCCTTAGGAAGCATCACTACAAAGCTAGTGGAGGTGATGGAATTGCAGTTGAGCTATTTCAAATCCTTAAAGATGATGCTGTGAAAGTGCTGCACTCAATATGCCAGCCAATTTGGAAAACTCAACAGTGGCCACAGGACTGGAAAAGGTCAGTTTTCATTCCAATCCCAAAGAAAGGCAATGCCAAAGAATGCTCAAACTACCGCACAATTGCACTCATCTCACACGCTAGTAAAGTAATGCTTAAAATTTTCCAAGTCAGGCTTCAGCAATACATGAACCATGAACTTCCAGATGTTCAAGCTGGTTTTAGAAAAGGCAGAGGAACCAGAGATCAAATTGCCAACATCCACGGATCATGGAAAAAGCAAGAGAGTTCCAGAAAAACATCTATTTCTGCTTTATTGACTATTTCAAAGCCTTTGACTGTGTGGATCACAATCAACTGTGGAAAATTCTGAAAGAGATGGGAATACCAGACCACATGACCTGCCTCTTGAGAAACCTGTATGCAGGTCAGGAAGCAACAGTTAGAACTGGACATGGAACAACAGACTGGTTCCAAATAGGAAAAGGAGTACATCAAGGCTGTATATTGCCACCCTGCTTATTTAACTTATATGCAGAGTACATCATGAGAAATGCTGGGCTGGAGGAAGCACAAGCTGGAATCAAGACTGCCAGGAGAAATATCAATCACCTCAGATATTCAGATGACACCACCCTTATGGCAGAAAGTGAAGAAGAACTAAAGAGCTTCTTGATGAAAGTGAAAGAGGAGAGTGAAACAGTTGGCTTAAAGCTCAACATTCAGAAAATGAAGATCATGGCATCTGATCCCATCACTTCATGGGAAATAGGGAAACAGTGGAAACAGTGGCTGACTTTATTTTTTGGGGGCTCCAAAATCACTGCAGATGATGATTGCAGCCATGAAATTAAAAGACGCTTACTCCTTGGAAGGAAAGTTATGACCAACCTAGATAGTATATTCAAAAGCAGAGACATTACTTTGCCGACTAAGGTCCGTCTAGTCAAGGCCATGGTTTTTCCTGTGGTCATGTATGGATGTGAGAGTTGGACTGCGAAGAAAGCTGAGTGCCAAAGAATTGATGCTTTTGAACTGTGGTGTTGAAGAAGACTCTTGAGAGTCCCTTGGACTGCAAGAGATCCAACCAGTGAATCCTAAAGGAAATCTGTCCCCAAAATTCATTGGAAGGACTGATGCTGAAGCTGAAATTGCAATACTTTGGCCACCTGATACGAAGAGCTGACTCATTTGAAAAGACCCTGATGCTGGGAAAGATTGAGGGCAGGAGGAGAAGGGGATGACAGAGGATGAGATGATTGGATGGCATCACCGACTCAATGGACATGTGTTTGGGTGAACTTTGGGAGTTGGTGATGGACAGGGAGGCCTGGCGTGCTGCAGTTCATGGGGTTGCAAAGAGTCGGACACAACTGAGCAGCTGAGCTGAGCTGAACATTATCATTCACTCAGAACCCTGCAATGTGCTTGGTACAGAGTGGCCACTCCAAAAGAAAAAAAAAAAGTCTGTTGAATGAATGAATATGATACATTCTCCTTAGTTTCTTCTTCTCTGCATTTGTGCAAGAAAATTTATGGTAAAGGAGATGAAAGGGAGTCATAAGGAATTCAGTGCCTTCTCTTGTCTACATTTTAAGCAGGAGTTAAAAAGTTTCTGATTTTAGTGAAAGAAAATATTAAATAAGAGTCTGCTATAGAGCTTTAGTTGTCAATCTGTTATGATGCTCTGAAATGAGACCCAGAGCAAAAACATGCCAAGAATGTTTTTTTTTTTTCAAATCTCAGAATGAATCCGGAATTATAATGTTGTTTTCTATTTAAGTGCAGAGGGAGTTTTAAGATTAGATTAAACATGATCATCATTGAAAGTTAGTAAAAATGTGTTCATAATACTAAGAACTGTGTGGTTTTAAATCTTCTAAGTCATGAATTACTTTTGAAATATATGGTAACGAGATAGGAGTAATTGGTGCTGGGTTGGGGACCAGCACTTTCTGTAATATGTATTCTAGGCTGTGCATTCAAGCTGGAAACATGCATGACAGACACCCCCTGTCCCCTGTGAAATACTGACTGAGCTGGAGGCCATAGCTGAGTCAGTGTTGAGCATCCTGGAAACAAGCGAATGAACTTTGACTAAGGAAGCATCTTGAAAATATTTGAGATATTAAAAAAAAAAAGTGAGTTTCAAAGAGTGATTATGTGCATGGGAAGAATAAATGGGAAAAAGCCATAAAGACTGACCTTCCTCCTGGCAGAGGTATGCCCCGGCTCAGCTACGTGAAGGGAGCAAGCCGTCAGGGTTGTGGGTGCTGACTGTACATTTGTGCTGGTTGGATGTCCCCCTGCTCAAGACCTTCCTTTTCAGGCTCATTCTTTTTTTTTTTAATATGTATTTATTTGGTTGCATTGGGTCTTATTTGTGGCATGAGAACCCTTAGTTGTGGCATGAGAACCCTTAGCTGTGGCATGTGGAATCTCATTCTCTGACCAGGGACTGAAGTTCCAACTCGGGCCCCCTGCATTGGGAGTGCAGAGTCTTAGCCACTGGACCACCACGTAAGTCCCTCTGGTGCCTTTTTAACCATTATTATTATACTTTAATAATTCAGGGTAGAATGCTTATACATACATATGACTTCTTGAACAGAATGAGCTTCACCAGGCAGAAGAAGGGGACATTCACTGTGTTTACAGGACTCCCTTCTGTTCCCAAGGGTAGTGGAAATCTTTTGTCTTTTTCTGTTTCTCCAGCATTCCTTCCCTCCCCCACTGCTAGCAGCACCTCTCTTCCCTCATTTAACTGAGGCATCTCCCATCCTCCTGGACCAGGCAAGGGCGTGTGAGCCTGGCCTCGTCTATCGATGCGTTACACTCACCTGGCCATAGTGACTGGTTCAGGCATGAGCATGTGACCTAAGCTGAGCATGTGACCTAGGCATGTGACCAATGAGGACCCTTCCCAGGTGTTTGGTGAACAGACCCATTACCTGGTGTTCTCTTTCAGTGGGCGGTTAAATGAGGAGTCTGCTAAATGGGAAATAGCTGCTGGTGGTCTTGCTGAGGAGGAACTCCTGAGAGGGTGGGCAACATGGAGGATGACTTCTGTCAATTTACTTTACCTTGTGAAACGTTTGTGTCCTTAGTCTGTAAAGTGATGGAGAATAATATCAATACCTATCTCACAGTATTGTTTTGTGGATTGAATGCCAAATACGAAGTATTTGAAAAGCATTTCCATCTTCCATTACCTCCTGCCTTCCTTCCTTTTTTTTTTTTAATATAGCTTCTTCATTATTTATTTTTGAAAGATTTTTTTTTTTAATATGTTGGCTGTGCTGGATCTTGGCTGCTGTACACAAGCAAGGAGGGGCTATCCTTGGTTGAGGTGTGTGGGCTTTTCATTGCAGTGGCTTCTCGTTGCAGAGCTTGAGCTCTAGCGTGCAGGCTCAGTAAAGTTGTGCATGGGGCTTAGTTGCTCCTTGGCCTGTGGGATCTTACTGGACCAGGGGTCCAACCAGTGTGCTTTGCAGAGCAAGGCAGATTCTTAACCACTGGACCACCAGGGAAGCCCTATTTACTTTCAGACACGTGTAGACTTTCTCTAGCTGCCAAGAGTGTGGGCTACCCTTCCTTGGAGCGTGTGAGCTTCTCATTGTGGTGGCTTCTCTTGTGGACCACCAGCATGTGGGATCTTCCTGGACCAGGGATGTAACTCATGTCCCCTGCATTGGCAGGCAGATTCTTAACCACTGGGCCAGCCTGGATATCCCCTTCCTTCCCCTTTTCTTTCTTCCTTTCCTCCCTCCCTTTTTCCTTTTACTTGCTCTCTTTCCTTTAAGACCCTGCCCCATCCCAAAAGAGATGAAAATTATTTGGGCATGGACTCAACAGCCTTTACCAGTGACCGCTCACTCTCCCATGGGGCTGGGAAGCCATGGAACAATCATCTTGGAGGCTTCAGTGAAAGCGGGGCTGGCGTGGCCACCCAGAAGGCGCAGTTCTGACGTAGGTGGTGGGTAGAGGTTATGGGAGCAGATCTTTGAAAGATCTTTTCCATATGGAAGAAACTTCTACCCAAGAGCTTTACGCTAAGATAAGCGTGTTTTTATTTTCAGTTTTTAATGGCCACACCACGTGGCATGTGGAATCTGAGTTCCCTGAACAGGGATTGAGGCTCTACTGTTGAAGCATGGAGTCTTGACCACTGGATCACCAGGGAATTCCAAGGGCATTATTTATTACTTAAAAAAAATAAAATTGGAATATAATTTATTTGCAGTGTGTTAATTTCTGCCATACAGTAACATGAGCCAGCCGTATATGTATACATATATGCCCTCCCTTCTGAGCCTCCCTCCCACCCCACCCACCCCTCCGGGCTGTCACAGAGCGCCGAGCTGAGCTCCCTGCGACGTACTGCAGCTCCCACCAGCCGACGGTGGGCAGGGCAGTGCCAGTGCTGCCCTCCCAACTCATCCCACCCTCTCCTTCCCCCACTGTGCCCACAGGTCCGCCTCTATCCCTGCCCTGCACATAGGTTCATAGGTACTGTTTTTCTAGATTCCATAGATATGTGTCAATATCTGATTCTTATTTTTCTCTTTCTGATTTCACTCTGTACGACAGGCTCTAAGTTCATCTATATCACTACAACTGACTCAGTTTTGCTCTTTTTTATAGCTGAGTAACGTTCCATTGTATATATGTACCACTTCTTTTTTATCCATTTATTTATTAAAAAAAAGTCTAAAATAGTTATTTGGCTATGCTGGGGGATCTTTAGTTGTGGCGTGTGGGATCTATTTTCTTGGAAGTGTGAGCCACTGGACCATCAGGGAAGTCCCCCAAGGGCATTTTTAAAGGGTTGATGAGTTTCTAGTCCTGGGGGGCATCTGGCCAAAGATGGATAGCCATCCATCAGGAATGCAATAGAGGGGTCTTGTGTGCAGGGGGAAGTTTGCACTAAGCCTCCAAGATGGCTTCAGGCTATGGTCTATGATCTCTCCATCTAACACTGAGATAAGGCATTCCCTTCAAGCTAAACTGAGAAAAAACAACAGGGGATGAAAGTATCTTTTCCTTATGACGGTGGTTCTCAAACTCTTCATCGCATCAGAATTGCCTGGAGGACTTGATAAAAACACAGATTGTTGGGTCACATCCCCAGAATTTCTTAAAAAAAATTTTTTTTTGATTGGAAGATAATTGCTTTACAATGTTGTGTTGGTTTCTATTGTTAAAAATCAAGAATCAGTCATAATTGTGTATATACATCTCCGTCTTCCTGAGCCTCTCTCTCCTCACCCCAGAATTTCTAATTCAGCAAGTCTGGGATGAGTCCCCAAATCTGTTTCTAACAGGTTCCTAGGGAATGCTGATGCTGTTGGCCCGAGGACAGTATTTTGAAAACTGCTCTCCTGCGGGCTCACCAGGCTAGGAGGTAGAGACCTGAGTTCTTGCTACTTGCTGCTCTGTGTAGCTGTGAACTCTATCTGAGACTCACTATCCTCATTGCTAAAAGGAGACAAATTAAACTAGATCATTGCTGATCATCTTTTCGATGCAGTGGGTCTCCTTCAACTTACCTTTTTCTTTGGTGGACATCCTATTTAGAGAGACATTTCCCCTAGATACATAATGTGTCATTAAATAACAGCTGGCTTAGCCTTGGCTTCCCTGGTGGCTCAAACAGTAAAGAATCTGCCCACAATTCAGGAGACCTGGGTTCGATCCCTGGTTTGGAAAGATCCCCTGGAGAAGGGAATGGCTACTCACTCCAGTATTCTTTCCTGGAGAACTCCATGGACAGAGGAGCCTCGTGGGCTACAGTCCAGGGGGTTGCAAAGAGTTGGACACAACTGAGACTAACATTTTCATTGCTTAGCCTTATTGTTGGCAAATATCTGATTTTCTTTTTTCTTCTTTGTTGGATAGTTGCTCAGGGATCTCTGGATCTATTACCACCGCGTCAAGTGATATTTAAGATATCTCCTTAAATATCTTAAAGATGTGACCTTCTAGGATATTCAAGATCCAATGCCAAACCTTGAGTTACTTTTTGGAGGCTGGTGAGCCTCAGCTCCCACAGCTTATTAAGGATGTAGTCAGGGAGCCCTTGGCATCAACGGGAAGTTCAGGTGGGTGGCTTTGAAAGCTTCTTCTTCAGTTCTCAGACAGGGGTTAAGTCCCCATGGCTTCCTTGGTGTCATTTCTTAGGGTACCATGTTTTGAGAATTTGGGGCTGGTACTGATTCAAAGATTTTGGGGTTCATGACCCAGATATGTTCTTCAGGAGAGCCATTAGTTTTTAAAAGAGATTCTGGTTAGAGATGATTTTGGCTCTCATTAGGCTGAATCAGTGCAGATGTGTCTTTCATTGATAGGTATATTGCCTATACTTCACACACCTAGAAGAGGTGGCTGCTGACCGTTTGAGCCTCTGCCAGCTGCTGAAAATCCTGCCTGTCCTGCTTGGTAACACCTTTGTACCCACATCTTTTTGAGCTAAGTGAACTGTTAGCTGGTGCTAAAAACACATTGTTAGTTCGATCATTTGTATGCAATGCTTGGAGCTGAACTGCTGCCCTTCCGTTGGAGGGAAGAGGGGGCTTGCTGTTTTGAATATCTTTGTCTCTCTGGGAGCAGGTAGAACCAAGTCTGTCTGTGAATTGGAGTGATTTTGAGGCTTTCTCCTCAGGCTCAAGTTGATAAGATTCTTTTGCATGCAAGTGTTTTCTAAACACTAAACTTCCTTCCAGGTTCCATGCAAGTTATGAGATCCTGTCCGCCCCCCTGCCACCCCCAACCAGTTCCTCACAGTTGAGCAGGGAAGCCAAATCTCCAGACAGATGTTCAGGAAACAGACGGCTCGGCGGATGAAAATGACCCCCTCAGGCTCTCAGGAGAGGCTGCTTTTCCCACCAGCTGAACAGCTAACTTGGAGAATGATGCGAGCAAGGTAGAAGGTCGGCCCTTCACACGGGGGAACTAAATGGACACTTTTCTAAAATTTTGTTTAATTGAGGGGGAATTGCTTTACAATGTTGTGTTGGTTTCTGCCGCAGAAGATGTGGTACATATATACAATGGAATAAACGGACATTTTAATGCTGGATCTTTGAAGGATTGTGGAAACCTTGTTGGAGTGGTCAGTCAAGATAAGTTAGATGGTGGCTGAAGTAGTTGAAGCAACAGATGATGGGCAAGGCCTGAACCTGCTGGGTTTAAGCGGGTGGATGAGTGGTGCTGGGCTTTCAGCCTAGAATACGGTTCCTGTGTCCTCAGCCCCTCCCTGGCCCTCAGTTTAGTGGGCCTTGGCCTGTGATTTATTCTGCAGGTGGGATCACTGGAGCTCTGACTTGCCCACCAGGTCCATCCAGGGCTGCACAAAGGGCATGGCACTGCCTCTCCATGACAGGAAAGAGAGATTATTTTTTAGCCAAATTCTGCAGGATGATCTATTGCAGTTTTCATTTTCTCAGCACATTTTATTGAATTTTATTAGGTCATTTAGCAAATAATTTTAATTTTCTGCTTAGATCAGAATTTCAGAAAGTAATGTACTGTTGTACCGTTAATGAGTCCCTTAATAAGCTCCAGGAGGATGCGATTTGCAAATCACTCCCGAACATAACTGTCACTCAGCCTGGTTGCCAATTAGCTCACTCCTCAGCCGTTCTCCCTGAGAAGGCCCAGAGATTTCTGGAAGATTCCTGTACCTGGCTGGGCCTTCTGTGCAGGGGAGCAGGGGAGGAAGCCAGAGGTCATTTTAGCATTGAGCTGTGGCACCTGCTGTTTTCTTGTTTCCTCCCTGGGGGTCTGGTTCATAATCTCAAAACTGAAAGGCACCCTGGGTTGCATGGATCAAGTAATCATGACAACTTGGCAGCTTAACCATGCAGGCATCCTGGGCTTTCAGTTGCAGGATGGTGATGAGCAGAGAAGGGGATAGGATGCAAAAT
Source organism: Capricornis sumatraensis (assembly GCF_032405125.1). Taxonomy (NCBI): domain Eukaryota; kingdom Metazoa; phylum Chordata; class Mammalia; order Artiodactyla; family Bovidae; genus Capricornis; species Capricornis sumatraensis. The sequence goes on from NC_091083.1 coordinate 73,664,181, forward strand.
TGATTGAAGATGTGTTTATGCTGGGCACTGGACCAGGACACTCTGTTTATTAATATTATCTTTTCTACAAGTAAGACATTAATATTTTTCTTGTAAACTATTTTGTGCTGTGCTGTGCTTAGTTGGTCAGTCGTGTCTAACTCTTTTTGACCCCATGGATGTAGCCTGCCAGGTTCCTCTGTCCATGGGGATCCTCCAGGCAAGAATACTGGAGTGGGTAGCCTAAAAATCCAGGGGATCTTCCTGACCCAGAAATTGAACCGGGGTCTCCTGCATTGCAGGAGAATTCTTTACCAGGTGAGCTACCAGGGAAGCCCCAGTACTAACAAAATCACTCCTTACTCTGCTAACAGTTTTAGGACAAGGGTTGGTAAAACTTTGGCCCACAGGCCAAATCTATTCTACAGATTGTTTATGTGAATAAAATTTTATTGGAAATTGAGGGAACTGAGGCCAAATTCTCTCAGCCACATATTGTCTGTGGCTGCCTTCATGCCACAGCGACAGAGCTGAATAGCTGTGACAAAGACAGGGTGGCCTGCAAAGCCGAAGATATTTGCTATCTGGCACTTGCTGCAGTTTGCCGACCCATGGCTTAGAATATGGACTCTCATGCCTTTTTCTACTCATTTGTATGCCAGGAGTGTTCACAGATTCTATTGAATTTTGCACATAACTGAGATTGTACCATATGCCTTATTCTGAGGTCTGACCTTTTTTTCCTCTTGATTATATGTCTTGGGGATCATTCCATGGCAGAATATTATTTTATTGATTTATATTTTATGACTACATAGTAATCTATAATACAAACACCTTGTAATTTATTTATGCTTTCTCTCTCTCGTTTTTTTATTTCAGTCAATTATCTTCATGAGTTTTTCTAAATAAACTTTTCATTTTGGCATAATTTTCAATTCACAGAGAAGTTGCAAAGATAATACAGAGAATTCCTGTAGCGGGTCATCCAGTTTCTCCTGAAATTAACAGCTTATGTGACTGTGGGGTATTTGTCTACTGAGAAATCGACAGTAATACTATTTATTAATTTTTAATTATAGCAGTAATTCTTATCAATTCACTCCTTGTAAAAATAAAACAGTATTGCTGTTGCTTAGTCACCATTCAAGTCCTGTTCTTTGTGAGCCAGTGGACTGTAGCACGCCAGGCCTCTGTGTGCCTCACCATCTCCCGGAATTTGTCCAAGTTCATGTTCATGTTCATCAGTGATGCCATCCGACCTTCTGAAACAGTATAGATTGGGCTAAAGTTCTCTTTGATCTTCCATCCTAATCTCAGGACCCTTACCCCAGGGGTTCCTGCCCCACTTTGCTATGTATTTTTTAAGACTTTTCTATATTAGTCACTCTCTCTCTCTCACACACACACAATATTGAAAGTGTAATACAGTTTTATAGTTTAAAAAATGTACCATGCTTATCATTCTTCAGCTTTTGCTTTCCTCTCAGATGGTCCTGGATGTCTACTTATGGTCACGTACAGAGATTGGCCTCTTTCTTGTACTTGCTGCTTTGCTTTTCCATAATATGATATAGTCAATTGAGCTGTTTCCTTATTGATGGCAGTTTAGGTTGTTTCTATTTTTTCACCATTATGAACAATGCTGCAATCAGCGTCCTTGCACATTCAGCTTGTTTTTTTTGCACGTGTGTAATTATTTTCTTTTTTTGAGGGATAGATTCCTGTAATTAAAATCACTGGGTCAATGGGCATGTATGTACATTTTTCAGTAGATAGTACACAAAATTGTCATCTAAAAAGCCTTGTCATCATACAACTCCACCGCGATGTGTGAAAGTGCCTTTTCCTAGTAACTGTCACCCATGAAAATTACATTTTGGGGGGCCAGATTGAGAACTGCTTTGTTAATATAGGATAAAGTAGACTTTAGAATAAAGAAAATTACCTGAGATAGAGAGGAACACTATAGAATGATTAAAGGGTCAAGTCACTGAGAACACAGAACAGAGGACGTGATCCTGTTGTATAGACATGGTTATAAAGAGGCAAAGCACAACAGCAAGACTGTGTCGGCTAAAGCTAAACATGCTACGCCTTGAGCCAACAGTTCCAGCCCTGGCTACATACCCAAGAGAAAGGAGTCCATATGTCCACCATGCATCAGACAAGGACAAATGTGAGGACGTTCAAAGCAGCGTGATTCATAATAGCCAGAAACCAGAAAACAACCCAAACATCTAGCAGCATAGAATGGATATATAGGCTGTAAAATATTCATGGGTTGGAATATCACACAGTAAAGACAAAGAATGACTGCCATTACATGCAGTGAGTTGGATGAACATCAGATATTATGTTGAATGAAAAAAGCAAGTACCAACAAGCAGATAATGTGTGATGTCATTTAAATGAAGTTCAAACACAAGTAGGGAAAATTCATCTGTGGTGTAGAAATCAGTATGGTGGTTCCTTTGTGATTGGGAATGGGCATGAGAAAGCTTCTGGGGCAGCCTACTATATCTGGAAATGTATATATCTTTTTTTTTTTTCCCAGCTGTGCAGTGTGGCTTGTGGGATTTTATTTCCCTAGTCAAGGGACTGAACCCAGGCCATGGCAGTGAAAGCCCAGAGTTCTAGCCACTGGACCTCCAGGGAACTTCCAAGAAATGTATATGTCTTGATCCGAGTGGTGGTTACATGGATGTACACATAGATAAAAATTCGCTGGCCCTTAAGACTTGTGCCCCTTTTCTATATCTTCGTAACAAAGCATATAATACATGATAGATTCTGATTGAGCAACACTGTTAGCTACTTACTTTAATGCCAGGCTCTGCTGTCATCTCCTGAGCTGCAGTCTTCCCTCATCTCTTATCACGAGGCACCTGCCTCAGTTTCCCTGATGCATCCTAATTCCTTGATGGATCTGAGTGCAGCCCTGCTAGTGCCCCTTCCTGGGGGAGGGCCTTGGATTTTTGTGCCTCCAGCCACTGGCTGGGCTCCATTCATGGATATTCTGTTTGCTCCTTTTTTCCCCTCCTGTAACTGACATTTATTGTAATTATCTAAAGCCCTGAAAGAGAAATTAAATTCAGCAGTGAATGTGGGAAAGTAGCTTCATAGCATATTCTGAGGTCCCTGCCCTCTTCATTCCTTTCTTTTTTTTTAAATCTATTTATCTGTCTGCATCTTAGTTATGTCTCGGTTAGTTGCATCATGTGAGATCTTTCCTTGCGGTGCATGGACTCTCTAGTTGTGGCTCAAGAGTTCTGGAGCACAGGGCTCAGTAGCTGTGGCACGTAGCTTAGTTCCCCTCCCCTGTGGCATGTGGGATCTTAGTTCCCCATCGAGGGATTGAACCCATGTTTCCTGCATTGCAAGGAGAATTCTTAACCACTGGATCACCAGGGAAGTTCCAATATTTGCTCCTTTTTGACTATTTTTCCTGTTTGAGAGGTTGACTGCCAGTTCCAGTCCCAGAGGTGGGCTCCTCAGCAACTTGGACAGACCACCTTTGGTCTCTTTGCTAAGGACCCCCAACCTACCTCAAGGTTCCCACCGTCTCTGCTTTCCGTCTTCTCTGCTTCTGGATGTCCCCAGCCTAGTCCCCTTCCAACACCATTGCAGTCACCTGTCTAGATGATTATAAACATCCCTCTATGACACGGCAGAGCTGTCTCGGTCACAGGCATCAGCTGGAACACAGCTGAGCACTGAGGCATCCCCTCTCCGGTCCTCTTTAACTTTCCCTCTAAGGGGCCTCCCTGATTTTAAAGGTGCTATTTCCTGGGTGGTTAAAGGGAGATGAGATGTTTATCAGGAGATGTGCCTGCGCATCATCTTTGCCAGTGAATCCCCCCAGGTGTCTTTGCTACAAATGTGCCTGTGTGTCATTTCTTGCCTTGCTTGGAGCACTGACTTTATTGCCAGGAATGATCAAATCTCTTCTTGCAAAAACACCACCGGAACTGATAGCTGGAAAGATGACCCCAGTGACAGCCCATTACTAGAGAAATTCAAAAATGACTCAGCAGTTAGGGGACAAGAGCTGCATGTGGGCACACAGCCTTCTCAGGCTTGCTTATGGGGTGGGATGGGAGCTGGGCTGTTGGTGGGTGATGGCAGGTGCCTTATTCCCCAAACAAAGGTGTCCATGTGCAATTGTGTCTACCAGAGCACTAGCTGGACTCAACCATGGGCTAGCCCCACAGTCTCTGGGCTGGTGGGTCCAGGTTCCTTGTTTGTTTGTTTTTTTTTAAATGTATTTATTTATTTGGCTGCATTGGGTCTTAGTTATGGCATGCGAGCTCTTAGTTGTGGCATGTGGGATCTAGTTCCCCAATTAGGAATCGAACCCAGGCCCCCTGCATTGGGAGCCTGGAGTCTCAGCCACTGGACCACCAGTGAAGTCCCAGGTTCCTTGTTTTAATTGCTTTTTCTTTTCATATGGAACGAGAGTAAGGAGCAGCTTATTAACCAGTTCACTTTGACCAGTTTCCATTCCTTAACCAACCTGCAATAATTTGCAGTATTTCTGGAACAAAGCAGCAGAGGGCTTCTCTAAAGTTAGTACTGATGAGTCAAGCATTCAAGACAGAGTGGTCATTGGTTTTGTAGGGTGAGAAGTAAGCCTTAGGGGCTGTAGGGTGCTAGCTGTGCATAGCTGTTCCTTCCTTGGGTGGCTGGGTGGGTGGGTGAGGGCTGTCACTGAATGCCTATCTTCTAGCAGTAATCTGTTCCCTGTCACCAAGATACCAGGGATCTGGGCCTGGCTGAAGTGGACCTGGCTTCCAGTCCCAGCTCTGCCATTTTCTAGCCTCTCTGCCTTGGACAAATCACAGGAGGACATATTTCTAGAGTTAAACAGCTCACCTATGGCTTGACCTCTCTGCATCAGCTCTGCTTGCTCAGCCTCTCTCTGCTTGGATGCTTCCAAGACTGGAATACTCACTACCTCTTGAGAGGAACCTGCTTCAATGGCCCCAAAGTCTGAATATCAAATGGGAAGAGGATAAAAACGGAGTTCATGCATTCCTTTATTCATTGGATGTTGGCCATATTTGTAACCACGTCTCTAGGTTCTTCGACCTATGGGTACATAAATAGTCACATCTTGTCTATTGCAGGAAGGAGGTCCATGTGGAAACCTGCTAGGACTGTGACATGTCCATAGATTAGACCTGGCCAGTGTGGGTGTCGGGGCCAGCCAGGCTGGAACCTTGTCCTGGTCTGTTGGAGCAAGTACAGCAGGACCTCTCCACTCCCTTCCCCTCCCTTCCCCACCCCTCCTTTCCTTGAAACATCCAAGTACGGGTTGTATTTAGGAAATGGGGGGAGTGATCCTCTTCCCACCTCTGCTGCACTTGGTAGTTTGGGTCACAAAGATACACTGACCGTGCGCAGTCACACGACATTCTCAGTGTTCAGTTCAGTTCAGTTGCTCAGTTGTGTCTGACTCTTTGCGACCCCATGAACCACAGCACCCCAGGCCTCCCTGTCCATCACCAACTCCCAGAGTTTACCCAAATTCATGTCCATTGAGTTGGTGATGCCATCCAACCATCTCATCTTCTGTCATCCCCTTCTCCTCCTGCCTTCAATCTTTCCCAGCATCAGGGTCTTTTCAAATGAGTCAGCTCTTCGTATCAGGTGGCCAAAATATTAGAGTTTCAGCTTCAACCTCAGTCCTTCCAATGAATATCCAGGAGTGATTTCCTTTAGGATGGACTAGTTGGATTTCCCTGCAGTCCAAGGGACTCTGAAGAGTCTTCTCCAACACTACAGTTCAAAAACATCAATTCTTCGGTGCTCAGCTTTCTTTATAGTCCAACTCTCACATCCATACATGACTACTGGAAAAACCATAGCCTTGACTAGATGGACCTTTGTTGACAAAGAATGTCTTTGCTTTTTAATATGCTATCCAGTCATAACTTTCCTTCCAAGGAGTAAGCGTCTTTTAATTTCATGGCTGCAATCACCATCTGCAGTGATTTTGGAGCCCCCAAAAATAAAGTCAGCCACTGTTTCCCCATCTATCTGCCATGAAGTGATGGGACCAGATGCCATGATCTTCGTTTTTTGAATGTTGAGCTTTAAGCCAACTTTTTCACTCTCCTCTTTCACTTTCATTAAGAAGCTCTTTAGTTCTTCTTCACTTTCTGCCATAAGGGTGGTGTCATCTGCATATCTGAGGTTGTTGATCTTTCTCCCGGCAATCTTGATTCCAGCTTGTGCTTCCTCCAGCCCAGTGTTTCTCATGATGTGCTCTGCATGTAAATTAAATAAGCAGGGTGACAAGATACAGCCTTGACGTACTCCTTTTCCTGTTTGGAACCAGTCTGTTGTTCCATGTTCAGTTCTAACTGTCGCTTCCTAACCTGCATATAGGTTTCTCAAGAGGCCTATCAGGTGGTCTGGTAGTCCCATCTCTTTCAGAATTTCCCACAGTTTATTGTGATCCACATAGTCAAAGGCTTTGGCATAGTCAATAAAGCAGAAATAGATGTTTTTCTGGAACTCTCTTGCTTTTTCGATGATCCAGTGGATGTTGGCAATTTGATCTCTGGTTCCTCTGCCTTTTTTAAACCCAGCTTGAACATCTGGAAGTTCACAGTTCATGTATTGCTGAAGCCTGGCTTGGAGAATTTGAGCGTTACTATACCTCCTCAGTGGGAGCATCTCATTTATCTTCTGTGTGATCCTTCTCTCCACAGGGCCTCTGACTTGTACCTAACTCACCTTTCCCCATCTCTTCTCTTTGCTCCAACTGAACAAAAATTTCCCCTTCTGTGCTAACAAAACAGGTATGCAAGAGACATGGGCAACTCTTAGAGGAGAAGGAATTTTGTCTAAGTCCCATTCATAGGAGGCAATCAATTGCTATCACTGGCTTGGCCGTGACACTGTGGTGCTAAATAGAGCACCTAGATGGTGCTTGGCACAGTGAATCCTCAGTATAGTTGTAGCCAGTATAGTGGCCTTAGTGCCACATGCCAGGTCCGGTGTGAGACACTGTGGATCCTGGGATGTGGGCAGGCTGGAAGGTGGGCATTGGAACAGTGAGGAGGATGGGAAGGATCACTCTGGCAGCTGTAGCTCACCTGATTCCCAGCACAGGCAGCAGATGGGGCCATCAGCAAAGATCAGTTCACTTTTTCCCTCTGCCCCTCTTCCCTCCATAAACCATTACAATTCTGAAATCTAAGTCCAGCAAGAATGATGCTCAAGTTTGGGCCAAGATTCTCCCAAGAGACTGAAGAGATTGGCTTCATGGAAGATGTACCCTAGTCACACAATGGGAATGGGTGGGCTATCTGGGGGCTTACTCAGTTCAGTCCAGTTCAGTCACTCAGTCGTGTCCAACTCTTTGCGACCCCATGAATTGCAACACACCAGGCCTCCCTGTCCATCACCAACTCCTGGAGTTCACTTAAACTCATGTCCATCGAGTCAGTGATGCCATCCAGCCATCTCATCCTCTGTTGTCCCCTTCTCCTCCTGCCCCTGGTCCCTCTCAGCATCAGAGTCTTTTCCAATGAGTCAACTCTTATGAGGTGGCCAAAGTATTGGAGTTTCAGCTTTAGCATCAGTCCTTGCAATGAACACCCAGGACTGATCTCCTTTAGAATGGACTGGTTGGATCTCCTTGCAGTCCAAGGGACTCTCAAGAGTCTTCTCCAACACCACAGTTCAAAAGCATCAATTCTTTGGCGCTCAGCTTTCTACACAGTCCAACTCTCACATCCATACATGACTATTGGAAAAACCACAGCCTTGCCTAGATGGACCTATGTTGGCAAAGTAATGTCTCTGCTTTTCAACATGCTATCTAGGTTGGCCATAACTTTCCTTCCAAGGAGTAAGCGGCTTTTAATTTCCTGGCTGCAATACCTCCAGGTAAAACTCTGATGGCCTCATGCCCCACTCTACTTCATGTTACTCCATTCCTCTTCGTGCTTCTGTGGAAATACCAGATTAAGACTCCTGGATGCACTGGTCATTGGAGGTTGGTCCTGGGTGGGAAGGCTGTGGGGCTTTCTCAGGTGGGTCCTGAGATGGGGAGACCAGAGAGAGAATCTGAAGGTTAGAAAGAGAGGAAGCAAAGCCTGTGGCTGAGATGCGGGGTCCCAGATCAAGTGACCAGAATTTGTCAAAATTGAAAGTGGATTGCAATGCTGCATGCAGAGTGGGTCAGGGAAAGCCATCCAGACTAAAGCAGTGAAGGCGACAAGGTTGTGTTGGAGGCTTCCTTTCATGCTCTGTGGGTAGGAGTCTGGGTCTCTTTGAATGGCATCAGAGCCGTGTAAGGATGGGCACTTTCATTGTATTCCCTGCAATCGGTCGGGTTTGATTCTATCATGTTTCCAAAGATCCTTTGGGCACCCACGTGCACATCTCACAGCCACTTCAGTCTTACATCCCCGAAGAATCCGTATTCCTTTCTTTGGACTTCCTTTCCTGGGAGTGGCTCTACCACTCACCTGCTCCCCCAGGCAGGAATTTGTCACCTCCTTGCCGTTTGCCATCTCTTGCTAAGTCTGTGTTCTCTCCTCAGTATCCTTTGAAAACCATCTCCCTCCCTCTCTGCTCTATGGCTGCCAGTTCCAGTGTGTCTCCCCTGGGGCACAAGGCCCTTCTGGCTCGGCTCTCTCTCTTGCAGATCTACTTTTCGTGTGGTCACCTTTCCATGCCCAAAACTTAAGCATGTCTCTTCCTCCTCCAGAATGAATTCTTGCTGCTGTCTGGGTGATGTCCAGACCTTGCATGAGACGCTCCTGAGTTGCAGAAGTGTCTGTTTCTGTCTCTCTGCAGTTGCCCACAAGCACTTCCCCTACACAGCACCACTGAAATGTACTGAGTACTTACTGTGTGTTGGGTCCTGTGCTGGGAGACATTCATATGTGATTTCATTGACTCCAAGAACCATCTGATCTATATGTCTGCCTGTTCTCTGACTTCTACCTGGAACCACTTCCCTCCTCTCCAGCTATGAGTTTCCTCTTACAATCCATGTCTTTTGGAAAACAATACATTTACACAGACTGTGTATTGGACTTACTGGATTTGAAGCCTGACTTTTTCACTTAGAAGCTGGGTTACCTAGTGCATATTATGTAGCCTTTCAATGCCTCAGTTTCCTCATCTATATGAGTAGTGATAGCCCCTACCTTGTAATAGAACCCAATACATACTACCAATGACGTGCTTAGCACAATGTATAGAATGCCAGAATTGCCCCCAGAATGCCTGGTGTAACTCCACATTAAATTGAAGTATAGTAGATTTGGGCTCCCCTGGTGGTGCCAGTGGTAAAGAACCCATCTGCCAATGCAGGAGACTTTAGAGATGTGGGTTCAATCCCTGGGTCAGGAAGATCTCCTGGAGGAGGGCACAGCAACCCACTCCAGTATTCTTGCCTGGAGAATCCCATGGACAGAGGAGCCTGGTGGGCTACAGTCACCAAGGGTGACTGTAGGGTCACCAAGAGTCGGACACACAACTGAAGCGACAGCGTGGCATGCAGAGTTGATTTACAATATCATGTTAGTTTCAGGTGTACAACATAGCTATTCAGTGATACAGATATTTCTACCCTGATGCTGGGAAAGATTGAGAGTCAGAGGAGAAGAGGGAAACAGAGGATGAGATGGTTGGATAACATCACTGACTCAATGGACATGAGTTTGAGCAAACTGCAGGAGATAGTGAAGGACAGGGAAGCCTGGTCCACTACAGTCCATGGGGTTGAAGAGTCAGATATGACTTAGTGACTGAACAATGAACACAATCTCTCTATCCTTCTTCAGATTCTTTTTTATAGGTTATTACAGAATATTGAGTACGGTTCCCTGTGCCATAAAGTAGGTCCTTATTGGTTATCAATTATATATATAGTAGTCTACATGCTCTTTATACCTGTTCTTCCTTCTGGAAGGACTCTATGCCAGCTGGACAATCTGGCTCACTTCTCATTCTTCAGGAACATTATTTCCTTCCCCTAGAGGCCTCTTGTGACCCCCTCAAGCTGGAAGAGGTACCCTCCTTAGTTATCTTAGAGTATCCTGTGCTTACCTCCAACACAGCGTAAAACAATGGTCCCTGGGGCAGTTGTGGTTTTCTTGTTTCTCTGATGTTTGAGCCCCTCAAGGTCCAGTCTGTCCTTGGTCACCTGTGTGCCAAGGGGCGAGCACCCTAGAGCAAGCCCTCAGTGGTGGGTGCTCACCAATGGACAAAATGAGCAAGCAAGCGTGTGCCAGATCCTGGAAGGAGGCGGAGGGCCTTCCAGGTCAGCTGTTTCATTGAACGCCCTGTCCTACAACCTGATGTGTCAAAGAACTTGGGTGGCCCATCGCACCTCTGACCCCCTGACAAATTTAATGCAGGTTTGGGGCTGTCTTTATCCTGCCCTCCCCACTTCTCAGTCCCTCAGCGGTAGAGTCACATTTGCACACTGCAGCCATGATCAAGCTGGAAGCATAGTGGAGATGAAAGGAGCCAAGAGCCAGGTCTCTTGGGCAATTTCCCTGGTAATGTAGGAACAGAATTATCCAAGGAGTGATTGACAAATTAGAAGCACTTTGCACCTAATTTTAATGCATTTGGCTCCTTGAGAAAAGGAATATGTTAAACTTAAAATTATTCACCTTGCAGAAGCTTCTGTCTTTCAAATCAAAATCAATCTTCACGTGGGGTACTAAATCTTAAGGAAACAAATTGCTTTCTATGGTACATTGCACTCTTTAAATGGCTTTATTTGGAGGGCCAGCTGAGCAAGTTAATTTCAGTGGCACAGCTGGTTGGCGATTGTGGAGTAGGCGCTATCCAACTTGCCTGTCGTTGGAGAGGGCCTGGCCTGGCGCTCATTAACCACCCTTGGATTAAGAAACAGTGAGAGTAACCGGAACAGGCACTGGACCATGCGGTGAAAATTAAAACAGAGTTTCAAGACTCAAGTCAGTTTGTAGATATACAAGACTGTGAACTTGGTTCTTGGAGCATCTTTTTTTCTTTTCTTCCCAGTGGTTCCCAGATATGAATGCTTTCATAGTTCAGGACCATGTTATAAAAGGACCACATAGACTCATTCACATGGAGGTGATCATAACTGGAGAGCAATTTATAGTTTTTAACCTCATATGACATTTTAATGTCAAAAGAAGATAAAACCAAAGGAATAGATCTCTAATTAGGGAATTTGAAGCATGAACTGGTGAGCAGAGTCTTGCTGCTGTTCCTCAGGAGACTGCCTACTTGAGAATTTTAACATTTTTTGAGCTGGGAAGAAACATAGAAATTTTTCTAGTCTAGTCTGCATTTTCATAGAATGAAGAAATTCCATTACAAAATACTTTAATAGTTGCCCATGCTTGGCTTGAATGTTATCAGTGATGGAAAACTAACCACATTATAAGGCAGCCCATCCCATTGTTGAGTAGTTTTAATTTAAAACAATTCCATCTTATTTTCCACTAAAATTGGTCTTCCTGAAACTTTCACCCGTGAGATATAGCTCTGCATTCTAGACTGAGTGGCTTTTGAATGACAGTCCTTCAGATGTTTGAGGGTGACTCCCAAGTCCCCTATTTCATCCGTCATTTGTCATCTGCTGTCTGGGTTAAACAGCCATCATTCCTTCGGTTGTCTCTCAGTATGAGTCTTCCAGCTGTCTCTGGGTCCTGCCATTTTTTTCTTTAGACATGTTCCAGTTTGTTCACATCTTTCCTTTTTTTTTTTTTTCTTTTTTTGGCTGCATTGTGTGGCATGTGGGATCTTAGTTCTTTGACCAGGGCTCAAATACATGCCTCCCTGGAGTGGAAGTGAAGTGCAGAGCTGCAACCACTGGACTACCAGCGCAGTCCCCATGTCCTTCTTAAAATGCAGTTAGTGTACATTTCCTAAATGTAACCTGGTTTTGGAGGGAGATTATCACTCATTCACGAAGCTTTGAAGCTGAGCCTGCCCATCCTGGAGCTGTGTGGATAGGCTTTGACAGTCTCCCAGGCAGGAGTGTGTCCTTCGACCTGTTACATTTGGGTTGGTCTGTTCTGGTCATCATTCTCTGCCATCCCATGTGTTTGCTACTCCGTTTAGCCACTTGCCATCCTCACATTTGATGAGCTGTCTTCCTGCCAGTCCTTCTGATGAGATAAGAAAGGCCATTAAGGATAATTTACTTGGTAACAAGAGGTGGCAACAACAGCAGTAGTTTAAAAACAAAACAAAACCCATCTTCTAAAAGTCATATATATATTTATTTAAAACATAAACACAAAGAAGATAACAATGATCTAAACCATTTTTGTGTGTGTCTGTTCGTAAACATTTATCCGAGGGGGTCTTTGCTGTTTTACTTACTATGAACATTTTCCATGTTAAGTAATCTTCTACAAGACCATTTTTAATGCTTCCCATTATATGGGCATACGATATATAATTTAATTAATCCCCTATTGTTGGGCGTTTGGGTTTCTAATTTTTCTGACTTGTGAACTATGCTGCTAGGTTCTTGCACTCATCCATGATAAATTCCTAGAAACAGATTTGCTCAGGGCAGTGGGTAGACAAAACCTTGGATATTTGTTGCACTTTAGAAAGATTGTGAGATTTTAAACATAGAGTTTTACATCCCCAAAAGCAGGAACAGAACTAAATGCCCAAGTTAAAATCCTTGCCTTAAATATGTGTTTCTTTTTTTAAAAAAAACTTTGTTATAGAATATCCTTATTATTTTAGGCTTCCCTGTTAAGAAAGTTTATTTCCTTAAAATTAAAAAAAAAGATTGTGGGACCTTTGGAAACTGAACTTGGTATCATTTCTCATTCAGACCATGGGATGATAGTTGGTAATGATGAATGTTTCAAACTTCAGATCCCAGATCTCAGGGGCTTTGAGGAAGTAACCTGGAAGATTCACCTTGTCTAAAACCCTGACTAAAATATCTGGTCAGTCTTACCCAAAACAGGCCCTAATTTCTGGTTGTATTGTAGTGGAATCAGTTTGGGTTGCAGAAATTTTGAAACTGTAGTAGAATTCGTTTCTGGATTTTTGAGATGTAGCATAGTTAAATGGATCCTTCAAACTGGAATCTGATTATTTTATTGTTTTTTTCAAAAGATATGGAATACATGGGTACCAAGTAAATATAGTAGGTCCAGTCTCTCTAGGAGCGAATGAATATAAAGCAATCACACAGCTGCTGACTATCAAAGGAACTGATGCTTCTAAGATTCTAAATTGTTAAAATGTAAATCACTTTCTTATACATATACAAAACTACAGAATTCCACACAGAAGCAAATCTTTATTTTAGCCATAAAACTCAGAAGCTGTTTCTAATCTGTTGTCCATCTGACCACAGGGAGGTTGTCGAGCAGCTGGGATTGCAGTTGGTTGCAACTAACAGAAACCTGACTACAGAGCTTTGACCAAGCTAGGGTTCATTTCTTTCACATAACAAGAAGTCCAGAGCTGGTACAGAGGTGGCCAGGAATCTAAATACCATCTAACTTCTTGGGCTACCATCTTTGTGACAAGATTTTTATCCTCTGGGTGGCAGGATGCCCAGAAGATGGGGCAGGCCTAAAGCTGTACACAAGCTAGTTATGCTCTTTTTATTAGAAAAATACAGATTTGTTTCCAGTTTATTGCTTCAGAGTCTACATGGCCACCCCCTTGCTGTCAGGGAGACTGAAAGTGTGACTATGTGTCTTTTTCAAATCAAGGTTATTGATAAAAATGAAGGAGGAGAATGTGTTGGAAAACCATTAGCCTGAAGACTAGAACTTTTAACTTCCAGGATTATAATTTCAGCTGTACCACTTGTAGACTCTGCAAAAGTGGACAAGGCACATTTCCTTTTTGGCTTTAGTTGCATCATCTCTGAAGTGATAAGGTTGGAGGAAATGATGTCTGAGGGCATCAGTGTCCTGGGGCTGGTTCATACTGACTCATGAGAGTGGAGTGTGTCTTCTCAATCTGTAATCAGTGATGTTATGGTCTGAATTTGGCCCTGGGGGTGATGGTGATGGTGGTATTTACACCACGGAAATTGGCCAATGCTATGAATCAAGGCTTTCCATCCATCTCCTCCCAAGCAGATGGTTAAACATTTACCACTAAGAGGTCTTCCAGTGATAACAGTCTCTCAATCTATCATTTTATTTCTATAAATCAGATTCAAAGGGCAGTGAGGCCTCACTGCAGAGAACTTGAAGTCTCTCTTGTTGATTTTTTCTATCTCATTACTATGGGTCTCTCTTTACCTCATTCTACACTCCCTGTAGTCTTTTTTTTTTTTTCCTGACTTTTCCCCTTGTCAGCTTTTTCTTTAAGTGACCATGTTATAAAGTTTAAGACCATGTTATAAAGTGCATTTGCTATGGTTATACATTAGAGTTTTGTGTTTCTGATTGTAAAATAAGATTGATGTTTTTAAAAGTAAATATTGAAAACCAGATCTATTCCTTTCTTTCTGCTATTACACCTAAAATTGAGTTTACTTAAGTACAACTCTGATTCACTTTTTTCTTCTTTTTTTTCTTTTTAATCATCAGAAACTACTTGTAATGATCTGTTAACCAACAACTCAACTGAGTTCTTTTTCAATTTTGTTGAAATCACAGAATTGGAAACTATGAGTTACCAAAGCATTGGTTACCATCTCATCAGAGTCATTTACTTTCTTGGAAGACTTTTAAAATTAAACATTTTATTTTGAGATATAGATTCACATTCACATGTAAAAAATAATACAGAGAGATACAGTAACATCTTGCAAAACTCTAGTATGTATCAAAACAAAGATACTGACATATCTAGTATATTCTAGTATATTAAAATTTTGAAAGAGATGGGAATACCAGACCACCTGACCTGCCTCTTGAGAAACCTGTATCCAGGTCAGGAAGCAACAGTTAGAACTGGACATAGAACAACAGACTGGTTCCAAATAAGAAAAGGAGTACGTCAAGGCTGTATATTATCACCCTGCTTATTTAACTTATATGCAGAGTACATCATGAGAAATGCTGGGCTGGAAGAAGCACAAGCTGGAATCAAGATTGCCAGGAGAAATATCAATAACCTCAGATATGCAGATGACACCACCCTTATGGCAGAATGTGAAGAGGAACTAAAAAGCCTCTTGATGAAAGTGAAAGAGGAGAGTGAAAAAGTTGGTTTAAAGCTCAACATTCAGAAAACGAAGATCATGGCATCTGGTCCCATCACTTCATGGCAGATAGATGGGGAAATAGTGGAAACAGTGGCTGACTTTATTTTGGGGGGCTCCAAAATCACTGCAGATGATGATTGCAGCCATGAAATTAAAAGATGCTTACTCCTTGGAAGAAAAGTTATGACCAACCTAGATAGCGTATTCAAAAGCAGAGACATTACTTTGCCGACTAAGGTCCATCTAGTCAAGGCTATGGTTTTTCCAGTGGCCATGTATGGATGTGAGAGTTGGACTGTGAAGAAAGCTGAGCGCCAAAGAATTGATGCTTTTGAACTGTGGTGTTGGAGAAGACTCTTGAGAGTCCCTTGGACTGCAAGGAGATCCAACCAGTCCATCCTAAAGGAGATCAGTCCTGGGTGTTCATTGGAGGGACTGATGCTGAGGCTGAAACTCCAATACTTTGGCCACCTCATGCGAAGAGTTGACTTATTGGAAAAGACCCTGATGCTGGGAGGGATTGGGGTTAGGAGGAGAAGGGGGTGACAGAGGATGAGATGGCTGGATGGCATCACTGACTCAATGGACATGCGTTTGAGTGAACTCCGGGAGTTGGTGATGGACAGGGAGGCCTGGCGTGCTGTGATTCATGGGGTCACAAAGAGTTGGACACGACTGAGTGACTGAACTGAACCCAGTATATTAGAAAATTTTCAATCAAATATTTAAGATTCCATGTCATGGTTTGGGATATGAAGGGGAGGGGTATGCCTTTCACTATTATTGGGCCCAGAGCAGATACCAGAACTCTGGCCAGCTTCCTGCTTCTCTTTAAGATTTGTTCCAATCTGCGACTTCACTTTCACCTTCACTTTTCCCTTCCTAGCACTTCCACAGCTAAGTCTTGTTTGAGCAGAGTGAAAAAAGCAAGGAGGGTTTAATATCTTGTTCCTCAAAAACGTGGTTTTGAACCAGCGACATCGGCATCCCCAGAAAGCTTGTTCAAAAAGCAGAATCTTGAATTCTGCCCAGACCTACTGAATCAGAATATGCATTGTAACAAGTTCCCTGGGTGATCTGTAAGCCCTCTAAAGCTTGGGAAGTTCTGGTGCAAAAGGTTACTGGACAGTCTCTAAGCCAGATATGTCTGTCCCTTGGGCCTCACTAAGGAGATCTACCTGTAATTCTAAGCATTTCCTTGGACTTCCCTGGCAGTCCAGTGGTTAAGACTCCATGCTTCCAATGCAAGGGGCACAGGTTCCATCCCTGATCGGGGAACTAAGGTCCTACATGCCACATAGGGCAGCCAAAAATAAAGAAGACTGAAGTCTGTACCTACTCTAAACACCTGCTTGCCGCAAGGAGCTGTGACCAGTCTTATGGAGTAGGGCATAGGGTCAGAAGACCTAGAGTACTGTCTGAGCTCTCTCTTCCCTCTAGAGGATTCCCGCTTTGGGACCCATCCTTGTGCCACTAATCCCAGAGTTTAGTCTTTGAATGGATAATTGAAGGCATGGATCCCAATAGCCTGGGCCAGTTTTCCCTTTCATATGACTTTAGAGTCTGGAGAAATTGTCCTCAATTTGCTTTGTCATTCATGACTTGATCTAGTTGTCATGTTTGAGCCTTCCCTTTTCTAAGGCTTAAGCCTTTTCTTAAGAAAAGGATAGACCTTTGATTGGTTACCTGTTTTGTGTCAAGTACCAGATGCTTAGTTTATGTGATCTCATTCAAGCTTTACCTCCCACTATCTAAAGTACACCTTATCACACTCCTTTTGCAGACTTGAAAAAACAAACCCAAGGCTCAAAAATTAAGTAACTAGGGACTTCCTTGGTGGTCCAGTGGTTAAGAATCGGCCTTCCAATGTAGAGCATGTGGGGTTGATCCTTGGTTGAGGAACTAAAATCCCACAAGTTGGGGGGCAACTAAGCGTATATGCTATGACTACTGAGCCCACATGCCTCAGATAGATAGAAACCCTCAGCCGCAACTAGAGAAATCCACAGGAAAGCTCCTGCATGCTTCAACAAGATCAAGTGCAGCTAAACAAACAAATAAATGTTAAAAAATTAAGTATCTAGCCAAAGATCGTTCTTAAATGAGAAGATAGTGATTGTTTGAATGGTAGACCTTGAAAAATTCTCCTCCACTAGATAGAAATAAATGACTCAAATAGCATTTCCTTCCTCTGATCTTGGCTTTTTTTTTTTTTTTTTTTAAACTTCCCACCGGATTATAGCTACTGGAATCTCATGAGTGATCTGGTCCATGCCCACAATGCTTGGGCATATTTCTAAATACTGTTCACAGTTTGAGACTCCCCTGTCAATCCAGTGGTTAAGACTTGGCCTTCTACTGCTGGGTTGGGGGTTTGATCAGGAAGCTAAGATCTCACAGGCTTCATGGACAAAAAGCCAAAACATAAAAACAGGAGCAATATTGTATCAAATTAAATAAAGACTTTAAAAAAATGGTCCACATAAAAAAAATCTTAAAAATGTAAAAACTTTCTATGTTTCATTTAATCTTCATGGGAACCCTGCACCACTGCTTTTATAACTCCATTTTACAGATGGGGAGTATTGAGCGTCAGAAATGGAAAACAGTATGGTATTTCCTCAAATGGTTACGCATCGAGTTACCATGTTGTTGTTCAGTTGCCAAGTTGTGTCCGACTTTTCATGACCCCATAGACTGCAGCATGCCAGGCCTCCCTGTCCCCCCCACAACCTCCTGGAATTTGCCCAAGTTCACATCCATGGCTAGCAATTCCAATCCTAGGTATATACCCCAAGAAATTAAGACATACATTCACACAAACACTTATATACAAGTGCTCATAGCAGGATTATTCATGATAGCCAAAAAGAGGGAAACAATCAAAATATCCATCAACAGATGAATAGCTAAACACTGGTATGTTCATATAAAGGAATATTATTCAGCCATAAAAGGAATAAACTACAGATTCATGCTACAACCTAGATGAAACTTGCAAACATTATGTGAGAGAAGTGAAAGAAGCCAACCACCAAGGACCATGCATTACATGATTCCATTTATGAGAAGTTCCCACAACAGGCAAATGCATTGACACAGAACATAGATGAGTAGATGTCTAGAGCCTGAGGAGTGATGGGGAGAGTGAAGAGGGCGAGAGTGACGGAATGAAGGGTTTTTTTAGACACTGCAATGTTCTGAAATTGATTGTGGTGATGGTTGCACGATTCCATGAATATAATAAAAGCTATTGAATTATATATATTTAAAAATTATTATATTTTATATATTTTTAGTTGGAGGATAATTGCTTTGATTATTGTGTTGGTTACTGCCATGTAGCAACATGAATCAGTCGTAGATATACATATGTCCCGTCCGTCTTGAACCTCACTCCCACTTCCTATATTTTGAATGAGTGAGTTTATGGCAAGTGGATATCTCAATAAAACTTGTAAAAAAAAAAAAACACCGAAATCAAAACAACTATGCAGCAGAGTCAATAGTGGAAGTGAGGGATTCTCTGTCTAGTCCTGCACCCATTCTACTCACGACACCCTGTTCAGTCACGGCTCCCACCCCAGCCTCTTCCCCGACATCCTGCTACCCAGCATTCCCAATCAATTACATTAGAAGGTCTGGAGTGGGGTCTGGGAAACAGTAGATTCTGAAGCTCCCAGGTAATTCCCAATGTGCACCATGATCTGTACAGAGAAACTTCTCTTGAGCCTGGCTGCATGGGCTCTGGGACCATGCGTCTTTGTTCAGAGGCTGTGGTCTACATGAAATCTAAAAGATCTGGCATGAAATTTTGATCAAAGCAATTACCTCTATGCTTTTTCAGTGGAGGTTGTTTATGGCATAGCAGTCAGAGAAACTGAACTGTCAGAAACTAATATAAGAATAATAAGGGAATAATTCTTCTTCATTGAACACCCAAGATGAATAGCAGGCAAAATAAAATTTTAAATTTAATTGAATATGTATTCAATGTTACTCTTTTGTTAAAAGACTATATTAGAAGGAGACAACCAGCCCCTCAATTTTTTCCAATAATGTTAGTGTTGTATATCCTGGCTTGAATAAAACACATTTCATAAAACACCTACACAGTTCTGCAGTGCATTATGAATGGCCTCTCCAGAGAAATCTTACCTGCCTTTCAACTTGGACATAGTGAGACAATAATAATAGAAGTCTTTGGCATATCATTTTGCAGACATTGTATGCATTTTTAGCTTTACTGATGGAAAGCCAGGGCTGACCTTACCTGGTACTGACCTGCAGTGGTTTGGGAGAGGTGAACAGGGCAGGAAGGGCCCTCCCTCTTTGTTCCCTGCACAGGTGGGCTATGGACACAAAAGCCAAATGGGAATGTATGAGAAATTGTGTGAGTTGAGATAGAAGGTAGCTGCTCTTGGAGAAGCTCAAAATGAGTGTGGTTTAATAAATGAGAATTTGGCTTCTGTCTCACGTAAAAGTCCAGGATGGTATAGCTACTCTCTCCTTCACTAGTGCTCGAAGATCGAGCTTGCTCGATACTTGATGCTCTTCCATTCCTAGGCTATTTCCTTTCTCCGTATTGTCAGATGTGGCCCACCGTGACCATCAGCAGTGTATCTGCTTTGGAAAGGGTCAGGGGTGGGGGCTGCAGAAAGCAGAGACCGCCTCTTCCTTCTATGGGCAGGAACTGGGAGTTGCCTGCATCACTTGAGCTCACATGCTATTAGCCAGAACTTAACCATCCTAACCATAGGACCACATCTAGCTACAAGGGAGATTAGGAAATGTAATGTTTATTTTGATTAGTGAAATGCCCAACTGAGAATCCAGGGTTTCCATTACTAGAGAAAAAGGAGAAAAATGGATATTGGGGGTTTAACTAACAGTTTCTGATAAAGGGAGACCAAAGGGCTTGAAATCATGGATATTATGAAGGAAAATGAGTTTTCTCCTTGGAGTTGTCTAGTTGTACCTCTTAACCATGTTATAAGGAAGCAGGCCCAACTAGCTCCTTCCTTTCTCCAGAATCCTGATTGTCTCAGGGTCCGATGGAAATTCAGGTTCAGGGAGAGCTTAGAGAAGTGTTGAGTGCCTAATGAGGCTTCAGTTATTCATGGCAATCCCCTGAAATAGGTCTTATATTCATTTACTAATGGGAGACTAGTGGATCAGAGAGGCTAAGTGACTGTCCCAAAGCCACACGGCTGACTGAGTTCTAGAAGAGGTGCATCTAGATGCTAATGAGTTAGATTTTTAAGGAGATCACACCTAGGACATGCAGGGAGGGTAACAGGGCTTAGAAAGAGGGGGCAGTAGGTACTTAAAGGAAATGCAGCTATAAGAACTTCCATCAAGGGGAGATTTAGAGTGTGTGTGGGAATGGTGGGAGATGAAGTGGAAGGAACAAGCAGGGGCCAGTTACGTGGGACACAAAAATAGGCTTTTGCAGGCAAAGGGGAGCCCTGATGGGTTTAAGCTCGAGAGTGACACGGTCAAGTTTGCCTTTTGGGAAATCTGCTGGGGGGGCAGGAGATCAGCTGGGACCTGGAGGAAAGATCTAGGAGGTGCAAATGGTGGCATGGCGACAGAGTCAACAGATGTCAAGGAGGTAAACCTTTAGTTCTGATTGAATGTGGGGACGAGAGAGGGACAGAATTACAGGACAGTTCCTAGAAGGACCCCGGCTTATGGTGTGGATGATTGGTTTGATGATGGTTCCATTCGTGAAGAAAGGGTTAACTAGTTTGTCTCCAACTGCAAAAAATCATAGTTCCAAACACCTTCATCATAGGAGACTATACAGCTGAGAAATATGTGGGAGGAGCTTCCCTAGTGGTCCAGTGGCTGAGACTCTGCTCCCGAAGCAGGGGCCCTGGGATTGATTCCTGATCAGGGAGCTAGATCCCACGTGCTTCAGCTAAGAGTTCACAAGCCAGAACTAAAGTTCTCACATGCTGCAACTGAAAAGATCCCACATGCCACAGCTAAAGATTCTGCAATGAAGATCGAAGATTCCTCGTGCTGCAACTAAGACTCAGTGCAGCCAAATAGATGTTAAAAAAAAAAAAAGAGAGAGAGAGATAAATATGTGGGAAAAATAGAATCCGATGACCAGGGTAGTTACAAACTTATGCAAACCCCTATTAATACAATTTTACCCCTACAAAATTAAGGCAATAACAGAGTCCTGAATAAAGATGATGTCAATGACCTTTTTCTCCCACATCTTTAATTAGTAAAACAGCAAAAATAGGTAGTGTATCATTTAACTCCCACTGACTGTTAGCTATCTTTTAAAAAATTTATTTATTTTTTTTCTTTTAATTTTTATTTTTACTTTATTTTACTTTACAATACTGTATTGGTTTTGCCATACATTGACATGAATCCACCATGGGTGTACATGAGTTCCCAATCCTGAACCCCCCTCCCATCTCCCACCCCATATCATCTCTCTGGATCATCCCCGTGCACCAGCCCCAAGCACCCTGTATCCTGCATCGAACATAGACTGGCGATTCGTTTCTTACATGTAGTATACATGTTTCAATGCCATTCTCCCAAATCATCCCACCTCTCCCTCTCCCTCAGAGTCCAAAAGTCTGCTCTACACATCTGTGTCTCTTTTGCTGTCTCACATATAGGGTCATCGTTGCCATCTTTCTAAATTCCATATATATGTGTTAGTATACTGTATTGGTGTTTTTCTTTCTGGCTTAATTCACTCTGTATAATAGGCTCCAGTTTTATCCATCTCATTAGAACTGAGTCAAATGTATTCTTTTTAATGGCTGAGTAATACTCCATTGTGTATATGTACCACAGCTTTCTTATCCATTCATCTGCTGATGGACATCTAGGTGGTTTCCATGTCCTGGCTATTATAAACAGTGCTGCGATGAACATTGGGGTACATGTGTCTCTTTCAATTCTGGTTTCCTCGGTGTGTATGCCCAGCAGTGGGATTGCTGGGTCATATGGCAGTTCTATTTGCAATTTTTTAAGGAATCTCCACACTGTTCTCCATAGTGGCTGTACTAGTTTGCATTCCCACCAATGACTGTAGCTCTCTTGAAATTTTCTATACTGTCTTTCCCAATGGTTTCGATGGACTGCATGTAGATATGTTTCACTCTTCAGTTCAGTTCAGTCACTCAGTCATGTCCGACTCTGTGACCCCATGAATCTCAGCATGCCAGGCCTCCCTGTCCATCACCAACTCCCAGAGTTCACCCAAACTCATGTCCATTGAGTCAGTGATGCCATCCAGCCATCTCATCCTCAGTCATCCCCTTCTCCTCCTTCCCTCAATCCCTCCCAGCATCAGAGGCTTTTCTAATGAGTCGACTCTTTGCATGAGGTGGCCAAAGTACTGGAGTTTCAGCTTTAGCATCATTCCTTCCAATGAACACCCAGGGCTGATCTCCTTCGGAATGGACTGGTTGGATCTCCTTGCAGTCCAAGGGACTCTCAAGAGTCTTCTCCAACACCACAGTTCAAAAGCATCAATTCTTCGGCGCTCAGCTTTCTTTATAGTCCAACTCTCACATCCATACATGACCACTGGAAAAACCATAGCCTTGCCTAGACGGACCTTTGTTGGCAAAGTAATGTCTCTGCTTTTCAATATGCTATCTAGGTTGGTCATAACTTTCCTTCCAAGGAGTAAGCGTCTTTTAATTTCATGGCAGCAATCACCATCTGCAGTGATTTTAGAGCCCCCCAAAATAAAGTCTGACACTGTTTCCGCTGTTTCCCCATCTATCTGCCATGAAGTGATGGGACCAGATGCCATGATCTTCGTTTTCTGAATGTTGAGCTTTAAAGCCAACTTTTTCACTCTCCTCTTTCACTTTCATCAAGAGGCTTTTTAGTTCCTCTTCACATTCTGCCATAAGGGTGGTGTCATCTGCATATCTGAGGTTATTGATATTTCTCCCGGCAATCTTGATTCCAGCTTGTGCTTCTTCCAGCTCAGCGTTTCTCATGATGTACTCTGCATATAAGTTACACTCTATTGAAGATGATAAGCATATTCAGAGGCATTTTCTTTTAGTGTCTAGTGCTCCATCCCAATGCTTAATGCCTTTTGGATTTTCTGATCTGGACTGTCAAACTCATCATGTCTAGGTCCTGACTCACGATTATCACCAATTCATGTGTAAACTTGATCCTAAGTTCTCACAGCTATAATGCAAAGGCACAGAGAATGAAGTCCATCTAAGTACAACAGAGTAAGGGGAGATTACTGCTGGGGAGAGACTGCCACATTTTAAAGCCAGTTAAGGCTATGTACTGTAGACCATCAAGGTGTGATTTAGCTTTCAGTTCCCCCTTGATTTCTGACACTTGATGCACCACTACTGTTCACTTGACTCCAGCGGGGGGCTCAGCTTCATTGCAGTCCTTCAACAATGTCTCCCTGAGACCAACGAGGATGGGAGAAGAGAGAGGTGGCTTCAGTCTCCCTTGTAGGTCTTAGCTCCACATCCTCTTATGGCTGAGCTGGTCTTGACCTTACGTTCAAGCTCTGAAAATGGCTTCTTTGCCTTGTTCCTGAGAATTGAGCTACACAACTCATTGACATATCAATAACCTCAGATATGCAGGTGACACCACCCTTATAGCAGAAAGTGAAGAGGAACTGAAGAGCCTCTTGATGAAGGTGGAAGAGGAGAGTGAAAAAGCTGGCTTAAAACTCAACGTTCAAAAAACCAAGATCATAGCATCCAGTCCCATCGCTTTATGGCAAATAGATGGGAAAACAATGGAAACAGAGACAGACTTTATTTTCTTGGGCTCCAAAATCACTGGAGATGGTGACTGCAGCCATGAAATCAAAAGATGCTTGCTCCTTGGAAGAAGAGCTATGACAAACCCAGATAGCATATTAGAAAGCAGAGACATCACTTTGCAAACAAAGGCCCGTATAGTCAAAGCTATGGTTTTTCCAGTAATCATGTACAGATGTGAGAGTTGAACCATAAAGAAGGCTGAGCACTGAAGAATCAATGCTTTTGAACCGTGGTGTTGGAGAAGACTCTTGAGAGTCCCTTGGACAGCAAGGAGATCAAACCAGTCAATCCTAAAGGAAATCAGTCCCGAATATTCACTAGAAGGACTGATGCTAAAGCTGAAGATCCAATACTTTGGCCACATAATGCGAAGAGCAGATTCATTGGAAAAGACCCTGATGCTGGGAAAGACTGAAGGCAGGAGGAGAAGGGGATGACAGAGGATGAGATGGTTGGATGGCATCAGCAACTCGATGGACATGAATTTGAGCAAGCTCTGGGAGTTGGTGATGGACAGGAAATCCTCGTGTGCTGCAGTTCATGGGGTCACAAAGAGCTGGACATGATTGAGCAACTGACCTGAACTGGAATAGGGTTTTGAAGGATAAATGAGTTCTTCTAAGGGAAACAAGCAGAGAAAGATAGCATATTTCCATAATTTCGTTAGAATTTCTCTCCACTCACCCCTCATAAGAGGAGCCTGGCCTTAGAGAATGGTAAATGTGTGTGTATGTGTGTTTCTGGTCTTTTTCTTACATTGGGTGGCAGGTTCTTTACCACCGGCACCACCCAGGAAACCCTCTAGTCTTTTTCAAGATAAACAAAATTCTGAGGACTTCCTCTTCCTTTCCACCTATTTTTGGACAAACTTGGAGGCATAAGTGCTTTGGAAGAGCCATGTCATGTTATAGCATGATGATGGATGAGAGAAATTTACCAGTGTTGGCTGAGAAATTCATCTATGAGGTTAAAGTTTTAAAACTTTAATAAATCACATCTTTTAAACCTGGGATTGAAAACCCATCTAGAGACAGTAGTAGAGTCTTGGATTATATACCATTCCACTTCATTTGCTAGGGGTTCGGGGGACCTTTACCCTGGGGCCTGCTTTGCTGTGACTCCTGCTGCGTTGCAGTCCAAAGTTCCCTTCTCTTGATTAATGCGATTTTTCTGTGTTTTTCTGGTAACTCAGAACCAATGAGAAACAATGATCCTGGAAATCACCCCCTGCAGTTCCTTTTGATAGGGCCCTCAGCAGAGCAGAACGGTTAGTTATGGGAGGCACCCAGGGAGGGTGCTTTTAAACGCCCACAGCAGTGACAGTCACAGCAGCTCAATATCACTTCCGCCAGCACCTTTCCTTTTTTAAATTAAATTTTTTTTTTCTAGAGCATCACTGATTGACAATGTTGTATTAGCTTCTCCTGTGCAGCAAAGTGAGTCAGTTATACATACACATACATCCACTCTTTTTAAAATTCTTTTTCCATATAGGTCATTACAGAATATTTAAAACAGTTCTCTGTGCTATTCAGTAGGTCCTATTAATTATCTGTTGTATAGATAGTAGTGTGTATCGGAGAAGGCAGTGGCAACCCACTCCAGTACTCTTGCCTGAAAAATCCCATGAGTGGAGGAGCCTGATAGGTTGCAGTCCATGGGGTCACTAAGAGCTGGACACGACTGAGTGACTTCACTTTCACTTTTCACTTTCATGCATTGGAGAAGGACATGGCAACCCACTCCAGTGTTCTTGCCTGGAGAATCCCAGGGACAGGGGATCCTGGTGGGCTGTTGTCTATGGGGTCGCACAGAGTCGGACACGACTGAAGCGACTTAGCAGCAGCAGCAGCAGTGTGTATATGTTAATCCCAGTCCCCCAGTTTATCCCTCCCTCCCACTCTGACTGCACAGTTGTCTTCTACGTCTACAACTCAACTTCTATTTGGTAGGTTCATCTGTACCACTCTTTAGATTCCACGTGTGAACAATATAGTATGATATTTGTCTTTGTCTGATTTACTGCGCTCAGCATGACGATCTCTAGGTCCATCTGTATTGCCGTGGATGGCATTATTTCATTATTTTTATGGCTGAGCAATATTCCACTGTACGTACGTACCACATCTTTATCCGTTCTTCCACCGATGGACATTTAGGTTGCTTCCATGTCCTGGCTATTGTAAATAGTGCTGTAATGAACACTGGGGTGCATGTATTCTTTCAAATTGTTGTTTACTCTGGATATGTGCCCAGGAGTGGGATTGCTGGATCATGTGATAATTATGTTTTTAGTTGAGGAAACTCCATATTGTTCTCCACAGTGGCTGTATCAATTTACCTTCTTATCAACAGTGTGGGAGGTTTCCCTTTTTTCCACACTCTCTCCAGCATTTGTTTGCAGATTTTTTGATGATGGCCATTCTGACTGGTGTGCGGTGATGCCTCACTGTAGTTTTGATGTGCATTTCTCTAACAGTTAATCAGTGATGTTGAGCATCTTTTCATGTGCCTCTTGGCCATCTGTTCCACCAGCCCCTTTCTACACCCTGGGAGGCTGTGTGCTGTCAGGGTTGTGGACCAGAGAGACCAAGACTTTTCTGGGCCAAACTGGCACTGATTTTATAAGCATGTGTGGAAAGGGTCCTATTTTAATGATGCCTCTTGGGGTGAAATCAGGTCAGGGCAGTGAGAAAGCGATCAGTGCGTCAGGGGACTCTTAAAGGGTGATGTGCACAATCTCCAGTGGCTCATGGACATTTCTTTTTCTCCTTCCAAAAGGGGCCAGGAGGGTGGGTTACAGGAGGCCTCCAGGTACCAGGAAGCACCAGCTATGCTTTGTTTCTCTGTGGGTGGAAAATATTCTGTGACTCAGGGAGGCAGCTGGAGACCAAAGCACCGCTTGAAGCTGGGCAGCAGCTCAGGAAAAATGAATGGCTTGTAATTAAAGCTCTCTCTGCTTTGTGGTGGCGGCTAAGAGGTCAGCTTCAAGAATTCTGTCCTCTAGCTTGTTAGGACTCTCAGTCTTGGCCAGGTTTCAGAAATGTTTCCTTCTTAGCATATCTTCCTTTGCAGACTTTAAAAGGGAGATCTACCGGGCCTTCACCAGTGGTCCAGTGGTTAAGAATCCACCTGCCGATACAGGGGACACAGGTTTGAACCCTGGTCTGGGAAGATCCCACATGCCTTGCAGCAGCTAAGTCCGTGCAGCACCATAATTCTGAGCCTGTGCCCTGGAGCCTGGGAGCCACACCTACCGAAGCCCGTGTGTCTAGAGCCCATGCTCCACAGCAAGAGAAGCCACTGCATTGAGAAGCCCATGCGGTTATAGTTGGAGAGTTGCTCCTGCTCTCTGCAGCTAGAGAAAGCCCATTTACAGCAACAAAGTTCCAGCACAGTCAAAGAAAGAAGTGAGTAATTTTAAAAGGGAGAGGGACCTATTGGCTTTTGAGGGAAACTAGCTAAAATTTGGCTAGACTGTCCCGGCCCCATCAGTCAGTCTGGATGCACTGATTATTCCGTTTTGCTCACGGTGTAGCCTCCCCCAATTCAATCTGCACCTTACCCTTCTGCTCTGTGCCAGGTGAGGCTGTGGAATCTGTGGATTGCTCTCCCTGGGCTCCCTCATCTTCTGGCTTCTGCTTGAGTCTGGCCGGTGAGAGAACATCATGGTGAAGGTGGGAGAGAAGCAATGAGGGTCTTGATTCGCACCCACTCTGTGGGGATACAATGTCTCCGACTTTAGCCCCCTTCCTCATCTCCTGCTTATGGAGTCATTCCTCTTCCATGGTTCTATTTCTTTCTCTTTTTTCCTAAATAGTTTTAACTTAAAAAACTTGTTTATTTTATTTTTGGCTGTGCCGGGTCTTTGTTGCTGTGTGCAGGCTTTCTCTAGTTGCAGCGTATGGATTTATTGCAGAGGCTGCTTCTCTTGTTGCAGAGCACGGTCTCTAGACATGTGGGCTCCTTAGGTATGGTGCACGGGCTTAATTGCCTGGCATCATGTGGAATCTTCCTTGACCGGGGATCAAACCCCCCACACTGGCAGGCAGACTCTCAACCACTGTACCACCAGGGAATTCCAGTTCCATTTCTTACTGGGCTTTAAACTACTTGCTCTGGAATCCTTATTGGAGGGCCAGCTTCTGGGGGACCCCAACCAAGACACCACCTAATTGGCCATCTTAAAAGAATGGTCAGCGTAAACGTGCCTATGAGATGTTAGGATTTAAGCAGCACTTGTGCTCTTACAGCCCTGAACCAATCAAAGAAGACTGTCTTTGGAGTTCACTGGGTTATCAGTGGGATTTAATCCTGTTAAATAACTGCTTCCAGCTACCTGGGGAAGGAAAGCAAGCACATGGCCCTGTTTAGGATTCACCTTGAATGTATGTCTAATTTTGCTTCTCCTGGATTGCTGCTATAGTAACAAGAGTAATTAATTTTAGTTACTACATCTCTTTCTCTCTCTCTCTCTCTCTTTTTTTTTTTCTCACCACCTCCCTCCACTCCAGTTCATTCTGAACTGGCTTTGAAGTATTTTAGTGAAGCAGTCAGAACTCCCGCCTACCATCATTTGAATGTCGATAGTGTCCTCTTTCTGATTTTATGAGGCTACCTATTCTTGTTGTATGTACCTCCATTTCTTTGGTGATAAAGCACGTATATGTTATAGCTCAGGCCCTTAAACAGGATTCAGCAATTAGAAAACACAGATGCTATAGCAATCGGGGCAGTGTTTGGGCCCCTTGTCAACTCAGAACATCTGCTTGGCCAACGGGGGCACCTTGGTTTATTGCTGTCATTAGGAGCTGTCAGTCAGAGGAGCTGAGACTGGTGTTGCCCTCCGAGGTGTTCAATATTAAAAATCTGCATTTCCAACCAAGAGCTGAGTCCTACTTCACTTTTTTTTTTTAAGGTCCTGAGTTTTTGTTCATCAGTGTGATTGCTAGGAGTTGTTCAAAAGACACGTGATGGTCCTTTTCAGTTGACACCTCTGCCCCCAAAGTCATAGACATGATAAATGTAGCAGCTGCTTGTGATTTTCTGTGCTACTCCCCCCAGCCAGCCTATTTGATTTCAGAACCTCTGGGGTAGACGGTTCCATGTTGATACACCTGGACAATGGAATACTAGGCAGCTTAAAAAGTCATGGGTAGGTCTTCTCATCCACTCAGTAGCACCTGGCCATGGGATGGGTTCTTGGAAATAAAAATGTCAGACGTGACCCCTGATCCAGTATAGTTTACGAGACTACCTCCATGAGGCCCATGGGAGCTGATGAAGATGGAAAAAGGTAATTAAAATATACTCTGGAAACTTCATGGAAATACAGGAGTTAAGGAAGGTGGGCATGATGGGTATATTTGGGCAGAGACCCCATATCCCAGTATGTAAATTGTGGCAAATATCATCAGCTGTTGTTCAGTTGCTAAGTCACGTCTGATTCTTTGTGACCCCACGAACTGCAGCATGCCAGGCTTCCCTGTCCTTCACTGTCTCCCAGAGTTTTTTCAAACTCACGTCCATTTTGACAAGACTTAGCCTCAGAGGAGACAAATAAACTGCCCATTGTTCATGAGACTTTTTGCATTTTAAGACCTTGGATGTCAGCCGGTCTGACCTTCAGTTGGCTCCTCTCTACAGAATCCCTGCAAGGGCTTCATCCAGCCTCACTTGGCACCTCCTGGTACTTCAACTGGTGATGATCTGAAGCCTGTCTGGACAGCACAGACACGAGGAAACCATTCCTTGTGACTCTGCCCGTTGCCTCTGGTTTTACCCAAGTATTTTTGCTTCTTCCATACAGCAACCCTTACTACTGGGCCAGCACTTTGCATATTCCCTTGCAGAAAGGACAAACTGTTTTTTTTTTTTCAGCTGTTTGCTATTCTCCAAATGACATCTGGTAGTACTGTTCATTCTTCCTTCTAAATATCTTGTGACTCTGGCTCCTTCTTTTCGCCTCCATAGTCAGTCAGCACAGAAAAGTAGGACAAAAATCCCATATGGCCATTACTGTCAGTTATTCTATTTCAGACGCCCCCCTTTTCTGCTTAAACAAATGCAGCAGTCTCCTAGCTGGCTTCCATCTTGCCTTTTCAGCTCCCTTTTATGGTAGGCAGAGATTCGTTCAAAAATAAAAACACCACTGTGCCATTTCCCTATTGAAAACCATTCAGTGGATGCCCCATGCTCTTCACTCAAAGACCAAAATCCTTAATATTCCCCTCAAGTTTTGCAACATCTGGCCCTTTCCAATCAAGGCTCTCAGCACTTCCCTTGGCAGCTGACTTGCTGGCCTTTTTCAAAAGTGTTTTAGCATCTTGATTGTGCCACGACTTTTCCGATGCTCCAGGACTCACATAGATGTGTCCCTCTGCCTGCAGCGAGTTCCTCTGAGCCACCTGATAAATTTTGCTCATGTTTTTGGCCTGAGTTTTTTTTATTTGTTCATTTATTTTGCTTGTGCCACGCAGCATATAAGATCATAGTTCCCTCACCAGGGATCAAACCTGTGTCCCCTACAGTGGTAGTCTTAACCACTGGACCACAAGGGAAGTCCCACGTTTGAGTTTGTAAGTAACTTCCTCTAGCAAGCCTTCCCTGAGAGTCCCATCTCTTCAGGTTAGGGGTCTATGGTACAGATTTTTTATTTTTTTCTTCTTCTTTTTCTTAAAAAATATATTTATTTATTTATTTGGCGGTGCCAGGTCTTCATTGCTGGATGTGGAATCTTCAGTATTTGTTGAGGCATGCGGGATCTTTTTTAGTTGCGGCATGTAAACTCTTTGTTGTGGCACGTGGGATCTAGTTACCAGACCAGGGATCAAACCTGGGTTCCCTGCGCTGGGAGCTCAGAGTCTAAGCTACTGGACTTTTTTTTCTCTTCTTTAATAATTAAGATAACTTATGTACACTTAAGTGAACCCATTTTTGGTATACAGAAGCTCAAATCAAAATATAAAACAGCTGCAACATTCCTAAGACTCCTTCATATTTCCTTTAGCAGATACTTTTCAAAAGTAACTGCTATTCAGACCTCTATCCCCATAGATCAGTGTTGCCTCCTTTTCAACTTGATGTAAATGGAATCACAGTGTGTTCACTTTTTGCATCTGGCTCTTTACACTCATCTATGTTGTGGCATGGGGCAGCAGCTCACTCTCGCCTTCCTGTGTGTTACCCCATTGTATGAATGTGCCATAATTTTTTGATCCATTCAATTCTTGGTGGGCATTTCAGTTATTTTCCATTTTGTGGACTATGAATATTGCTAACATGAACATTAGTGTTTTTTTCTGGACATACATGCATTCATTTTTTTTTCTTATACTATATGTAAGACTATATGGGCTTCCCTTGTGGCTCAGCGGTAAAGAATCTGCCTGCCAATGCAAGAGACATGGGTTTGATCCCTGGGTCAAGAAGATCCCCTGGAGAAGGAAATGGCAACCCACTCCAGTATTCTTGCCTGGATTTCCCATGAACAAAGGAGCCTGGTGGGCTATAGTCAATGGAGATGCAAAAGAATGAGACACAACTTAGCGACTAAACAAGTGTAAAACAACAAAATATAAGAGTATATATTAAATGACACAAATAAACTTACAGAACAGAAATAGAGTCACAGATGTGAAAGACAAACTCATGTTTACTGGGGATGAAAATGGAAGGGGAGGGATAAATTGGGAGATTGGGATCTTAGATACACACTACTATATATAAAATAGATAGCTAATAAGAACCTACTGTATGACATAGGGAACTCTGTTCAATACTCTGTAATGATCTATATGGCAAAAGAATCTAAGAAAGAGTGGATATATGTATAACTGACTTACTTTCCTGTACAGCAGAAACTTAACATTATAAATCAACTATATTTTTCTACTGATAGATTTTATTTTTTCAAAATATTTGCTCACTCTTCCATTCAAACTCTTCCCCATTGGACCCATCCTTGCAAGAGGATTTTATTTCCACCGAACTGCCACAAGGGCTGTCCTTGTAACTAATACTTTGTCCACTAGAATGTGATAGAAAAAAGTATAAAATTTCTGATCAGAAGCTTTAAGAACAAGTGCCACTGCCATTGTGCTTTTCTGTCTGATATAAGATTGACATAGAGCCTGGTTCTCCATTCTGGATCCTAGAATGAAGAGCGGGAAAGAAGAGAGCCACAGTCGACACACAATGGATATCATTAGACTGAGAATTCAACATTTATGGTTACAAACAGTTGAAGCCTAGGGACTGCTTGTTAGGACAGCAAAACTGAATCTGAGTTGACTGATGCAATGCCTCTCCTCGGCTCCCTCTGTGCCTTATGTGAGCGTGCTCGGTTGCTCAGTTGTGTCTAACTCTTGGTGACCCCAGATGGACTGTAGCCTGCCAGGCTTCTCTGTCCATGGGATTTTCCAGGCAAGAATACTGGAGAGGGTTGCCATTTCCTACTCTAGGGGATCCTCCTGACCGATGGATCAAACCCATTTCTTGGGTCTCCTGCATTGGCAGGTGGATTCTTTACCAATGCACTGCCTGTGAAGCCCCTTGTGCCTTATATATTGCCACCATAAAATGGTACACATTCCATGGGCCCCTTCCTGCCATGACCCAGTCTCTAAAGGTGGAGACTCTGTGTTTCTTGACCATCACTGTGAACCCAGCAGTACCTAGTACTTGGATGAACCAACAGTAGGTTTATAATACATACTCACTCAATGGGAATGGCTTTCAACCTTTTGTTGATGGGAAAGTCAATTTTCCTAGGTGCCTTTCCCATAGTGGGAGGCCTAGAATGAATCACCATTTCCAAGTGTTTGTCTGATTAGTGAAGGGAAGAGAGTAGCTCTCACCTCCTTTCCTGTGAACACCTGTTTCTGATGTGTAGCTCAAGGTGGCCTTAGTCTATTAATAGTCCCACGTCCTACGGTTGGTTCTTGTTGACCTCACTATTGACTCAAACTCTGGAATTTCTCTTTATGGCACTACTACTAAGCCAATCTTCCCACCCCAGATTTGGACAGAGATGTCTCTGATGAACTTATTGATCCTTATGTGCCTCTCTGTCAATAAGCCCACTCATCTTTCCCTGGAGTCCGAGTTTACTTGTTTATTTGAGCCATGTTTTCCTCCCCGCTTTCTCATTTCTCATATCTGCTTTTTCTATCTCACCCTGTCCTCCAGCAACACCAAATTACTCCATTTCAAATCTTATCGCAAACTTCTGCCTGCTTCTGATTGATGCAGGCATTTATCGCTTCTAGCAAATTGAGCTTCATTGTGCTGGAGTCTAAAGGTGGCGGAGTAAGAAATAGCTTGGTCAAAAATTAGCACCTGCAATTTTGGGCATCTGCTATTGTAACTTTTGATTTCAGGACCACTGTATTTGAGGACTCTGTATTTTCTTATTGATTTGTAGATGTCCTTTACATACCCTGGGGATTAATTTGTGAGTTGATGCTATATATCTCCAACAGCTTAAATCACTTGGTTTAGTCTTCTCACTTTGTTTATAGTACCTTTTTTTTTCAAAGAGAAAGTTTTCATTTTAGTTTGTCAATCTTTCCTTTATGATTTTTTTAATCTCTTAAGAAATTCTTTCCAGTTATGAGGTCAGAAAG
This sequence comes from Capricornis sumatraensis, assembly GCF_032405125.1. NCBI lineage: Eukaryota > Metazoa > Chordata > Mammalia > Artiodactyla > Bovidae > Capricornis > Capricornis sumatraensis. Next base: position 73,697,765 of record NC_091083.1, read on the forward strand.
TGTACATTTTCTTCTAAAAATTATTTTTCACATTTAGATCTTAATCCCCCACAATTTAAAAAATTATGTGTGGCTTGAAACAAAAGTACAGTTTTTTTTTCATACAGAAGGCAAATTGTTCCCAAACAGTTGAAAGGTGGTACAGATGCATAATGCTCCCATTACTTCATTCACCTACATAGATGAATCTGCTTTTATCGTCTCTATTCCGTCCTAGGGGACCACGGTCTCTTACTCCTGCATCAGTACCATGTGCTCCAGTTACTACAGCTTAGCCATATCTTTCGTATCTTTTTTTTTTTTTAAAGAGAGTACATGCCTATATGGTTCCATTTTTAATTAACTGCTTAATTTAGCTGGTCGTTCTGGGTTCCATTGCTGTGCAGAGTCCTCCTCTAGTTATGGCGAGCTGGGGTGACTCTTTGTTGCGGTGCACGGGCTTCTCATTGTGGTGGTTTCTCTTGTTGCAGAGCACAGGCTGTTGGGGCACAGTCTTCAGTAGTTGTGGTGCTCAGGCTCAGTAGTTGTGGTACTGAGCTTGGTTGCTCCAAGGCCTGTGGAGTCTTTCTGGGCCAGGGAGTGAATGCATGTCCCCTACATGTGGCAGGCAGGTTCTTATCCACTGTGCCACCAGGGAAGTCCTCTTCTCTATCTTTTAACCACATCTTTTCTTGTTCTTTTTTCAGAATTGCCTTAGCTATTCTTAGATTTTTTGCCCTTTTGTGGAAATTTGGAATCATCACAAGTTCCATGAAAAACCCCATCTGGATTTTGACTAGAATCCTATGGAGTTTACAAATTAATTTATGTAGAATTGGCACCCTCATAATATGTCTCCCTTCTCATCCATAATATAGCTTGCCATTTATTCAGGCCTCCCAAAAATGTTTCAATATGCTTTGCAATTTTTTTCATAAAATCTCACTTTTTTGGGTTAGATTTATTCCCAGGTACCTTGATTTTTTTGACTATATGAATGCTGTTTTTGCATTCTGTCATGTATACTATCATGTAAGAATTGAATCACCAGTCTATGTCTGACGCAGGATACAGCATGCTTGGGGCTGGTGCATGGGGATGACCCACAGAGATGTTATGGGGAGGGAGGTGGGAGGGGGGTTCATGTTTGGGAACACATGTAAGAATTAAAGATTTTAAAATTAAAAAAAAAATAAAAGTTAAAAAAAATTCGATATACATTTTCTAGTTGGGCTATATTTGGTATATAAAAATTACTGATGGAATTTAAAAAAATTCGCACTTCAGTAAACCAACTGAACTAAAATATTTCATTTGTTCTAGTAATTTTTAGATTCTTGGAGATTTTTTGGTGGCAATCAAATTGTGGGCAGATAATGACATTTTTACCTTTTATTTTTCCAATCCTTATAGCAAATATTTCTTCTTCTTTTGCCTATGAAATTGACTAGGATTGGCAGAAAAACAGGAGGGGAAATAACAGATATTTGTGTGTTATTTCTAATTTTAATGGAAATTCCCTTGACATTTAGCCATGAATAAAAATGTTTAGTATAGCTTTTATTACTATTATATATATGTACATATATATATATTTAGGTTAAAAAACCTATTTCTCATTTGCTAAAATTGTAGGAATGCCTATTGAATTTTATTGGATAGTTTTCTGCAATTATTGAGATAATATATAGGTTTTTATCTCTCAGCATGCCAGTGTGATGCATCACATTGTCAAATTTTCTAACTTTTACCCATTCTTGTATAAATTCCTGGCCTAAATTGCATTTGATTAGATATTATGATATTTAAAAAGTTGGATTCAATGGACTGTTTTGTTTAGGGTATTCATATTAATATTTATAAGTGAAATTGGTCTGTAACTTTTTCCTTATACTGTCTATGGAGGATTGTGTTGTTAACAATGATTCAATGCTACATTTCCCTTTTGTCAAGTTTGACCTTGAACCTGTGTGTGGAAGTGGCTGTCAGTCCCCAACTTAAACTAAGAGATTTTAAGAGGCATTACAATTCTTTACTAGCTCCGTGACTTTTTCTCTGCCCCACAAATGAGCATGTTCCACAAAGGGATTGCTCCTTTAGCCTGGATCCCTGAATGCAAAAACAGATGGAACACAGATGCAGCCTGGGCTGTGACCTCAGCTGACCTGTAGCCCACATGTAATATGAATGAGGAATAATCTTTGTATATGTAAGCCATGGAGATTTTGGGGTTTTCACTGCAGTAGAGCTAATTAATTATCCATATCTGATTTTAGAATCAAGGTTAATATAGTCTCATAAAATGGTCCAGTAGCTTCCTTTTCTCTGAAAGAATTTATATAATGCAGAAATAGTCTGTTCCTTGAACGTGTGGCAAAATTTGATTATAAAACTGTCTGGGGGACTTCCTTGGTGATCCACTGGTTAAGAATCTGTCTTGCCACACAGGGGATATAGGTTCGATCCCTAGTCAGGGAACTAAGATCCCACATGCCACGGGGCAACTAAACCTGAGCCCCTGCTGCAACTACTGAGCCTGTGCGCCACAGTGAAGATCCAGCATGCTGCAACTAAGACCCAACGAAGCCAAATAAATATTTAAGAAAACTGTCTGGGCCTAGTATATTTTTGAGGGGGAGAAGAATTTTGAAAAATGACACAATTAAAAAATATTTATTGACATAGTCAGATTTTCTGTTTTCTTCTCTGTCAATTTTTGTATGCTATACTTTTACAGAAATATTTTCCTTGTATCCATTTTATGTCAACCTAAAGTGATTTGTGGAGAAGACAATGGCAGCCCACTCCAGTACTCTTGCCTGGAAAATCCCATGGACGGAGGAGCCTGGTAGGCTGCAGTCTATGGGGTCGCTAAGAGTCGGGCACGACTGAGTGACTTCACTTTCGCTTTTCACTTTCATGCACTGGAGAAGGAAATGGCAGCCCACTCCAGTGTTCTTGCCTGGAGAATCCCAGGGACAGAGGAGCCTGGTGGGCTCCTGTCTATGGGGTCGCAAAGAGTTGGACACGACTGAAGTGACTTAGCAGCAGCAGCAGCAGCAGCAGCAAAGTGATTTGTAAGAATCTATTATTATTAAACTTTTCTTGTATATTAATCCTGATCTAACAAGAATATTATTTGTACCGTTTTTCTTGTTTTCGTGATCAATTTTGTAAAAAGTTTATCTCCGTAATTATTATTGTCAGAGAACTTGTTCTTTGTTAAAACTTCTTGTCAAGTTTTTTCAGAAACTTCTTGTCACAACTATTTTTTCCTATTTCATTAATCCTGCCCTTATTTTTACTTGCATATTTCTACTTTTTTGAGTTTTCTTTCTAGGTTTGAAAGTGAATGCATAATTCATTTATTCTCAATATTTCTTACACTAGTTAGCATTAGAGAGTTGATTGCATATAGCAGAGACTCAAAATAACTACAGCTTAAATAAGGCAATAGTTTATTTTTCTCACAGGTGAAAACTTAGGAGGCAGGAGATCTGGGGCTGGCATAGTCACTGTGCTTCACAAAAGCCTTAAGGACTCAGGATCCTTCTGTTTCCTTGTTTGTAGGGTTTTTGCTCTTGTCAATGTGTTGCAAGATAATTTGTCTCTCTGACTGTTCCAGCGAGCATAAAGGAGGGGAAGATAGGATTCCCTCCCATGAAGATATGACCTAGAAGTTATATGCATCCTGTCTGCTCATATCTCATTGACAAGAATTCTTCTTATGAGCGCACACGAGATGCTGGTAAATTTGGGTTTTGTTCTGAGAAACCCTATGTCCAGCTAAAAATTAAGAGATCTGTTACTGTGGGAAGAAAGGACAATGGATACTGAGAGCAACTAGCAGTCCTGGTCACAGCCCATCCCTTTGTTTACCCAAGCATCCATGTGTACTCATCTTCCCAACCGTCCCTACACCAAAGGACACAACTCCAAAGTCCCCTGCAGTTATTGAACCTAACTCAAAATCTCGGATCTCTGGATTTAGGTCCATGTGTGGCTCTTTATGGTGCAGTGACTTAAAAAGTACAGGAGCCGATTATACAGAGTGAAGTAAGCCAGAAAGAAAAACACCAATACAGTATACTAACACATATATATGGAATTTGGAAAGATGGTGATGATAACCCTCTATGCGAGACAGCAAAAGAGACACAGATGTATAGAATGGACTTTTAGACTCTGTGGGAGAGGGAGAGAGTGGGATGATTTGGGAGAATGGCATTGAAACATGTATACTATCAGGTAAGAAATGAATCGCCAGTCTATGTTCAATACAGGATACAGGATACTTGGGGCTGGTGCACTGGGAGGATCCAGAGAGATTATATGGGGTGGGAGGTGGGAGGGGGGGTTCAGGATTGGGAACTCATGTACACCTGTGGCTGATTCATGTCAATGTATGGCAAAACCAATACAGTATTGTAAAGCAAAATAAAGTAAAAATTAAAATTAAAAAAAAAAGTACAGGACAGGGACTTCCCTGGCGGTTCACTGGCTAAGACTCCTTGCTCCCAATGCAGGGGGCTTGGTTCGATCTTTGGTTAGGGAACTGATCGTGCATGCCACAACTAAAGATCCTGCATGATGCAGTGAAGATTGAAGATCCCGCCTGCAACAACTAAGACCCGGTGTGGCCAAATAAATAAATAAAAATAGTTAAAAAGATAAATTATCTGCCTCTCACATAGTCAATATACAGGGATGAAGGAGGATCAGAAGAACGATAATAAAAAGTCCCATTGGACAGAGGGAAACGTGAAGCACAGAACAGCAGATGCTCTCTAACAATTGATCAAACCCCATTGCCCATCTAGCAGGATTCCCTGTCTTGGAGGAACTCTTTAATTCATCATCTTTGATGTCTTCTGGCATTACCATTTTGGATGTTCTTTCTTGCCTATGGTCCTCCCTGGACACATGTGAGGTGGGCCATTCAGAACAGGTTCTCCTTGTGGATAAGAAAGTTTTGGAACCCACTTGTTGGTACATGTCAACCCAATTCTTTGTCAAACACCCACAGCCAGCTCTTTCTCTTATAAATAACCTTTTAAACCTGTTTTGAATTTACTTCTAGGCTTTGCTCATTACTCTGTCTTTCAACTTAGTGACAGCTAACTAGTTATACTTAAAAACAAAGACTTGATTCATCTAATCATTTCCTTGAGGCTGGCTAAAATTTTCTGGAAAAAACATCTTTTAAAAGAGGGTGTTGAATAAATTTGAGGGCCATGGTTTTATCTGCTAAGTCTGACACTACAGAGCTATCACTCCTAATAGCTGCATTTTGGCAGTATAGAAGCAATTTTCAACCCTGAAAAACCCCAAGCAAATAAACTCCTGGTCAACTCAGACTATAAACCATAGGCAGAGTATGCTTCAATGCCAGCCAACTAGCTTTATTTTGGATTTATATCTCTTCTCTAGGATTTTGTTGAAAGACACAAGAAATGATAATTCAGACCAATATATTATATATGTATTCCTCTAGCACTTCAGCCTCACTGAATCTGTGCTCTATCTTCTGAAGCAGTGCAAGGCTGTTTTGCCAAATATTTAGTCTCTATGTAACAAGGATTACTAACTTTCCAACATGTAATATCTGAGTCAACACTGCTATCACCCAAGCAGTAGTCGCTGGGTATTTGTTGTGTTCAGCACTCTACTTTAAAGTACCAAAATTAGATAAGTCTGTGTTTAACCGAAATAGTGGCTTTAACAGAACAAATATTTATTTCTCACACAAAATGCTAGAAGTAGACAGTCCAGGTCTAAAAGGAGGAGGAGGTTCTTCTCCATGAAATCCTTAGGGACTCAGGATCTATTGTCTTTCTGCTCTAGCAGTCTTCAAGGTGTGGCCCTTGTCCTTAGGCCTTATTTTTTATTTTAAAATTTTATTTATTATTATTTTGGCTACACTGGCTCTTCGTTGCTGTTCACGGGCTTTCTCTAGTTTCGGTGAGCAGGGGCTACTCTCTAGTTGTCGTGCGTGGGCTTGTCTCTGCTGTAGCTTCTCCTGTTGTGGAGCATGGGTCCTAGGGCACACGGGCTTCAGAAGTTGTGGCACACAGACTCAGTTGCTCCACGGCATGTGGGATCTTCTTGGACCAGGGAGTGAAGCCGTGTCCTCTGCCTTGGAAGACAGGCTCTTAACCACTGGACCACCAGGAAAGCCCTCCTTATTCCTTTAGAAGAGCCACAGCATAGAGTAATGGTTTGTCTGGGACGTGTTTAGTTTTCCTCTTCCCTGGTGGCTTAGAGGTTAAAGCGTCTGCCTCCAATGCGGGAGACCCGGGTTCAATCCCTGGGTCGGGAAGATCCCCTGGAGAAGGAAATGGTAACCCACTCCAGTATTCTTCCCTGGAGAATCCCATGGATGGAGAAGCCTGGTAGGCTACAGTCCCTGGGGTCACAAAGAGTCGGACATGACTGAGCGACTTCACTTACTTACTTACTTCTTTGGTTTTAGCACCAAAAGTCTTATGTTCTAGGAAACCCCTCCATGCTGGGAAAACCTGTACAGCTGTTCACTACTCTGTATCCACCCCAATTAGAAGTATTGTGATAACAATTCTGATGCAAACCATCCAGAGTTAGCATCAAATCCCATAAGTTAAGGGCTTATCCTTTCACAAGACTGACCTTCCTTTCGATAGAAGCTGCAAGGGGGTCCAGGCCACCCACACTTCTGACCAATTGGCTACTAATCTTGGAAGTTCCCACAACTCCGTACAGGGATGATAACTTGTTAGAATGATCCATAGCACTCCCTGAAAGTATGATATTTATAGGTTCAAAAGGATACACATAGGAAGGGGTCGAGAAGCATCCTGATCCAGAGCTTCCATGGCCATGCCCATGGGGTCAGAGTGCATCGCTTTCCCAGCACATCAGTGTGTGCACCAGTCTGGAAGCTCCTCTGAGCTTTGGTGTCCAGAGTTTTTATGAAATGGGCACGATTGATTGAATCATGGACCACTTAATAAAATTCAATATCAAGCCCACTGCTCCCTCTCCAGATGTTGAGCGCTTGCAAGTCTCAGCCTTCTAATCATGTGCTTGGTCTATCTAGTGATCAGCTCCTATCCTGGTACACTCGAGGGTCCCATCCTCAGTTATTTCATTAGCATAATAGAGATGCTCTCACCACCTAGGAAATCTCCAGGGTTTTTGAAGCTTCAGGCCAGGAACCTTGGACAAAGACCAGACAGATTACTTAAACTATACCATCGCCACCGTGTTTACATTTCCACCAGCAGGAAGGTGAAAAGTGTCAAGAAACCCCTTTGAGAACATGATCAGAAAACTGTACATGTTACTTTGGGTTACAGTCCACTGGCCAGAATGTCAACACTCAGACTATGAGAAAGGCTGGGAAACATGGTCTTCATTCTGAGCAGCTGTGTGCCTAAAAACCAGAGGTCTTATTATTACAAGAAAGAGGGATGATGGACACTGAGGTACAGTTCCCAGTCTAAGCCATATTTATTTCGTTGGTAATTTATGAAGCCTACACATTTTCTTTGATGTCCTGTTTTAGCTTGTAGCACACTATGAGATTGGTATGTAGTATTTTCATTGCTTCTCAGTTCTAAATATTTTGTAATTCTCTTGTGATTTCCTCTATATCCCACTTAAAGAGTGTTTCTTAATTCACAAAACAATATTTTCCTTTTTAGTAGGGAGTTTGATGATTGAAAATCGAATTCCATTGCTATCATAGAATATGAGCTAATGATATCAAGTCTTTGAAATGTATTGACTGTCTTTTGAAAGGTTGCCACTGCGAGCTGTGTGTTATGCAGGGATTCTTGACCTCTGGAGAAGAGGATTTCGATCTGGAGTCAGAGATGAGGCTTGACTGCTTGGAGATTTTTGTGTAGCAAAGTTTTATTAAAGTATAATTGAGATAGGGACAGCTTCTGACACGGACATTAGAAGGGGACAGAAAGAGTGCCCCCTTGCTAGTTTTCAGTGAGGTGTTTTAAGTCTGTTCAGTTCAGTTCAGTTCACTCAGTCATGTTTAATTCTTTGCAATCCCATGGAGCACAGCATGCCAGGCCTCTCTGTTCATCACCAGCTCCCAGAGTTTGCTCAAACTCATGTCCATTGAGTTGGTGATGCCATCCAACCATCTCATCCTCTGTTGTCCCCTTCTCCTCCTGCCTTCAATCTTTCCCAGCATCAGGGTCTTTTCCAATGAGTCCGTTCTTTGCATCACGTGGCCAAAGTATTGGAGTTTCAGCTTCAACACCAGTCCTTCCAATGAACACCCAGGACTGATCTCCTTTAGGATGGACTGGTTGGGTCTCCTTGCAGTCCAAGGGACTCTCAAGAGTCTTCTCTAACACCACAGTTCAAAAGCATCATTTCTTTGGTGCTCAGCTTTCTTTATAGTCCAACTCTCACATGACTACTGGAAAAACCATAGCTTTGACTAGATGAAACTTGTTGGCAAAGTAATGTCTCTGCTTTTTAATATGATGTCTAAGTTGGTCATAACTTTCCTTCCAAGGATTAAGCGTCTTAATTTCACGGCTGCAGTCACCATCTGCAGTGATTTTGGAGTCCCCCAAAATAAAGTCTGTCATTATTTCCATTGTTTCCCCATCTATTTGCCATGAAGTGATGGGACCAGATGCCATGATCTTAATTTTCTGAATGTTGAGTTTTAAGCCAACTTTTTCACTCTTCTCTTTCACTTTCAAGAAGAGGCTCTTTAGTTCTTCACTTTCTGCCATAAGGGTGGTGTCACCTGCATATCTGAGGTTATTGGTATTTCTCCCGGCAATCTTAATTCCAGCTTGTGCTTCATCCAGCCCAGCATTTTGCATAATGTACTCTGCATATAAGTTAAACAAGCAGGATGATAATATACAGCCTTGACTATTCCTTTCCCAATTTGGAACCAGTCTGTTGTTCCAAGCCCAGTTCTAACTTTTGCTTCTTGACCTGCATACAAGTTTCTCAACAGGATTATGTTTGTTAGTGAGCTGCTAATCAGATAAGAGAGACACCTCAAGGCTGAGGGAGTTTTACCAGGCTCCTCTCCCACAATATGCATTTTTGAGAAAAGATGGCACAAGGTTTGTCATCCCTGGCTATAAAACAATTGACATGAATACTGGTTTGTTGAGCCATTATCAGCCCAAGGTTGGAGAAAGGGAAAAAAAAGGTTAGTCTTACGCAGAACTGGTTTCATCAACAGAGAAAGGGGGAAAAAAAAAGTCTGCCACTTGTGGTTTATTTCCTTCTGCTGCTTGGGGACCTCTGGCCTTCCTACCTGTTACCCTCTCACTTTGACAAAGACTTACTATATGATCAATTTTTGTAAATTTTTGATATGAGCTATAAAAAGGTCTCTATTGTCTGATGCAAGATTAAAATATGATCTTTCATCACTTGTGTTGATGAAGTCTATATCTTTTTCCAAAAATGTAGGATCATATTTTACATATTATCATGCAAATTTCTTTTAAAAATATAATATTATAGAAATTTTTCCATGTAGATACTTTAGGACCTGGTGTGTGTGCTAAGTCACTTAGTCGTATGTGTCTCTTTGCGACCCTATGAACAGTAGCCCTCCAGGCTCCTCTGTCCATGGGATTCTCCAGGCAAGAATACTGGAGTGGGTTGCCATGCCCTCCTGCAGGGGATCTTCCCCACCCAGGGATTGAACCCACATCTCTTAAGTCTCCTGCATGGGCAGGAAAGTTCTTTACCACTAGTGCCGTGTGGGAAACCCTAAGACTTGGTACATAGCCTTAATTATTTCAATAGTATAAATTCTGTGTGTGGAATTGCTCCTTCAAAGGATATGCTTTAAAAAAACTTTTCTTTTATTGTGATAAAAGTCACATAAAACATACTATTTTGACTATCTTTGACTGTACATTGCAGTGGCACTAAGTACATTCACACTGTTGTACGACTCTCACCATTATCCATCTCCTGAATTTTCCACCTTCCTAAATTGAAACTCTGTGCCCTCTAAACACCAAGTCCCCCTTGCCCATCCCCTGGCCCCTGGCATCTACCACTGTACTTTCTGACTCTATGAATTTGACTCTTCTAGGACCTCACATAGTAACACACATATATAGAATCTAGAAAAGATAGTGCAGGTGAACCTACCTTCAAAGCAGAAATAGAGACACAGATGTAGAGAACAAACATATGGCTACCAACAGGGGAATGGGTGGGGATAGATTGGGAGACTGGGATCGACACCTATACTTCCCTGGTGGCTCAGATGGTAAAGAATCTGCCTGCAAGGTAGGAGACCCAGGTTCAACCCCAGGTTCGGGAAGATCCCCTGGAGAAGGGAATGGCAACCCACTCCAGTATTCTTACCTGAAGACTTCCATGCACAGAGGAGCCTGGCTGGCTACAGTCCATAGGGTCACAAAGAGTTGGACATGACTGAGCAGCTAACACTTTCACTTTGGCTTCCCTAGTAAGAATCCACCTGTAATGCTGGAGACCTGGGTTTGATCCCTGGGTCAGGAAGATCCCCTGGAGAAAGGAATGGTTACCCACTCCAGTATTCTTGCCTGGATACCACTCTGTGAAATGCTAAAAACCTATATACTACTATGTATAAAATACATAACTAATGAGACCTTACTGTCTGGCACAGGGGTGGGGGGGGAGGGAGGAACAATCTGTTTGTAGGACATATATTAAGTTAATCCAAGTAGCATTGAAGAATATATATTACCGTATGTAAAATAGATAGTGGAAAGTTGCTGTATAACATAGGGAGCTCAAACTGGTGCTCTGTGACAACCTAGACGGATGGGATAGGGGCTGGGGTGGGAGGGAGGTTCAAGAGGGAGGGCCTATATGTATACTTAGGGCTGATTCATGTTATTGTACGGAGAAAATAACACAACATTGTAAAGCAACTATCATTCAATTAAAAATAAATTTAAAAATGCATTCCAATATATAGTAGGTACAGACAAATACTGTTTGATTCAAAAGGTATGCTTTTTAAAAAGGCTCCTTCTAAATTACTGCCGTGGTTGTCAGTTTGCCTGCAAGAGGGGTCAAACCAGTTTTCACTTCCTTCCATCTTGGAGAACACTGTCCATTTCTTACACCATCTCAGGCATTGTGTATTAAATATCATCATAATTTTATCTTTGCTGATGGTCAAAGTACCTCCTTTGGCTAATGAGGAGAGAGAAGCTTGAGCATGTACAGCAGCTGGCAAAATAAAGCTGAGGGAGCTCCGGGAATGGATCCTGCCTCTCATTTCCTGCCCGGGACAGGGGGTGGAAAAATGGCAAAATCCAGCTGTGCCTGTCTTTTTCATCCAGAATTGTGAACTCTAGAGTTTGTTTATTCCATCCAGCACCGACTGAGCTGAAATTTTGTGAAAAAGGTGTCCTTCTCCGGAGGGATGAACCAAACCTGCCAGGCTCTATGCCTCATCCCAGGACAGCAGAGCTTGACAAATATGTTTCAGCCAAATGCCTTTTCTTAGCTGGAAGCCAGAGAACAATCAAGTTTCTCTTTTGCTGGCTGTGTAGCTCAGCTGGGTCCTAGGAGCTCTGGTCTCCGCCCAAATATTTTTAAGACTTCCTTTCAGAAGCTGGCAACAAGGGGACCACCCACCTCTCCCAGTTAAGGTTATTGGTCCTTTGGAAGCAGAGATGTAACCACTTAAGTGCAGAAACTAAGATAACAATTGAACGTTCATGCTTCTGGTCCCTTTGAGCCTCACATCACTCTGTGAACTAAGAGTGATTATTGTTCCTCTTTCATAAATGAGTATGCTGAGGGTTAAAAAAGGCTAGGGAAATTTTGCTGGTTTACACAGCTAGAAAGAGGCACCTCTCCTGATTATCTTCCTTGTGTAGCCTGCTGTCCTTTATTAGTCGCCATCAACATTACTCTATTTTCTTAAATCACTGATCACAATGTGCAATTTTTTGCTGTCTTTGTCTACTTATTGTGTTAGTCTCCAGTGTTCCCATGATCCTCACCTCCTAGTATTCATGTTATTGTACAGTCTCCTCCCACTATGAGTCATACTGGTGTGACTGATGGAGTCTAGAAGAAGACGACATATGACTTTCAAGGTCACATCATAAAGGGTAGAGTTCTGCCCTGCTTCAGGAATCCAGCAGCCCTTGCCATGGGGGCGCTTAAGCATCCCAGGGAGGGACCCATATGAAGAGTAACCAGGGCCTCCTGCCAAAAACCAGGACAAATTTGCCAAAATGAGTGACACACCTTGGAGGTGATCCGTCAACCCAGTGAAGCCTTTGGATGACGGCCGCCGAGATGACTTGAACTGCAGACAACCTCACAAGAGACCTTCAGCCAGAACCTCCCAGTCAAGCTGCTCCTAAGTATCTGACCCACATGTGATCACATTTGAGCTACTAGAATTGAAAGCATGATATATAATAAATGCTTATTGTTGTTGGAAGCGATTTGTCATGTAGCAGTAGATAACTTAAGACCCTCTGTCTGTTCCCCCTGGCAGGCTGTAGACGCTGTGAGGGCAGGGCCCACGCCCCTCTGATTCACCAGTCTCACACCTAGAATGATGTCCAGCACACAACAGCAACTTAATACATATTTAGTGAATGATGAATCACTGAAAGACAAAATAGAGGTCAAAAATCTTCATGCTCTCTCCTCACTTCTCGAGACTTCCCACAGACTCTATTGCTTCTCTTTCTTCGTGGAGCTGAGTCCCACACAGCCACCTGGGGAGTGGGCTTTTTCCTGCTGCCTGCACAGCAATTCATAGTTAATTAAACCTTTGCATAAACAGAACAAGGGAGGATGTAAAAGTAATGAGCTGACAGCCCAGTGTGTATTACGTGGGGCTGAGAAGAGAATTTAATTTAGAGAAGAATTATGCACAGGCGGAAAAGCGGTCCATTAAAACAAACCAACTGTCTGGAAAGAGATAAAACAAAAATGGCTTCTGCATCCTGCGAAATAAATAGCACAACTTCTCATTCTGGGCGCTTTGGGATCCTCAGAGATGAGCCCAAGGATGAGTGGGAAAGGGAAACACTGGATTAAGGAGATGGAGGTGCAAAAGGGGGGCCCTCCAGTTCTCCCATGTGGGTTGCAAGATGTCTTGCTGGAGCTTAGCCCTCAAACTAGAATTGCTTTGCTCACAAACTCTCTGTCTTAGTGTGGGTTTCCCCCAGAGTGGGCACTAAGCTGTGGATTCAGGTGCAAGCACTTTATTGGGAGTTGCCAGGAATACAAGTAGATGGGGAATTAATCTAAGGAAGGACGGAAAGGCAGTATGTAAAGAATGGGTTATTATTCCAGCTACTATGGGGTCATAAAGAATTGGATATGACTCAGCGATTGAACACCACCACCACCACACTAAGCCACTGGAGGTTAACTCCATGGGGGAAAACTTTTGAGAGACCTCAAAAAACACATACATTGGATTTATCTCAAAAGGTGAGGGAGCTGGGATAGTTGTACCCCCATGCCCATGGGGGATGTTAACTCTCAAGCACTAGGGAGATGCTTACCATGGCAAAAAGCCTGAAGGCAGGCCACTGGCAAAGTTGTAGGTGTCACTGCTGGAAGTGAGGCTGGTGTGCAAAGAACAGTAAGAGGACTGGGGGATTACGGCTGGGGCGTTGAAGAGAATTGGCTACATCATTCCTGACTCCTAAAGAACTCTGCAAGTTTGACTCGTGGGCCCCAAGATTCCAAAGACCCAGAGGTCCTCACTGACTTTGTTGGCCACCTCTCTATCCGAAATCAAGTCAGTTCTACTCTTCCATCATTTAAAAAGTATATATATATATGTATTATTTATTTATTTATTTATTTGGCTGTGCCAGGTCTTATTTGCGGCACTCAGGATCTTTGATTTTTGTTGTGGCAAGAGGGATCTAGTTCCCTGACCAAGGATTGAACCCAGCCCCCCCCTGCATTGGGAGTGCAGAGTCTTAGCCACTGGGCCATCAGGGAAGTCCCTGTCACTTTTAATATTCTCATTTTCATTATCTTACTTCATTTTACCTGGATCATCCATTTACTCCACAGACTTATTTCTAGCCCCCTGAGCTATGTGCTGGGGACACAGAGTGAACAAACACCGATGTGGAAATGACAGTCTGGCCTTCAGAGTCCATAGTAACTCTTTAACATGTTCCCAGAAAAAACAAGTTGGAGTATAGGATTTACCAAAGCCATATAACTGCACAAAGCTCCCTAAATTCATACCACAGGCTCAGAACAACTCAGGAGATAACAAGCACCTAAATCAGCCATTCTGTCAGAGGTATTACAACAACAAGGATTTGGGGAAATCTCTTTTTCTGATTTGTCTGCAGCCTGAAGCCTCTTCTCTATTCCTAAAGTATTTACTGAAAGGAGGCACCACCATGCTATCACACTTCCAGAAATTTATGGGGTAAATATCAAATTAGTACCTTAAATTAAGCCCAACTTGTAATGATATCTCTATGATATACACTGAAACTAAAAAGTAAACAACCATGTTGAATTTTTTTTTAGAGACAAATTCATGCCCAGTTAATCAGCACATGCCAAGGGAAGACCACACTATTCATTCATTCATTCGCTGAAGAAATATTTATTGAGCACTTATGTTCCAGAGGCTATGCTAAACACTGAAAACTAGCAATCAAGGAAACAAGATGACATTTGAGGTCAGGAGAGCCAGGTCATGTAGGTTATGGTGAGGCATCTGGATTTTATTCTTTGTGAGATGCTGTGACTCCAGTTCTTCACTCCTCCTTATATACACGACTGTCATTATGGAACTTAGCATATCATTCTGGGCTTGGCTGTGTCACTTGCTTTCACCAATGGGATGTTAGCAAACACTTCAAGTGGAGGCTTGAGGAACGCTGCATGATTGGGCTTCCTCACTCTAGCTCCTTTGCCTTGGCCAGCCTGCTGGAGACTAGAACTGTGGAACAGTGGCTGGGGCAATCCAACTATCCAATTGAGAGATCAAACAATGTGCAGCTCACCCCTTGGTTTATTGTATGACCCTAACCAAGATCAGCTGAGCCCAATCCAATCAGCAGAACCTCTCATATTCGTGACTATACTCCACTGGGGTTTTCTGGTTTTTTGCTATACAGTATTATTGAGACAATAGATGACAGATACAGATGTAAAATCATTGGCAGGTTTGAAGCCGAGAGGAGTATCATCTTATCAATGTTTTCAAAAGCATCCCCTGGTTATGGTATAAATAATACATCACAATATGACAAGGATAGAATCAGAGAATCTAGAAGTATTCAAATATCAATGGCAATCTTTGGGTGGACTCAGTACACACTGACATGTTCTCAACATTTTCACAATAATAGTTTCATTAGGGGAGGTCGAGGACCTTGCAAATATCATGATAGAATATTGAACACTTAAGCACTCCTATTTGGTGTGGACTATTTTTAAAGTCTTTATTGGATTTGTTACAGTATTGCCTCTGTTTTTAATTTTTTTGGCTGTGTGGCATGTGGGATCTTAGAGAAATGAACCTGCATCTCCTACATTGGAAGGTGAAGTCTTAAAAGCTGGATTACCAGGGAGGCCCTAGCACTTCTATTTCAACTGCAGCTGATATATTTTCCTTGGGGTAGCTTCCTTTAACTGTTAAACACTGTTTACTTTGGAGAAAACATCCTTGACACCCCCTAGATAAGACTAGATTACCCTGTTGTAAAACCTCCCCCAACACTTAGCCATAATTGTGATAAAAAAATGATACAATCTGTTTAATATTTATCACAGTTCACTGGAAGCTCCATGTGGGCAGGGGCCATGTGTCTCTTCTTTAGTCCTATCTCCCTGGCACAGTGCTTGGTACATAGAGGGCTCTCAATACATATTTATTATAATGATAGAGTCTAACTCCTACTAGGAAACAATAGTTGCATACTATATTAGTGTTGGCTAGGCTGTAGGAGGGGCTTCCCTTGCGGCTCAGATGATAAAGAATCTGGGAGACTGGGTTCTATCCCTGGGTTGGGAAGATCCCCTGGAGAAGGGAATGGCTACCCACTCCAGTATTCTTGCCTGGAGAATTCCATGGACAGAGGAGCCTGGTAGCTGTGGTCCACGTGGTCCCAAAGAGCTGGACACGAATGAGCAACTCACACACACAGACTGTAGTAATGGAACACAATAGAATGCTCTAAGTTTTTTAATATGGGCGGCTGTGACCCGCGCACTAAGTGCGGGCGAGAGGAGCTATCCCACGTTCGAGGTCGGGGCAGAAGCCAGGAGGACCACATGCCCGAAGCGTGGTGGCCAAGAGAGGTTACCCCACGTCCGAGGTCAGGGGCACCGGCCGAGAGTGCCAGGCTGTGACAGGGCAGGAATGGCTGAGAGGAGCTACCCTACGTCCGAGGTCGGGGCGGCAGCCGGGAGGAGCGACCCCACATCCAAGGAGCGGTGGCTGCACGGGCGCAGGAGGGCCTAGAGGAGCTATCCCACATTGAAGGTCAGGAAGGGCAGTGGTGAGGAGATACCCTTTGTCCAAGGTAAGGAGCAGCGGCTGCGCTTTGCTGGAGCAGCCATGAAGAGATACCCCACGCCCAAGGTAAGAGAAACCCGAGTAAGATGGTAGGTGTTGCAAGAGGGCATCAGAGGGCAGACACACTGAAACCATACTCACAGAAAATTAGTCAGTCTAATCACACTAGGACCACAGCCTTGTCTAACTCAATGAAACTAAGCCATGCCTGTGGGGCCACCCAAGACAGGCGCATCATGGTGGAGAGGTCTGACAGAATGTGGTCCACTGGAGAAGGGAATGGCAAACCACTTCAGTATTCCTGCCTTGAGAACATCATGAACAGTATGAAAAGGCAAAATGATAGGATACTGAATGAGGAACTCCCCAGGTCAGTAGGTGCCCAATATGCTACTGGAGATCAGTGGAGAAATAACTCCAGAAAGAATGAAGGGATGGAGCCAAAGCAAAAACAATACCCAGCTGTGGATGTGACTGGTGATAGAAGCAAGGTCCGATGCTGTAAAGAGCAATATTGCATAGGAACCTGCAATGTCAGGTCCATGAATCAAGGCAAATTGGAAGTGGTCAAACAAGAGATGGCAAGAGTGAACGTCAATATTCTAGGAATCAGCGAACTAAAATGGACTGGAATGGGTGAATTTAACTCAGATGACCATTATATCTACTACTGCAGGCAGGAATCCCTCAGAAGAAATGGAGTAGCCATCATGGTCAACAAAAGAGTCTGAAATGCAGTACTTGGATGCACTCTCAAAAACGACAGAATGATCTCTGTTTGTTTCCAAGGCAAACCATTCAATATCACGGTAATCCAAGTCTATGCCCCAACCAGTAACACTGAAGAAGCTGAAGTTGAATGGTTCTATGAAGATCTACAAGACCTGTTAGAACTAACACCCAAAAAAGATGTCCTTTTCATTAAGGGGACTGGAATGCAAAAGTAGGAAGTCAAGAAACACCTGGAGTAACAGGCAAATTTGGTCTTGGAATGTGGAATGAAGCAGGGCAAAGACTAATAGAGTTTTGCCAAGAAAATGCACTGGTCATAGCAAACACCCTCTTCCAACAACACAAGAGAAGACTCTACACATGGGCATCACCAGATGGTCAACATTGAAATCAGACTGATTATATTCTTTGCAGCCAAAGATGGAGAAGCTCTATACAGTCAACAAAGACAAGACCAGGAGCTGACTGTGGCTCAGATCATGAACTCCTTATTGCCAAATTCAGACTCAAATTGAAGAAAGTAGGGAAAACTGCTAGACCATTCAGGTATGACCTAAATCAAATCCCTTATGATTATACACTGGAAGTGAGAAATAGATTTAAGGGCCTAGATCTGATAGAGTGCCTGATGAACTATGGAATGAGGTTTGTGATATTGTACAGGAGACAGGGATCAAGAAGAAATGCAAAAAAGCAAAATGGCTGTCTGGGAAGGCCTTACAAATAGCTGTGAAAAGAAGAGAAGTGAAAAGCAAAGAAGAAAAGGAACGATATAAGCATCTGAATGCAGAGTTCCAAAGAAGAGCAAGAAGAGATAAGAAAGCCTTCTTCGGCAATCAACGCAAAGAAATAGAGGAAAACAACAGAATGGGAAAGACTAGAGATCTCTTCAAGAAAATTAGAGATACCAAGGGAACATGTCATGCAAAGATGGGCTCGATAAAGGACAGAAATGGTATGGACCTAACAGAAGCAGAAGATATTAAGAAGAAGTGGCAAGAATACACGGAAGAACTGTACAAAAAAGATCTTCACGACCCAGATAATCATGATGATGTGATCACTCATCTAGAGCCAGACATCCTGGAATGTGAAGTCAAGTGGGCCTTAGAAATCATCACTACGAACAAAGCTAGTGGAGGTGATGGAATTGAAGTTGAGCTATTTCAAATCCTGAAAGATGATGCTGTGAAAGTGCTGCACTCAATATGCCAGCAAATTTGGAAAACTCAGCAGTGGCCACAGGACTGGAAAAGGTCAGTTTTCATTCCAATCCCAAAGAAAGGCAATGCCAAAGAATGCTCAAACTACTGCACAATTGTACTCATCTCACACGCTAGTAAAGTAATGCTCAAAATTCTCCAAGCCAGGCTTCACCAATACGTGAACTGAGAACTCCCTGACATTTAAGCTGGTTTTAGAAAAGGCAGAGGAACCAGAGATCAAATTGCCAACATCCGCTGGATCATGGAAAAAGCAAGAGTTCCAGAAAAACATCTATTTCTGCTTTATTGACTATGCCAAAGCCTTTGACTGTGTGGATCACAATAAACTGTGGAAAATTCTGAGAGAGATGGGAATACCAGACCACCTGACCTGCCTCTTGAGAAACCTGTATCCAGGTCAGGAAGCAACAGTTAGAACTGGACATGGAACAACAGACTGGTTCCAAATAGGAAAAGAAGTACGTCAAGGCGGTATATTGTCACCCTGCTTATTTAACTTATATGCAGAGTACATCATGAGAAACGCTGGACTGGAAGAAACACAAGCTGGAATCAAGATTGCTGGGAGAAATATCAATACCCTCAGATATGCAGATGACACCACCCTTATGGCAGAAAGTGAAGAGGAACTCAAAAGCCTCTTGATGAAAGTGAAAGAGGAGAGTAAAACAGTTGGCTTAAAGCTCAACATTCAGAAAACTAAGATCATGGCATCTGTTCCCATCAATTCATGGCAAATAGATGGGGAAACAGTGGAAACAGCGTCAGACTATTTTTCTGGGCTCCAAAATCACTGCAGATGGTGATTGCAGCCATGAAATTAAAAGATGCTTACTCCTTGGAAGAAAAGTTATGACCAACCTAGACAGCATATTCAAAAGCAGAGATATTACTTTGCCGACTAAGGTCAGTCTAGTCAAGGCTATGGTTTTTTCTGTGGTCATGTATGGATGTGGGAGTTGGACTATGAACAAGGCTGAGCGCTGAAGAATTGATGCTTTTGAACTGTGGTGTTGGAGAAGACTCTTGAGAGTCCCTTGGACTGCAAGGAGATCCAACCAGTCCATTCTGAAGGCGATCAACCCTGGGATTTCTTTGGAAGGGATGATGCTAAAGCTGAAACTCCAGTACTTTGGCCACCTCCTGCGAAGAGTTGACTCATTGGAAAAGACTCTGATGCTGGGAGGGATTGGGGGCAGGAGGAGAAGGGGACGACAGAGGATGAGATGGCTGGATGGTATCACTGACTCAATGGACGTGAGTCTGAGAGAACTCCGGGAGTTGGTGATGGACAGGAAGCCTGGCTTGCTGCGATTCATGGGGTTGCAAAGAGTTGGACATGACTGAGCAACTGAACTGAACTACAGATAGCATGGCTAATTACTTCTAAATATTTCAGTGTGTATTTTCCCCAAAGACTCTCTTATATTATCCCAGTAAATAGAAAAACAATGACATTAACATCAATACAGTAATACTATGCAATCCACAGATCCATTCAAGCTTGCCAGTTGCATCCGTAAACATCCTATGTAAACACCCTTGTGTTCTGGTCCAGGATCCTACCTTACATTCAGTTGTCACAGCTCTTTAGTCCACTCCAGTCTGGAGCAGTCTCTCAGTTTTTCCATGTCTTTCATATCTTTGACATTTTTAAGGAGCACTAGCCGGATACTTTATAGAATGTTTCTCAGATTATCTCCTTAGTCTGAAGTTTCTTCATGATTAAAAGCTGGTCATACATTCTGGCAACCCACTCCAGTACTCTTGCCTGGAAAATCCCATGGACTGAGGAGCCTGGTAGGCTGCGGTCCATGGTGTTGCTAAGAGTTGGACACGACTGAGCGACTTCACTTCCATGAATCGGAGAAGGAAATGGCAACCCACTCCAGTGTTCTTGCCTGGAGAATCCCAGGGATGGGGGAGCCTGGTGGGCTGCCGTCTATGGGGTCACACAGAGTCAGACACGACTGAAGAGACTTAGCAGCAGCAGCAGCAGCATACATTCATTTGTAGATATTAAGCACTGTGAGTTCATGTTGATGTCTCCAATTTCAATCCAGCTTCTAGCCTCCCACCTTTCCATAGTTGCATGTTCTTCCTCTAATGATGAGATACCTGGCTTGCCTTGGGTACAACCAAGAAGTCTGGTCACTTATTTTTCCCAGCTGCCCTGAGTGCAACCAATCTCCTGATTACACAGACCAGCTCCTCTGCCTCGATTGCTACACACGTCACTCTCATCGGCTGTGTCCCTTATTTCATTGTGGCTTTGCTGGACAAACCCCACACCCCACAGCCTCCAGCATCCCAACAGGCATGGTGAGCCTGGACCCCAATATCTCAGTGCTCAGGCAGACTAAGTGAGCACCAACTCTGACTCCACAGACTCCCTCGATGATACTGCCAGGTGTTTGTTTTTCGTTCACATAACAGTGTGGGCAGATGGAGAGCTTTTTGGTGTTGGAGGAGGTCAAGGAGAGGACGTGACCTCTGATTGACCTGCGAGCTGGACCAGGGCAGTCAGAGGCTTCCCCCTCTCCCCCGTCCGTTTTTTGGGCATGTAAGTTCTGCCCTCCATCCCCAGAGTGGGAACCATTTTCAAGGACTCAGCCAGAGAGGATAAGGTGTTGAGAACCTCTGGACCGTGTCCATGGCTGAACCCTGCTAAGCTTCTAAACATTTAAGAGGCTGATGGGCAGGTGCGGAGGTCTATTCATCTTGAGGTGCCCAAGACAAGCCTCGTGAGTTGCTTGCTTAAAATCTGCCACCTGTTAACCTGGACCGGCTGCCTCCTTCTGCCGGATCTCCGCTTATGTGGGCTGGTTTTAGATTTCACCTGGGAAGCTCCCGAGGTTGTGAATCAGCAGAAATGACAAAGCTTAAATTCTCAGCCTACTACTCTCACTCCTCAGGCTGGACTTTCCAGTCCGCCGTCTTATACTTTTTTCTAATTTATTAGTTTTATGTTCTCTTTCTGGTTGCACTGGATCTTCACTGCTGTGGGTGGGTTTTCTCTGGTTGTGGAGAGTGGGGACTGCTCCCTAGTTGCGGGTGTGGGCTTCTCATTGCAGTGGCTTTTCTTGTTGTGGGGCATGGGGTCCAGGGCACGGTTTCCGTGGTTGTGGTGCGGTTTAGTTGCCCGGCGAGACGTGGAGTCTTCCCGGCCCAGGGGATGGAACCCACGTCCCCTGCATTGGCAGGCAGGTTCTCATCCACTGGACCACCAGGGAAGTCCTCCGCAGCCTTATTCTGATTATTCTCTCACCTTGGTGACAGTGATGTGTTCAGGTGGCGCTGTTTCACTTTTCACCAAAAACTTCCCACCTTTCCCTGTCCCTGTCTCCTTTAATAGGAGAGACTCCTCAATCCAACAAATCCTCTGTGTTGGGTGGTTGTGCGCATGCTGCTGCCTTTAAAATTGCCTTTTGACTCTCTGTTCCAGGTTTAGAAGACCTGGAACAGTATTAGCAAGATGAGATTTGGAGTGGCAGAGTTCTCGGTCAAATTCCAGCAGCACTGCTTCCTGGCTGTGTGACCCTGGGTGAGTCACTTCACTCTTCTGAACCTCATTTCCTTATCCGTGAGAAACAGTTTCCGTCGTAGGGCAGTGGTGGGGATTAGATAACACAGTAAGTAGAGAGTGCTCAACTTAATTTGATGCTGGCAGTTACTCTCTTGCTCCTTTGTCGTTTCCCTTGTTCTAATAAGGATGTTGGAATGTGCCGTCCACAAAGTAAACGTTTTAATATGTTGTCCAGTTGCAGTGGATTAAAAATTACATTGAAAGTCCTTCCCTAACCCTGGCTGCTAGTAACTGACCTGTCCATCCACGAGCACACACCCACCTGAACATGGGCAGGAATCTGCACCAGGCTACCCTCTTTTCTGAACATTGCACCTACAGGCATCCCAGACTTTAGCTGCAGAGGAATGAGCAGCTATTGTCTTTGGAGCCCCTTGAACAGCCAGCGCTAGAGATCAGGGCTCTTATGATTGAGCCTCTGGCAGTGAAGAGGCCCTCATTATACCACAGACCGTGGAGCAAGTGTTTGAGGGCTTGGGGAGGGCAGGGTTCTCCTGTTGGGAAGACTGCTCTTGCCTGTCAAGACTCAGCTCTGATGGGTACTAAGGAGGTTGTCAAAATCCCCTCTGAACTGGGAGTTGGACACAAGGACCAGTGTTTCCTGATAACCAGCCAACCATGCAGTTCTAGCTCCCCAGGTCCCTCCTTGGAGCTGGTACCTGTGTCTCCCCTTCCTGTCCACCGCCTTTAACTTGGGGGCAGGGCTGAGAGAGACGACTCGGGGAGCCCCAGCCCTTACTGCAGCGTCAGCACATGCTGGCTAAGGCTGGAAGTTCCACGCACCTTCTGATGCTGCCCACGAGCTACTCGGAGATCGTGGGCTGATTATTAGACAGTGGACCAGTTAGTGGGCCTCCTCAGGTATGTGTGGGACCACTGGATTTGATCCTGGCTTAATGGGGTGGTTTGGGCTGATGACTCACCTTTCTTCCATATGGGAGGCTTCTGTGCAGAGAAAGCTGCAGACAAATTAACCTCGAAGACTGACTTGAAGTTACCTTGGCTACTGACAGTTACACCGAGCTGAGTGCAAACGCAGGCCCTTGTTGCCTTGTGAACCTGGCGGCGTTGCTATGGAAACCAGAATTCTGCTATCTCTCTGGTTCCCTGGGGTTGGGGGTGGGGAATGGGGTGGGGGTTGGCAAGGGGGCAGTAGAAGGTGTCCCCTGGGGAGTGGAGAGGCCTGGCTGGACTGGGAAGGTGGGTACAGGAGGTAGGGAGGTAGAAAACACAAGCTTGGTAGGTGAGGTTGGGAGAAGAGATGGGAGCATCTCACCTTCTGAGATAGGGACTGAATCTCCATTCTCAGCTGGGCTCCAAACTGAGCCCCCAGGAAGCCTTCCTTCTGGAGACGTCCCCCTTCCCAGGCTTCACAGCTGACTGGTGGCAGGGTGGTGGCTGGGTATTCCCTCAACAGAAATCAACAGTTCAGCTCAGCTGAGAAAACTCCTAGCAGAATGGGGTCCTGACTGACTTCTGTCCTCATGTAAGTCTGCAGCAACACAGAAGCTTGTGACTTGTGAGATAGAATAGAAGCAAGACTTCTGCTCTGACATGTACACATTTGGACCTGACATGAATGATGAAAATACAATTCCCATCTACCTAGAAGGCTCTTTTGAAGGTGAAAAGTATTAACGGCCTGTGAAAACATTTTATAATCTTTGCTGCCCCAGACCCAGGAGGGTTGGTGGATCTCCACTTTAGGGAACGGTGGTTGGTGGTGGGCCCTGTTTCTACCGTAAATATAAGGGTCTAATAGGAGACTTAAAGCTGGCTTGACGGATCTTCCGTTTCCTGCTTTCTCCTCTCTCTTTTCCTGTGTGGTTATAAGTCAGCTCTCCTGCCCCCAACTAAACTGTCAGCTCTGTCTGAGTTGGGGACCATATCTCATTCATTTCTGCAGCTTGGTTCCTCCTCCTGCCCTGACTCTTTCCTACCCTGTACCCTTTCTGGGGTGAACACAGAACTTCATCCCTGCGATACCAACTAGGTAGGGTTCTTGGCCTTCCCCAGTCAGTAGAAATTGACTAGAGCCCAGACAGGAAATTCAGGCAAGGCTTTATTAGGGCTCCTGCACTGGCTGCGGGAGGGAGCAAAGACAAGTAACAGGTTCCCTTGCTTGCTCCCCTAGTTGGTGAGCTCTTTCCTTATATGGGGTGAGGGTAGGGGTGTGCTGGCAGGATGGCTTAGGGGTCTGGCCCACTTCTTAGGTAGTGTTGTGCTGGGGGCATGCGCAGTACCCAGCTTTTTCTCTGACACTCAGTGTTTTTTGCTCTCAGTTGGGTGTTTTGGTCTTTGTGTCTTTTGGCCTAGAATTTGCCCCAACTGTGCATGCACACAGCTGTTTTAGTCCCATGTAGTTTCTCTGTATTTTGCAGCTCCAGGTGAGGTGTGTCCAGGTGCAAGCACTGCAGCAAAGGGTCTCAGGTCCCAGGCCTGTCTCACCTGGTAGGAATGCAATGTTTATTATTTGTATCTATAGCATTTTAAAATCTAACCAAGATTTATAATTATCTCAGTGTCTCTGGCTCTCGTCTGTTTTGAGGGGGCCTCTCAGGATCAGATCTTCAGAAGATTCAAGGAGTGTGTTTAGGAGGTGATCTCAGGAGCATCAGTAGTGGGAGGGGCAAGTGAGACAGGGTGGGGAAGGAAGGCAGTAAAGGATGCAGGGTGGACAAAGTCAACACTGTGGGTAGCCGGGGCTCAGCCCTGCTGGGGATCTCTGGGAGGCAGTGCAGAACTTGTCTCACTGTCACTCCCCCATCGCCCAAGGAACAAGGAGCTGGGGTACTTATCTCTCAACGCCCATCAGCGTTGGAGGAGGTCATTGAGAGGACGCGCCTGCAGGTTGACCCTTGAGCGGGACCAGGGCAACTGGAGGCTCCACCTCCTGTGCTTGAGATGTACGTTCTACCCACTGTTCCCACACAGTGTGCGTTGTTCCAAGACCACAGCCTTGAGAGGGGAGAGAAGTGTGTGTTTAGATCATCTGGATGGCTGTGTATGACTAAGCCCTGCTAAGGCCTCTTCATAAGCTTTAAGATTCTGTTATGTGCCAGCCTGGATGGGAGGCGGGTTTGGGGGAGAATGGATGCATGTAGATATATAGGTTAAGTCTCTTCACTGTTCACCTGAAACTATCACAACGCTATTAATGGGCTATACCCCAGTGCAAAAATGTCTTTTGGTGTTTAAAAAGAAAAAGATTCTAATGAGCGGGTGGGGAGATCCACCGTCCTGCAGTGCCCAAGACAAGTCTCATGTGTAAGTTTCTTTGCCACCTGCCAATCTGGAGTGCTCTCTCCTTGCCCTCCATGTATGAAGACCAGTTACAGATTTCACCCTGAGCATAAATACCATATACATCATTCCTGATATATTGAGGGGCTTTTGTTTTATTTATTTGGCACTAGTGGTAAAAAACTCTCCTACTAATGCAAGAGATGTAAGAGACACGGGTTCAGTCCCTGGGTCGGGAAGATCCTCTGGAGAAGAGAATGGCAACCCACTCCAGTATTCTTGGCTGGAGAATCCCATGGACAGAAGAGCCTGGCGGGCTACAGTCTGTGGGGTTGCAAAGAGTTGGACATGGCTGGAGTGATTTAACAACAGCCAATAGTTGTTTTACATTGTTGTGTTACTTTCTGCTGTACAACACAGAGAATCTGCTGTATGTATTCATCTATCTCTTCCCTCTAGAGCCCCCACCCCCATCCCGCCCCTCTAGGTCATCACAGAGCACCGAGCTGAGCTCCGTGTGCTTCCCTCCAGCTGTATACTGCAGCTTCAGCAGCTGAGCTTCAGCTGAGCTACCGCAGCTTTCCCCCAGCTGTTTGCTTGACACACGGCAGTGTACCTATGTCAGTCCTACGCTCCCAATTCATCCCCCCATGCCCCTCGCCTCCTTGTGTCCACGTGTCCGTTCTGTTGAGGGGCTCAACAATGGCATATTTCTCTTCGCCCCTCCACTTCCTCCATGTCTGGAAGCCCATGGCTGATTTGCTTGGTGATTAACTCATCAGGTGAACAAGGCTGAATTTATAAGCTTAGACCCATGTGATTCCTCATAACTGTGCCTGACTCCAGGGACATTCAAATGACCCTCATCATCCAGGCTGTCAGCTCAGCTCTGGGGTGAAAGACAGGTGAGCAGGGAGTCTGGTGATGCTGGTATCTGGGCACACACTGTTCTACAAGAGTCTCAACCACTCATTTTGGCTCTTAGCTGTCAGTGACATGAACCACAGGGGCCACAGAGAAAACACAAACCAGCCACTCAGCAGAGTCACATCGCAGATAAGGCTCCCAGCCCAATTATCTGATCAAAGTTAATATTGGGTTTCACGGGCTTTTTCTTAAGTCCCATAGGATAGGAAAGTAGCTGGATGCCAAAGAGAAGTTCATTAGAGGCAGTTCTTTGAGGGCCGAAGCAGCAGGGCCCTTACATCCTCTGACAGTGTGGCCTAAGTCAAAGCTGGCACTTAGAACACCTGGAGGTTAGGAGGGCGCTTTAATAAAGTGACCATCTCTTGGGCAAGCATGGGGTCTTCTCCACCTTCCTAACACAGGGATGGCCTCATGCTTATTGAGTAGCGAAGGGTCTCATGACCTTGGTATGGTTTTCCTCTGTGGCAGGTCTGCACCTTCTATGACCCAGCATCCTGGAGCTGGTCATGGTAGTGCCCCTACCAGGCTGAACTTCACAACCAGTCTTCCTTTTGCCCTGACTCTGTATCTCAAGAAAGGGCATGTTCCTTTTAACTTGGAACAAAAGCCATACCCACTCCTTTTTAATTTTTATTTATTTTTGTGCCACGCTGTGCAGCTTAATGGATTTTAGTTCCCCAACCAGGGATCAAACCCTGGGTCCTTGGCAGTGACAGCATGGAGTCCTAACCTCTGGTCTGCCAGAGAATTCCGCACACATTCTTAATTACATTTTCAGATCAGTTCCTAGAAATGGGATTATTGGTTCAAAGGATGTGATTACTTTTTTTGAAATGTATTGTCAAATTATCCTCCGGAAAATCTAGTCACTCCTTCCCTTCTTTAAACACTTGCTATCACTCAATAATATTATTCAAAAAAACTTTTCTAATTTGGTAAGCAAAACAATGTTCTTTTTTTATTTCCTTACTATAGCTGATAGGTTTTAATCTAGTCTATACTTTTTATGTGCTAATTATATTTTTTTATAAATTATTTTTTTAAAAATATTTATTTATTTATTTATTTATTTATTTGGCTACATCTTGTCTTAGTTGTGGCATGTGGGATCCTCACTGGGGCACATGGGCTTAGTTGCCCCATGTCATGTGGGATCTTAGTTCCCAGACCAGGGATCGAATCCCCGCTCCCTGCATTGGAAGGTGGATTCTTAACTACTGGACCTCCAGGGAAGTTCTGGTGCTGATTTTCTTTCATAGAGGACCAATAGACAGTGATGGAAAAGCCTTGTCCCCTCTGGCTAATTTTTTTTCTGGGCATCTCAGAGTTCCGTGAGACTGGGCTTCACACCAGGGCAGGCAGTTCTGTTTGAATCCTCCACTCAGTCCTGAGTTGTCAGTGTTAGGAGTCGGGTGGGGATCTCTGTTCCCTGTGTTCGTGGTTTTCTGGACATAGTACTGGGAATTCCTTCGTGTCCTGCATTTGTCATGCACCGAGTCTGTCCTGGGCTGAGCTTCCTTGTCTTGTTTGGTGTTAGGAAGAGATTAGAAGTGTCCTCCGCAGGTGGGGAGCAGAGAAGTAACTGGGAAAACAAGTGGGATCAATACCTAATCCTGTGCAGCCAGCCAGCTTTTTTCAAAGCCTCATATGTATTGATTTCTGTGGGTGACACTTCCCTTTCTTGGGTAATCAGTCCCTTTGCTCAGCAAGTGAACAAGTGAGCAGTCTTTTTCCTGCTTTATAGGAGCAAGGATGCCTGTTTAACTCTGAGCTGCTGAAAGGGGAGAGAGGGAGGCCCAGAGGGGCCTCTCTGGACTACCTTCTCTGTGCAGTAGCCTGGGTGACCTGGGTATTTCTTTTGGCCTCATTCTTGTTCTAGATTTAAACCTCACATGTTTGGGGTGGGGACATGGAGCAAAGCCATGTGACTTAGCAGCAGCATGGTGGGATAAAGTCAGGAAGTTCAAAGGAAGAGAATGAAATTTATTAAATGCCCACTGTAGCTTCCAGTGAGATAAGCATGATGACTTTCATTCTATAGATGGAGGGTGTGGGTTAGGGAAGCTAAGTTACTTACCCCAAATCACATACTGGTAGTGTTAACATGTGAACCCAGATCTGAAAGACAGGAAAGTTCCTACACAACACGGCATCCTACAGCCTTGACCTGAGGACCTCTACTCTAATGACATGTAGTCAACTAATACCTGGATGAAACTCTTCAGTCTGGGGCATTGAAAAGAAACCAGGGGTGTATATGTTTGGGGAAAGAAGACATGTCATCAAATATTGCAAGGATTGTGAAATGAAAGAGAAGTAGAAATTCTTTTTGTTGGTTCAAAGGGCAACATTAGGATGAGAAAGTGGACATTACCAGAAGGCAGATCATGCCTCCCTAAAATGAAACATCATCTAAGCAGCTGTATGTTTTAAATAAATGGATTGCCCTTAGAGCTTCCTCAAAAAGGAGATGCTTTGGTATAACTCTGTACATTTGATGATGCTGTTCTTTTGTCTTGGAGAGCTCAGTGAATTCCTACTTACACTTTAAGACTCTGTATGGGTCTTAGGATCTAGAGATTATCATACTAAGTGAGGTAAGTCAATAGACAAAGACAAATACCACATGATATTGCTTATCCTGGAATCTTAAAAAAAGAGATACAAGTAAACGTAACAGAAATAGACCCAGACATAGAAAACAAATATATGAATACCAAAGGGGAAAGAGAGGGGGAAAGATATATTCAGAGTTTAGTATTAACAGATACACACTAAAAAAATAGATAACCTAATAAGATAGATACACACTAATACACACTAATAAAATAGATAACCAACAAGGACCTATTCTAACACAGGGAATTATATTCAATGTTTTGTAATAAGCTATAAGGGAAAAGAATCTGAAAGAGAACAGATACATGTATGTTTAACTGAATCACTATTTTTATACCTGAAGCTAACTCAACATTGTAAATCAATTATACTTCAATTAAAAAAAAACTCAGTGCAAATGTCATCCATCTATCCATTCTACCCCAAAGTATTTATTGAGTGACTATTATGCACCGAGGAATGCACACCCTCCATCTATAGGAATGTGTTAGGAACTGTGGATCCATGTTGAAGGCAGACACAGTCCAAGGCCTTAGGAACTTACGTGATGGAGTGAATCTCTTCCCGTGCCTTTGTTTGACACGAGTTTACTCAAGCAGTTTTAATTGATCCTCCTCTGTGAAACACCTTCCAACTGCCCATGGGTTCTCTGCCAGAGCCCATCTCTGGGCAAAGCTCAGCAGGACAGAAGAGCTGGAGGCTTAACATCTGTTGGAAGCAACCCACAACTAGTGCCTGATGGGAATTGGTATATTAAATACTCAGGTTCCCTAGTCCTTCTGGGGAAATAATCCTGAGGTGGGGGTTCTATACTGCCTCAGAATTCCCCTGCAGGATCAAGATCTAGTTGCCTGCTAGACTAATTGTATCCCCTAAGTTGTGTGTGTGTGTGTGTGTGTGTGTGTGTGTGTGTGTGTGTGTGTGCGCGCGCGCATGTGTGCTCAGTCGCTTAGTCTTGTCTGACTCTTTGTGATCCCATGGACTGTAGCCCTATATATACATTTTCTCATTTAATAGTCCCAGCTGCTCTGTGAGGTTACAGAAAGCACCTACACCTAGGGTGTAAGTTTTGCTCTTGTGGCAGATGCACACTCTCACCACCCCCGGCCCACCCAAATTCACCTGCAGCTGGGATTTCCATCAGTATAACAGCTCTTTACCTCAGGTACCTGAGGGCTTTATCTGGCACCATGGAAACTTGCTCTACTGCACAAAGATAGAACCTCGAAATATTAGGTTGGTGCAGAAGTAACAGTAGTTTTGGACCCTGAGTTTAAAATCATTATAACTAGGCTCAAACACATCTTTATTAATCAAAATGGGAACCGTGGAATTCTTGGGCAACTTCTCCTGTAGTTGTAAGAGGAGCAGCTTTGATGATGCTCTGACTTGGTCATGGTTAGCTTCCGATGGCTGGCCACTGCAGTCCTCATCTTCAAGGCTCTTATCTTCTTTGCAAAACTTCTTGAGCCACCACTGCACTGTCTGTTCATTAGCAGTTTCTGGGCCAAATGTATATTGATATTGTGAGTTGTCTCTGTTGCGTTATGACCCATTTTGAACTCAAATAAGAAAATCACTCAAATTTTCTTATGTCTAACATCATTTCAATAGTCTAAAATAAATATAAAATAAAAAGCAAGTATAAATCATTAGCAAAAAGCATAAAGCAAGAAATGCAGATTAAAACTGATGTATAACATAACCACATTTGTTTAAGAATGTATTGCAGTGTCAAATGGCAAAATTTGCACCAACCTAATAGAAGTAAAGATTTTGGGAATAGCCCTCAACCGGTAAGGGAATGAAGTCAGAATCTGCTATGTCTTCTCTTACCTGTGTGAAGATCCTGAGCCATGTCTAACACCATTTCTCAGGGTGCCCTTGTCCCTGCTGTGGGATTGGGCTTTAGTGGTTCATAGCAGGAACCTGCTCATTAACCCATGCTTTTTATCACAAAAAATTTATTTTGCTCATGTGTCATTAGTTTATAATATTGTGTTAATTTCTGCTGTACAGTAAATTTTTCTGTACAGCAAAGTGACTCAGTTATACATCTATATACATTCTTTTTCATATTCTTTTCCATTATGATTTATCACAGGATATTGAGTATAATTTCCTGTGCTATATAGTAGGACTCTACTGTTAATCCATTCTATATATAATAGTTTGCATCTGCTAAACCCAAACTCCTAATCCATCCCTCCCCTGTGCCCCTTCCCCCGAGGCAACCATAAGCCTGTTCTCTGTGTCTGTGAGTCTGTTTCATAGATAAGTTCATTTATGTCATATTTTAGATTCCATATATAAGTGATACCATACAGTTATTGAATTTGTTTGACTTAGTACGAAAATCCCTAGATCCCTTCATGTTGTGGCAAATGGTATTACTATTTCTTCCTTTTAATGGCTGAGTAGTATTCCATTGTACATATGTACCAAATCTTTATCCATTCATCTGTCGATGGACATTTGGGTTATTTTCATGACTTGGCTATTGTGAATAATGCTGCTGTGAACATCAGGGTGCGTGCATCTCTTTGAATTATAATTTTGTCAAGGTTTATGCTCAGGAGTGGAACTGCTTGCAACCCTACTTTTAGTTTCCTGAGGAGCTTCCGTACTATTCTCTGTAGTGGGTGCAGAAATTTACCTTCCCAGCTACAGTGTAGAAGAGTTCCTGTTTCTCCACACCCTCTCCAGCATTTGTTGTTTAACACATGCTTCATTGGCTTTTTTCCCTTCCCTATCTTTCTCCACTTCCTCACCTGCCACAGCAAATCACCTGTGTCTTAGTCCTTATCTCAACGTCCAACTCTGAGGAGCCCAAGCTAAGATGACCACCATTTTATAATCAAAAATTGATGTTCAGATAGGCCAAGTGACTTGATCATGGTTGTTTAACTAATAAATGTTAGGTCCAAGATTTGAACTCATTTGTTTTTTTTTCCTTCTGCCTATGAGCACTCAATTCTATGTTCTGTCCTAAAATAAAGACCAAAACAACCACAAAAGTAGATCCCTCATTCATTCACAAACACCTCCTATTGGCCAGATTCTGCCTTCAGTAGTAGAAATAAACAGTGAATAATGGTAATACCCAGTTCCCAAGTGTTTTTAGAGTCTAGTAGGGGAGTGTCTTGATTCACTTAGGTTACTAAAACGAAATACCATAGGTGGCTTAAACAACAGACATTTATTTCTCCCAGTTCTGGTAGCTGGAAAGTCAAAGATCAAGGTGCTGGCTGATTTGACTCCTGCTGAGGGCTCTCTTCCTGGTTTGTACATGGCTGCCTTCTCGCTGTGCACGCCTGTGGCCTTTCCTTGGTGCCTGCATGTGAGAGAGATGCATTCTGTGTCTCTTCCTCTTCTTAAGAGGGCAGAAATATTCCAGTTTAATAACTCAAGAGCACAGTGGGAAAGTCAATGATATGATTATTAATCACTTTTACAAGAGCAATAACTTGGTAATTATATTTTCATACATTCATTAAACATATAAACCTAATTTTTTATACACAATGGGGTTATAACAAGGGAATGTTAGTTGGTTCATTTTGTATTCAGTTTCCAAAGATGTTAACTGACATTTAATAGTTTGGTAATTGATCTGTATCATCTTGAATTATTGGTACAACCTTCAGTGGAAAAAGGGAAAGGATTTCTGGGAGCCCAGTGCACCTTCAATGTTGAATTTCTGTCACTCATGGCTAAAAGTTGGGTCATTCTAAGCTGTCACAAATAGGGAGATGTCTGCACCCTCACTTTTTCATAGGATAGTATCAGAAGTCTTCAGGGGGTAGCTCACTTCACTAGTCCTTCTTTATGGCCCTTTCGGATGCCATGAGGTATCTGTCATTTTTCTTCATCTCTATCTCGGCTCATTAGGATGTATGCCACCTTTGATGATGCCCAAAGAGCACAGATATTGCTACATCAGAGTCCTGTATGTTGATGCCTGCTGATGCACTGCTGGGGACAATAGATAGATGCCCAGTGCTTCCTCCCATGGCTGTTAAAGCAGCTGATAACCTGTATCCTCCATGGCCCTGTTTCTTGAAGGACTCTTGTTCACCTGCTCATAACTGGCATGCTTCCAAAGGGGGAAACACCAAAGGGTCTCCCTAAAGGGCTTCAGCAGACACTCCTTGGGTTCCTCCACCCATGTCTCTTTGGCTCTCACCAATTATGTGCCTGTTGGCCTACCTTTTTTTATTACCAGCACCTGCATTTCTTTTTCTCGGGGCTCTCCCATGCTGCCAGAGACTGTTCTACTCACAAGCATGGCAGCTGGAAGCTTCCTGGAGAAGCTTTGCAGCCAGTAACTAAAGGGAACTGTTGTATGAATTACCTATGAATTTCTCAGCTCCTTGGCTCCTTGAGTGTGTAACCAAAGTGCGTTAATCTACACAGTATGCCAGAGCTCCCAGTAGTACTGAGGTGCATTTGCACATGGTGGTAACCACTTCTGATTGCACACCCTTTTCTGTCCTTCTTCCTTTCTCTGTCTCATCTCTCCACTCCACTACCAGTGTTTCTTGCAATCACCTGTGTATTCTGTAAAAGAAGATTATATTAAACAAATTGACACTTTACCATGTAAAGAGTAAAATATAGTTACATTTTCACAACCTAATTACTGGATTAACTCATGGAGACCAAAGATGAAAGCTGTATGATAAACATTAGTCCTTTTGTTCTGCAACTGGATATATAACCAGTCAATGGAGGATAAGCAAAAGTCTGTTTGAGGCCTTTTGGAAGTGTGGCTGCTGGGAAAAATGACTCCCATGTTCTGTCCCCAAATAATCCTTGTTTTAAACACACCAACCAATTTTCATGTTATTATTCCTGGCTTAAAAAAATATTTATGTATTTGGCTGCACCAGGTCTTAGTTGGGGAATGTAATATCTTTGATCTTTAGTTGTGGCATGTGGGATCTAGTCCCCAAACCCGGGCCCCTTGCATTGGGAGCATAGAATCATAGCCACTGGACCACCAGGGAAGTCCCTATTCTTTTAATTCTGGGATATCTGCCCAACTTGGTCCTTTGGATGAGTCCGGTATAAACATCTCTTAGATAGGCTTATTGTTAACATAGTTCAAAGGGCTGGGTCTCTGAGTGTATCTGATGGAAGATCACGTGTTCCTGCTTTTTGTTTAGAGAGATGGTGTATGTGATTTTCCCTCCAAGCACCTGCATCCTGAATAATGCACAAAGGCTTAGTCTAGTCAGGAATGCTAAATACTTGTTTATCTGTCTCTCTATACCCCACATCCACAGGGGATCAACAAACGAACAAATCCTCTGCTTTAGGAAATCAAATTCACTCAGATTAAAGTCAAATTCTTTATAATATCAGGTGGTCTCACTAAAACTCTGTTCTCCCATTTTCTCCATAATCTTTTCAAACTAAAGATGATCCTACAATATACAATATTGAGGATTTTTAAACATAGTCATTCCTAGCAAATGCCTTTGCGTCCTGGGTGACACTGATCAGATCCTGCACATGGATTAAGTATGCCAGGCCTCTGTCTTAATTTTACATTCCATGGTGGTTTGGCTCCCAAATCATGAGCACACTGTCAGATTTAGTGACCTCATCTTTCATCCATGACAGACTTAATGACACTCAAATATATCACTCACTTTTTCCCCATTCCAAAATATACCAACACTATATACCATCATTTACCCAACTTGACTTATAGGCTATTTTTAAAAATCATTCTCATTCTGTCCAGACAGGGCTGATAATTCAACTGGAACTTACATCCACATAGGAATTCAGTAATTATCAAATTTGGAGGAAA
Organism: Capricornis sumatraensis; assembly: GCF_032405125.1. Classification (NCBI taxonomy): domain Eukaryota; kingdom Metazoa; phylum Chordata; class Mammalia; order Artiodactyla; family Bovidae; genus Capricornis; species Capricornis sumatraensis. Next base: position 73,732,423 of record NC_091083.1, read on the forward strand.
AATTAATTACCAGCTTGGTCTTTGCCTATTTTAATCCTGGCCAGTTTTTCTGAAATTTGTCTGTGACTTTTTTTAAAAGATAGAACAGATTTTAGACCCAATTTAACTTTTAATTTAACATACTGTTTCAAAGGAAATGAATATAATTTCCAAGTTTGAATTAGTTCCTAATACAAGTGTGTGGATGTAAACAGTAGGCAAATACAGCACTAATAAAAATAACAATTTTCCCTTAGCTCTTATGCCAGTTGTTTAGCTTTGTGAAGGGACCACAGATGTCACCATTCTTTGCTTCATGCCTGGATTAGCTTTTTCAGGAATAAGGGCCCGGGGGTGAGGCCCTGCAGCTCTGAGCACACCTCCCAGGAAAATTCATTTCTTCCTTTGCTCTCTCCAGTCACACTTTGAATGAAACTCCTGCATTTTCATTCTTTTTCCTTTATGGGGAGCTTTTCAGTTCCTTCATATTTCTTGTGTAAGCACTAAGCAATATATAAAAATACACAAGAAAAAAAACTGTTTTCTAACACTAGCCCTCCCACCCCCACTTTTCTCCCTGGAGGAAACCTTGTTTAACAATTTAAAATTTCTGTATTAAAGGACAAAATCTCCATCCTTCTTTGCCAGGTTGCATTCAGATGCTGCTAATTATTATCAAGTTGGAAGGTGATATAGAAGTTGAAGGATCAATTATTTGGTGTATATGTAACCCATCCACTGCTGACTTGTTTTGACTTGGTATCAGATTAGATCAGATCAGATCAGTCGCTCAGTTGTGTCCAACTCTTTGTGACCCCATGAATCACAGCATGCCAGGCCTCCCTGTCCATCACCATCTCCCGGAGTTCACTCAGACTCACGTCCACTGAGTCGGTGATGCCATCCAGCCATCTCATCCTCTGTTGTCCCCTTTTCCTCCTGCCCCAATCCCTCCCAGCATCAGAGTCTTTTCCAATGAGTCAACTCTTTGCATGAGGTGGCCAAAGTATTGGAGTTTCAGCTTTAGCATCAGTCCTTCCAAAGAACACCCAGGGCTGATCTCCTTTAGGATGGACTGGTTGGATCTCCTTATCATTTGACTTGATATAGACCTGACTTAAATATATTGTGCATAATAAATATACCTGCAAATCCAATCCATGCTACTGTGACTACATATAGAATACCTAACCCAGAGATGTCCTAGAGATGGGGAAAAACGGGGAGCACCCTAGAGAAGGGACAGTGGGTCCACAGGTGAGAGTTAGGTTTACTTTGGAACAAAACAGGAGGGTTTGAGAATGTAAAGACATTATTTTGTGGTTTAGGGGGCCTTGATTTATTGGGTGGAAAGATTTGGGTAAAAGGAGAGCAATGAGAGACTGGGGCAGGGGAGAGGAAGTGTAGAGCAGCAGGGGAATAATACGAATGGGAGAAAACAGGGAAGAGGCAAGATCAGCAGAGGCTTGAGGTATATGGACGGTTAACTAGCCATGAAGTTTTAAAAATATTTAGTTTGTGGGAAGGGAGTGGTGGTTGGCTCAGTCTCTAACAAAAGGCTACCTATCTTGGGACATTTAAGTGCTTATGCTTACAATGGTAATCTATTGATCCCCTGATGCTTGTCCATTGATCCATCCATCCATTCATCCATCTTGCCAACCATTCATCCATCCTGCACCAGGCTCCTCCATCCATGGGATTTTCTAGGCAAGAGTACTGGAGTGGCCTTTTCCAGGGAATCTTTCCGACCCAGGGATCGAACCCAGGTCTCCTGCACTGTAGACAGACGCTTTCCTGACTGAGCCGCCAGGGAAGTCCTGCTCTTCATCCATCCAGCCATTATCTATCCATCCATCTTCCCGGCCATCCATCCACAATTACCCACTCATCCTCACACACTTTTGGATCATCTGTCATGTGCCATGGCTGGTTTTACTTGTCAAGGAAAAGGATTAAAAGACATGATTCTTACCTTTGGGGGCACCTCAGTCTAGAGCTGGAAAAAGATATAGAAGGAAATCATTGCAACACACGTTGCGAAGTGCAATAGTAAAGGCTTTTCAAAATGGCATGTTGGTTGTAAAGATGAAATGAGGTTACATGGATGAAAATCACTCTGTGAGCTATTCAAATGTTTGTGATTATTATAATCTTCATAGAAACTCTAGGAGAAAGGCTTGGATTATTATATCTTAATTTTTTTTTTTTTTTTTGTATTTAGAAAGCAGTCACAAAATAGAGAAAGTAAGACCTCACCCATGAGTCACCTGCTTTAACACTGACATTGTTTTACATTTGTTGAATTTCCTTAGTGTCCACAAAGCAATCATGCTACATATATTATGATACTGATTTTTTTTCTCATTAGATTAAATTGTCTACATTCTCCCATATAAACCTTTCCTTGGGTCACAGCCATGGGGAGTTGATATATTGAGAGCTGACATGTCTCTGGCTCAGTCCTGGCTTAAACCCCACCCTCTTGGTTCTGTATGAAATACTGTGACCCATGCTAAGAGTGGGTCCATGGGTTCTGTGTCTCTGCTGTGGGTCTCTCTGCCAGTGCAGGCGTGAAGTTATGCCTGGTACTCATGCCATTTTCCTCTTTGGCATCCTGCTGACTCTGAAAATCCTCTCTGTGTCTGCTAATAAGAAGCTACCCCTATGTCCTGGGATCTGCCCCTGCAGTGAAGGTGTCAGTGACCTCTGCCCACTGGAGTGCCATTGATGGACCCATTTGTGGCCATAGGGACGCCTGTGATTGAGGCATGTCCTTGTGCTCCCCACTTCCTCTCCTTTTTCCTTCTCTTAGAGTTGCTCTTAATCACACTTTCATTTCCATCACTCTACCACAATGCAACTCTTGTGAGGGTCACCAATGACCTCCATTTTTCCAAGTCCAGTGGCCAGCCATTGATGTGGTTTATTGATCTTTGAAAATTCATAGTTCCTGTATTTGGGCAGGGCAGGGGGTCACCTGTGTTAAAGATTGCCTTGTACCAGCTGCTCAGATTTAATGAGGCATCATCTCAGTCATTTCAGGCAGGGTTTCCAAGACTTCTCTGCCAGCTATTTTTAATCGGATTTTCTTACTCCCTTCTACCAGTTTTCTAAGAGTTTTCGTTTTAATTTTTGTAAGCTTTCTGAGGGAACCACAAAAGGAAGGGGTTACTATTATTATTATTTTGATAATTTAAAAAAGTAGAGGAGTGTGGTGGCCATGAGAATGTTCCTTTTAGACCTCCAGCTTCAGGGAGTGCAACTAACCAGAGGCTCCACCTGCTGCATCCGTGTCCATCACTGTGTACATGCCAACGCTGTCATCCCTGTGGGCTGCTGCCGGTTGATGACTAGGCCCCGCAGGGGTTTAAAACAGGCCCAAAGCAGGCCCATTCCTGAAAGAAGTGGGACTCCTCTAATGTGCACGTTTGGCTAAGGACTCCAGTGGCAGGTGGAGTAATGACCTCCCAAAGATTTCCACATCCTAATCTCTGGAGCCTGTGAATATGTCGCTCCACATGGGAAAAGGGAATTAAGAGTACAGCTGACATTATGGTTGCTAATCAGCTGATCTTGAAATGGGAGCGTAGTGAGGAATTATTCAGATGAGTCCAGTTGAGTTCCATGGTTCCTTAGAAGTAGAGAATTTTCCCAGGCGTGGTCAAAGAGAGAGATGCAAAGATGGAAGAAGTTATCAGAGAAATGGGATGAGCTTCTGCTGCTGACTCTGAAGATGAAGAAAGAGACCCCAAGCCAAGGAATGCAGGTGGTGTCTAGTATTTGGAAAAGGAAAAGAAACAGATTCTCCAGACTCTCCTCTGCAGAGAGGAACACAGCACTGTTGACACCTTGACTATACCCCTGTGAGACCTATGTCAGCCTTAGAACCTAAAGAACTGTAACATAATAAAATTGTGCTGTTTTAAGGTGTTAAGTTTGTGGTGTTAACAGCAGCAGGGAAAACTAACACAGTTCCCCATCAGATTTGCCAAAAATCTTTTGAACTGTACTTATAGTTTCCCTGGTGGCTCAAGATGGTAAAGAATCTACCCACAATGCAGGAGACCTGGGTTCGATCCCTGAGTCGGGAAGATCCCCTGGAGAAGGGGGATCTTCAGTTCTTTTGCCTAGAGAATTTCATGGACAGAGGAACCTGGCAAGCTACAGTTCTTGGGGTCACAAAGAGTTGGACACGACTGAGTGACTAACACTTTCACTTTTCATAGTTTAAGTCTCTACTTACCCCTGGAGAAGGAAATGGCAACCCACTCCAGTATTCTTGCCTGGAGAATCCCACGGACAGAGGAGCCTGGCAGGCTACAGTCTATGGGGTTGCAAGAGCTGATGTGACTAAGCACACACCTCCTACTTATCCAGCCTTCTTTCCTTCCCTCTGTCCTTCCTGGACGGTCAGGCCAGCTCTCCCAGGCTCCTCCATCACCTTACCCAATTTCCTTTATGGATGTTTCCCCAGTAAATATCTTGCATGTTTGATACCATTTTAGCGTCTACTTCTCTGAAGACACAACTAACAGGAGTGATAAAAAAGCTCATGAACTCTTAAAGTAACTTCTAGATCTACACTGTTCAATATGATAACCACTAATGACAAATTGCTATTTAAGTGTGCAAAATAAGAAAATGAGTTTTAATTCCAATTAATTTAAATTTCAAAAAGGATACTTAATTCAGTTATCAGAAAACTTTTAACTATGTTTGGAACAATTCAGGTGTGTATATTTTTTAAACTATATATTTTATGAACTCAAAACACAGATCAAGTCATTGTGATGAAAATTTAGTATCTGAATTGAGATTTCTTTAAACATCGACTGCACACTGGGTTACAAAGGCTTAGAATGAAAAATGGATATAAAGGTATCTTATTAACAATTTTTTATATTGATGATATGTTGAAATGATAATAGTTTAGATATATTGGGTCACATAAAATATATTATTAAAGTCAGTTTATTCTGTCTCTTTTACTTTTTAAAATGCAGCTACTAGAAAAAAAATGACATGTTACTTACACAATATGGACAACACTATTCTAGATGATATAAATATGCAAGATACATAATTATTGAGTATTTATCTTGTGCTTAGCACATAGTTGTATTCTTTCCATGGACTATTTATATCTCAAAATTACCCTGTTTTACCAAAATGTAAGGTAATTTACAAGAAATTAAAAATTGCCTATCTTACAGTCATTCAATTGTAAGCAGAAAAGGTAGAAAAAATTCCTGTCTAAGAAGATCATAGGCAGGCTGGGTGCTTAGAACCAAATTATCTGAGAAAAAGTAGAGGAAAGTGGACATGCTTAAGCCAGACCCATGGAGACATAAGAACTCCTTTAAAATATTTCAGCAACTGTTATGGGGTGAGGAAATAAAGTTATTCCAAATGACTTCAGAGGGAAGAGGTTGATGACTCCCAAATTGTGATCTTCTGCCAAAATTTTTCTTCTGAGCTGCAATGTCATAAATCTAACTACTTTCTGGACTCATCTGTTTGCACGTCTCCTAGGCATTTCAAACTTAACACGGCCAAAGCTTGACCTGGTTTCCTGTCTTCAAAACTTATTATTTGGGTTTCCAGACTCAGTAAATGGCAACAACATTGACATAATTTCTCATGATAAGACATGAACTCTGCTCTCCTTTGCTCTGGGTGTGTAATTGATCACTACCATCTCCTTGTGTGTTGAAAAATCATACCTTGTTCATTTCTGTCTGTACTGGTTATCTATGGCTGTGTAACAGTTCACTCTGAAACTTAGTGGCTCAAAACGTTGAACACCTATTAGCTCATTTTCCATGGGAGCGATGTCCAAGAGCAGCTGAGCTGGGTCCTCGAGCTCAGGGTCTTCCACAACACTCCATCAGAGTCAGCTGTTATTCTTCACTGGAGGAAAATTCACTTGCAGTTTCACTCCCACGGTTGGTGGCATTCAGTTACTTGCTGGATGTTAGCTGGAGACCGTCCTTGCCATGTAGATCTCTCCATTAGAGCAGCAAATACTGTGGCACCTGCTCCCATCAGAGTAGTGAGTGAAGGCAAGGAAGATGGAAGAGGAAGGAATCTTTATAACCTAATCTTCTATCACTTCTATCACTTCCAAACCTCACATTCTATCACTTTTGCTGTTTATTTATTAATATTTATTTACTTTTATTTAAATTTTTTTATTGGAGTACCATTGATTTACAATGTTGTGTTAGTTTTGGGTGTACAGTGTATTTTTTAGAAATGAGTCAATAGGTCCAAATTGCATTCAAGTTGGGAGATCACATGAATTCCAAATGTATGTACACTAGGCACCTAGGATTCTTCTGTGCATCTTAGAAGCTGCTTGCAACAACGTCCCAACAGGGACTGTGACCTCCCTGCTGTTGGTTGTGGCGTTCCGTTCTCACAGCCGTAATAGCGTGGCTGTCTCTTCTTCTCCAGCTCTGCTGCCCCCTTCCTGGCTCACTGTAATCTTCCACCTGGACAGTTCACAAGGCTCTCGGCTGGTTTTCCTGACACTGTCTTCTCCTATCTGTGTTGTATTTCTGGTCTTGTCGATGAGGCAAGAATGGGTGGTGGTGGTGGTGGAGTGGTGAGCAATGAATTTGGATTTGAACCCATTTATTAAGGTAGAGGGAGCCCTGACTTATACTGAGAGTGGTTGCAGTCCAGGGAAATGGTGAGCCCAGAGGTGGGTTCTGGGGTGATAAAGGGGAGAACTGGTCACAGCAAGAAGAGTCCAACCTTTTCCATGAGGAGCCCAGAGACTCTGGCTTCTGTTTCAAATAAACCAAAATGTAGGGCTCTAAATATGGCTGCTGAGTAGGGGAGGGACTCAAGTTGGTGAATGTGAGACCCCAAGCTCCATTCCAGAAGGCCATTCATGTGGCTGTGTCCTGGAACCAGGACAGGGCATCCTGGCAGGCTGCCAAGGGTCACTGAGTAACCACTTGATTTACTCTGCCTCATGAGACATTGGTTTCAGCATCACTTCCATGATTTCTAACTGAAGAGAGAGAAGAAGGTATACACTGGGAGCTGCACTCCCTGAGAGCCTCTTTAGTAGCACGAGAAAGGAGCATCTCTTCCAAATAAGATGCATACCTTCACAGTTTAAAGGACTTGCCCTATTTTTTTTTTTTTTAAAGCACAGAATAATGGAGAGAATATAGGCTCTGGAGAAGGTAGCTCCTAAGTCTGGATCCTGGCTCTGCCTCTGATTAGCCGTGTTGTATCCTTTGGACATTACTTAACTTCTCTGAGCCTCAACTTCTTGGTCTGTAAAATGGGCATAGCCAGGCTTACCTCCTGAATAAATATGATAAGAAAATGGTCACAGATATGTACAGCACAATGCCTGCCCCATAATAGGAAATCAGACCAAACTGTTTGGGTTAAATCCCAAAAGCGACTCCAGAGGGTCCCATCATGAAGGTGGTTTTTTCACCTGCACAAGTCTTCCGGGTCTGATCCAGGTCTTCAGTGATGAGGAGCAGGAATCTGGAAGGAAAAGCCACTCTCTATTCTTCACAGGTGTCTTTGGAGCAGTACATGCTGTGAATAACAGCTGATGTTTATTCCAAGCACCTTTCTCCGATTAACTCAATCCTCACAGAACACTAGGAGGTAGAAATAATATTCTCATCCCACTTGACATATAAGGAAACTGAAACACAGTGAGTTACTCAATGTCATTCAGTTATTGAGGCCCCAGAGTCTATGTTGACCACAAGAGAGCACTGCTTCTTAGCAGGGCTAACCCTGGGTAGCCCTTATATCATCATCTGCCTATATACTCAACAAATCCAGCCATTGTCCTTACAAAGTCAAATGGCCCCTCCATTATCACCTGGACAAGGTGAGCCATTCTTTTTTTTTTTTTTTTTAATGGCATAACATAGCATGTGGGATCTTAGTTCCCTGACCAGGGATTGAACTAAGACCTCTGCAGCAGATGCAAGGAGTCTTAGCCACTGGACTGCCAGAGAAGTCCCCACATTCTTTATACAGAGTCAAGAGTCTATAACTTGGAGTATGCACAATCAAGTAAGCTGCTTTCTTGCCAGATTCCGTATCAACAGGACTTGCTCCTATCTGAGTGTGCCACATTTATTCCAGCATAATGCATGGCCTTGCTTTGATCCTCAATGACTGCAGACTTAATTTGTTAATTAATTTAACATTTACTATGTGCCAGATAATGTGACATTCAGCTGTGGCTAAAGAGATCCCTATCATTTCTAGGGACTGGGAGGTGCTGAAAGTCTAGTTGAAAGACTGAAGTTTCAGGTCAAGAAGGCAGATTTTTTTTTAATTTTATTATTATTATTTTTAACACCTAAACAGTTTATATTGGGGTATAACAATTAACAATGTTGTGATAGTTTCAGGTGAACAGTGAAAGGACTCAGCCATACTTATTATACATGTATCCATTCTCCCCTCAAACCCGCTCCCATCCAGGCTGCCACGTAACATTGAGCAGAGTACCATGTGTTATACATTAGGTTTTTCTTGGTTACCCATTTTAAATATAGCAGTGTGTACATGACCTTCCCAAAGTCCTTAACTGTCCCTTCTCCCACGGCAACCATGAGTTCGTTTTCTAAGCCTGTGAGTCTCTTTCTGTTTTGTAAGTTCATTTGTATCATGCAAAGTCTCAGAGCTTTCCTGTGGGGCTGTGACTTTCCTATGGAAGGGGTGAGTTTTCTGTCCTCAGAGGTGTTCAAACAAGGCCAGAACGGCCACATGGTGGGGATGTTGTAGAGGACATAAACCATCGGAGCGTACTTACAAGAGAAGCTTGTTAAGGTCCTTTCTGATCCCTGGGAATTAACATTTAAGAGAAACCTGGATGTAACGAACATGGTATAAACACAAGACAACACCTTCTTAAAGCCTGTTGCTGCAAGTCAGTGTGAGGAAAAGAGGGTGGTCCTTGGACTTCCAAAGGCAGGCGTGTGGGGGCACAGCGGACCAAGGAAGGCGGTGGGGATGCAGCTCACATTTGAAGTGACCTCCTGCAGCTGTAGAAATCACTCTTTGGAGCAGACGAAGGACAAACTGCAGGCGTCCTGTGGATTGCAACATCGCTGGGGAAATTAGCATCCCAGGGATGGTTGTTACCCGCCACTTGGACAGGAAATGTCGCAGACAAAGCCTTGTTTTTCTGCTTCAAGAATTAGTGTTCAGAGGTAGTGGCAAGGAAATCTATACAGAGGTACTAAACCCTTAATGAACGACAGCAGAAGGCTGATCGTTTTGCCTAAAACAGTCCTTTTTTTTTTTTTTTTCAAAGCTGCTTGTCTGTGGGGAGAGTGTTAACAGGAATTGATAGAGTTTGCAGGAAGCGTGATTTCCAGAGTGCTGCTACATGGAGTGCAGAGGAGCAACTGCCATGGGTTCATGTCCTGTTTGGTAGCTGAGTCCTTGGGTCTGTTGTTAATGGCTGTGGGCTTCCCTGGTGGCTCAGATGGTAAAGAATCTGCCTACAATGCAGGAGACCTGGGTTCGGTCTCTGGGGTGGGAAGATCCCCTGGAGAAGAGAATGGCTACCCCCTCCAATATTCTTGCTCAAAGAATTCTACGGACAGAGGAGCCTAGTGGGCTATAGTCCATGGGGTCACAAGAGTCGGACACAACTGAGCAACTAATACTTTGCGGTCTAGTTGTTGGACAGTGGCTTGACGAACATTTAATACAAGCCTGTGTTGTGTTGTTTTGCTAACTCCTCTGCATACCTAATAGATGCATTACTATATTACCTCTGTTTTTTTTTTGAGGGTGAACTTGTTCTTGAAAGTCTCTTGATGAAAGCTTTGGCTATGCTATTCAGGGTTTTTATCATTACGCTTTTCTTCTAAATTTAAGTGTCAGATGTGTGCTATTACCATAAAGACCACATGAAAGCTAAAATATACTCTTTTGTTGAAAAAAATCAGCTAATTCAGGTAATCTAAAACATTTGCAGAGAAACATCTGGATAACTTATTTATTTATTTTAAAAAATGTGTATTTATTTTCTGGATAACTTATTTATTTAAAAAACGTGTATTTATTTACTTGTGTGTGACGAGCCTTAGTTTTGGCATGCCGAATCTTGCAGCATGTAGGATCTTTAGTCGCAGCGTGTGAATTCTCAGTCGCAGCATGTGAGATCTAGTTCCCCTACCAGACATCAAACCCAGTCCCTCTGCTTTGGGAGCACAGAGTCTTTGCCACTGGACCACCAGGGAAGTCCCTGGAAAATTTATTGATCACATTAATATTGTGTAGACAGCTTCCACAATTCCCATTACATAGGCTCCCACTGGGGTAGTCAGTGTGATATAGAGTCACTTTTAATATGCTTTGCATGTAAAATGGGCTTCCCAGGTGGCACTAGTGGTAAAGAACCCGCCTGCCAATGCAGGAGACATGAGACATTGGTTCGATCCCTGGGTAGGGAAGATCCCCTGGAGGAGGGCATGGCAACCCACTCCAGTATTCTTGCCTGGAGAATCCCATGGACAGAGGAGCCTGGTGGGCTACAGTTCATAGGGTTGCAATGACTGAAGTGACTTAGCACAGATGTAAAATAACAAATACTCAATAAATACAAATTTTTATTTTTATAAAAAATGCTGTTTCTCATGGTAAACTGAGGTCATGCATTTTGGTTGAGAACACCATAGTCTTCACTCAGTTTCCCAGCGCATCATTGCAGGGAGTACATGATGTTGATATGTCTTATAACTGGACGTGTTAACTTTGGGTGCCTGATTAAAGTGATGTCTCCATATTTCTCCCTTTAGCTACTGTTCTTCCCTTTGTAATTAACAGGTATTTGGAAGTGAGTATCTCTGAAACTATGGAAATACTGTGTTATGCAATGTAGTCTTGCTCACTGGATTCAGGATCCATTGATGCAATAATAATTACTGTGATATGCCTTTAAAAAAAAATGAATGCAACCACCTCCTCCCTCTCCACTCTGCCCTTGGGTCTTCTGGCAAAGGATCAATAGCTTGATGAGAAACAAAGCCCCAGCTTTAAAGATGACGGCGCAAGTGCCTGGATTCCCCAGTCAAAGACCTCTGGGAGGAGTGGAGTTGGAAAAGGTTGGCCTGGTCACTAGACTTAATGGGGTTTCCTGTTTCCTAGTCACTCAGCAAAGTGACTGAGTTTGTTTTCATCAAACTGAGAGTGAACAGCTTGGCAGGGGGAGGGCATATGGTACATCACCCGTCAGTAAGGCACGGCCCCGTAAAAGTCACAGCCCGATCGATGCCATCAGCTGCTGTATCTCCTGAGGGAGTGAAGAGCCATAGATGACAATTTCCTTCCTTAAGGCATGGGGGAAGCTTGAGAAGCTGTGGAAAAGGGTGCTTCCCACTGAGCCACGTAACTTCTCCATCTACCAAGCGGGCACAAAATTTCTACCCAACCTTACAGGCAGGTTGGTTGTAAGAATAGAAAATGAAATCACATCTGTGAAAGTGCTTGGTAAGCAGAACGTCTTCTCCAACCAAATGGGAAACGATGTTTTTATTTGCAACCCAGGGGAAGATACCTGAGTGACAGAAAACACAGCAGGGAACTGGTGTTTTGGGACCATTTACTGTGTTTCTGATACGGTAGAAGACTACAAAGTCTCCTCCAGTCCTCACAGCATCTCTGCAGGCAGGTGTTTGTACTTATATACAAAAAAGGAAACTGCAGCAGGATGGCCAAGTATCCTGGTTGTTTGCCCAGGTCGAGGGATTTTCTGTGACACAGGACCTTCAGTGCCAGACCTTGGAAAGTTTCAAGTAAACCAACATGAGGTGTCACACCAAATTGAAGTTTAAGGTTGAGCAACTTCCGCAAACCTCCGTGGCTGGTCAGTAACAGGGACATAGCAGAAAGCAGGTCAGTCACTCTAGTTCTTAGGTTCTTTCCTCCACCTCTTTTTGCACAAACTCTAGCTGGGTTGGCAAAATGTGTATGTATGAGTGGATTGCATGCCAATAACCATTGTAATGGGGTTTAACAAGAGACTGAAGGCTCTTTGTGAAAGGTGTGTTCTTTGCTGTGATGCTTGAGATTCAATCTTGGATGATTCTCTCTTTAATGAATTTCCTAAGTGTTACATTGATATGGGCATAGAGAAAGCTCTGTGTTATGAGTCACGCGGTACATTGGCTGGTGCCGCTAGGTGCTTTTCGTAAAGGTAATAAGATATCGTCATGTCCCCTGATTCAGTGTGTCCTACGTTAAATAATCTCTTCCCTTAGTTCTCCTGGAACCATTGTAACAGTCCTGTAACGGCCTCCTTCCCTGCAAAACTTCCCTCCGTGACTTATCTACTGAATCAACTCAGGATCTTTAACCTGGCTGACAAGGTCCTCTAGAAGCCGGCCCTAACGTCCCTTCTGACCGCATCTCCTGCCGCACTTGGCCGGGGCTCCAGCAGCCCCGATCGGTGTGTCATCTGGCTCACGGTGCCCTCAGTTCAGTTAGGGCAGCCCCTTCCCCAGGAAGCTGCTCTGGCTTGCCCCCTACCTCCAGCCACTTTAGATGGCATCCTTCAATACTGTTTGGATAACCCAGCAGGGTCAGCCTTTCCAGCTGGACTGTGAGTCCCTGGGCGGGGGAAGGGAGCAGAGGCTGAGTCAGTTTTCCTGTAGTAATGCTCCACAGGGGCTTGTGGAAACAGATCTGCCCTGAGCAGGGACAAGGGGGGTGTTTTTTTCTTTTTGAGAGGGTGTTGTCTACTTGTTGTGGGCTCTCCCAGCTCCCATAAGCTGAGTGTGATGGTGATTACCCACACTCTGAGGACAACAGATTGTAGAAGTCGGAACTCGACCGTACTGCAAGCATTGGTTTCAACTGCTGTAATGAAAATGGATTAGGGAATAGCAAACTGAAAACCCGGCTTATTCTAACAGCTGAATTAAAACAAGATTGGCATGCTGGTGGGAAAAAGAGTGAGTCTGAGAAGGGGTGCATTTGAGAAGGAAGTGTGGGGGTGTGGATATGGTGCAGCTGAAAGTTAAAGTCAGAGGACTTCAGGTTCAGAAATTAACTCTTGCTGGAGAGGCCACTTGGCAGAAATAAACTCTCTTTTATAGCCCTCTTTCAGTTTTTAAGTATAAAAATTTGATCAATCTATAACAGCAAGAACTTGTTTATTGCCACTATATCATTATCACCTGGCATATAGCAGCTCAATACATATTTGTTTTATACACGAATGACCACTGTAAAAACTGCTTTCTGCCTCTACTTAAAAAAGATTATTATTATTTATTTTAGTTTTTTGCTGGGTCTTTGTTGCTGTGTGCAGGCTTTCTCTAGTAGCGCTAAGCAGGAGCTATGCTCTAGCTGCAGTGCACAGGCTTCTCGTTGTGGAGTGCAGGTCCTGGGGCTCCTGGGCTCCAGCAGTTGTGGCACACGGCCTTAGTTGCCTCTCGACATGTGGAATCTTTCCGGACCGGGGATCGAACCTGTGTCCTGTGCGTTGGCAGGTGGATTCTTAACCACTGGACTACCAGGGAAGTCCTGCCTCTACTTTGAACAACTCCTTTCTCTGTTCTCCACCCCAATCCTTTAAGTCCGTCTTCTGTCTATAACCTTGCTGGTACAGGAGAGTGAACCCCAGTTTCTGTCCACCCCATCTTCCCTGCCTTTGTTTCTTTTGGAAATGCTGGGGTTCTGATCTGTTTCTGGGATGAGAACCTGGATCCTGCCTCTGGTCCCAGATCCTGGGTTTTATATCTCTGCTGCTTGTCATTGAGACCTTGGCTTGCCCATGTCCATGGGCTTGGTCTACCCCTGTGCTCCCAGAGCACATCATTCTGGTTAAAGCACCATAGAAACTGTCCTTCCTATGGGCTTCTTGGTGGGTCATTGGGCAGTTCAGCCCCAGCCCTGGTGAGAAGAGGATCATGCCCTCTTGTAATGGCCAGCCCAGTGCCCTTCCCCAGAATACCTTCCATTTATAGCTACGGCCCACCACCACATTTAAGATGTCAGAGTGGGCCAAGCCCAGACCCACCGCTTCCCTGGGACCTAATATGGCCTTCCTTTTATCTGAGAGCTAAAAAACTCCACAGTTATACAAGTATTGAATTTTTCAGTATGATATTAGAATAAAAACAGACACATAGATCAAAACAACAAAACAGAGAACCTAGAAATATACCAACATACATAGGGGCAAGTAATTTTTGACAAAAGTTCTAAGAGCACACAATGGTGAAAGGAATAGTCTCTTCAGTAAACGGTGCTGGGAAAACTAGGTGCATATGCAGAGAATGAAATTGGACTCTTATCTTACATCATAAAAAAAAAAAAAACAACTCAAAATGCATTAAAGACTTGAACATGGGACTTCCCCGGTGATTAAGACTTTGTACTCCCAATGTAGAGGGCATGGGTTTGATCCCTGATCAGGAAGGATCCCATATGCTGCATGGCATGCCCCTCCCCACCAAAAGACGTGAACATGAGACCTGAGACTGTGAATCTTCTAGAAGAAGCTTGTAGGAAACGCTCTCTGACATTGCTGTGGCAGTGATCTTTCTGATCTGACACCAAAAGCAAAAGCAACAAAATAAAAAATAAGCAAGTGAGACGACATCAAACTAAAAGCGCTCCTGAACAGCCAAAAAAAAAAAAAAATCAACAAAATGAAAAGGCAACCTACAGAATGGAAGTAAATATTTGTAAACCATATATTTGAAAAGAGATGAATGTTTGAAATACACGATGAATTTTTACAACTCAAGAGTGAAAAACCAAATAACCAAATTTTGGGCAAAGGACCTAAACATACATTTTTCCAAAGAAGATATACAAATGGCCAACAGGTATATGAAAAGATGTTCAGTATCACTAATCATTAGGGAAATGCAAATGAAAACCATGATGAGAGATCATTCCACACTCGTTAAGATGCCTATTATCAAAAGGAGAAGAGATAACAAGAGTTGGTGAGGATGTGCAGAAAAGGGAACCCTTGTGCACTGTTGGTGGGAATGTAAACTGGCGCAGCCACTATGGGAAATAGTATGGAGGTTCCTCAACAAATTGAAAAAAGAACTACCATATGATCCCACAATTCCATGTCTGGGTGTATATCCAGAGGAAATGAAATCACTATCTTGAAGAGTTATCTGCACCCCCATGTCCACTGCAGCATTATTCTCAATAGCCAAGGTACAGAAACAGACTAACATGTTAGCTGGTGAATGAATGGATAAAGAAAATGTGGTCTCTATATACAACAGAATATTATTCAGCCACAAAAAATAAGGGAATCCTTCCATTTGCAACCATATGGATGAACCAGGAGGTATCACCAGGAGGTTAAGTGAAGTAAGCTAGACAGAGAAAGACAAATACTGTTTAATACATGGTATCACATACATGTAGAATCTAAAAGAAAAGTTAAAGTCATAGAAACAGAAAGTGAAATGGTGGTTTCCAGGGCTGGGGAACAGAGGAAATGAGGAGATGCTGGCTTGTGTATAAACTTTTGATTATAAGATGAGTAAATTCTGAGGCTCTACAGTATAGCATCATAGCTATTGTTAATAATATTGCATTGTGTACTTGCAATTTGCTAAAAGAGTAGATCTCAAGTATCTCACCAAAAAAAGAGCAGCTGCGTGAGATGATAGATGTGTTAATTAACTTGACTGTGGTATCATTTCACAATATATATAATGTATATGTATATCAAGTCTTCACACTGTATACTTTAAATATAGTACAGTTTTATTTGCCAATTTTACCTTAACTAAGAAGGATAAACTCTTGGATTTTATTTTAAAAACAGCCACAGAAATTATGCTTCTGGAGGCCTTCCAAGGAAACAATCACCTCTGGTTGGGCTGGATCAGAACTGCCCTCTCCAGAGACTTCCCTGGTGGTCCAGTGGTTAAGAATCTGCCTTGCAATGCAAGGGATGCCGGTTCAATCATTGGTCAGGGAACTAAGATCCCACATGCTGCAGGGTGACTAAGCTTGTGTGCCAAATACTGAGTCTGCATGCTCTGGAGCCCGTGTGTAACAACTAGAGAGCCCGCATGCTGCAACTGGAGTCCATGGACCGCAATGAAAGATCCCATAGAATCCTATGTGCTGTAACTAAGACCCAATGCAGCCAAACAAATAGTTTTTTTTATAAACCTTAAAAAAAGGAATTATAGTCCCACTAAATGCTCTGTGTGTGCATGTGTGAGTCTGCATGTGTGTGGGGTATAAGACATGTAAATCTATGTGTGTGTGTATATGATGTGTACACATATATGTAGCATGGATGTGTCACGTGTACACAGGATATATAAGCATGTGGTATGTGTGCAGGTGTGTGCACATGTGTGGGTTGTGTGAGCACAAGGCATGCATATGCATGTGTATACAGGTGTGGGGTATACATAGTGTGTATACATGTGTGGTATGCATAAAGAGTATTTGGCATATGTGTATGGGATGTGGTATGCATAGTGTGTATATGTATATGTCTAGTCCATGCATGTGTACATCTATATAATGGGTGGTCACAGCAAGGGGATGCTGGTATCTCCCTTCCCATAGCTAAGTAGCTGACGTCAGCTGGCTGAAAGTGCAGTCTCTGGGAAAGAAATTTGGGGTGCGTGCCTTTGTTGGCATCATCGACAAGAATTTCTTAGCATTTGCGCAGTTGGTATATTCTGTGTGAGGTGCTGACGATACTGAGACAAATCATATGGGATTCCTGGCATCACAGAAAACAAATGAGGAATGAGAGATCAGGGGTGCTGTGGGGGAGGAGGGAGGAGAAAAGGGAGGAGGGAGGGAAGGTTGGAGGGGGGTAGGGCAGGAGAGAGAAGCAGATTTCTAGGACCAAGAAGGGCATACAGGACAAAGGCTTACCCCTGCTTGGAGTGAGGCGAGCCGCCTGCCTGTGTGTGATTGGTTCTAAATCGTCTCCTTAATATATTATATCTTTGAGTGTTTATTAAAATAAAGTGATGCTGGATCCTTCCTGGGTGTATGGGCTTCCTGTCTCCCTTTCTACCCATCTTCCCCTCCCCGCACCCCCAGAAACCCAGACCCTAAATCTGCCTCCTCCAGCCCCTGCCAGCCTTCCTCCCCTCAAATGCCAGACCTCTGGGGGAGCTTCAGGAGGTCATTAGGGAGACACGAGCCTCCGCTCCTCTCTCCACAGTGCAGTTCCTGAGTTCTTGCCATGTTAGCAAATTTGATGGATGGTGGCAGACGCTTGAGGATAAGATATTGTAATCAGGAGAGTGTCCCCTCCCTCCCTCTTCCTGCTGCTCAGTCCCTGGATCTGGTGCTCACCGGTTTCTGTGGAGTCAGCAGATGGATGGATGGCTTTTTTCTAATGCTTTGCTGGAGTGATAGAATGCGTGACAGGAGAAACCCGGCAGACTCACTACATAAAGAGGAACAGGAATAACTCAGGGACGTGGACACACTGAGCCCAGAAAGCGGACTGATGTATAACAGGGCGAATTGGATCTTCCTGCTGAATCCTGCCTGAAGGGCTCAGCAGACACCAAGTTGTTGCTAGTGTCCCAGTGGTCTCGTCTCCGTTACTCGACCTCCCAAACTAGACAGCTGCAAGTGCCTTTTAACCTGGTGTGCTCAGGTCCAGTCTAGAACCCCTCCATCCTTCCTTCTAGCACTCTGCCATCCTGATCTCCTTATGCACACCCCCACCCCATCAGAGTGCTCCCTCACTCTCGTACCTTCCATGGCCCCTGATTGCCTACAAGATCACATGCAGTCCCCGCTGGAACTGCTTCTCCATGGATTTGTGGTTAAACCCCTGAACCTCTCTGAGCTTCATTTCCACAGTTACAAAACGGAGACAAAATTACAATTACTTATTGGGAGGACAAATTGTGATCAGACAGGTTAAAACACTTTGGTAGCTGAAATGTGGGACCTGTGTCAAGAGCCCAAGTCAAGGAAGAAGCTAATGGGAGCAGCTGTCCCCAGGGTCAGCTTGGCGGGAAAGGTGAGAATACTATGGCTGAAGAAGGAAAGAGCTTGCCTCCTGCTCCAGCCAACTGGCCAGGGGGTGTCAATTTCTCTGTCCGCAGCAGGTCTGGCGCCAAGCTCTTCGTTACATGTCCCCCGACACACTTCTGGGCTCTACCATGTCCGGGTGCCCACCCCCGTCTCAGGTCCTGGCTGTCACCCAGACCAGACACATGACACCCATTGTGGCCCTGAGGATTCGGCACTAAATAGCGACAGCACGATGCTGGGCACACGTGTTGACAACACCAAAGCACAAAGCCGTATGTGTAGCAAAGGACACAAAGGCGGATGCACACATCTGTTTCAGAGGTTTCCTCACTCATCAGAACGTACAGAAAATACCACCCAGTCGTCGCTTGCAGGCATTAACCAGGGATGTGGAAAAGGCTAAGATTAACTTGTTAAATCCCTCAAAATAGTATTTGTTAAAATGGAATTTTATGTGTTGACCACATAAGTATTCATCGCCTCATGGCTGTGCCCCAGCACATACCATTGCTTCCGCCCCTCCACCCCCGCCCCCGCCAGGTCGGCAGCAGAAAACATCACGTGATGGAGTTTGTGTTATTTATTCAACGCTGTGTTGGGACACCTCTGAGCTGGACTCTGTCAAGAGAGGGTTTTCTTGCAGATAGCAAGCAGCTGCTCCTGCCTTCCCCAGCATCCTCCACAGAGCAACTCACGGCTCACTTTCCTTTCCATTCCCAGGCACACAGAGTGCTGCTGGCTTTATCCATCAAACTCGTGTCCTTTTTTCAGGAGAAAGAAATCGATAGAAATTGATTTGAAAATGTCAAACCTTATCAACGGCCAACTGTCACTCCAAGACAGATATTTTCTGGATGGTGTAAATGTTTGATTTCACCAAGACTCTTTTCTCGGCTGACAGTCTGGGGTGTCAAGCCACAAATCAGTCCTCAGATATTCTCTGGGGGCCGATTAGAAAGGGAGGTGGCATAGCACCGTGGCTAAACGGGTAGAGTCAGCAACCAGACTGCTTTAATAGCTGTGTGACATTGGGAAAATTATTTACGTTCCCTGAACCTCAGAAATCTCACCTTACACCAGAGGATGATTGGATATATGTCACACACATGGTTGTGAGAATTAAATGATAACCCGTGTAAACCACTTATAAAATGTGGAGAATATTGTAAGCTTATGATGAATATTAGTCACTTTTTATTATTTCTATGCCACTTTGCTAGGCACTGAGGAGTTTAAATACAGCTTGTTCGTGCAAACGGGAAAGACGATCCATGGAAAGATGACAGAGCCTAGAGTCTGAAGTCCTGGGTTTGAGTTTCAGCCACTCATTAGCTCCATGATTCTGAGCAGTTTCCCTAGAAGTCACTTTAGCCTGTAAAATGGGGATAAACATCACAGAGATTGACAAGCAAGCTTGTTATATGTTTCTAGTTGAGACTAGCAATTCACAGTGCATGGGTTTGTGATTTTCTGATAGCCCTGAAAAGGTCATTTCGTCATACTGAGTAGTAAATGCTACATGTGAAGGGCAGAGAAAGGTTCAGTGTCGGCAGAGATATTTGGGGCAGAGATTGTCATAAAGGGTCTTCCAGGATGGGTGGGACTCAACTGGGTTTTGCAGGGTCAAGTCCAACGAAGACTAACTGGCACACACTGGCCTAAATTATCGCCAACACAAGTAGAAGCTTGGCAGAGGCCTTGATGTAGTCACGGGGAATTCTGGCATGATTTTCTACACATTGGAAAGAATCTAGATGATTAAGTTAAGCTGTATCATCAGATGGGGGAGTGGGGTGGGCAGTAACTACCTGGCTTCTGCAGGGAACGTGGCTGACGTAGGACAAGAGCTGGGGCGGGGATGCCACCAGGCAGGGGCTCATCCAGTTGCAAGGTGAGAAATGACAACCAGGGCCAAGGTGTTAGCGCTGGCGATGGAGAAAAGTGGACAGACGCGAGGTCTTTGTGGAGGCAGAGCTGTCAGGACTTGCTGATTTAGTCATTCAGTTCATTAATTCAAGTGTTCTTGGCTCTAGGGATATAGCAGCATACAAAACAAGCAGAAATGTGCTTATACTGCTTAAGCACTGGTGGGAGGTGATGCAGGGGAAGGAGAAGCCAGAAGGATGATACCCAGGTTTCCTGCCTCAGGGAATGATGTGCAGCTATTTGCTTCCAAATGTGAACTGGGAGAACTTAGTCACAGACTGCCAAGACACACTGGCTTGCCTTGACTACAGCCTCCTCCTTTCCTTTGAGAGGCTTGGAAGCCTCTTCCAGGTGTCTCATGCTTTCTGAGTTTCAGTGTCTATGTCCTAATGCCGAGGCCTAGGGGGACTAATAGAAGTGACTTCTGGTGTCTGTGCTAGTGGGCTCAAAAATCACTCTTTATAGACTGTCTCGCCACTCAGCTGGTACGGCTCCATCTTCGACACACATCCAGGAACTTTCAGAAGGTCCCCTGCTCCACTATCACACTCTGCAAGATGCCCTTCAAGACCAGCTTGCCTCATTCCCCCTTTGCAGCCACAGGAGGCCTTGTATTGTTGCCAGATTGGTCAGTTGGACTGGGCTGGGGTCCTAGCCCTGGATCGAGACCTCTTGTCTCAGCCAGGAAGCTTCTTTTTCCGATCTGATTCATGCAGCCAGTAATGAAACTGATGCTGAGCCTGGGTGAGCACAAGGTTTATTCAATGGCCAAAGAATATAGAGAAGCGGGAGCCTAGTTCCCAAATCAATTCTCAATCCAATTCGGGTGGAGACACCAAATACATAGGAGGGTTGAGGTAAAAGGCGGGGGAAATTGGAAAAAGAAGGAGGAATATTCATGAGTTATCTGAGAACAGGAGTGTGGTTTGGACCTGAAGCAACTCTCCTTTTCAGTCCTTGTATGGGCTTTTCTGGTTGTTGTCATGGCAACCGTCAATTGTAATGGCGCTGGTGGGTGTGTCACTTAACATGCTAATATATTACAATGAGGGCTTCCCTGATAACTCGGTAAGGAATCTTCCTGCAATGCAGGAGACTCCAGTTCAGTTCCTGGGTTGGGAAGATCCCCTGGAGAAACGGATAGCCTACCCACTCCTGCATTCTTGGGCTTCCCTTGTGGCTCAGCTCATAAAGAATCTGCCTGCAATGTGGGAGACCTGGGTTTAATCCCTGGGTTGCGAAGATCCCTTGGAGAAGGGAAAGGATGCCCACTCCAGTATTCTGGCCTGGAGAATTCCATGGACTTTATAGTCCATGGGGTCACAAAGAGTCAGACATGACTGAGTGACTTTCACTCACCCACTCACTCATATCACAATGAGCATATAATAAGGCTCAAAGTCTATGGAAATTGAATCTTCCACCATCTTGGGCCTAGTTGGTTCTGATCAGTTCCTGTGTATATTCAAGGGAAGGGCAGGTGCCTATGGGGATAGGATGTGGCAGGTTCCAGGTTGAATTTGATCTGAAAAAGATCCCACCTGGACAGGTGATCCAACTTCCATGGCACTTTTATAGGCTATAATCTGAACACTTCCTTCTCCATTTTACTTTATAGCCATGTCCTGCTGACCAAACAATTTTAGACACATCACACTAAGAGGCGATGAGATTCTGGAGGGGAAAACACAGCAGAAAGCAAGGTGTGGAGGCAAGAAGTTTCAAGCAGAATTGGCTGGTTATGGCAGTCCATACAAAGTTGATTCTTGAGATGCTTTGGGGACATAGCAAGTGCTTTGTTTTTTGAGTGTCTGTTGCCAACGGGTGAGCCATCTTTACCTCCCTGCTGGGAGAGTTTCAGGGAAGAAGCCTCTTAGAATTATAAACGATCCTAGTGAACATAATTTCTGCAATTACCGATGTTCAGTAATTATGCTAATGCTGATTCACAAAGAGCTGTTATTTGCTCAGCGTGTTCTGTGCACATTATCTCCTTACCTGACGAACTGTGTTTTCGCACAGCAGTTATGGTTTGCTTGTCACGTTAAGCGATGTTTGCATCTTGGAGCTTGTCACGGCACTAGGAGGAGTGCTGAAGTTCTGGTCCACCCCCATCAGAAGATTTTCGGCTGGGCTTCATGATGATAAGAAAGGAAGGGGGAACATGTGAAAAGAAAGCAGGAAAGAGAACCTGCATTTGACTGAAGGGGAAATTATAGTTCAGGGGTGAAGTGAGGGGCACAGGGACAGTCATGAGTGAGATCTGTCACCTTGCCTTTCTGATTCCACATACGGCCTCTGGTACTTAGGAAAGTCAAGAGCTTGCCTGGTCTCCTGTTTCAGGGCTTTCGTTGGCTTGAACTGGTCGAATTCCATTTTCAGTCTGTTTCAACTCGTGAGAGCACTTAGAAATCATCTAAGACATTAATTCTCAAAGTGTGGTCTCTGGTTCAATAGTGTTAGCATCACCTGAGTATTTTTTGGAAAATGCAAATTCTGACGAAAAAGAAAGTATATGTGTGTGCATATATATATATATATGCATTTTATATTGTATTATATACATGTGTATATAACTGAATCACTTTGCTGTACAACAAATTAACACATTGTAAATCAACTGTACTTCAATAAAATAAATTTTTAAAAGTGCAAATTTTAACACTCCAACCCAGATGTCTTGCATGAGAAATCCTCGGGGTGGATTCTTTACCATTCCACTACCTGGGAAACCCATTATTCTTACTGATTTGGGGTTGTCTTTTTGTTGTTGAATTGCTTGAGCTGTTTGCACGTTTTGGAATTTAAGCCCTTGTTGGTTGCATCATTTGCAAATATTTTCTCCCATTTGTAAGGTTATCTTTTTGTTTGGTTTATGGTTTCCTTTGCTGTGCAACAGCTTCTAAGTTTTTTTTAAGGTCCCATTTGTTTATTTTTTGCTTTTATTTCTATTGCCATGGGAGACTGACCTAAGAAAACATTGACACAATTGGTCAGAGAATGTTTTGCCTATGTTTTATTCTAGAACTTTAATGGTGTCATGTCTTATTTTTAAGTCTTTAAATCATTTTGAGTTTAGTTTTGTGTGTGGTGTGAGAGTGTTTTCTCATGTTGATCTTTGGCAGAAATCAACACAATATTGTAAAGCAATTATCCTCCAATTAAAAATAAATAAATTAGAAAAAAATATTTATTTGTTTGGCTGTACAGGGTCTTAGTTGCAGCATGCCAACTCTTAGTTGCAGCTTGTGGGATCTAGTTCCCTGACCAGGATCAAACCTGGTCCCCTGCACTGGGAGCCTGAAGTCTTAGCCACTGGGCCACCAGGGAAGTTCTGGGTGTATTCTAAGCTCATTGATTGACATTCATATTCCTACTCATTTTAATAACCAACATTTGTGTGCTTACTGTGGTCATTCCTTTGGAGCTGCTATCACTTGCCTCACTCTTGTTGTTCAGTTGCCCAGTTATGTCTGACTCTTTGCGACCCCACGTATCACAGCACAGCAGGCCTCCCTGTCCCTCACCATCTCCCGGAGTTTGTCCAAGTTCCTGTTCATTGCATCGGTGATGCTGTCCAACCACCTTATCCCCTGACCCCCTCTTCTCCTTCTGCCCTTGATCTTTCCCAGCATTAGGGGCTTTTCCAATGAGTTGTCTGTTTGCATCAGATGACACAAATACTGGAGCTTCAGCTTCAGCATCAGTCCTTTCAGTGAATATTCAGGGTTGATCGCCCTTAAGATTGCCTGGTTTGATCTCCGTGCTGTTCAAGGGACTTTCAGGAGTCTTCTCCAGGACCACAGTTCAAAAGCATCAAATCTTTACCTTTCTGCCTTCTTTATGGTCAAGTTCTCACAATCACGTGTGACCACTGGGAAGACTGTAGCCTTGACTTTACAGACCTTTGTCAGCAGAGTAATGTCTCTGCTTTTCAACACCCTGTCTAGGTTTGTCATCGCTTTCTTGCCAAGAAGCAATCGTCTTCTGATCTCATGGCTGCAGTCACCATCCACAGTGATTTTTGGAGCCCAGGAAGAGGAAACCTGTCACTCCTTCCACTTTTCCCCTTCTATTTGCCATGCAGTAAAGGGGCCAGATGCCATGATCTTAATTTTTTTTAATACTTAGTCTTAAGCCAACTCTTTCACTTTCCTCCTTCATCCTCATCTGAGGCTCTTTAATTTCTCTTGGCTTTCTGCCATTAGAATGGACCAAGATACATCTGCATATCTAAGACTGTTGATGTTTCTCCTGCCTATCTTGACTCCAGCTTGTAACTCATCCAGCCCAGCATTTCTTATGATGTGCTCGGTGTATAGGTTAAACAAATAGGGTGACAGCAGATAGTCTTCTCATACTCCTTTCTTGATCTTGAACCAATCAGTTGTTCCATACAGGGTTCTAATTGTTGCTTCTTGACCCACATATAGGTTTCTCTGGAGACAGGTAAGATGGTCTGGTATTCCCTTCTCTCTAAGAGCTTTCCACAGTTTGTCATGATCCACACAGTCAAAGGCTTTTAGCATAGTCGATGAAACAGAGATACATGTTTTTCTGAAATTCCCTTGCTTTTTCTATAATCCAGCGAACGTTGGCAACTTGATCTCTAGTTCCTCTTCCTTTTCTAAATTCAGCTTGGACATCTGGAAGGTCTTGGTTTGAATAATGCTGAAGCCTAGCATGCAAGATTTTAGCATGACTTTACTAATGTGGGAGATGAGTGCGGTTGTCTGATGGTTTGCACATTCTCTAGTACTACCCTTCTTGAGGACTGGGATGAGCATCAACCTTTTCCAGTTCTGTGGCTGCTGCTGAGTCTTCCAGATTTGCTGCCATAGTGAATGCAAACCCTTGATGGCATCATCCTTTAGGGATTTGAATAGTTCTGCTGGAATTTCATCCCATCCACTAGCTTTATTAACAGCAGCTCTTTTTAAGGCCCACTTGACTTTGCACTCCAGAATGCTTGGCTCTGGATGACTGACCACACCATCATAGTAATCCTGTTCATTAAGTCTTTTTTACAAAGTTCTTCTGTGTATTCCTCCCATCTCTTCTTGATCTCTTCAGCATCTACTAGGTCTCTACCATTTTAATCTTCTGTTGTGTCCATCTTTGGGCCTCACTGTTAATATGCTCTAAAGAGGGCTTGCTGTGTCCCCAAATTGCCCCCTGGATTTTCTCATTTAATTCTCACCATATCCCTTCGAGGTAAATACACGAGAAATCCCCTTACTTAGAATGATTCCTCTGGAGAAGGGCATGGCAACCCACTCCAGTATTTTTGCCTGGAGAATCCCTGTGGACAGAGGAACCTGGCAGGCTACAGTCCACAGGGTTGCACAGAGTCAGACGTGACTGAATGACTAAGCACAGCACAGAAGGGTTCTCTAACCAGATAATTGAAAAAGTCAACTAAGGCAGAAAACCATACGAAATACACATACTCCAAACCTTTAATTTCGACTTGAGCATGTAAATATACGTACCTTCATCAGTCTGTTGATGTGGGAGTCATTGTCTTTTCCTTGAGTGCCAGTCTTTCTTCTTTCTGACTATAAGTTTCCGTATCTTTTGTGATATCTGACTTGGCTTTCTTTGGAATGGGAAAGCTTAGGGAGTGAAGAAATCTTAGGGCAGAATCCTTTAAGAATTGGATTTTTCTCAAACTCCTAATTCTATAGAATTTTTTTAAAGTGATTTTTCTTATACAAAGTATTCAAACTCAGTTTTCATAGATACATTGATGTGTATAATGAAGTCTGTAATTATAGCAACAAGTACAACTGGTATAAGCTGGCTTAGAACCAATGCAAAAAACTCAACTATTAAGAGCAGAAGTGAATGGGTGTGTTATAGAGCACTGTACACCTCTGGACAGGGACCTGTCTCAAAGTTGCATGGCTAGGAGCTACGATGCAGACCCAGGCAGTTGGGATTCAGAGCCCTTATGGCACTCCCTTGATTGTCTTCTATTACTTTAGGTTAAAAAAATTAGATAATCAGTCATTTTATCTCGACAAACTATAAATACCTCAAATACGCTCTTCTTCCTGCACCGTCCCTGAATCTGTACTTTGGCAGAACTTGGTGTTCCTGAGAGATCAGGCGATTGGAAAGGATGCATTAATAGCTTTATATATCTAAGCGTTGTCGAGAGGAAGAAATTTTTTCTCTAGCTATCTAGGTTCTTCTGGCTGGTTGAAGAATTAAATTGACATGAGACAGAGTAACAGGAGAAAATCAAGCAAAGTTTGATAACATGGGAGAGACCCAGAAAGACTGAGTAACTCACCAAAATGGCCAAAACACTTGCCTTAAATGCCATCTTCAGCTAAAGACAAAAAGAGGATGCCTGAGGGTAGTGGTTTGGGACTTCAAAGGGGAGGAATTCATATGAAGATGGAAAAGCAAATGTTTGGTAAACAAATGTTTGCTGGGTCCTGCAGAGACAATGGAATGCAGAGAAGAATTTTGACAAACAGACTTGGCCAGGTTCTTCCCTGTCTATACACCTGGTTCTTACTACAGTTATCGCTGGTGATGGCTCCATTCCTGAACAGGTCCTCTAACTACATTCTTTTAGGCACTTCAGTTCAGTCGCTCAGTCGTGTCTGACTCTGCGACCCATGAATCACAGCACGCCAGGCCTCCCTATCCATCATCAACTCCCGGAGTTCACTCAGACTCACATCCATCGAGTCAGTGATGCCATCCAGCCATCTCATCCTCTGTCGTCCCCTTCTCCTCCTGCCCCCAAACCCTCCCAGCATCACAATCTTTTCCAATGAGTCAACTCTTTGCATGAAGTGGCCAAAGTACTGGAGTTTCAGCTTTAGCATCATTCCTTCCAAAGAACACCCAGGGCTGAACTCCTTCAGAATGGACTGGTTGGAGCTCCTTGCAGTCCAAGGGACTCTCAAGAGTGTTCTCCAACACCACAGTTCAAAAGCAGTTAGGGGGAAGGTAAAATTTCTTCCTGAGTCTTTTGGGTCTTGATTGTTTTCAGATCAAAATAATCCACCCGCCAGGGAGATATTTTAGAGTGGCAAATTTTGCTCCCCTACACCATCAATATTCTCTGACAAAACACTGTCAGTGCACTGTCTCATGGCAGAGGACCGGAGAAAATAATAGCAGACAGGGGAGTTGATTAGACTGATATTTTAATTGAACCCCTTGAAAAAGTGTCCCTGGATAGTGTGTATTCTCTTCTCAATCACGTCCCAATAAGACCCCATGAAAGTGAAAGTATGAAAGTGAAAGTCGCTCAGTCGTGTCGGACTCTTCGCGACCCCAAGGACTATACAGTCTATGGAATTCTCCAGGCCACAATACCAGAGTGGGTAGCTTTTCCCTTCTCCAGGGGATCTTCCCAACCCAGGGATCGAACCCAGGTCTCCTGCATTGCAGGAGGATTCTTTACCAGTTGAACCACCAGGGAAGCCCAAGAATACTGGAGTGGATAGCCTATCCCTTCTCCAGGGGATCTTCCTAACCCAGGATTCAATCTGTGGTGTCCTGCACTGCAGGCAGATTCTTTACCACCTGAGCTATCATATCTCTTATTACGTAGAGTGTTATATATCCGATGACATTCTTTGCCCTGTGATCCTGGTCTGGTATTATTTTTCTGCCTCGTTTCTTCCTGTGTGACTTGTTGCAAATTACTGAATTTGTGTGACTTATCTGTACAGTGGGGATGAGGATGGTACCTGTTACAGCTGCAGATGGGCTGCTCAGTGGTGTCCGACTCTGTGACTGAACTGAACTGAACATCTATCTGCACATAGGTGTTAACAGAAAATTATTAGTATAACACCTGGCACTGTGTTGTTGTGGTTGTTCAGTCACTAAGTTGTGTCCAGCTCTTTGTGACCCCATGGACTACAGCATGTTAAGTTCCTCTGTCCTCCAGTGTCTCCCAGAGTTTGTTCAAATTCATGTCCTTTGATCCATTGAGGCTATCTAACCATCTCATGCTCTGCTGGCCCCTTCTCCTTCTTTTGCCCTCCATCTTTCCCAGCATCAGGGTCTTTTCCAGTGAGTCAGCTCTTCCCATCAGGTGGCCAAAATATTGGAGCTTCAGCTTCAGCATCAGTCCTTCCAATGAATATTCAGGGTTGAGTTCCTTTAGGATGGACTGTTTGATCTCTTTGCTATTCTGGTTGTTGTTTTCCAACCCCTCTTCCCTTGGGACATGGTGAACGCTCAGTT
The DNA here is from genome assembly GCF_032405125.1 of Capricornis sumatraensis. Taxonomy (NCBI): domain Eukaryota; kingdom Metazoa; phylum Chordata; class Mammalia; order Artiodactyla; family Bovidae; genus Capricornis; species Capricornis sumatraensis. The sequence continues at coordinate 73,760,572 of NC_091083.1, forward strand.
AGATATAGCTAACTGCAACCATTCTGTCAAAGTTCTTCTGGTCTTGTTTTATAATCCTAGCTCAGTGTCTAGAACACAGAAATTGCTTGATAAATAATTGTGGGAAATTGAATAAATGAATCTTTGAATAAGTATTATGGAAAATTGAAAAAGTGAATAAATGGATGGATTAGTGTTCTTCACTGGTCTCTTTCTGCAGCATATGATGGTCTCTATGATAAGCTTTGTTTCTGATATCAACATCTTTTGTCCATCGGTTGTTTCAAAGAATTCCCAGTCTCTCCATCTGCAGTTGCTTACAGTGTTCATATTCAGTACAGACTTTTTCTTAGTTATTTATTTATTTTGGACTGTTCCGGGTCTTCATTGCTGTGGCAGCCTCTCTCTAGTTTCAGCGAGCAGGGGCTGTTTATTGTGGTGCTTGGGCATCCCGTTGCTGCAGGCTTCTCTTGCTTGGGCTTCTCTTGTTGCGGAGCACAGGCTCTGGGCTCACAGGCTTCAGTAGGTGCAGCACATGGGCTCAATAGTTGCAGTTCCCAGGCTCTGGAGCGTAGGCTTAATAGTTCTGTTGCACAGCTCAGTTGCTCTGTGGTATGCAGGATCCTCCTGGACCAGAGGTCAAACCTGTGTCTCCTGAATTGGCAGGCAGATTCTTTACCACTGAGACACCAGGGAAACCCCAGAGCTTTTACTGAGTTATATTTTAAAGTGACCTTGTGTTCCTCTAATAGACTCAGAAAATGACCTGTGGACAGTAGCTTACAGCAACGGCATACAGTTCACATGGGTTTCTTGGCTCTGAGTGGCCTGTAATCTGAGGCTTATGACTCTTGACTGCCTCAGAGTTCCACTGTGGTTTCATGGCCCCTGGCTTTTGGGAAGAAACAGTTAGCATCTGGATTTGACCTTGAATGAAAAAGTCTTGCCTTCTCAGTGCAAGAGTCTTCATGCTGTCATGGGAGTAATAGACGCATGATGGTTGGAGAAGACAGAAGTCATGAAACAGGCGGTTTATAAAGCAGTCCTGGGTCAGATGAAGGAAGCGGAAGAAGAGTGCCCCAAGGCCTTGTGAATGCGTTCTTGTTCTGGAGCCGCCTGGGAGAGGACTGTGATGATGAAACCCAAGTTAGAAAGTTACACAGGTAAATACGTAAGGTTAGGTAAAAAGCATCAACTGCAGCACTTCTTATGTTTGGTGTTTGTGCCATTTGTCTTCCAAGTGCCTCCCCACTCCTCAGAGCTCCTCTTCATCTTCCTGCCTTCCTGTTCTTTCTCCAGAAGGCCGACCCTTAAGGGTCATATCAGCAGATTCCGGTGCATTTTGGTGTCAACCAGGTCAACCTGGACAATCAGGACCTCTTGGCAAGAGATTGGAAGAAGGGAAACAGGAGAGTGTGGTTAGAGTATTTATTTCTTCTGAGGAATAGCCACAGGCTGGCTGCACTCTCAAGGTGGCCCTCCTTCAAGTTCTGGCATCTGTTCACTTCCCTTATTGTTTCAAGCCTAGAAAGAGTAACACCCAGACTCATGCCAGCCACAACACTATCCTTTGTAGCTTCCCTGCAACCTGCTCATACCCAAACCTGTCAGGTGGGCACTCCTGCCCGACCGTGTAAATGGTCCATTTATTAAACCCTCCTGCAATGATCCCAGTTTGAGTGTTTATTGCTTCCTAATGGAAGCCTGACTTAACAGTCTCAAGTTGCTCTCCTTTGGGAAGAGAGTGGGACCTGGAAGGGAGGAATCAGTAAGTAGTAAAAAGAGTCCAGCTGGGTCAGTAAGGGAGGTGGTTTCATTGGCAATAGAAAGCTAATTTAAGTAGAAAAGGAATTATTTGTGGGATAGAAAGACTTTGGGAGACTGAGAACCAGTCAGGCAACTGGGTAGCAGGAAGCATGGTTATGTTTCAGTTCAGACATGGTTGCTGGTACCTGCTGCTTTGGGCTCTTGATGAGACCCCTGTTACTGTGAATATTTTCTCCACTGTATCTGCATCTTTGCATCACTCCTTCAAGGTTCAGAATCCCAGGTGAGAGAATCTGCTGAGCTGATACTCAGTCACATACAGCATCCTCCCTAGTTCCAGGAAGTGGAAAGAGAAGTGTAAACTTCTTTTTTTCTCCCACCTTATTCCATTTCAGGCTAGAAACCTGAACAAAACAGACAAGAACATGGTCCATGGTTGGCTTCTTCCTTTCCTCCTTCCCACCCCCTCACCAGTAGCCACCTCTGGCTCCTTCTGGCCTGGGATCGGGGGAGAGTAGGTGTTTGGTGCAGGACATGTCTGACTTGGCTGGTGCTGTTGTGACCTGGTGATACTATGGAGGGTGTCTCTGCCTATTGGGCAGGATTGGCAGGTATTCAAAGATGAATCTTGCTCTCCCTGACCAAATCTCTCTTCCTTCTGACTGGCCATTCCCCTCCAGGTATTCTTGGGAAAAATTCAAAGTGGCTGCAGTATGGCACCCATCAAGGGCTACTTGAAACTTTTTTCTCTCCACCTTTGGAAGTAGCCAGAGAGGGTTAGTTTTACAGTCTCACACAGTTTTGGTTGCTCATATGGTCTCACACAGTTTTTGCTGCAGAGTAAATTGTGATAAACACCCAAGGGCAGCCCCTACACAGCGCTGGACTTGGTTTCACAAAGACCACCCCAGAAATGTCAGTCCAAGCTCCTGGATAGGAGCCATGGTGGAAGGACACCAGAAGAAGGTAGATTTTTTTTTTTTTTTCCAGGACAGGTTTTCTCCCATAAAGCATTCTCAGAAGATAAGTTCTGATTCTTACCTTCCCTAGAAGAAGAACAAAGCCTTGTCATGATCTGATATTCAACACACAGATTTCCACTGTGCGTTGGTCTGGCTAAACCAATCATGTTTTATTTTATGGCTGGTAAACTTTCATTCTGTTTCAGAAGCTTCATTTGCCACTTTGAATAAGCAGGTTTTCTTTGCTGTGTATCAGCCCATGTACTCAGGGCTGTTGTGTGTGCGTGTGTAAGTTGCTTCAGTCGTGTTTGACTCTTTGCAACCTTAGGGAATGTAGCCCACCAGGCTCCCCTGTCCATGGGACTCTCCAGGCAAGAATACTGGAGTGGGTTGCCATGTCCTCCTCCAGGGGATCTTCCCAGCCCAGGGATGGAACCAGTGTCTCTTATGTCCCCAACATTGGCAGGCGGGCTCTTTACCACTAGTACCACCTGGGAAGCCCCACTCAAGGCTATTAATCTCAAAATTTTTCTCAATGAAAAACAACCCAAGTAAATGCTGGGTAAACAGGTGAATGCTACAGCTTACATCAAACCAGAACTAAAAGCTGAGGACTTGGCTCCAGCTTGTCAAGATGGTCCCACTGATGGTTGGTTGTTGATGGATTGTTTATTTGTATATTTATTTATGTATTTCTCAGCTGTAAAAGGGCAAGACACAGGGTTTGGTAGAAGTATGTACATGAGAAAGAGGTCACTAGATCATTCTTATCCTCTCCAAGGAACAGATTCAGATTCTCTGTGATGCTAACTTTTAGGAGAGATTTCTGCCCCCCCACCTTTTTTTTTTTAAGATTTCCAAGATATTAAAGGAGGATGGCTTCCCTTGTGGCTCAGCTGGTAAAGAATCTACCTGCAGTGTGGGAGAGCTGGCTTCAATCCCTGGGTTGGGAGGATCCTCTGGAGAAGGGAAAGGCTACCCACTCCAGTATTCTGGCCTAGAGTATTCCACGGACTGTATAGCCATTGGGGTCACAAAGAGTTGGACACCACTGAATGACTTTCACTTTCGAAGGAGGATGAATTTGTGAACTTTTGATTTTATTATGCAAACAGAACTTGAAATCATGTTAGTTTTGGACATTTTGGGAGCCTCTGTTAATTGGGCATTTTCCATCTGGTCATTTGGGGTCACAGATTATGTGGATGTAAGAAGTCAAAGAAACTGCTTGTATTTGAAACAAAAGTTGCACCTCATCTCATCCCAAGCTCTTATTATCTTCACTATCATCACATCATTGTCATCATCTATAATGTTTTCGTAAATCTTCATACACAGCCTTTATTATCCTGTATTATTTTCTTTGGATAACTTCAGGTAAAAGTATATGAACTTTTTGTTTTCAGTTGGAGTACGTCTATTTATTTTTTACAAAATAAATAGCACCTTACTTGTACTGATTATGTGTGAGTTTGGAAACATCATGAACAGGAATAAATTTAAATACTTTTTCCTTTTCTTGGGAAATAGATTGTTTTTAATTAATTAATTGAAATATAGTTGACTGACAACATTATATTAGTTTTGGGTGTACAACAGTGATTTGATATTTTTATATATTATGCATTATAGAAAGTTACTACAATTATATTGATTATATTCCCTGTGATGTACACCCCTGTGACTTATTTATTTTATAACTAGTCATTTTTTACCTCTTGATCCCCTTTGCCTGTTTCACTCATTTTTCCCCAACCCCCACTGGCAACCACTAGTTTGCTCTTTGTATTTGTGAGTCTATTTCTGTTTTGTTATATTTGTTTACTTGTTTTTTAGATTTCACATGTAAATGAAAACATATAGCATTTGTCTTTCTATGTCTGACATTTCCCCTAGCATGGAGTTCCCCTAGAACTCCAGGTTCAACCACGTTGTTGAAAATGGAGAGATTTCATTCTTCTTTATGGCTGAATAATATTCTGTTGAACATTGGGCTACATACAGCTTTTCTAATTAGTGTTTTTGTTTTCTTCACATGAATATTGCTGGGCCATATGGTAGTTCTGGTCTTAATTTTTTGAGGGGTCTTCTTCCCGTTTTCCATAGTGGCTGCACTGATTATGTTGATGCCGACCATGCACAAGATCCCCTTTTTCTCCATATCTTTGTCAAGGCCTATTTGTTTGTCGTCTTGATAAGAGCCTTTCTGACATATATGAGGTAGTATCTCATTGTGGTTTGGATTTGCATTTGCCTGATAATTAGTGATGTTGGCATATTTTCATGTGCCCATTGGTCACCTGTACATCTTTGGGAAAATGCCTATTCATTCCTCTGCCCACTTTTTAATTGGATTTTTTGATATTGAATTTTATGAGTTCTTAAAGTATTTTAGACATTAATCCCTTATTGGACATACCATTTGAAATATATTATCTCATTCAGTAGGTTGCCTGTTTGTTTTCTTGATGGTTTCCTTTGCTGTGCAAAATCTTTTTAGATTGGTTAGGTCCCATTTGTTTATTTTCGCTTTGTTGCTCTCGCCTGAGGAGACAGATCCAAAAAAATATTTCTAAGACCAATGTCAGAGAGTGTACTGCTTATGTTTTTGTCTGAGTTTTATGGTTTCAGGTCTTAACATTTGAATCTTTAATCCATTTTATTTATTTTGGTATATGGTGTTTTGATGTTTTCTCCATGGAAAGTCTTACTTGTTCCTAATTAAAATTTTTCTTGTATATTTCATATTTTTGTTGCAATTGTGAATAAGATTACTTCCTTTCTTTTTTCTTAAAGGTTGCATATATATATATAGGAGCTACTAGTTTTTTGTATTTATTTTTAACCACCAAATTTAATGGACTGTTTTCTTGGTTCTGATAATTTAAAGTTGATTCTCTTGGGTTTTCTAAATAGTATTGTATCAGTTTCAATAATTATAAATTTGCGTGTAATTTTCAGTATTATTTTCTGTTCCTTCTCCCCTTCTCTCTTTCCCAATCTCTCTCTCCTTTTCTTTTCTTCCTTGCATTACTAATACTTTGAGGGTAATGTAAATAATAATAAGCACTATGTTGTGTTCCTGAATAGAAATAGCTCTCACATTTTTCTGTATTTTTAAATTTAAAATATATTTGATAATATTTATTAGTTGTTTTGTAACTATAGTAATATGCAACATTTACCAGAAGTTTTCATTTTTTCTTCTATTTTTTGGTATGCAGCTCTGTTAACTTATAAAAATCCAGAAGATGATCTTCTACTTAATTTTTCTGCACCCTTGAAGAGTTTATTTATTATGCATATTTACCTGCTATTTGAAGATTTAAAAGAACTAGCCTGTAAAACTGCTTGGACTTTGCTCCTTACATGGAGATAATGCATTCTAATGGTATAATAGCTTTCCCCTTTGCAGAAAGACTCCAGTGTACATTGGTGGGCTTGCATTGGCTGTGAAGTTCTGTGGGAGTCTGCTTCCCCAGAAAGAGCTGATTGAGTTTTCCCCAGGCTTTTGGATTTGGAAGGAGGAGTCCTCTTTTGACTGGGGGAGCCTTGGAATGAGCTATCAGGAATTACAGCTGAACTGGATCCTTGGCATATAAGGGACAGAATGAATCCAACACTTTGAGAAAAACAGGGAGAATGATTGTGAAAATACTGTCTGGTTCTGCCTATTGCTGACAGCTCTAGGGAGTGTCTCTTATTCCTAAGGTTAATTGGTTGCATCATTATTCTCCTAGTAAATCCCTTTGTACCAAGGTGAGTTTGAATTGAGTTTCTGATATCTCTAATCATGAATATAGGTGCTCTTTCCTTCTTTTTTAAAAATCTCTTACACGATTTAATAGTTTGCTAATATTTGCTAACTTTGCAAATATTTAGGAAAATATAAATTACCAAAATAAGTTGGTTAAGATTTCAAGTCTATTAGCATAGAATTATACACAATGCTTTGTTATAAGTATTACCTGTTAATTCTGGACACTGTTTTAGGCACTTGGGATCCGTCTTTGAATGAATAGATGAATATTCCTACTCTTTAAAAATTAAAAAAATTCCTTGTTTATTTTTAATAGTGGTAAAATATGCACAATATTTACCACATTAACAATTTAAGAACTGAGTGTGCTCCCTGCGTCTCTGACGAAGCTCCGCTGCCTTTTGTCTGTGTAGCTCTGTGTCCCGTGCTCTTTCTCCTGCATGTCTCTGCAGATGGGTTTTTTTTTTAATCTTTTAAAAAAATTTGATTGAAGGACAGTTGATTTGTGTTTAATTTTAAATTTGTATTTAATGTTGTGTTTAATTTCTGCTGTACAGCAAAGTGACAATTATACATGTATATTCTTTTTCATATTCTTTTCCATTACGGTTTATCATGGGATACTGAATATAGTCCCCTGTGCTATGCAGTAGGACCTTGCTGTTTATCCATCCTGTATTGCACATGGGCTTTCTGTTGCTTAATTCTCTTCTCCTCCCCACACCTTAGGCTTTGACTTGTATGGTCCAGACTTAGGTTTTGAACTTTTATCATCTCTTAACTGAGTGAAGCCGATCACCTCATCCTCTCTGTAGGACTGGATCCCCTGGACCAAGAGTCCAACTGTGGCTGGAGAGGGGTGTGGGTGGGGTTATCTACATAGTAACAAGGATGTAGGCAGGGCTAGAATGTCTTAGAAAAAGGTGAGGATGGGAAGGCAGTGCGTGATATCTTGAACTCAGCTTGGGCAATTTCTTTTTTTAAATATATATTTAATAATTTGACTGTGCTGAGTCTTAGTTGCAGCACTTGGAATCTTTGGTCCTCGTTGTGGCATGCAGGGTCTAGTTCCCTGATCAGGGATCAAAACCAGGCCCCCTGCATTGGGACCTCAGAGCCTTAGCCACTGGACCATCAGGGAAGTCCCTTGGGGACTTTCTTGAGTATCTCTGCCGCTGCATTCAAAACAGAAAAGTTTGATGACATGAGAGTGATTGAGCAGAGAAGCTTAAATTAAATGAATTTCAGAGAGTTTTGATTATCAGATGAAATCATCTGTGTATAATATTAGGCACCATGCCTGGCAGATGAGAGTCAATCAATGAAGGTTCATTTTCTTCCTGCCCTCTGCCCTTCTTTTCTCCTTTCTAACAGAGAAATCTAGGTCCCCTGTCTTAGCGCTTTGGGTTCCCAGGTGGTGCTAGTGGTGAAGAACCCGCCTGCCAATTCAGGAGACCTAAGAGATGGATTTGATCCCTGGGTTTGGAAGATCCCCTGGAGAAGAAAACGGCAACCCACTCCAGTATCCTTCCCTGGAGAATCCCATAGACAGAGGAGCCTGGTGGGCTACATTCCACAGGGTCACAAGAAGTCAGACATGACTGAAGCGATTTAGCATGCACATCTTAGCATTTTAAGTTGCAAGTCTAACTTATTGTTTGCTGAACCTTTATGCTCTGGCCAGTCTGTTCTTTGAAAATAATTCAGCAAGGAGTAGGAGGTTTCTCCTGCTTTTCACATCGTTGTTGTTGTTCAGTTGCTAAGTCATGTCCGACTCTTTGCGATGCCATGGACTATAGCACACCGGACCTCCCTTTTCTTCACTATCCCCCAGAATTTGCTCAAATTCATGTTCATTGAGTCGGTACTGCTATGTAACCATCTCATGCTCTGCTGCCCTCTTCTCCTTTTGCCTTCAATCTTTCTCAGCATCAGGGTCTTTTCCAGTGAGTTGGCTCTTCCCATCTGGTGGCCAAAGTATTGGAGCTTCAGCTTCAGCATCAATCCTTCCAATGAATATTCAGAGTTGATTTCCTCTAGGATTGACTGGTTTGATCTCCTTGCAGTCCAAGGGACTCTCAAGAGCCTTCTCCAGCACAATTTGAACACATCAGTTCTTTGGCACTCAGCTTTTTTTTATGGTCCAACTCTCACATCCATACATGACTACTGGAAAAACCACAGCTTTGACCATATGGGCCTGTGACTCTAAGTCCACTACCTGATCATAGACAGCTGTTTTCTTGTTGTGTCTTCATATGACTTAAGGTGTGAGAGAGCTCTGGTGTCTTTATAAGAGCTCAGTCCCATTCATGAAAGCTGCACCTTCATGACCTTCAGTTCAGTTCAGTCGCTCAGTTGTGTCCGACTCTTTGTGACCCCATGAATCGCAATGCACCAGGCCTCCCTGTCCCTCACCAACTCCCGGAGTTCACCCAAACTCATGTGCATCGAATCAGTGATGTCATCCAGCCATATTATCCTCTGTTGTCCCCTCCTGCCCTCAATCCCTCCCAGGATCAGGGTCTTTTCCAATGAGTCAACTCTTCGCATGAGGTGGCCAAAGTATTGGAGTTTCAGCCTCAGCATCAGTCCTTCCAATGAACACCCAGGACTGATCTCCGTTAGGATGGACTGGTTGGATCTCCTTGCAGTCCAAGGGACTCTCAAGAGTCTTCTTCAACACCACAGTTCTAAAGCATCAATTTTTTGGCACTCAGCTTTCTTCACAGTCCAACTCTCTCATCAATACATGACCACTGGAAAAATCATAGCCTTGACTAGATGGATCTTTGTTGGCAAAGTAATATCTCTGCTTTTGAATATGCTATCTAGGTTGGTCATAACTTTCCTTCCAAGGAGTAAGCGTCTTTTAATTTCATGGCTGCAGTCACCATCTGCAGTGATTTTGGAGCCCCCCAAAATACAGTCTGACACTGTTTCCCCATCTATTTCCCATGAAGTGATGGGACCAGACTGTGTGGATCACAATAAACTGTGGAAAATTCTGAAAGAGATGGGTATACCAGACCACCTGACCTGCCTCTTGAGAAAGCTGAGTGCTAAAAAATTGATGCTTTTGAACTGTGGTGTTGGAGAAGGCTCTTGAGAGTCCCTTGGACTGCAAGGAGATCCAACCAGTCCATTCTGAAGGAGATCAATCCTGGGATTTCTTTGGCAGGAATGATGCTAAAACTGAAACTCCAGTACTTTGGCCACCTCATGCGAAGAGTTGACTCATTGGAAAAAACTCTAATGCTGGGAGGGATTGGGGGCAGGAGGAGAAGGGGATGACAGAGAATGAGATGGCTGGATGGCATCACTGATTTGATGGATGTGAGTCTGAGTGAACTCCAGGAGTTGGTGATGGACAGGGTGGCCTGGCATGCTGTGATTCATGGGGTCACAAAGAGTCGGACACGACTGAGCGACTGAACTGAACTATAGCTCAGATGGTAAAAAAAATTTGTCTTTAATGCAGGAGACGTGGGTTTGATCCCTGGGTCAGGAAGATCCCCTGGAGAAGGAAATGGCAACTCACTCCAGTATTCTAGCCTGAAGAATCCCATGGACAGAGAGTCTGGCGGGTTATAGCCTATGGGGTTGCAGAGAGTGGGGCACAACTGAGTGACTAACACACACACACACACACACACAGAAACATTTAGTCCCTTAAAGGAAACAACTTCAATGCAATGATTGTGTCTATTTCACTCACAGTTGCACCTTTGATGTTTGCCATGGTGCTTGGTTCAAAGTAGGTGCACAAGTCATTCAAATGAATGAGTAGAAGCTGGTAGCTAACCAGGTGTTTATAGCACACTGATCATTATAATCTCATTATATGAGTGAATGTGCACAGTATAAACCCTTCTCAATATATTTGAAAACCTTCCCACACTGTAGCATACCTGCTCAATAAACAGAACCCTTGCTATGATACCAGCTTATTTTTTAAAGTATTTATTTGGCTGTATGGAGTCTTAGTTGTGGCTTGTAGGTTAGTTGCTCTGTGGCATGTGAAATCCTCATTCTCCAAGCAGGGATTAAACCTGTGTCCCCTGCATTGCAAGAGTTGGACACGACTTAGCAAGTAAACAACAGCAACCCCTGCGTTGCAAGGTGGGTTCTTAACCTCTGGACCACTAGGGAAGTCCCTGATACCAACTTATTTTGTTGAGTTTGATGGCACCATCGAAAAAAATGTCTGAGACTCTCTGTACAGCAGAAGAAATTTCCTATGGCTGCCGTTGCAATTCTGAGTGAAAGAGAATTGCATTTGGTTTACCTTCTCCACATTTCATGCCATGGTTTGCTCTGGCTTTTCTATGCCCTATAACTATCTGGTAGAAGATTCTTAGGGCTTGATCATTTTCCAATGTTTATTTGCCTCTGTGCTCGCTAAGCTGTTCCTGCCTATTTATCACCTGAACTAAAGAACAGGCTGGCTCACCGGTAAATAGCTGACACCTAAGGTTGGGTAATGAGAAAATTAGAACTTCACAGCACCCTGCAAGCTTAGAGCCCCCTATAATAGCTTGGAGCTCACAGCAGCTTCTGAGTGGAGAAAGGAGACCTGATTCTAAGAAGAAATATGATAATTGGAGGCCAGGGGGAGGCCAGCCGGCTTTGGCCAAATAGGAAATTACCTTCGGTTGCTCCGTTACTGTAATTCAGCCGCTCCAATTATCACAAGGTGATAAAGTGTCTGACTATGTTGTATAACACCTTTCCTTGTAAGCGAACGAGCCCATTAAAGGAGCTTGAATGAAATCGTTATCCTTATGATGCCTAATTACAGTAGACTCGACTCCCGTGATCAGTACAGTGCTAGTGAAATATAAGAGAACAGACCATTACTGCCATGTGCGAAGACTCCTCCAGGCTGCTTCGGGTTTAGGGCAGGGACTGGGCATTTCCACGGGGCAGAGAGACCTGTAAATCCGAAAGCAGCTTCTCGGGAAGGAGGCAGTGCATCTAGACACTGGAGCTGCCTGTTCCTCGAGCAATAAGTCTGATTGCAAGCTTTCTGGTTGCCATGGCAGATGAAGAAACAGGAAAGTGTGTAATGCTTATTTATTGACAACAGACAGCACACATGTGTATCCACTTAAATGGCATATACATATATATATATATATTTTTGGCAACTTAATTCAAATAGAAATGAATCATTAGGATTCTGGTAGCTTGTTCCTTCTTCTTTTCCTTTATTCACGCCCTATCTATCCTTCTTCTATTCTCCCTCCTTCTCTCTCTTTTTGATGTGGACCATTTTTAAAGTCTTCTATTGAATTTGTCATGCTATTGTTTCTGCTTTATGTTTTGGCTTCCTTGGCCACAAGTCACCTGGGATCTTAGTTCCCTGACCAGAGATCCATCTTGCGCCCTCTGTACCGTAAGCTGAGGTCTTAGCCACTGGGCTACTGGGAAAGTCCCCTACCTTCTTTTTAAGTCACATAAATAGGGCCGAGGTTGGTTGAAAATGTTTAATGTCAGCAAAGCTGTTTTTCCACTTCTCTTGGGCCTCAGTTTCCCATCTGTGAAAATGCTGATAATTTCCCTTATATGGCCACTTATGTAATCAGGGCTCATTCAACAGATGTATGTGGGGGGCTTACTCCATGCAGGACTGTGCTGTGTCCCGGTTGTTGAGAATACTATGACATAGGTCTCCTTAAATATCATTGTAGACAGTCCATAGAAGTGCTTCAGTTTTTCAATAAATAGTTCTTGCTAATAACCATGTTGATTTTTCAATACAGGAGAGCTGATTTAATCAGCCAGTTTCCTAGACAAGGCCAGAAATGCTCCCTGGAAGGCATCATTACGTTACTTTATGCCATAGGAGCACTTTGCTATGAGTTTTCACATGGAGGCTCACAAGTCTGTGAGACTAGCATTATTATGTGCATTTTACAGATGAAAAAACTGAGGCCTGGAGGGGTTAATTGGCAATGACAATGATTTGAATTAGAAGCAACATATGGGGAGTTCAGAATCTTCCTATTTTCTCAAATAGGTGGATGCATATGATTTTCATAATTATTGTGCATAGAAAAAAATCACTAAGTAAGTTTTACTCACATTTCTTAAAACAGTATGGTGTTGCTGGCAGTGCAAGACGAGGTGATCTAAGCTTTCTAAGTTCATTTTTCTCAGCTGTGAAGATCCTAGATTGAGCTGGCTCAGAAGTGAGCAATCCTTGTGAAGTTTTGTTTCTAAAGACAGTACCTAAGGTGAAAAGGGAGTTGAGTAAAAATTTCTCCCTTGAAAAATCCCACATCCCTTCAATCACCCACAAAGTCCAACATACATACTTTTGTTTTTAATTTAATGTGGACATTCATAACATAGGCAATTCATAGGCAATCACATGCAGGATATGAGTTAATATGCAAACTGTAATTTTATAGTACTGTGTTTGTAAATGTTCTTTTCTTAAAAAGGTTAAACTATGTGACTCAAAGAGGGGTTCTATATCAACCTAGAGGGGTGGGATGGGAAGGGAGGTGGGAGGGAGGTTTAAAAGGGAGGGGATATGTGTATACCTATGGCTGATTCATGTTGAGGTTTGACAGAAAACAACAAAATTCTGTAAAGAAATAATCCTTCAATTAAAAAAATAAATTAAAAAGAAAAAAAAAAGGTTAAACTATGTGAACCTGCCAATATTTGAACACTTTAACCTATACAAATGGCAATTTCATGTTATTCAACCTAAGAAGTCGCTATTTTTCCCTTTTGCTTTTCTATGGCATTAATGGCATTATGTATGAAACTTGAACCTCAAAAGATAGCTCTGAAGTATCTTTTTTGGGGTGAGTGAGTGAGTGAGTGGAGTGAGTGAAGTCGCTCAGTTGTGTCCGACTCTTTGCGACCCGTGGACTGTACCCCACCAAGCTCTTCTGTCCATGGGATTCTCCAGGCAAGAATACTGGAGTGGGTTGCCATTTCCTTTTCCAGGGGAACTTCCCGACCCAGGGATCGAACCCAGGTCTCCCACATTGCAGGCAGACGCTTTAACCTCTGCGCCACCAGGGAATATTTAAAAATTGGACCGTGGTGATGGTTGCACAACTCTAAAGTCACCAGAAATCTTTAAATTGTATGCTTAGAATGAACGCATTTTATAGTATATAACTTATATTTCAAAAGAGCTGTTAAAAGGGATCAAAGTCCTTGCTCAGGACAGGCACATGGTGGGCTTTGGCGTCTGGTATTTCCCACTGTCCCTTTTAATGGGGTGCCTCACAGTATCCCTGTGGAGTAAATACGGACAGTGCTCAGAGAGGTGAGGTGGCTGGGCCAAGGTCACACAGAGGATACATAGCAAAACGGGGATGGAAACACCATCTGGAGTCCCAAGCTGGTTTTGCTTCACTCCACCCCAGTCCTCAGCTTGGTTGGGGGTGGGGGTCCCTTTCCATTCTTTTTGGCTCTGAATGTTCTGAACAGTCTGGGAGAGGGGAGGCTGTGGAAAATGGATTTACACAACCGCTTCCCGGGGCAGCCCACTTTGGAAATCATTTGTGACCTGTAATTGACCGTGACGATACAAAAATTGGAACCTGAAAATCACAAACATGCTGGGTTATTAGATGGTGAAATTGCAGTTTCCCGTCAGCCTGCTGCTTTCCGACTTCTCATTTTTGCTTTTCGGGGTTGGAGCTCTGCAGATCCCCACTATATACACCCCTCCCTTGCCTGGACGGGTTTGGGCTACCTGGTTCCACTGCTCAGGGGACGGTGGTCTCCAGCTGGGTGAGCCATTAAGAGGAGGAGAAGCTAGCTCTAATTTATCCCATCCGGTTACTCCTTTTTTTTTTGAAGCTTCACATCTGATCTGAGCAGCTCCAAGGCTCCACACTTACTTGGCTGTATTAGAAACCTTCAGGGACCCCAGTTTCCTCTCTGACCTCATCACCCTCCCTCTGCCCTTGTGCCCTCCTCTCTCCTGCTGCCCCGATTTGACTGAAGCTGTGACACCCCCATACCCCTTCCTCGAGGCCTCTGCACTGGGCATGCTCTCAACCTGGGACGCTCTTTCCCAGATGTCCTTGGGGCCAGCTCCTTCAAGCCTTCGCCCTAGTGTCACCACGCCACCTTCTCAGTGATATCTGCCTAGACTACCGTATTTAAAACTGTGGTTCTCCCCATCACCCCAGGTGTCTTCTCTCCTTACTCTGCTTTGTTTCTTGCACTGATCACCCTGCACAACAAAATACCATATATTCTGATCATAACGTTGCCAATTCATTGTCCTCCCTCCTCACAGAATGAAAACTCCAGGAGGGCAGTGATTGTCGATTTGTTTATTGATATTAGAATTTTGTGTTTTATTTTGGTTGTTGTTCAGTCTCTCAGTTGTGTCCGATTCTTTGCAACCCATGGATTGAAGCACGCCAGGCTTTCCTGTCCTTCACTATCTCCAGGAGTTTGCTCAAACTCATATACATTGAGTTGCTGATGCCATACACCTCTTGCCTTCAGTCTTTCCCAGCATCAGGGTCTTTCCCAATGAGTTGGCTCTTCACGTCAGATGGCCAAAGTACTGGAGCTTCAACTTCAGCATCAGTCCTTCCAATGAATATTCAGGATTGATTTCCTTTAGGATTGGCTGGTTTGATCTCCTTGCAGTCCAAGGGACTCTCAAGAGTCTTTTCTAGCACCACAGTTTCAAAGCATCAGTTCTTTGGTGCTCAGCCTTCTTTATGGTTCAACTCTCACATCCATACGTGACTATATTTTTAATAACAGCCTTATTGAGAACTAAGTCACATAACACACAATTAACTTATTGAAAATGTACAATTCATGTATTGAAAGTGTACAACTCAGTGTTTCTCAGTATGATTTTAAAATTATGGAACCATTACCAAAATCAATTTTGAAATGTTTTCACCTGAAAAGAAACCTGCAGACTTTATCAGTCATTCTTCATTCCCTTCACCACTCTCCCCCTGCCCACCCCCAGCCCTAGGCAACCACTAATCTCCTCTGAACATTTCATATGAATGGCATATTACAAAATGTGGTCTTTTAGATTCTTTTATTTCGTGTGATATTTTCAAGCTTCACCCGTATTATAGCATGTGCTCAGTCATCAGTCATGTCTGATTCTTTGCAGTCCCATGGACTACAGCCACCAGGCTCCTCTGCCCATGGGATTTCCCAGGCAAGAATACTGGAGTGGGTTGCCATTTTCTACTCTAGGGGATCTTCCCGATCCAGGGATCAGTCCTGAGTCTCTTGTATCTGTTGCATTGGCAGGTGGATTCTTTACTGCTAGCACCTCCTGGGAACCCCGTTACAGCATGTATCAGAAATTTATTCCTTTTTGTTGCTAAATAATAATCCACTATATGGATATACCACAGTTTATTCGTTCGTTGATAGACGTTTGGGTTGTGTCCACTTTAGGGCTATTATAAATAATCCTTCCTTGAACATTCATGTATAATTTTTTGTGTGTGCTTGTGTTTTCAGTTATCTTGGAGATATATATTTATATAGGCACACACAAGCACCTAGGAATGGAATTGCTAGGTCACGTGGTAACTCTATGCTCAACTTTTTCCATGTTGTTTTCCAAAATGGCTCTGCTAGTTTACAACCACACCAGCAGTTGATGAGGGTCATGTTACATGTTATAAAAGTTAAATATCCCTCTTGAAAACAGGATCAGAATGTTCAAGCACAGAGCCTACAAAAGCCTTTTGAAGGGATGCCTGAATCTCCCTCAAGAACCGCATCCCTGATGTCTGCTTCAAAGACATCCCTAGCCCATGCTATCCCAGGTCTCTGGTTTCCTTTCTGTCGATCCTGGGCATTTGGCCTCCCAGTCACCCAGCGTCCAGTCCAGAGTGATTGTTGTAAAACCCATCTGTGACCACTTCACCCTTTTCCCTGGACATCGTTAATGGTCTCCACCCCACTGACTGTGGCTGTGGTTTTCAAATCATGATCAGCAGCCCCCTCGGGGTCTGTCTGGGGGTGAGCGAGGTTGTTGGCTGCATCTCATCCTTGTTTCCACTATAGCAAGTTCTCATTTTTCTTTGTTTTGCATATATATTGGAGTTCTGTGTAAACTTTGATTTTCAGATCTGTTTCTATTCCTAAAATAAAACTGCTCCTGGAAACTACTGGCCACAGAATTACATTCAAACTTCTTAGCCCCGGGTTTAATATTAGTGATGCTCCAGCTCAGAGAAGTGCCAACATCGACTCACAGGCCAAATCCAGTTGACCGCTAGGAATGGTTTTTACATTTTTTATTTATATATTTTTAAGATTTTGGAAATATTTTTATTTATTTATTTGGCTGCGCTGGGTATTAGTTGTGGCACACAGGATCATCAGTCTTCATTATGGCTTGTGGACTCTTAGTTTCTTGATGTGGGATCTAGTTTTCTGACTCTGGATTGAACCCAGACCCCGGCATTGGGAGCACAGAGTCTTAGCCACTGGACCACGAGGGAAGTCCCAGTTTTTACATTTTTAAATGATCACATTTTAAATGATTCTATAACTACCAAAATATAGCTTCATATTGGCCTCTTGGTATGCAGAGCTTAAGTATTATCTGGCCCTTTAAGAAAAAGTCTACTGATTCTTGATCCAGCCCCAGCTTTTCTCGCTATACTTCAGTCACAGGACTTGAGCCCAGTTACACTACAGAGTCTGATTCAGTACCTTGCTCATAAGGGAAGCTCATCACATACAAAGCTAGGTTGACTGCATGCCCATTTTGTTGTGCTGGCATCATTTTTCATATTAATAGAATCGTTTTCACTCTCAAAGTGTCTTCTTTGGATGGTAAATTATATAGTCATTCTATATATAACTGACAATAGAATGGAATGGAAGATTAAAAACCACCAGCAAATTTTGTGATGAGTAATATTATCTTTGATATTAAGAGCATCTCCCAAAGAGTTTCCAAGCTCTGGATGTTTGAGTTAATACCCAGAAATGACAAGCATTATTAAAAAAAAAAGAATGGCCTTAAAAATAATTACTATGCTTCTATTATGTATGTGATGGGTTTCTAGAACTAATGATTAGGCATCTTTGCTTGCCTAATTTTTTTAAAAGGATTTAACCAATTTATCTGATTTTTAAAAGCAGCATGAGGCATGTTAACAGAAATCCATGTTGGGACACAAATGCAATCTCATGCTATGTACTGAATATTTTTTTAGAGAAAGGCTATATTTAGGGGATGGGGGATGGAATCCTTTCATCAAAATGTTTCAAGAAATGAACCATATTCCTGCTTTTTGTGCCTGGAGCCCAGCATGGGTATTTATCTGTAATGGGTCCAACTTTTAGAAGATACTGATTCCAAATGACCTGGCTATTATTCAAATAAGCAGTTTTAAATTCCTATAATAACTAACCAACCATGAAGAATAACTCAATTTTGGATGAATCTAATTTTATTTATAAACAAGCACATACAGAAATCCCGACGTAAAGCACGATTAAAAAAGTTGAGGTGCAGAAGCATCTTTCTTAACGATCTCCCTGGCACCCTGTTTAGTAAAATTCCTTCACTCAGCATGCATATTTAGGGAATGTGTATGCTTTTTCAGTCTCTGAACTAGATGCTGGGGATGGTGCAAAGGATAATGCCACACCTTATCTGTCCTCCAGGGACCTAATACAAAATTTGAGTCAGTGCCCTGTCTGATATGGGCTCTGAAGTCTTGAACAAGCTTATTGTTTATTGCTGTGATAAATGGCTCGAGGAAAAAGAAGGCAGGGTTAAGAACTACAGAATGACGGCGATGATGTTTTTATGCAGGGTGGTCTGAAAAGGTCTCTCTGGGGGCTGACACCTGAGTAGACACGGGCAGGAAGTGACTCCAGAAGGTCTTACGATCCTCATTCTTCATTGTTGGTTTGCTGTGTCAACGCATCTGGTAAATAAAGCCCCTGAACTCTCTCAAAGTCCCTCAGGTCTTCCTATTTTAGAAGAGACAAGTTTTCTCTCAAGGCCCCAAAGAGAAAAATTTCAAGAACTTCAGGAAGTGTTTCAGCCTGTTAAATCTTTTGGTTTTCTTGTGCTGTATTTACAGACACAGACAAGGTCCTCTCCTTCAAGTAAGTGAGAAAGAGGACTTTGAGGACAGCCTTTGGGGACAGGTGTGGCAAAAAGGTAAGAGTAGATTCTGGAGTGAAGAGCCTCTCTATGTGATCCTGTTGAAATAAGGTGGCTGCCATGACTGGCAGCTCACATTTGTTGAGTCTTTGCCTTGGTGCCAGGCATGGGTTTATGACTTTTCCCTTGTGTGAGCCCTCCCCACCTGCTAGAGGTGAGGAGAGGCAGGCTAGCAGCTGAGCAGGGCCCAGTAGGGCTTGGAAGGCAGGGGTGGTAGGAATGGGCCCCTGAACTGAAAACCTGTCCTCATCACAGTTTCCTCAGGACGCTGAGGGTGTTCTCAACAGACAGTAAATGTTTGGTGAATGAATGAATAGCACTAGCGAAAGCAGAGAGGCAGGGAATTAGGCCTGTGTGTTGTGTCCCATCTCTCTGGAGCCTGGACTCTGGTCTCCTATCCCTGGTGAGCATCTCAGAGTGGAGGGGGCAGGGCATCTCAGGTGAATGAGAGAGTGTGTGCGAGAGACACAGTGGGAAAGGGATGGTAGCACCTGGAGGGGAGAGAAAGTGATGGAACATGGCTTCTTTCTCCTGGGACGCAGAAGACTCTGGTTTCCAGGCTCCCTTGGGCTTAGGTAGGTGCCATGTGACAGTCCTGACCCATGGACTAGTGGGAGTGACTTCTGGGCTGAGGCTGGTGAGGACACATATGCCTCCCCTGTTCTCCCTTCTCCTGTTTCAGCAGCAGTGGAGACCACCAGCCAAGATGGCAAAGCCAGGATGTGGCAGCCTGGATCCCTGAGTCACTCTCTGGAAGAGGGCCACCTAGCTAGGACCAGACTTTTTGTGAGGGACAAATAAATCTTTATATTAAGCCACTGAGATTTGGGGGGTTTATCTGATACGGTGGCAAGTCTTACTCTGTCCTGACTAATATAGGATTAGCTGACCAGAGGCCTTGAATTTCAGAATAAGGGCTTTCTGCTCTTAAAGAGTAAGTTCCATGCCTGTTGCTGCCTACATACTCAGCAGGCCTCCCACACATGCATCTTAGGTCCACAGGTGCTGGGAAGCCAGAGAGCTCATGCCTGCAACTGTAGGTGATTCAAAGCCAAGAGAGCGTAGCTCTCTAGGTCCATCTAAAGGTGAGAACCAGGCAGATTCCTGCTGAGAAAAGCTTTCTCTTCTTCTACCCTGACCCAGTGGTCTTTGTCCAGGAATGTTAGCTGGGCACCAGAAGTGGTCCTCGCAAGAAAGCCCGATCAGAGAGACAAAACTATCAAGCCGGGCTGGATGTGAAATTTATGTGGGAAATACAGAAAGTGGCTCAAACTGCAGAGACTGTGTGATTACTGATAGAGGAATGCCTTACATACTAAGACACGGAGGATGGGTTGAAGAGAGCGAACACTGGTTTTAATTTAATCTCCACTAAAAAAAAAAAAAACCACACACACAAAAACAAACCAAGAGCATACTCTATAGAAAAACTATTCTGCACTTTGTTTTTTTTTATTAATACTCTATAGTATAGCATGGACTTCCTTCCACCTCATTCTCTTTAATGGATGCTTATTCTCTTATAGAATTGTGTGTCATCCCTTCTTGAGGCATTTCACTATTGATGGACCATTTTGTTTGTCTCTGATTTTCAGTGATACAAATAAGGCCACAGCAAACATCCTTATACACATCCCCTTGAACACATCGAAATGTTTCTGTAGAGAAATGTCTGGGTCAGAGGGTATAAACCTTTTTCATTTTGATAGGAACTGCCCAACTGCTACCCTAAAGGGTTGTAATAATTTCCACTCTGGGGAATGGTGATTTTTTAATGGACTGATTCCCCCGAGAAACTCCGGTTTGCAGCCTCTGGACCTTTGGAACATGTGTTTGGCTTGAGTCATTTTATTTAATCTGTGGCCCAGGTCCTTCCCAGGAATCCAATCCAACTCGAAGGTACTCCCTCCACAAAGCTCACATTTAAGCCCTGAAAAATGGGAGGACTTAATCCAGTCTCTATCAGATCTAAATCAGAACATTTTTCCCCTTCTGCCATTTTAAATTACCTCTCAGCTCAGCCCCAGACTGAGTAATTCAGAGTTAATGGGATATGAAAGTCATGGTCCATGGCGTGATTGCGGGTACCTAGCCAGAGGCAAGCAAGATTTATTCTCTAGGAACCCAACTGGGTTGAAAAGGGTGATAAATCAGCAGGGCTATTGCGCGCTCCCCTTCTGCTGTGAGATTCATTCTAGTTTATCAGAATAATCATCTTCAGCTCTGAGACTGGAGATAAACAGCTGAATCCGGAGCCCCACAATGTGGTAAGAGGGAGAGAGATCTTTCTGAAGTCTCTCTTCCTAGCTTTGTTTGGACTGGGGTAGGTGGGAGGCCTGTTGCTTTCAAAGTGCCATCTGGTGAAAAGCATCCATCTGTGTTTGCCTGAGATACAGGCTTGGATTTTGTGCCCATGAACCCTGCTGGCCTGAGGCTTTCTGGTCTCTCTGGGGATCCCACTCTGATTCATGTTGTCCTGTGTACTGAGTCCAGGGACACTCTTCTCTCTGGCTTGGTCATCCACTGTCCACCGTCAGGCTTTCAGGTCCTCTCATGTTGTCTTTCTGCTGGCATCTGGCAAACCTCCCTTCTGATTGCATCGTGCTAGCTTGTGGTCTTTTGCTCGACTTTGCCTTGGCTATTCCCATTGGTGATCACATCATGATATAGAGCAGAAGTCATAAACAGATCAATATCAGCAGAATCCTAAAGGGGTCTCGGTGCTCACACATACACAAGAATTACCTGAAATAGTAGCTTCGAATGTCAAGTGCTAGCCTTGACTAAATACTCACTCAGGCTTATGCTAAACTGCCTTATGAGCATTACCTCGTTTTAACCCTCAAACAATCCTGTGAAGTCAGCTGTAAAAGTCATTTTACAACTGAGGAAGCTGAGCCTTGGGTAGGTCATCGTTGACTTGCCCAAGATCACAGAGCCAGTAAGTGGCAGTGCCTGGTGCGAGAGCGTATGGAGCTCACGTTTGCTGTTTCCATGCCCATGTTTACATAAACATTCATTTACACAAATTCACTCACATACAGATACACACATGTATAAACATTCAGATGGACACACACACACAAACACACGTACAGTTGGGAGGAGAATGTTTGGGAAAGAATCAGTGGCTGTGGCTTATGATTTTTGGGAAATGTTTATTTTATCTTCACTTATTTGTTTGGTTGCCTCAAGTTCTAGTTGCAGCTCGTGGACTCTCTAGCTGTGACATGGGCCTAGTTGCCCTGCAGCATGTGGTATCTTAGTTCCTCGACCAGGGGTTGAACCCATGTCCCCTGCATTGCAAGGCAGAATTTCAACAACTGGACCATGAGGGAAGTCCTGAGGCTTATGATTGTTAATGAGAACAAGAGCCTGGATTCCAGGCCCCCTTAACCTTTTTTTTTTTTTTTTTTTAATTATTTATTTACCTGTGCCGGGTCTTAACTGAGGCACTCAGGATCTTTGATCTTCATTGCGGCATGTGGGATCTTTAGTTGCACATACGGGATCCAGCTCCCTGACCAGGGGTCAAGCCTGGACCCCCTGCACTGGGAGTGTAGTCTCAGGCACTGGACCACCAGGGAGGCCCCCACCTTGTCCTCACACATCTTCCTGCAGAAAGCTAAATGGGAAGGGGAAGCCAGCACTGTTAGAACTGTTCAAATTTGGGGTGTTACCTGGGGAAGGCTGGTGATGGTGTCTGGTGAGGCCACTCAGAATGAACTTGACTCGGAGTCTGCACTTGGATCATACGGATTGCTCCAGTGTGAGGAGCAGGGCCATCCCCCGTGAAGACTCACGCTACTGAGGTTAGGACACTGACATTAAAAACCCGTATAGGAGTTTTCTCTCTGGGGCCAGGTTTACATGAGGATGTCCTGGAAGTGTCTGCTTTCAGTCCAAGGGAGACATTCCTTGATGTTTGAGGATGCCAAGCTGAGACAAGTTCACCATGCTGTAGGGCCAGTCTGACTGGTGGGACTCAAAGCCTTTGTAAGGATCTGGAGGGTCCCCAGTAGGACTGAGCTCCTGTTGCCCACAGTAGTAACCTACTCCCTCTATCAGCTTCCATTTCTTCTCTTCCTGAGATCACCTCCCAAATAAACTTCTTGTACCCAAATCCTGTCTCAGGCTCTGCTCTACTGACTGGTGGGTCAGTCAGTAAAGGACTTGCCTGCAATGCAGGAGACCTGGGTTCAATCCCTGGGTCAGAAAGATCCCCCGGAGAAGGAAATGACAGCCCACTCCAGTATTCTTGCCTGGAGAAACCCATGAACAGAGGATGGTTGGCGGGCTATAGTCATGGTGTCACATGACTCAGTGACTAAACCACCAGGCTACACAGCCACCTTACGTCTTTCCCCTGGAACAGTTTCCATTGTTCTCTTGCTTATCATATGACCCAGCCTCACCTTCCTTTCATCTGAGGTCCCTTTTGACAACCTATCAGAAGCACTAAATCCCAGAGTTAAGAGCATGCGTGCATGCATGCTAAGTCGCTTCAATTGTGTCTGACTCTTTGTGACCCTATGGACTCTAGCCTGCCAGGTTCCTCTGTCCATGGGATTCTCCAGGCAAGAGTGCTGGAGTGGGTAGCCATTACCTCCTCCAGGGGATCTTCACAACCCAGAGATCAAACCTGAGTCTCTTGTGTCTCCTGCATTGGCAGGCAAATTCTTTACCACTAACACCACCTGGGAAGCCCAGAGTTAAGAGCACAAGCATTGAAGTCAGACAGATGTGAGGTCGAATCCTGGCTAGGTCACTTATGGACAATGTAACCTTGGGCAAATTACTCTCTGGACCTCATGAATCTTTTAAACAATGCAGGTAATGATAACCACTTTCAGAACTGTCAGGAAGAATCAATGAGATAATGTACAGAAAGAGTTCAGTGTAGCACTTGGCAATTAGTAGGTACTCAATAATGTCTGACAGGCCTTCCTGTCTGTCTGAACAGAGACTGGATTCTTTCATCCACTGGTGCCAGGGGATATGATTCCTTCTCCCTGAAGGCTGACAGGCCATGGCTGAGCCCTGAATGGGGTTGGAGCAGTCAGAAAGGGCATTGGTGGTATGGTAGGTGTCCCAAGCACGTTGGTCCACCCGCCTCTCTGTTCCTTTGATCTTCTGACTGGGGCTACTAACTCTTTCCCAGAGAAGCCCTACCTTTCCCTTGCTCTGCACTTTAAATTGCCCAGTTTCATCTACCTGGAATGCTTTTCCCTCCCCTAACCCCACCTGCTGAAATCCTACTCAAGCTATCATAGTATGCATAAATCAAAATGTATAGCAAATTCTCCCAGAGAGCTTTCTCAAAACACACATTGCTAGGACTTGCCCCAAGAAACTGATTGAATAGATTTGCCATGGAGCATGGGCTTGTATGGAGAAGGCAATGGCAACCCACTCCAGTACTCTTGCCTGGGAAATCCCATGGATGGAGGAGCCTGGTAGGCTACAGTCCATGGGGTCGCGAAGCGTCGGACACGACTGAGCAACTTCACTTTCACTTTTCACTTTCTTGCACTGGAGAAGGAAATGGCAACCCACTCCAATGTTCTTGCCTGAAGAATCTCAGGGACGGGGTAGCCTGGTGGGCTGCTGTCTGTGGGGTCACACAGAGTTGGACACGACTGACGTGACTTAGCAGCATGGGCTTGTATATTTTGAAAAAGCATCTCATTTTTGATGATACACACACCACTTGTATCATCTGTAGGGCCCGAGTGATGGAGTCAAACCGCCCCAACTGCTTGTGTGATGCTGGATCTACAGAGCTGCTCTGAGCCTCCGTTTTCTCATCTGTAAAATGGGGACAATAATAATGCTTATCCCATATGGTCACTTGGAGGGTGAAACGAGAGACTAGAGGTAGTACTCAGGAAAAATTATATCTATAGTCATACATCCCTGATTCCCCCAGCCAGAAGTAATCACTTCCTACTATTTTCTTATCTTGCTATCTGTACCTCTCTTATAGCACTTAGCACAGTGGTTCTTCTGTTAAAGGCATGCAGTGTGTGAGTCACTCCCCACCCCCATCCAGAACACGAGCAGCTGAGGACTGGGGCCAAACAGGGGTGGCGTTTCATCTGCCGCGTGCCCCCATGGCACCTGGTATGTGTCTTGCATGGAGCCCGTGCTCAATAAATTTTTGTTGATTTGAATATGAAACCATAAGAAACTAATGTATATGGTTACGTTATGTACCTGCGTAATGCGCTTTTGAACAGGCTTTTGATTAGTCTTAGTGTCAGGAAAACTGTTTCCTACTGACAGTGCATGTGGAAATTGCCAGGAGGGCAATAAATATGCTCATAAAATTCAGCTTTGCTCAGACCTGGACAGAATCTCTTTGTTTCCCGGGACTTCTGGTTGCCAGGCACCCAACGGGACTGGGGCTGTCCCTGGGCTGCCTTCTTGCTCTGGACCTGTCAGGCACCCTCTGGGCTCCATTTGTAAGCCTAAGAGCGAGAACCTGGCTCTCCAAAGGGCTTGGAGGGTGGGCGTCCAGGTCTCTCTTCTAGATCTGGGGCTCCTGAACTCCCTGTTTAAGTCTGTGACTTGGGCTCAGTCTCCATGGAGAGCTCTCCTCTGGCTCACAGTTGTGCTGTCCCTGTGGGAGGGGTGGGGGGCCCCTGCAGGTCATCTTAATTCATTCCGGAGACTCTCTGGGCTGCTCTGTCCCCTGGGGGAGCCAGGCTGCCAGTAGAGGACCTTCTCTCTAGGAACACTGGGGTTCCATTAAGCAGCCTGGCAGGGGAGGAGTCTGGAGGCACAAGGCAGCTCCCCTGGTGCCCAAGATCTTTCTAGCAGATGGACCCTGTCGTGGGGCTAAGGATGTGTCCTGTCCAAGGAGGCAGAACCCTGAATCTTCTCTTCCCAGTGTGCCTTTCCGACCTGCCTACGCATCCTTTCTTCCCCCACCTCCTCTGAGAACACTGCCCAGCCTCTCGGATTCTCCCTCCTATCCCCATGTCCCCGCCCCCACTGTGCCTGGACACCTCTGCCACATCTGTCCTTTCTCAGGATGCCTCTACATCCCACGTCAGGCATCCCTCAACAGCCTGCATTTTCCTGCCAGGATACCCAGGGCTTTTTAGTATCTTTCCCCCACTGCTAGACAGTAAGCCTCACGAAGATAGGGACCTGGACTAACTAGCTTGCATCTCCAGTTCCCATCAGTGGCAGGCCATCAGGGAGCCCTTTGTAAATGCTTGTTAAGTAGAAAGGTACAATATTGCATGTTTTTTTTTTTTAAAGAAATCACTTAATAGTATATCGTTAGCATCTTTCCATATCAAGAAATGTACATCTACATAATCATTTTGTTGTTCATCTATATGAAGTTTATTATTATTACTCTTACTATGTGTTATTGGGGGTATAGTTGCTTTACAATGTCGTGATAATTCCTGCTGTAGAGTGAAGCGAGTCAGCCATATGTATACAGATAGCCCCTCCCTCTCGGATCTCCCTCCCACCCCTGCAGCCATCCCATTCATCTAGGTCACCACATGATCATTCTTAATGGCATCATAGTATTTCATTGTATGGCTGTACTGTGATTAACTGATCTCTTGTTGCTGGACAAAGTATTGCATTCAGATGTACTGTAACTGACAGTGGTATGCAAACATGTAACTAGTTTCCCTGACCAAAAAGGTTTTACCTATTCAGATATCCATCAACAATGCTTAGTATCTCTTTACACCCACTTCAATTGGACACGACTGAAGCGACTTAGCAGCAGCAGCAGCAATACGATATACTAAATATTATGTTTTTGCCATCGATAGTCATAGCTAGTGTTGTTCATTCACTTTACAGATGCTGACCCACAGCCTGCCCCATGTTGCTAACAAAATGAACATATTCTGGGGTCAGTACCACATTGTAGTTCAACACTAAATTTAGAATATGGTAGGTCTAAGCTTCTCTTATTTTTTTCCTCTAGATAATCTTCCTGACTATCACTCTGTATCTGTTCTTCTGTATAAACAGTAGTTATTTCTCAAATACCTTTAAAGACACCATCATTATTATGATTTAGAGTGCATGGAGTTTATAGACTTGAAAATAAATAAATCTTTACCATATTGAGTCCTCTCATTCAAAATCACAACATGGCTTTCCTTTCAAGTTTTGAAAATGTCTTTTTAAGAAATTCTCAAATATAACCACCCAAAGATAAACACCATTAACATTTGGCCAGATATCTTATCAGATCTTTGGAGGCATATGTATTGATATAAATACATAATTTTGTCTCTGTGAGATGCACATGCTGTTTTATAAACCAAAAATAACTCAATAACATTCTGTGAACATCCTTCTGTTTTAATAAAACAATTCTGCATCATCATTTTAGAAATGGCTATAAAGTATTCTGTTGTATGGATATATCATTATTTAACCAGTCTCTTGCTGATAGACATTTAGGTTGTTTCCAAATTCAATAATCAAAACAGTCAAAGTGAATGACCATTTTTGTATAAATATCTTCATTTCTTGTTATCTTTTTAGAATAAATTCCTGAATTTAGAAAGTTTGGGTCATAAGGGTCATACATGTATTTTTAGATACATCAGCAAACTAGACTTCAAAAAGATCACGTCAGATTGTCTTCTACCTACACTGTTTAAGAATGCTCATGTAGGGACTTCCTGGTGGTCCAGTGGTTAAGACTCTGTGCTCCCAACGCAGGGGTCTGGGTTTGACCCCTGGTCAGGGAACTAGATCTCACATTCTGCAAGTAAGAGCACATGCCACAATGGAGATCAAAGGTCCCATGTGCCACAACAAAGACCTGGTGCAGCCAAATAAATAAATAATAATAATTTGTTTAAAAAAGGATGCTTATATAAATCCCAAAAGGAAATTAGGAAAACAATTCCATTTACAGTAGCATCCAAAAGAATAAAATCCTAGCAATAAATTTAACAAGGGAGGTGAAACACTTCTGCATCGAATACAAAATATTGCTGAAAGAAACAAAAGAAGATCTAAATAAGTGGAAGGACATTCTTTCCGTGTTCATGGATTGGAAAACATCACACAATCTATAGATTTTTTGCAAACTCTATCACAATTCTAATGGCCTTTTTTTTTTGCAAGAAGAAAAGCTAATTTTCACATTCATATGGAATTGCAAGGCACCCGCAAAAGCCAAAACACTCTTGAAAAAGAGCTGGAAGACTCAGACTTTCTGATTTCAAAACTTATTACAAAGATAAAGTAATCAAAACAGTGTGGTACTGGTATTTTTATGTTGTCATTTAGTTGCTAAGTCATGTCAAACTCTTTCATAACCCCATGGACTGTAGGCCCCCAGGCTCCTCTGTCCATGGCATCTCCCAGGCAAGAATACTAGAGTGGGTTGCCATTTTCTCCTCCAGGAGACCTTTCCAACCCAGGGATTGAAACTGAGTCTCCTGCACTGGCAAGCAGGTTTTTTTTTACCACTGAGCCGCCAGGGAAGCCCAATACTGGTATAAGGACAGACAAAAGAATCAATGGAATACGACTGAGAGTTCAGAAGTAAACCCATACATCCATGGTCAGTTTATTTTGACAAGGGTACTGAGGTCCATCAATGAAGAAAATCACCATCTTTAACAAATGGTGCTGAGATAGCGGTTGTTCACATGCAAAAAAAACAAAGCTGGACCACAAATGCACACCATAGAAAAAAATTAATTCCAATGGGTCAATGACCTAAATATAAGAATGGGGAGAGAGGAGAATGAGGGGAAACCATTTAATGAGTAAGAGGTTTTATTCTGGAGTGAGGGAAATGCTCTGGAATGAGGTAGAGGTAATAGTTGCACAATGTAGTGAATATTCTAAATGCCACTGAATTGTCCACTTTAAAGTGGTTAGGACTTTCCTGGTGGTCCAGTGGTTAAGATTCCTCACTTCCTTCAGGGGATGAGAATCCATCCCTGGCCAAGGAACCAAGATCACACATGCCAAGTGGTTCCACCAAAAATAAATACATAAAAAACAAAATTATTATGTGCATTTTACCCCAATCAATTATTCTTAGAAAGCAACCAAGCACAAAATGCAGTGTGTGGTTGCATAAAAAGGACCCTCATACACTGGACTGATTCTAACCTTGAATTCCTCAGTTCTAGAACACTGGTCACATGAACCAAAAAAGAACCAGAAAACTGGGCAGCACACCTGAAGTAACCTGGCAGCAGAAAACTAGTTCTCATGGTGGTCTTAGCTTCAGCCCGCTGTTTCCTGATATAAAATCACTATAATATTTACTTCGGAAAAAAAAAAAAAAAACAAGAATGCTCACATATCCTGCATTTTCATCTATGCCCTGGCCATAGTGAATCTTTAAAAAAAATTTTATTAATTAAATAAATATTTGATAAATAAATTTATTAAATTTACTTGGCCACACTGGGCCTTAGCTGTGGCACTCGGGAGCTTCTATCTTTATTGCAGCATGTGGGATCCAGTTCTCTGACCAGGGACAGAACCTGGGCTCCCTGCATTGGGAGCATGGAGTCTTAGCCACTGGACCACCGGGGAAGTCCCAAATCTTTTAAGGAAGTTAAAAAGGAGCTGGAGTTGGAGGAAACCATCTTCCCAACCCAGGGATCGAACACAGGTCTCCCGCATTGTAGGCAGACACTGTACCATCTGAGCCACCGGGTAAATTTCATTAAGCTATCTGGACAGCCCTATTCTAGGCAAAGGAACCGGAGCACATATGAAGACCCTGAGGCAGGGGTATTTTTGGTGTATTGGAGGTACCGAAGGGAGGCCACGGTGGCTGCAGCAGAGGAAGAGGGAAGGATCACGGTAGCCTGATCCAAGAGGGCCTCATGGGCTACTGTGGAGACCAGTGTTTACTTAGTGGAAAGGAAAACCGGCCCAGGGATTGAACTGAAGAGTGATGTGATGTGACTTCATAATCTCACTTTATTTTTAACAGGACTTTTGTGACAGAGAATAGAATGTAGATGATTATATTAGGTTGGTACAAAAGTAATTGCAGTTTTGCATTGTTGAAATTTGCTGTTTGATATTGGAATACATTCTTAAATAAATGTGTTTATGTTGTACATCATTTTAATGCACATTTCTAGCTTTATGTTCTTTTTGCTAATGACTTACTACTTGCTGTTTATTTTATATTTATTTTAGACTAGGGAAATGATGTTAGAAAAAGAGCAAGTCCAAGTGATTTTCTTATTCAAGTTGAAAATGGATCATAAAGCAGCGGAGACAACTCACATCAACACCACATTTGGCCCAGGAACTACTAACAAATGGACAGTGCAGTGATGGTTCAAGAAGTTTTTCAAAGGAAATGAGAGCTTTGAGGATAAGGAGTGCAGTGGCCAGCCATGGGAAATTGGCAGTGATAAATTGAGAGCAACCATCAACCCTGATCCTCTTACAATTACACAAGAAGTTGCTGAAGAACTCAACATTGACCAAACTACAATCATTCTGCATTTGAAGCAAATAGGAAAGGTGAAGCTCAATAAGTGTGTGGCTCATGAGCTGACTGAAAAAAAAAAAAACCCATCGTTTTCAATTGTCATCTTCTCTTATTCCACGCAACAATGATAAATCATTTCTCGATCAGATTGTGATACGTGACAAAAAGTGGATCTTATGTGACAACCACCGATGACCTGCTCAGTGGTTGGACTGAGAAGAAGCTCCAAAGCACTTCCCAAAGCCAAGCTTGCACCCAAAAGGTCCTGGTCACTATTTGGTATTCTGCTGCTGGTCTGATACACTACAACTTTCTGAATCCTGGTGAAACCATTACATCTGAGAAGCATGCTTAGCAAATTTATCAGTTCAGTTCAGTTCAGTCACTCAGTCGTGTCCGTCTCTTTGTGACTCCATGGACTGCAGCATGCCCAGCCTCCCTGTCCATCACCAACTCCCGGAGTTCACTCAAACTCACGTCCATCGAGTCGGTGATGCCATCCAGCCATCTCATCCTCTGTCGTCCCCTTCTCCTCCTGCCCCCAATCCCTCCCAGCATCAGAGTCTTTTCCAATGAGTCAACTCTTCGCATGAGGTGGCCGAAGTACTGGAGTTTCAGCTTTAGCATCATTCCTTCCAAAGAAATCCCAGGGTTGATCGCCTTTAGAATGCACTGGTTGGATCTCCTGGCAGTCCAAGGGACTCCCAAGAGTCTTCTCCAACACCACAGTTCAAGAGCATGAATTCTTCTGCACTCAGCTTTCTTTATGGTCCAACTCTCACATCCATACATGACCACTGGAAAAACCATAGCCTTGACTAGATGGACCTTTGTTGGCAAAGTAATGTCTCTGCTTTTTAATATGCTGTCTAGGTTGGTCATAGCTTTTCTTCCAAGGAGTAAGTGTCTTTTAATTTCATGGCTGCAATTACCATCTGTAGTGATTTTGGAGCCCCAAAAATAAAGTCTCTTATTGTTTGCACTGTTTTCCCATCTATTTGCCATGAAATGATGGGACCAGATGCCATGATCTTAGTTTTTTGAATGTTGAGCTTCAAGCCAACTTTTCACTCTCCTCTTTCACTTTCATCAAGAGGCTCTTCAGTTCCTCTTCACTTTCTGCCATAAGGGTGGTGTCATCTGCATATCTGAGGTTATTGATATTTCTCCCGGCAATCTTGATTCCAGCTTGTGCTTCTTCCAGCCCAGCATTTCTCATGATATACTCTGCATATGAATTAAATAAGCAGAGTGACAATATACAGCCTTGACGTACTCCTTTCCCTATTTGGAACCAGTCTGTTGTTCCATGTCCAGTTCTAACTGTTGCTTCTTGACCTGAATATAGATTTCTCAAGAGGCAGGTCAGGTGGTCTGGTATTCCCACCTCTTTCAGAATTTTCCACAGTTTACTGTGATCCACACAGTCAAAGGCTTTGGCATAGTCAATAAAGCAGAAGTAGATGTTTTTTCTAGGAACTCTCTTGCTTTTTCAATGATCCAACAGATATTGGCAGTTTGATCTCTGGTTCCTCTGCCTTTTCTAAATCCAGCTTGAACATCTGAAAGTTCATGGTTCACATATTGTTGAAGCCTGGCTTGGAGAATTTTGAACATTACTTTGCTAGCATGTGAGATGAGTGCAATTGTGCAGTAGTTTGAGCATTCTTTGGCATTGCTTTTCTTTGGGATTGGAATGAAAACTGACCTTTTCCAGTCCTGTGGCCACTGCTGAGTTTTCCAAATTTGCTGGCATATTGAGTGCAGCACTTTCACAGCATCATCTTTTAGGATTTGAAACAGCTCAACTGCAATTCTATCACCTCCACTAGCTTTGTTCATAGTGATGCTTCCTAAGGCCCACTTGACCTCACATTCCAGGATGTCTGGCTCTAGGTGAGTGATCACACCCATCATGATTATCTGGGTCATGAAAATCATTTTTGTACAGTTCTTCTGTGTATTCTTGCCACCTCTTCTTAATATCTTCTGCTTCTGTTAGGTCCCTACCATTTCTGTCCTTTATCGAGCCCATCTTTGCATGAAATGTTCCCTTGGTATCTCTAATCTTCTTGAAGAGATCTCTAGTCTTTTTCATTCTCTTATTTTCCTCTATTTCTTTGCACTGACCACTGAGGAAGGCTTTGATTTAGGTTATACCTGAATGGTGTAGTAGTTATCCCTACTTTCTTCAATTTAAGTCTGAATTTTGCTATAAGGAGCTCATGATCTGAGCCACAGTCAACTCCCAGTCTTGTTTTTGCTGACTGTATAGAACTTTTCCATCTTTGGCTGCAAAGAATATAATCAGTCTGATTTCAGTGTTGACCATGTGGTGATGTCCATGTGTAGAGTCTTCTCTTGTGTTGTTGGAAGAGGGTGTTTGCTATGACCAGTGTGTGCTCTTGGCAATACTCTATTAGCCTTTGCCCTGCTTCATTCTGTACTCCAAGGCCAAATTTGCCTGTTACTCCAGGTGTTTCTTGACTTCCTACTTTTGCATTCCAGTCTCCTAGAATGAAAAGGACATCTTTTTTTGGTGTTAGTTCTAGAAAGTCTTGTAGTTCATCATAGAACCATCCAGTTTCAGCTTCTTCATTATTATTGGCTGGGGCATAGACTTGGATTACCGTGGTATTGAATGGTTTGCCTTGGAAATGAATAGAGATCATTTTGTGATTTTTGAGACTGCATCCAAGTACTGCATTTCAGACTCTTTTGTTGACCATGATGGCTAGTCCATTTCTTCTAAGGGATTCCTGCCCACAGTAGTAGATATAATGGTGATCTAAGTTAAATTCACCCATTCCGGTCCATTTTAGTTCACTGATTCCTAGAATGTCGATGTTCACTCTTGCCATCTCCTGTTTGACCGCTTCCAATTTGTCTTGATTCATAGACCTAACATTCCAGGTTCCTATGCCATGTTGCTCTTTACAGCATCAGACTTTGCTTCCATCACTAGTCACACCAACACTGGGTGTTGTTTTTGCTTTGGCTCCGTCTCTTCATTCTTTCTGGAGTTCTCCACTGATCTCCAGTAGCATGTTGGGCACCTACCGATGTGGGGAGTTCCTCTTTCAGTGTCCTATCTTTTTGCCTTTTCATACTGTTCAGCACATTGATAAGATGCATGCAAAACTGCAACACCTGCAGACGGTATTGGTCAACAGAAAGGGCACAATTCTCCACAGCAACAGCTGAACACATATTGGACAACCAGTGCTTCAAAAGTTGAACGAATTGGGCTGTGAAGTTTTGCCCCATCACCATATTCACCTGACCTCTTGCCAACTGACTACCACTTCTTTAAGCATCTTGACAACTTTTGGCAGGGAAAACGCTTCCACAACCAGCAGGAGGCAGAAAATGCTTTCTAAGAGTCTGTTGAATCCTGAAGCAAGGATTTTTACATTACAGGAAAAAACAGACTTATTTTCATTGGCAAAAATGTGTTGATTGTAACGGTTCCTATTTTGATTAATAAAGATGTGTTTGAGCTTCATTATAATGATTACAAATTCATGGTCAGAAACTGCAATTACTTTTGTACCAACCCAATATGAGTAACTGATTAATTACAAGTATGATACAAGCTAGGGAGGAGGGTCCAGGTGCTTTGGGATGTAAAATGGGAGACTCTGGGAGTTTGGAGATGACTCTAAGTGCTGATAGATGCGATGCTGTGAGTACTCCCTGCCAAAGGATCTCTGGGAGTTTTCCTCCAGTGAGGCACTGGAAGCATTCCGCTGGTGTGGGCCTGGAGAGGGCTCCCTGAACTTGTCCAGCCTTGTAGAAGGAGGAGAAGGTGGGAGTCAGGCTGGTAAGCCTCAGGGCCCGGCAGGACCTGCCTACCTCACCTTCATCCCTGAGATGTATCAGGAACTCAAGGCCCCTGATGGCTCTAACTGAAATCCTCTCTGTCACTGAGATGTCAGGTGAGAGACAGCTCTGTCCCTAAATGAAGCCCTGGCTAGAGGCTTGACAGCTCCAGGTGGAAGGTGATCCTGCTGTTTCATCATCCCAGGACAGGCAGAATTCCATGGCATCCTGGGTCCTCTGGCCTGGCCTGTGCATCCAGAAGAGTTAGCGGTCACAGCCCTGACAGCCGAAATGTGTGCCTGGTAACTGTGCCTCAAGCACGTCTGTATCAGTGGGAAGCAAACAGTATACTTCGGCTAGGTTAACTCCAAGCAGGATTAGTAAAAGGGCTGTTTATAGATGTGTGGGCAAAGGGCAGGGAAATCATAAGGGGTAGGGAAATACTGGGCTTCCCTGGTGGCTCAGACGGTAAAGAATCCTCATGCAGCAGATACAGGTTCAATCCCTGGATTGGGAAGATACCCTAGAGAAGGGAATGGCAACCCACTGCAGTATTCTTGCCTGGAGAATTCCATGGATTGAGGAGCCTGGTAGGCTACAGTCCATGGGGCCACAAGCAGTTGGACACAACTGAGCAACTAACACTTTCACTTTCTTTTTTTTCAGGGTAGTATCTGGGGCCAGTAATAGTGTTCTTTTCCCCAGGTACAAAGGGAGGGGGCAGGAGAAAGGATCAGATACTGGAGGTCATTGGAGAGAGTCATGGAGAGAAAGCTGGGGATCAGAAGTCGGGTCCCTTGGCTGAGAGACAGAGCCAGACCCAGACAACCTTGAAGAGAGGGAGCTGGGGGAATCAACACCCTGACTTTATGGTTCTTCCTTTCTCTGATCCCTGTCAGGACTCCCCACTAGTCAAGCCTGACCAAAGGTTGAGGGAGCCTGTTGAATGTGGTCCACACAGGAAGAGGAAGGATGGCGAGTGGACTTGGAGGAAAAATGGGAGCTGTCTATGTTCTTCTGGGGGTGGTCCTGCCCTGGGCACAGGGTCCAGAAATTGATCAGACACCGTTCTTATCTCCAAGGGCCTCTCAGTGACATCCAACAGGATTAGTGCTGCAGATAGAGGAATGAACAAACCACACGGGCTTTCTGGTTGTGTGGACCATTAAACTGGGAGGGGAGGAGGGAGAGACAAGGGATGCTTGACTGCTCTTCCAAATATACCCACAATGGCACATTTATAACATTTTAAAAAGATGATTGGAGGATGTGAGCGTTCTCAGACTAAACGGGTAACAGCAATGACACAACCTCACAAGCTTCTTGTGGAGACTAAATAAGATCCTGGATGAAAACTGCCTAGCACAGTACCTGGCACATTGTAGATGCCTGCAAACAGTAGCCCCATCGCCATCTTTTAGCCTTTTGGCCTCATCAGGGTAGTCTAGTTAGGTCAACCGTGCTAACAGGCAAGGTAGGCTATCATCCTGAATGTCTGCCCAGGGACTGTGTGATTGTGTGGTTACCATTTATTTACTAAGTGCTTGATCTGTACCACACACCGTGCTAAACACTTTACACTTGTTCTCACAACTTTTGTGGTGGTGGGGGGGGGGGTATGTGGATAGTGTTACTTTTTCATTTTTCTTCCTCTTGTGCCTCTGGTGTTGGTTTAAAACCATGCCCACAAATTCTTTGATACTCTTCCCACTGAGGGATGTGGGCTATGCCTGCTGTCCTTGAACCTGGGCTGTTCTTTGTGACTGACTTGTAACCAGTACAGTGCAATAGAATTGATGCTGCATGACTTTAGAAGCTAAGTCACATTAAGCCAGGCAACTTCTGCCTTGTCTGTTGGAACATGTTGCTGGGGGAAGCCAGGTATCAGGGGAGGAATCCAACCACCCTGAGACGTCCGTGCTGGGGGGCGCTGCACATGGACACTTTGGTCCAGCCCAGCTGACTGACCAGCATTAAGTGCCAGCCATGTGAGGGAGCCCTCCTGGATGTCCAGCCCAGCTGAGCCTTCAGATGAGTCCAGCCTCAGCTGCCACCTGACTACAACTTCTGGAGAGAGTCCAGCTAAGCCCTCCCCACACTCTTGACCAATAAAGTCACAAGTGATACAAAACGGTTGGTTTGGGCTGCTAGGTCTTCCCTGTGGCTCAGCTGGTAAAGAATCCACCTGCAGTGCAGAAGACCTGGGTTCGATCCCTGGATTGGGAAGATCCCCTGGAGAAGGGAAAGGCTACCCACTCCAGTATTCTGGCCTGGAGAATTCCATGGACTGTATAGTCCATGGGGTTGCAAAGAGTCGGACATGACTGAGTGACTTTCGCTTCACTTGGGCTGCTAAGTTTAGGAATAAATTTTTATATACTGATGGTGTATAAAAATGGATGGAACACCTCCCCTCTCTTTCCATGCCCCAGACTAGCTTTAGACCTGGCCTTGTGATTGATTTTGGCTGTTGGGATGTGAGTGAATGTGACATACTCCACAACCAACCAAAAATATGAAGTGTGCTCATGTGATTTGGCTAGTTCTCTTGCACTTTTGTAACTGATCATGGGAAAATCATGCCCCAGATACCTGCTTCCTTCTGTCCTAAAATAAAAAAGACCTGAACTCAACTGTCATCTGAAGCAGAGCTGCCCCAGGTGACCCACAGGGCTGTGAGTGAGAAATAAATACTTGTCAAGGTAAACCTCTGAGATTTGGAGATTTTTTGTTACCCTGCATCATCACAGCAATAGTTGACTAAGACAAGATTGGTGATGATGCTGTTATTCCCATTTCCCAGATGGTAAGACAAAGCATAAGAAGATCAGATGAATTGCTCAGGGCGTAGCTAAGAAGGAGCAGAGTCTGCACTGTAACTCACTTTTAACTATTGTCTCTGGAAAGTAACATACACGAATGCGTCAGTCACAAACCCAAATGTATATCCAGCATCCCTGCTCAGCTCCTGCCTGGGCGTCTGTGTTAATTTCAGTTCCCGGAGAAGCCAAGGACAGTATAGGTGAGATAAATAGCCACTGAAATCCTGTTTTCCAGTGTCTAAAGCTTCAACCTTGAAACCTTAGCTGGATCATCCATTATCCTTCCCTGAACACAGAGGAGGTGGCCAGGTACTTGGAAATACACACACACTGTGCTGCGGCTTAAACACATAAGGGAAGCAGGCAGCAACCTCCTTCATTCTTCCTCCTCTGGTTGCAAAAGTAGGGCTTCTTTAAAAACACTGTGCGTTTATACACATTCTGATGCATTCAGAAGTGGGGTAAAATCTATTTGTGTTCGTGGCTGTGTTTGGCTCTGTGTGTGTGTGTGTGTTGCACCACAAAAGAACAATTGGGAGGAAAATGGCTAAAGAGATGGGACTTTGGAATCAGTGAGTCCTGAATTTAAAATTTTATTTTCTTGGGCTCCAAAATTACTGAAGATGGTGACTGCAGCCATGAAATTAAAAGACATTTGCTCCTTGGAAGAAAAGCTGTGACCAACCTAGATAGCATATTAAAAAGCAGAGATATTACTTTGCTGACAAAGGTCCATCTAGTCAAAGCTATGGTTTTTCCAGTAGTCATGTATGGATGTGAGAGTTGGACCATAAAGAAAGCTGAGTGCGGAAGAATTCATGTTCTTGAACTGTGGTGTTGGAGAAGACTCTTGAGAGTCCCTTGGACTGCAAGGAGATCCAATCAGTCCATTCTAAAGGAAATCAGTCCTGAATATTCATTGGAAGGACTGATACTGAAGCTGAAGCTCCAGTGGTTCGGCCACCTGATGTGAAGAACTGACTCACTGGAAAAAGCCTTGATGCAGGGAAAGATTGAGGGCAGGAGGAGAAGGGGCTGACAGAGGATGAGAGGATTGGATGGCATTACCAACTTGATGGACATGAGTTTGAGTAAACTCCGGGAGTTGGAGCCTGGCATTCTGCAGTCCATGGGGTCACAAAGTGTCAGACATGGCTGAGTGACTGAACTAAACTGAATTTAAAATAATGCCCTCCATTTCATGACCTTGGATAAGTTTTGCAACCACTCTGAGTCTTAGTTCCTTTGTCTTACAGGTAGGAGGCAGTAATATTTGAGTAAGGAATAGGATTGGCCTCCATGAAATAATGAATATAAAGCACCTACCGTCTTCTAGGGGCTCAGTGAACATGGGCGCACTCTTTCCCTCTTGTCATCCCTTATAAATAGTGACTTAACAAATTGTGGATCACGGGACTTACTGTGAACTGTGCTGGCATCAGGGGAGTTGCCCCCAGCAGTGACAAAGCATGAGAGAGTGGCTTTGTCAACTGGGACCTGGGTCCTGCAACTCTGCCTCTATGAGTCAACATGTCCTCTGACTAAGCCCCAAAAGGCAAAGAGAAGAAAGGGTTTAAACTAGGAGACATTTGAGCCTGGGTTGAAACACAGCATTTATCATTTATTAGCTGTGTGACCTGGATAATTAATTAAAATTTCTATGCCTTGTTTCTATGCATTTGTGTAAAATGAACATCATATCTGTATCCTGCTTCTCAACATATTCTCAGTGCTCAGCATGGTGCCAGCCACCTAATAAATGTCATGAGGACAAACAGAGTAACACACGAGTAATTGTCCAGCAAATAGTAGGGACTCACATAACTCTGGCTTCCCTGGTGGTACTGTTGGCATCAAGGCAAGACCTTTCAAGGCAGGGAGCTCAAGAAACTTCAACTGAATCTGAGCACTTTTAAAGGTCTTTGATTACATTTTGTGGAAGCTTTGGGTCTAGAGTCTAAAATTGGCATTTGCAGAGTCTGCCTGTGTCTGGCTTAGGAGATGTAACTGTCTCCTCTCCTTAACACCGCCTATCCTCATGCCTCCTTCAGTCTGAGGGTATTTGCATATGCTGTTCCTATTGCGGTATGTGCAGAATTCATCCTTATCCTCACCAGCGCCATCACCATCATCATTCTCATAATGACCATTGTCAACACCGTCACCATCGCCATCAATCTAACAGCATCATTTAAATTATCATTGCTACAACTGCAGTGACTGTTAGTGGTAGTCTCACCAGTTACTAAGGGACTTCCCTGGTGGCTCAGACAGTAAAGCGTCTGCCTACAGTGCGGGAGACCTGGGTTCAATCCCTGGGTTGGGAAGATCCCCTGGAGAAGGAAATGGAAACCCACTCCAGTACTCTTGCCTGGAAAATCCCATGGACGGAGGAGCCTGGTAGGCTGCAGCCAGTCCGTGGGATCGTAAAGAGTCGGACACGACTGAGCAATTTCACTTTAACTTTTTCACTTTCACCAGTTACTATATCCTTACTCTGTTCTGTACTACCTGCTATAAATGCCTTGTCTTATTAAATCTTTATAACGAATCTCTAAGGAAAACACAATTACTATCTTCATTTTACAGACAAAGGAAACAAGATATGCAAGTGTGAAATAATTTGCCCCAAATTAACCATTGATGGGGATATGATTGAAATCCAGATAATAATACTCCTGTGCTAACTTTCTTAGCTAGGAGAAGGAAATGGCCACCCATTCCAGTATTCGTGTCTGGGAAATCCCGTGGACAGAAGAACCTGTTAGGCTATAGTCCCTAGGGTTACAAGAGTCAGACATACCTTAGCGATTAAGCAACAATAACAACTTTCTTAGCTGGTAGGGACTGCTCCTTCTCTCCGTCCCTTACCTAGTCAACCGACTCTTCAAATCTCAGCTCGAATGTCCTACACTTGGAGTCTTGGTTCTCTGGTCTTTGTAGGCCAAT
This sequence comes from Capricornis sumatraensis, assembly GCF_032405125.1. NCBI lineage: Eukaryota > Metazoa > Chordata > Mammalia > Artiodactyla > Bovidae > Capricornis > Capricornis sumatraensis. Next base: position 73,800,275 of record NC_091083.1, read on the forward strand.
TTCCTTTCTAGCTCATCTTTAGTGGGCTCTCTGGGCTCTAGCTGAAGCAGGTGACCTCATCCTGCTTGTGTGGATTGTCACTGTTATCTAGGTAGACTCTAAAACTGCTCCAAAACTGGATTGGAAATGGGGTTGTTGAGAATGGACAAGTTGGGGGTAAGAAGAATCAGGAAGCAAGGAGACTGGGCTGTTGTCCTAAGAAGGGCCTGCCAAAGAGGCCATGGATGGGTGACCCTCAGTGCTCATAGTGGCACTGGGGACCAAAATCAGCAACAAAGTTAAACATTTTCTAAGGCAGAAATGGCTGGGCCTGGTGTCTGGATGGGTGTAGGATGCTGTAAGTTGCTCTAAGATGTCGATTTTGGAAGAATACAGTGTGGTGATATCTACAGCCTTAATGGGCATCCCATTCTTATCTCCAGGTGTGTGATGGGCTCTTTTCTATGTAATTTTATTTGTTTGTGGCTGTCCCGGGTCTCCGTCGCTGCTCAGCCTTTTCTCTGGTTGTGGCGAGCAGGGCCTACTCGCTTGTTGCAGAGCACAGGCTCCAGGGGCATGGGCATCAGTAGCTGCAGATCCCAAGGTCTAAAGCACAGGCTCAGCAGCTGTGGCTCCTGGGCTTAGATGCTCTGTGTGGGATCTTCCCAACCCAGGACAGGGATCCAACCTGTGCTGCCTGCACTGGCAGGTGGGTTCTTTACCACTGAGCCACCAGGAAAGCCCTGATGGGCTCGTTTATGTATCTTGCTTGTGCACATTTCTTTCCTCTGCCTGCAATCCCTTCCCTGCCTGTTTCTGCTGGAAATATCCTCCTCAGATCAAAGGACTTCTCTGCAGATGTTGTTGCTGGCTCACGCTGCTACCACATTTTGGTCAGATCTTTTCTAAATTGTGTGCCAAAGTGGGTTGTGCTGACACCCACATGTTTATGTGCCCATTTGTACCATCGGCCATGAGTTCTTTGGGAGCAAGCTTGGCAATTTTCTTTTTCTTTCCTTCATCCTGGATCTATCCCCCACCTTTCTTCCTCTTCCTGTCCCCAAATCTATCCAACTCCTGTGATACTATAATGTGACGCACGCTCTATTCATTATCAGAACAAGAAAGAGAGACCGAGAGGACAGGAGGTGGCCTCTGACTTGGAGAAGGACTTTTTTTTTTAGCTGAAATCAGGTCTTGCAGGCAGAGGAGCATGAAGTCTTTTAAGAGATCCAGCACCCCTTCCTGGTTTTGGTGAGGTGAGCCCTTCCACCTGGATCTCTTGACCCCAGCTGCTTGATTTCCTGACACACTGCAGTTCTCCATGCCTGACTTTTGAATTCAGATCATCACATCACTTGTATGGAGCGAGCAGACCCAAGTGGGTGTAGCAATAAAAGTGTCCCTGTGTGTGGGTTTCTTTTTCTTAACTATGCTATTTATAGTGGGAACGAGCGGAACAGTGGGCGGTGTGCAGCTGGCCTCCCACTCAGTCCTCTGTGGCAGGCGCTTTCCGAGTGGGGGATCTGAGTGGGGGGGGGCGGTGGGCAGGGACTGAGTGCTGCGCCGCTCGTCTGATGACGTGATCACTTCAGTGCTGCAGCTCATTAGTCGTTCAGCCTTGAGCTTGGTGATGGAAGTTGGGGTCCTGCTCAGAGCCTAGAAAAAGCCACCAACCGCCCCTGGCGCCATCGTAACTCTTGGGATTTAGTGCTGGGACCGTAGAGATCTGACCACTCAGCAAGTTTCTCTCCTTCTGGTTCTTAGCTCTTTTTGGTTAAGTCACTTAACCTCTTGCTGCCTCATTTTTCTTATCTGTCAAGTGGGGGCTGTGATCATACCTACCACACAGCACTGTGGCAAGTAGGACCTGATGTAACATATGGAGATTAGCTACTATTCCACTATCATTATTGCTGTTGTCATTTAAACTTTTATTTTTACACTGGGTCCTGACCTTGTCCTTGAAATCAACCAGATCTTGGCCAGCATGGTACCTTCCCTTTGTTTAAGTTTAACCCCAGTGTCACCTTCTTGGAGAAGCCTTCTTGACACCAGATCGAAAACAGTAATCCTGCCTGGCCACTCTCAAAGCCCTCCATCCCATCATGATGCACCATCTTTATACACGGTCCTGCTTCATGTTCTTCAATTCAGTTCAGTTCAGTTCAGTCGCTCAGTCGCGTCCGACTCTTTGCAGCCCCGTGAATCGCAGCACACCAGGCCTCCCTGTTCATCACCATCTCCCGGAGTTCACTCAGACTCATGTCCATCGAGTCCGTGATGCCATCCAGCCATCTCATCCTCGGTCGTCCCCTTCTCCTCCTGCCCCCAATCCCTCCCAGCATCACAGTCTTTTCCAATGAGTCAACTCTTCGCATGAGGTGGCCAAAGTACTGGAGCTTCAGCTTTAGCATCATTCCTTCCAAAGAAATCCCAGGGCTGATCTCCTTCAGAATGGACTGGTTGGATCTCCTTGCAGTCCAAGGGACTCTCAAGAGTCTTCTCCAACACCACAGTTCAAAAGCATCAATTCTTCGGCGCTCAGCCTCCTTCACAGTCCAACTCTCACACCCATACATGACCACAGGAAAAACCATAGCCTTGACTAGACGGACCTTAGTCGGCAAAGTAATGTCTCTGCTTTTGAACGCTTCATGTTCTTACTCATGCGCTTATTTACTGCCTCTCTCCATTCTGGAAGGGAAGCACCCCTATCTTCTTTACTCCAGTCTCCCGGGAGCTCGGCACAGCACCCTGCACTCAGAGTGTCTCAATAATTATTACCCTTAGTCAACTGTCTTCAGCAGACCCCTTCTGCCTTGTCCTGAGCCTCTGTCAGCTTGGTTCCAACAACTGAGCCCCCCAGGAGGGAGCCACTGAGACTGTGTGTCATTGTTTTTTTTGATGTTCACTGCACTCCTTCCCAGCTACCCCTTGGTGGAGCCTTTGTTGCACCTTTCCACTGAGCCTGTCCTGTTGTTCTTTTACTCTCAGGACCAGACTGGAAATACATCATATTGAAGTGTGAATGATTGATACAGGCAAAGTGCAGCCTTCCCTCAAGTGATCAAACCTGACTTCATTTTCACTCGCCCTCCTCACAAGGAAAGATGTGAGGATGGTGCAGGGCTAACAGGTGGTGCTGCTGATTCTCCTTCTAATTAGCTGTGATCCTGTATATGACATTTACCCTCTCTGAGCCCCTGTATCCTTATTTTTAAAATGTGCTGCTTCCCACGTGAGATGGTTGTGAGTGTCAAATGTAATCTCGTGTCTGAAAATGCTTGTCTCTCAGAAAATGCTCCCTGAGTAAGCTGTTATTGGTGTTTATCATAACAGAAAATAAGAGGAGTGACTGAAGTGAGTGACAAGTTGAACATAAACCAGATATGTGCCTGAGGGGAATCCTCGTTCCCCTGTCTCTCTCTCCATCACTGCTCAAATCCTGGGCTGCCTGAGATATGATCCCCAGGACATCTCTGGGCTCTTCTCCCCCAGCTCCATCCTGCCCCTCTGCCCTCACTCTTAGTATGGCTTTGACAGGGAGCCCCAGGGCCGACCAGTTCAGGAGGACAAGAGATGCAGAGATGAGTTTTGTATAAAGTCTCAAAATCAAGTCTTTCTTCAGTCTCTTTTAGGTACCGGAGCCCATTTGGCCTTGCTCTTGCCCACGTTATCCCTTCCTGAATCCCTGAGAGGCCTGAATTCCATCTCACTCCTCCTTCCCCTTGTTGCCTTGGTCCAAGCTTAACTGCCGTGGCCTTGGCTCCTGCTGGCCACCCCCAAAGCCAACAGCTTCTCTAATCAAGCTGGGTCCCACGCCTAAGCTTCCACCTGACCTCCCCACATCTAAGGCCTCTTCCATGCTTGAGCATCCACTGAGACTAGGGGTGGGTGCAGGACAGACTGGGGACGTGCGCACTCAGGCCATGTTGTCTGTGGTGAAGGCAGTAGTACATGAGCTTGGGAGGGTGTGTTCCAGCGCCTGACTGCCTGGGTCCCAGGCTGGCTCGGTTGCTAACTAGCTCTGTGACCTTGAACAAGTTTCCTTCTCTCCTTGTGCCTCTGCTGGTTCATCTACAAAATGGAGATAATCATCGAACCCACTTCAAAGGTTTTTATGATTAAAATGGATTTACTCATGTTAAAGCATCTAAAATGATACCTAGTGGAGAGTAAGTGTCCAGTGAATGTTGGCTTTTTTCCTTTCTGTTTTATCATTAATAAGGAGTCAACTGCTTCCTTATTGGCAAATTCCAGTCAAAGGTGATCTCACATTTGAAATTGTTCCCCAGGTGAAGTCCCTTTCTCCCTAGACCAAGTCTACCCTAGAACATTCCCACACGGAGTGTGTGTATGAGGAGTTTCTGGCCCTAATTCCTTTCCCCTTCCTGTTGTCATGTTCTTTGCCAAGCAGTTGTGCAGTTGCTCCCCTAAAGGCAGATGCAGGTCCCTGCCCTCTGGATTGAGGCTCAGTTGGATGACTTGTTTTAGCCCAAGGCAGTACAGGCAGATGTGGACCACTTCATATTGTGCTGTCAGGGTTGCTGAATAAGGGCTCACTGCCTGACGTGCACAGAAGCCAATACTATGGCACCAGCTTTAGAGAAAGAAAAGGCTTTAGTGTGAGGTCGACTGGCAAGGAGATGGGAGGCACAGCTCAAACCTGTCTACATGATCTGTGGTTTGGTCAAGCTTTTATGAGTTAAGGGAAGAGGGTCAGTGTACAGTGGGGCAAGTTGTTCTTGGAGGGCTTTGGAACGCAGTCATTTATGGTAAGATGTGGTAAAGGGATTTCAGCACCAGACCTTCCTGGACAGCGCTTCCGAATGGGCTCTGGTATTCAGGTTCAGACCATGTCCCAGTTCTTTGGTTCCAGAAGGGGGAGAAATTTTGGTTCTGGGGATATTTTTAAAATTTATTTACTTATCTGGCTGCACCAGGTCTTTGTTGAGGCACTTGAGATCTTCGATCTTTGTTGTGGCATGCGGAATCTTTAGTTGCAACATGCGGGATCTGTTACCCTGACCAGGGATCCAACTCGAATCCCCTGCATTAGGAGCATGGAGTCATAGTCACTGAACCACCAGGGAAGTCCCTGTGGGGATTATTGATGTCGTGACTTGTGGTTTCGTTCTGTTGTCTCTGAAAAACAACTCAGTATCTTGTTACAAACAGGATAGGGCCAACTTGGGCTGGTCCTACAGTTATATAAGGACCCAGGGGTGTTTTTGCTTGCTCTCTTGTGCATCTGCCATCATCATGAAAAGAACCCATCCTGGTTCACCAGCTGGTCCAAAGAAGATGAGAGACACTGGAGGTGGTGTAGGACAGACCTGATTCTGACCCTCAGCCTTCAGTTGCCTATTTATGCAAGTCCTAGCCCAGCTGAGCCAGGTCAAGATCAGCCAAAGGCCCATACAATCCACAGATGCATGAGCAAAAAAAAATGCTTATGCTTGTACATTACTGAGATTTGTGGTTGTTTGTAAGGTGGTAATATCTGACAGATACACCTGTGAGTGATGGTAAGTTGCCCTGTTATTGTTGACTAGGCTTGGGCTCCCAAACCAAGAGCAGGGAATCACTGTGAGCTAGGCTGGACCACGTGGAGCACCCATTTGCCCTCAACTAGTTGAGTCAAATGGAAATAGGCTGTCACTGCTGCCAGTTGCTCCTTAGTCTTTACCTTGGTCCAGGTCCAAATCTGAGCCTCTGGTCTCTCTGCACCAGGGTTGCCTATAGGAATTCAGCGGAAGAGACCAGGAGATGGTTAGACAGGTTCTGTTGGAGCAAGTCCCACCTAGCAGAGAACTTGGCTGCTCAAGACATGGGAAGGAGGGAGAGAAAAGCGGACCAGCTGGGTCTGCTCTGCATGAATGGGCTCTGGTTTGCTTTTGCTATCCTGGCTGTTCTGGTAGAGAAAGGATGAAAAAAAAACCACACCACTTCTTTTAAAGTGAGGTGACTCCTGTACTAGAACATGTGACCCTGAGGTCAGTGCCTCAGAGTGCAGCCCATGCGTTGGGATAGCCTTCCCTGCAGGTGAGATGGAGTCAGGGAGGAGAAGGGAACAGTGGGGCTGCAGTGAGTTTACTCCCCTTCCTCATCACTCTTTCTCCATAACACACTTTATTTAGCATAGAACTTGTCTTTACCTGACATAATATATTTATGAGTTTATTTGCTTGTATTCATCTTCTATCACTAGATTAGGAGCTCCATGAACTCCATGAAGGCAGCAACCTGATTTGTTCTTTCAGGCCTGTATACCCATCGCCTGAAATAGCAACTGACACGGGGTAGGGGATCAACATGTGTCTGCTGAATGAAAGAAGGCAGTGGCCCATTTGTGGCGTGTCAGCCTATTCACGGTTTACTCCTTGCCCCCTTGCCTTCTCCTAGCATGTCCTGGTCCGTGGTTGCAGAAAACTAGAAGACATTGACCAGGAGGCCCATTCTTTGACTCAGAAATTGCTCTAGTCAGAGACCCAGCTTGGGTCTGGAACCTGCTCTATATCTGGACCCCTGGACTCTATCTTGTTCAGTTTCAGGCCTGGACCACCTCTGCCCACCTTGCTTGTCTGGTGGGGATATCGACAGACAATCTCCTTCCTGACAGCAAGACCACGGATACACCAATTGCAGCGATCTGCCTGTCTATGTGATAACAATCCTTACAGTTTAGTCTCTACAAAGACTTTGCCAACTTTTTTTGTTTATTTGTTTTTAGCTCATTCTGTTTCCATTTGCTCCTGTAGTGATTCATGCAAATGCAGCAACTTCTATGCAAATGGACTCTGCTAATACTGTGTGCAAAGATATCTCTGTGAAATGCCCGGAATGCTTTGTCTCACTGCTCTGGGAAGGACTGCTTGGCTCCAGGGTGTAAAAAACTAAAAAAAAATTCCAGGTGTAGAGTTGGCTGAACTCCATGGTTGCTGCCTGTGTTCAATCAATATTCCTCACCCGCAGCTGTGGAGGGAGGCTAGGGATCCATCCTTTGCTATTTGACTCCTCCAAGTTCACAGAGGTTTGAGCTGCACTTTGTAATTGCTGCCTTTAACTTTCTATTCTCAGCCTCCAGTTTCCTTTTGATTTATGGCTGGAGTCTTTGAGTCTCTATTCAGAGGTACCGTATGCTTGCCCATTCCAACATCTTATGTCTGGCCAGAGTCACTGGTGCATCCCTACATGGGCATTTAGCAGAAACTCAAGAACTTTGCAGATGAGTCTCCTTCCAGCTCATGGCCCTGTTTTTTGTTTTTTAATTTACAGCTCTCTTTTATCAAGCAGAAATGCTACAGTCCAGTGTTTCTGATATTCCCAGCTAGAGAAAATTTGAGTGTAATATCCTGGCCCAATAGTCAGATGGTGGTGGATTCCACTAAAATGAATAAAGGAAGCTTCCCATCCACCACTTCCCTCTCAGCCTTTTACTGTCTCCAGCAGAGCTCTGTCCCCACGGTGGAAAGACTCTTTTCCCCACTTGAAGTTTGGAGTGGAGTGGATTAAAATTTTGCCCCATCGACCCCCAGCTCATGGAATCTTGGGGAGGGTCTTGGTCACTTGGAACATCACTTCCCTCATTCTCAAAATGGGGATAATTATAACTACTCATGAACGTGGTTGTGCTCCTGATGGGATCAGGAGCAGGTGAGGAATGTGAACGATACAAGCATAACTATACTGTGCCTGAAGAGCATCTGACTCTCAACCTCTGGTGATTTCTTACCGCAGCAGAACAGGTGTCCCTTTTCATTTCAGAGGACATCGGAACATTTTCTGGCTTATATTTCTTAGAACACATTAAAAAACCCTTGATTATTTTTATCCTCCTTCAGTTTGAGGATGAAATGCCCCCCACCCCCATCTCTTCTCTCATCAGCACCGCATTTTCTGTGAAACTGTCTCTTTCAAAGATTTTCTCTTGGTCCTGACCGCCTTCTCCCCACCCAGCCAAGCATCCGGAGCAAATGCCTGAATGAAGGGGGATGAGATTCAGAGTACGGTTATTCTGAGCCCTCTCGGAACACCTGTTTGATTCTATGCATTTCCTTCTACTCTTTGCAGGAAAACTGTCTTTCACAAGGGCTCTGACTCGGGACTTAGACTTCCCACTTGATCTGAGGACAGGTCTGATTTTAGGAAGAACTAGTGGCCACAGAGGGAAAGCCCACATGAGAAGGCTAAGATGAGTTTTTACCTATGACTTTCATCAGTGACAGCTTATTTTCCTTAATTTGAACAGAAAATGGTCCTTTATGCACCTAAGCATTCACAGTTTTCAATAGTGATGCATGCGACTACTTGACGGGTATGTGGGCTGACATGTTCTTTTATGCAAACAGGGGCGGGTAGGGACGTTTCAAGCTTGCCCTCCAGTTGAGGTGTGACTCAGAAAGCGCTCCTCTGATCAGCATCTGTCACAGTCTGTCAGCTTCCTGTTTTAATTGTATTCAAATTAAGTGTTTAAAACTCAAAAATGTAATTAGTTACATTCTGTTTCGATCACAATGATTCAAAGGCGCTGATAGGAATGGCCATCAGGTGGATGCGTCTTGCCCATCCTTGGCTGCCCATTAAAGTCACCTTGTTGTAATTGTTCAGACATTAGGTCGTGTCCCAACTCTTTTTTGACCCCATGGACGGTAGCCCACCAGACTTCTCTGTCCATGGGATTTCCCAGGCAAGAATCCTGGAGTGGGTTCATTTCCTTCTCCAGGGGATCTTCCTGACCCAGGGACTGAACCTGTGTGTCCTGTATTGGCAGGTGGGTTCTTTACCACTGAGCCACCAGGGAAACCCCGTTAAAATCGCCTAGAGCTTTAGCAAAACAGAGGTTGGGGCCCCGCTCCCTGGGACTTTTATCCATTCCTGGGCTAAGAATCTGAATCCACAGCAGATTCTCACTGTAGCCAAGATTTAGGACCATGGAGGTGGACTTTGGAGGTATGAGTCACTATTGCCTCTCTATTTTGTTGCTATTCCCCATGGAATAATTTCTCCTTAACAAGATAGTAAGGCAAGCGACACTCAAGGCAGCGTTTAGCAAGTGGCTGACATTGGTATCTAGACTACAGGGACAGGAGACAGCTGGTCCAGGAAACCTGTTACTTTTTTCAAAGAGGTGGGATCTTGGGGAAGTCAGTTCCTTCTCTGGGCCTCAACTCCTCAATCTGTAAAGTGGGAGGGTGGAATGAAATCTTTTCTATGGGTTTTCCAGGGTTGACACTCACCACTGCTGAGTCTCTACTAGGGGACATCTCACTGTTTGCTGGGGGAAGCCCTGTCCTCTTCAGCCACCCTAAAGAGAAATTGTTATCAGTAACGGGGGGGGGGGGGGAGAGGAAGTGTCTGGGGTCACAGAAGAGTCTGGGCTGCAGAGTTAGCCCTGACTCTAGAGTTGACTCGAGGCTCTCAAATAGCTCTTTGTTGTCTTTCGATGAATCTCAGATGTCAACAAGAATCATCCTGATTCTTACTGGATGTGGGCACTTGGAATTCCAGTGGGGTAGAGTAGACAGCTGGCTTTGGAAGAAAAGGCTATTCTCTCCTTAGATGAGATGACCAAACTCTTGAGCCACTAGAGGACAGAGGGTCTAGAGATTATAAATTTTGCTCTTTGTAAATTTTAACATTGTGATGGAAATGGGTTGTGACTACTCCTGTTATTAAACCCCCCACAGTGTTAACTCTCACGTGTCACTCCTGCTCGGCCACTGTTTCACTGTGTGACCTCGGATAAGCCAAGTGCCCTCTCTGAGAAACGTTTTTTTCCTCTGTACAGTAAGAGGGTGGAACTGCCTGATCCTCTAAGGGCTCTTCCCTCCTGCATCCAATGAGTGTGATCAAGACATTGAAATTACTGTTTAAACAATCAGAAGTCTGAGGCTCACCTTTTAAAAAGAAAAAGGCCAGCTAGAAAATGGCACAATTAAAAGAGGGAAAGAAAACTCTCTCTCAAGAGGCTGCTAGTTCACCAAAAGTCAGCCTGTCTGTGATATTCTGAGCAGCATATTATGATGACAGAGAGGCAGGCTGGATGCGCTGGAAGACGAGCAGCAAGTGGTAAGTGGAGGTGTTTGAAATAGAAAAGTCTATTTTAAAAGACGGCTAATAAAGCAGGAGGAGGCGGTCTGTGGAGAGACACGGAGCCAGCATCCTGCCGCCAAGACTCCAGCGCTGCTGCCGAGCCCGGGGCCCTGAGCAGGGAGGAGGGGAGCAGAGGCTAGGAGTGGGGACCAGTTTCTGTCCGTGGAGAGGGGCTCACGAGCAGCAGAGAACTGCACCCTTCCTGTGAGCCCAGCCGGCTCGAGGCATGGGGTCCATTGGGGGCATTTTTCGGCTGGTGCCTGGAAGCAGTTGAGAGCAGGGACCCTGGAGCCGGACTGCCTGCGTTTGACTCCAGCTCTGTCACTTAGTAGCTGCGAGACCTTGAGAAACTGAAACCATCTCTCCGTGTCTCAGTTTCCCTGTCTGCAAGTTTGAATAAGATTAACTGATCATAGTGAAGATATAAGTTCAGATTTGTAAAGCACTTGGAACAGAGCCAGGGTGAGGGGGGGAAGGGCAGAGAGAGAAAGAGAAAGAAAAAGTGTCAATGTATGTAAAGTTAGAACAGTCCCTGGAACATAGTACATATTCAGTTAATGCTTTGGCTGTTATTATTATACTCAGGCACAGGATTTCATTTATTTATTCATTCATCCGCTCAGTCTCCTAGCAAACACTGGTCAGGGGTCAGTGATGGCCAAGCCTGCTGCAATGTCTGTCTCTATTTCTATCTCTCTCTACCTATAGAGCATTCATTATTTCCCAGGTGGTGCTAGTGGCTAAGAACTTGCCTGCCAGTGCAGGAGACGCAAGCCAGAGACATGAGTTTGATCCCTGGGTCAGGAAAATCGCCTGGAGGGGGAAATGGCAACCCACTCCAGTATTCTTGCCTGGAGAATTCCATGGACCAAGGAGCCTGGAAGGCTACAGTCCATAGGGTCACAGAGTCTGATATGACTGAGTGACTGAGTGCACATAGTCTGTTCATTTATATATAAATAAAATGTGGCCCATCAGATGGGTCCTTTCTGTTTCTTGGCCTGAGGCCCAAGGCTAGTCACTGCCATTAGTTTTCAGTTAGATAAAGCATTCTCAAAACTAGTCTGTGTTAACACCCCCAGGATCCACCAGCATCTCTCTGATCTCTGAGAAATCTCTGAGAACTAGGTCTGTGGGCAGAGACCTTCAGGCAACTCCACACCATAGCCTGGCACTGACCTGGCTCGCTCTCCAGGCTTCTCTCCAAGCCTCAGTCTCATGTCTTAACTGCTTGATGAATGTCTGTACTGGGAGATCCCAGGTAACCTTACTCATGCCACCAACCCAGCTCATGATCCTCCCCTCCCAAAGCATGACCATGCCTCCCTTGGTTTCCTGTCTCTGTGAACAGCAACACCATCCTTCCAAGAATGCAAGCCAGCAACCGTTTACCTCTCCATCTCCTCTGCCCTGCTCTCTTTTCTTGACAAGCTACGTCCATCCTCACCTTGTTCTCTGTTATCTCCAGCAGTTTGAGACCATTGCCCCTCAGCCAATATTTGAGGGGGAACTGAATGGATGAGAAAATCAATAAATGAAGACCAGTGCCTGGATATTATAGTAATCATAACAGCAAAGAATTGATTCAGTATACATTATGATCCAGGCGTGTTTATAACTACCTGACATGTATTAATTCCTCCAATTCCTGTACTAGGCATTCCCTGCATTTCCCCCCTACTCCTTTTTTTTTTTTTTTTTTTTTTTGCCGCATTGCATAGCATGTAAGATCTTAGTTCCCTAACCAGGTATTGAAGCCATCTTGGGGATAGAACCCACAGCCCCTGCCGAGGTAGTGTGGAGTATTAATCACTAGACCACCAGGGTAGTTCTTCACTGCAAATTTGTTGAGTGAACTCAATACATGCATGAAGAAATCAGGTCGTGGTAGAGCACTGAATGTGCCTCAAACCACAGAATAACTGAAACTTTCTAGTACATTCCAGGCTTCCAGATAGAGCTTCCACACCCCCTACAAAATTGATGTTGCCTCCTAAGCTTACGAAGTCATCTCAGAGCCAGGTCCTATGGCGCTGCATCTGGGCTGGTGGCGCGGTTTCTAGGTCGTTTCTCCCTGCTGCCAGGAAGATGTAAGAGCTGCTGCTTCACTGAGCCCCCTAAGAGCCAGACCTTATTTTCCTGGCCACCCCAGGGGCGCTTGTTCCCCACAAGCTTACTCCTGTGGGCTCTACACAACATACTGTACAAGGGAAGTGGTAATTAGAAGGAATGCTCGAGCAGGGGAACTTGAGTGGAAAAATACTTTAGTTAAACGAAGCAGTAAGGATTGCTTTAAAGTGTTAGACTCACATGCCCATCGAGCCGTCTTCCTTCTCAAAGGAGGAGCCAAAACGATACCCAGGGTATGCTGTGCATCCGTGGGGACTGCCTCCCTCGGGTCTGGGGGGTCAGTCTATCCCCTGGGGGCCGTGTCTGCGCGGTCAGTGACGCTGCCAGCACTGGATCCGTGTCCCTTCACACTTAAACTAGCTGGGGCCAAGGCCCAGGCTCGCTGGCTGGAGTGTGATGTCCACATTACGCATCAGTGTGCACGTGTGCCAAGTCGCTTCAGTTGTGTCTGACTCCTTGCAACCCTATGGACTGTAGCCTGCCAGACCCCTCTGTCCATAGGATTTCCCAGATATGAATACTGGAGTGGGTTGCCAAGCCCTTCTCCAGGGGTCAAACCCACATCCCAACCCAGAGATCAAACCCACATCTCTTAGGTCTCCTGCATCCGCAGGCAGGTTCTTTACTAGCACCACCAGGGAAGCCCTCAGGCCCCTCTTTGTATCCAGAGTAAGTGCACAGGAGAAGATTGGGGAACACAGGATGGCAGTCCATGCAGGGAAGTTCCAGCTTCTGCTTACGTTACATTCACACTGAACTTTTATTTTTTTGTTTTATTTATTTTTATTATCTTATTAAAAAAATTTTTTTTGGCCTCTCAGCATGTGAGATCTTAGTTCCCTGACCAGGGATTGAACCTGGGCCCCCTGCATTGGAAACATGGAGTTTCAACCACTGGACCAAAAGGGAGGTCCCACAAAAAGCTTTAATTGATGTTATCCTCCAAAGCTGTGTTTTTGTTTGCTTGTTGCCTTATCCCCAACTGGACTAGGAGGTCCACGGGGTAAGGATTTCATCTCATCTGTTCACCTCTGTACCAGAACCATGCACAGAATTGGGCATATAACGGGCTGTCTAGAATATTCAATGAAGAAATAGTCCTTTTTAAAAGACTATTAAAGGACTACCTAGCTTAAAAATTTTTGTTGTTGCTGAAGTATAGCTGATTTACAATATTATGTTAGCCTCAGGTATATAGCAGAGTGATTTGGTTATTCATATACCTATATTTTTTTCCAATTTTTTTCATTAAGTTATTAAAAGATATTGAATATAGTTCCCCATGCTATACAGTAAATCTTTGTTATTTATATATATATTTATATACAACCTAGACATCATATTAAAAAGCAGAGACTTTACTTTGCCAACAAAGGTCTGTCTAGTCAAGGCTATGGTTTTTCCAGTAGTCATGTATGGATGTGAGAGTTGAAACATAAAGAAAGCTGAGCACCAAAGAATTGATGCTTTTGAACTGTGGTGTTGCAGAAGACTCTTGAGAGTCCCTTGGACTGCAGGGAGATCCAACCTGTCCATCCTAAAGGAGATCAGTCCTGAGTGTTCATTGGAAGGACTGATGTTGAAGCTGAAACTCCAATACTTTGGCCACCTGATGCGAAGAGCTGACTCATTTGAAAAGACCCTGATTCTGGGGAAGATTGAAGGCAGAAGGAGAAGGGGATGACAGGTGATGAGATGGTTGGATGGCATTCCTGATTCAATGGACATGAGTTTGGGTAAACTCTGGGAGTTGGTGATGGACAGGGAGGCCTGGTGTGCTGCAGTCCATGGGGTTGCAAAGAGTCGGACATGACTGAGTGAACTGAACTGATACAGTAGTATGTATCTGTTTTTCTGATAGTCCTAATGGATCCCTGCCCCACCCTTTTTCCTTTGATAACCAGTTTGCTTTCTGTGTCTGTGAGTGTATCTCTGTTTAAATAAGGTCATTTGTATTATTTTTTAGATTCCACATGTTGAGTGGTATTTGTCTTTCCCTGCAAGTCTTGTGTCACTTAGTATGGTAATCCCTAGGTCCATCCATGTTGCCACAAATGGCAACATTTCATTCTTTTTTATGGCTGAGAAATATTCCATTGTGTGTATGTATCACGTCTTCTTTATCCATTCACCTGTTGATAGACATATAGGTTACTTCCAAGTCTTGGTAATTGTAAACAGTGCTACTGTGAACATTGGGGTGCCTGAATCTCTTTTATTTCGAGTGGAAAGAATCTTTGACCACTCATTGCAGAATCCCAAACATTGCCTGATACATAGTTGAGCTTCCAGAACAGAAGCTTGAGAGCAGGGAAGGACCTTGTCTCTTCACGGCTGTACCTCCAGGATCTAGCATTCTCGTGGATGCTCTAGAATGGGGGTCAGGAGATGTTTTCTGTAAAGTGACAGATGATATACAGTTCCAGCATTGCGGGCCATGCAGTCTCAGTCACAACTATTCAACTTTGCTGTTCTAGTGTGAAAACAGACCATTTGTAAACAAACAAATGGGCATGGCTCTGTTGCCATAAAATTGTATTTAAAAGAACAAGCAGCAGATCTGTTCTGGAGCAGTTTGCTGACTCCTGCTCTAGAATATAAGCTCCATGATAGCAGAGATTTTAAAAAAACCCTATGGATCTATACCTAGCATCTAGAACAGTGCCCAGGACTGTAAGTATGCACTAAAGGTGTATTGAACAAATGGAATGAATGAGGGGCTGGACGTGGTTTTAGTCAACACTTCCCTATGGATTAGGAAGGGAGCAGATGCTGGACACCTCCTTTTCCCTGGATGGTTGGATCACAGCTGGAGTATCATTCCTGAAGGTGGGAGTCCAGAGTACATGAAGAGGGCAGGGCTGGGGATGGAGCAGGGAGAAGTGACCTTGCCACACGGAAAATGGTGGAATGACCTGGACTGAGCCTGGAGTGGAGAAGAGGAAGTTTGGAGACATAGCCTGTTTGTTGAAAGACTTGCTTATGGGACAACAATTAGGTTTTTCTAAGAAACAAAAGAGATGTTTCTAGAACTTTCTAGAAGTTTGTTGATAGTAAGATTCAGACCTGGCTAATAGGAGCAGCCTGGCAGAGACTGAGCTGTCGATCTGCTGGAATCATTTGAGTAGATATGGGGATGCTGTGGGAGGGATTCAAATATTGGATGGCATGGGACTCCATGGTGCTGGGTCCCTTCTGGTCTCAAGAGCCATCCTCACACTGATGTATGCACTGTTTTTCAGGAGCAGGTGGTGATAGTCCTTCAGATGAAACCAGACTCTTCAGCCTGGTACAGAAGGCCCCTTAGGGTTGCCCCATTCACACCTGTATTCTGTTCCACCTCCACCAAATACCACTTGGTCTTTCCCCAGTTTACCATCTGCTTTTATACATAAATCCTGTATTAGTTTAGTTTCCCCAGAAGAAGAGTCTAAGGCTAAGATTCAGGTGCAAGTATTGATAGTTTATTTGAGAATTGATCCCATAAAACCAATTGCAAGTGTGTAATCAAACCTATGGTGACTGGAGCTTCATCCATTGGGAATTTCTTAGGAGCCAGTGTTGAACACACTTCAGTGTTATCCCACCTGAGAGGTGAGAGAACTGGGGTATTTACACACTAACCCCCATGAAGAGTTTGTTGAAGTCTGCTTAATATTCATTAGGAGGACTGATGCTGAAGCTGAAGCTCCAATACTTCGGCCACTTAATGTGAAGAGCTGACCATTGGAAAACACCCTGATGCTGGGAAAGATTGAAGGCAGGAGAAGGAGCAGCAGAAGATGAGATGGTTGGATGGCATCACTGACTCATGGACATGAATCTGAGCAAACTAGGAGAGACAGTGAAGGACAGAGGAGCCTGCAGTCCATGGGGTTGCAAAGAACTGGATATGACTTAGCAACTGAACAACAACAATAACTTCAGGGGATGCAGTGGGGGGTAGGGTAAGGATGTGGTAATTTCCTAGCCTCTCCTGGCCTGCCATTTAGATGGGAAAAAGTGGGCTTTGGTAGAGGACAGAAACCCCCAGGCCAAGAACCTCAGGTGCTGGTAGTTAGAAGTCCACTCTGATGTTTAGGGCAAAGGCTAGTGAGCAGAGCTCACAAAAACATGGGCCAAAGCTTTCTTCTCCTTAGAACTCCTCTCCGGTTTTAATTCTGCTTCGTGGTCACACAGGCTGCTCTCTGGAAATAGAAAGCCCCTGGTACTGATGGGTGTGATGAGTCAAGCACTGACTGGCTCCAGCTCAGGGTCGGATGAGACTTTGGTTGGGTTCATATGGGTGGAGCCCTAATTGCTGGTCCTGGGAAATATATGGGGTTCACTCATTCAGGCAAAGACAGGTTGTACCTCCAGAGCATTGAACCACTCGATCCCATCCACTGCTGCTGTGAAATAAATCTACCAGCTCTGGGACCATCGATGGAATACATAGGGAGAGATGGTTTACAACCCCCTGCAGATTCTATGATTCTGCCTACTGACCCTCATGAAGCCAGATTATTACGGCAGATTGAACTGAGACTCAGTCGTCCAGCTTCCTCCCCATTGGCTCCCAGCATGCCTTGTGGCTGGGTAGTAGAATAAAGAGGTTTAAAAGAGGTTCCACTCTTTCTGTGTGCAGTTTTCATTCATTGACCCCTGTTCAAAATATTGATTGACCCCTCTCCCCCACTGTGAAACAAATCTGAACAAAACAGGCATCAGCCCTCTCTTCATGTAGTTCACAGCTTTATGGGGAAGACAGACTTTACTCAAATAACCACACATCTATGTCATTACAAGTTCTGTGCCAGTCTGGGTGGGGAGTCTGTAGACTGCTTACTTTTCAATATTTTGGGAAAGATTGCCTAGGCCTTTGCAAATTCTTCTGTGTAAGTTTCAGGGTGAAAAGCTGTGTATGGTAGAGAGCCCAGGAGCCCAGTGAGCACACTGGTGTTGTGGTGGCCTGGCAATTCTATTAATAGCTGGTGCATTATTAATAAGCAAATATTCCATCCCTCTCTCCATGTTATGAACTGCAGCTTGGGCTGGGTGCTGTTAAGCTTGAACCCCGAGCCCTGAACGGGATGCTTTGCCTTCTTGTTTAATGAAAGGCTTTAGGAAATGGAGACCTGCTGCCAAGGGTATGCAATTGTTTCTAAAATCCAGAGAGCTTGGTAGATCTTAGGAAGATGCTAGCTGGTGATAATGGAGTCTGATGGGCATGTGGAGGCCTAGCTCAGCTCCAGAGTGGATGAGGATCACCAGAGTGATGGGGAGGAGAGAAGGACTATGCTGTTTACCCACCTCCTAGGAAGCTCAGTTGAAAACATGAGGGATGGAGCTGCTCCGCTTGTTCCCCATCATCTGTTTTCTTTTTCATGTCACTGTGAATTGCTTTCTTCTTCTCAAGAGCCTAATGCAGTATCAACCACTTTGGCTACAGCATTCTCCTTTTGAGGCAATAAGCACATTAAGAAGAAGTAGTGTAAAGCCAGGAACAATAACATTGACCCCGAAAGTCCATTATGCCCCAGGGAAAACGTGTCCACAACAACATCACCGAGGCAGCAGGACATGCAGTGTCACACAGGGCAGAGCTGTCCTCTTGGGACAGATAGAGAATGACCTTGGCAAATGCGGGAGCCATTCGGCTCCATTTGCACACTCCAAACTTTGGCTGGAGAGAAGGAGAATTAAAAATAAAAATAAATCATAAGTCTTACTGAACTGAAGCCAAGTTGAAATGTGAAAATTGCATATATTTTACACTCAACTGTGTGACCTTCTATTTAAGGCAGCATTGTGCCCCTGGGCAAGTTTTTTGACATCTCAGAGCTTGGATTGGATTTTGCATGTGTAAATGCATTTGTTCAACAAATACTTAAGATGGGATATAGCATTTGGGAATGTGAGCAGCTATAGTTTTAAGGTTCAGACATAGAGATGGGGTTACTCCAGAAGAGAAGTGCATGGGGCTCTGCCTTGGTGAGACAAAGAAAGATGGTGATAGAAATCCCAGCTTCAGGTCAGTCAAACATCCTGATCCCCATGGAGCAGAGGTTGGAAAAGGCAGATCTGAAAGCACCCCTACCCAAGATGGTCACCACTAAGAGTCATTTAATTCATGGGGCACCCATGGGGAGGAAAGGGAGAGGAGAGCTCATGTTTCCTGAGCACCCATTGTGTGCCAGAAAGCACATCATAAACATACACTTGTATCGATTCCCCAACTATCCTGCTGGGTAGATATTGGGAATGAAAAACACTGTCTGTCTTAGCAGTCAACAAAGGGTGTTGCAGCCATCAAGGCATCACGTTACAGCCTCCCTGAGGGAAGCAGGACGCACACCATCCAGCAGCAGCTGCTGCAGCCACTCCCCAGTGAGTCACCCCCTGAGGAGTCTCAGGAGGAGAAAGCACAGGATTCTGGCCCCAGATTGCTCAGATGCATAACAAAGGAATGATTTGAGTGAGTCCAGAATCTTGCATCTTCTCAAACACAGGAAAGCACTAAATTCCTTAACTTGAGATATCTGGTTTTCTTTAATTAACAGTAATGGCTGGATGGCATCACTGACTCGATGGACATGAGTTTGGGTAAACTCCGGGAGTTGGTGATGGACAGGGAGGCCTGGCGTGCTGTGATTCATGGGGTCGCAAAGAGTCGGACACCACTGAGCTGAACTGAATCTTTTGATGTTCTCACCATGTGTTTTTTGTTTTTGTTTTGCAAAAACTCCTGCAGATCCTGGCTCCTCCCTTGCCTTTTCAGAGCAGTCCCTCGGAGTTATCTGAGATGCTGGGTCCCAGGTTTAAGTCCTCAGTTTTTTCTGCCAAATAAAACAATTCTGGCTATGCTTTGTGGCATGGGGAATCTTAGTTCACTGACCTGGAACTGAACCTTTGGCCCTGCATTGGAACCACAGAGTCTTAACCACCACGGAAATCCCAAAACATAATTCCTAACCAAAACATTATTCCTAATTTTTAGGTTGTACATCTTTTTTTTCTGTCAACGATATGATTGCTCTGATTTAAATAACAAAATGGAGACTCTGAGAGTTGAGTCAACATGCTTGAAGTCTTACAGCTAATGGGTGGCAGAGTTGAGTCTTCAACTCAGATTTAACTGCTTCTGTTACTGAATTAAGACATATGGACCTTGATGGGGCTCTATCCTGGCCAAGGCTTTCTGCCTCTGCAGGGGAGGGTTCTCTTTCCCTTCTGGGTTGAGTTGGTGAATAAGGAAATCAAAGATGAGGTCCACCCTGCACAAGCTTTATTCCATGGCCAAAGAATGGAGAAATGAGAACTAAATTCACAAGTCAACTTCTCCCCAACCCTGTGAGAGGGATTTAATTTTAAAAGAGTAAAGACAAAGGGAGGAGGGGTGGGGCTATTGATCAGGAGGTGTGTGCACTCAACTACCAGGAAACAGGCAGGGCTGTTTTGAGCGAGTGGGGTACCACCCTCTTTTTATCCTTTTTTGGTTCTTAATCTCCAGTCCCACTACTGGTAGATGTGTCATTTAACATGTTAATACAGTAAAATCAGCATATAGTATAAGACTCAGGGTCTGTTGGAGGTCAAATTCATTGTTATCTTGGTCCCAGCTGGTTCTATCTGGTTGTTTTCTGTGTATGTGTGTAGCGTCCTTTCTTATCTCTGGCTTCTTTAACTTAAAGATTTCTATTCACGCCTGCTAAAAGTGGGGGGGGGGGGGGGGTAGGGGTTTGAGCAAGGACATTCCTGCTAACAGTGGAGGTTGATGGATTTTGAGCAAACACTTGGAACAGCTCTGGTAACATAATGTTTTCACATACTTTTTTCCACCAAGGAGATATCTAAGCTCCTCTTGAGATCTCCAGCCCCTCCAAGTCCCTGAGTTAAGGATATATGGCATAAAGAATGGCCTGTTGTGGGGGTTAAGATAGGAAGGGCATGGATGGGTGGGTACCTGCACCCCACTGCCTATGTGGCTCTGCTGCCTTCTCCATCCACCATTGGACAATCGCAGCTATTAATTGTTGTCAATGTCCAGTTGCTAAGTCATGTCCTACTCTTTGTGACCCTGTGGACTGCAGTTCACCAGGCTTCCCTGTCCTTCAGTATCTCCTGGAGTTGGCTGAAACTCATGTTCTTTGAGTTAGTGATGCTGCCTAGTCGCCTCATCCTCTGCCACCCTTTTGTCTTCAGTCTTTCCCAGAATCAGGGTCTTTTCCAATGAGTCAGCTCTTTGCCTCAGGTAGCCAAAGTATTGAATGTCAGCTTCAGCTAGTTCTTGCAATGAATATTCAGGAAGGAAATCTTTAGGAAATGGAATATTGATTTCCTTTGGGAATGACTGGTTTGATCTCCTTGCAGTCCAAGGGACTCTCCAGAGTCTTCTCCAGCACCATCAACTGCCTTCACTTTCTGCCGTTAAAGTGGTACATCTGCATATCTGAGGTTGTTGATACGTTAATGACTACTTCTGCCCAAAGGTGACCTCCACATTTCAGCATTTAGTGTGGACCTCTCTGCTGAGCTCCAGGCCCAAGTATCTGAGTACCTAACTGGTCATTTGCAGTTGAATGATCTACAGGTACCCCAAACTCTGTGTGTCCACACTGATATTGATGACATGCTTCCTTAGGGAAGGAAGGAAGCTGCTCCTCTTCCTCTATTCTCTGACTCAACAAGTATCATCTGCTCACTGTAAGGCTGGTTCACTGTAAGAATTCTCGATAATTCTTTGACAATAAGCCCAAGACCTTCGTTCCAAGTTCTCGGTCATGTCTTCCCCTCAAATGCTTCTTCCTGCCGTCTTCCCCAGACGGAGCAGTGACCACTTCCTGCCAGGATGATTGACTTTTCCTCTCCTCCAAGGGCTCTTTTGGCCCTCAGCTTCTCTGCTGTCCAACCCGTATGCTAATCTATTCTCAGTGTCTTTGCGGAAGTTATAGCATTAGAACTGGGCAGTGGAAGGGGAGTAGAACTCTCTCAGGTAGAATTTGGGAGCTGGCTGTCTTGTCTGGACCCTTACGACTCAAAGTGTGGCCTATGGACTGGAAGCGTTGGCAACACTTGGGAGCTTGTGGGAAAGGCAGGATCTCAGGTCCTACCACAGACCTAAGGGGTCAGAATCTAGATTTTAATATGATATCCAGGAAATTCATATGCTATATTAAAGTTTGGAAATCACAAACATAAAGTGAACAGTTTTGAGCAACTGCAAAGATGAGAAAGAATTCGGTATTTTCAGGGAAACATGAATTCATTGGCCAGAGGGGAAAGGAAAGTAAAAATTTGAGAGCTGGAACTGGGTGTAAGGTCCAGGTTATTGCTTTGTGCATGTTCTCCACGCTAGGAGGTTTTATAAATCCTGAGGACCTGCAGGTATCTGAAAAGACATTCACTGTGTTGTCTGTTTGAAGATGAGAAGACCGAGGCTTACAAAGTTCTGCTCAAAGTCTCAAGAAAAGTGAGTAGTAGGATCAGGATCTGAACCCAGACTCCTAATTTTTCTTGCTCCTGCTGCCTCAGTTCCATGAATAGACCCCTTCTCCCCATCACCAAGCTTTATAGAGCTGTGGTTCTCAAACTAGAATGTCCATTGGAATTACCCAGAGGGCTGGTTAAAACACAGATATCTAGGCTCCACCTCCAGGGTTTCGGATTCAGAGGATCTCAGTCTGAGTATTTGCATCCGTAAGTTCCCAGGTGATGCTGATACTACTGATCTGGGGGCCATACTGTGAGAACTTCTGGCTTAGAGAATTTCCTGCTGCATGGACTTAGCCAGGACCTCCCTTGCAGAGGATTCCAGTCCTGAGCCTGGGCCAGCAGGCTGCCTCTCAGGAGGCATTGATTAACAGTGATATCTGCAGCCAGTAATCAGAATGGGCACCATTAATGGGATGATTATTCCACTCTACTCGTAGCTCTGGGCAGCGCCTCAATAGATTAGAGTTCTCCAGAGAGGTAGAACCAAGAGGACATATAGATTTATTAGCAGGAATTGCCTCACATAATTTTGGAGGCTAAAAACTTCCAAGATTTTCAGTTGACAAGATGGAGACCCAGGAGAGCTGATGATGTAATTATAGTCTGAAGGCTGGTGGGCTTGAGACCTGGGGAAAGTCAAAGTGGGCTGCCTGGAGTTCCACTGTGGAGTGGAGGCAGAAGCAGCTGGAGAACCTCTTCTCCAGACCAGGCATTATCTACTACATGAGCTACTGTAGGAGAACCTCCCTGAACCTTGGGCTCCCCAAACAGTCATAAAGGAGACTCTCTTAAGAGTTTCATAAAAAATTCAAGGTCACACATATTAATTAATAGACTATAACAATAAGAAAAATAGTCCCTGGTGGCTCAGAGACTCAACAATCTGCCTGCAATGGGGGAGATCTGTGTTTGATCCCTGGGTTGAGAAGATCCCCTGGAGAAGGGAATGGCAACTCACTCCAGTATTCTTGCCTAGAGAATCACCATAAATAGAGAAGCCTGGTGGGCTACAGTCCATGGGGTGGCAAAGAGTCAGGCACTACTGAGTGACTATGCACAATACATAGCAATAAGATCGGACAATGATCATATACTTACTACATGCAGGACACTCTTTAATCCTGGGACTTGGATTGACCATCTAAGCCTGGCCACATTGCTAAGATGGTTGTTCTACAGTGGACTCCTAGATGAATGCAGAGATCCACTGTGGGCCCTGCACTTTTGGGGCCTCAAAGACTAGTGTTGGAGACAAGAAACCATTATTATCATTGTTTTGATGATCTGACTTGATTTTTAATGGCCACATTATGAAATAAGAAATATTGTTCTTTTTTCTTATTTATTTTTATTGAAGTATAGTTGATTTCCAATGTTCTTAATTCCTATTGTACAGCAAAGTGATTTGGTTATACATGTGTTAGTATATACATTCTTTTAAAATATTCTTTTTCATTATGGTTTATCATAGGATTTTTTTTTTAACTGGAGAATAATTGCTTTACAAAGTTGCCTTATTTTCTGTTGTACAACTACCATTTTGACAGAGGAGGAAACTCAAATTTAGAGAGATGATGTAACTTGCAAATGGGAAGGATTTCAAGGGAATGGAGCAGAAGTCACTGTGACTCCAGAGCTCATACTTTGACCCTCCTCATTACATGGTATCACAGGTGTGTAAGTGTAAGTGTCCATGTTGCACAAGCAGGAACACCACTTTCGGCTTATGGAGAAAACAAAGGCCACAGGCAAGAACGATCCTTATTCAGTGAATGCATGGTTTTTCATACACATTGCTGCAAAAGAAGCCAAGTCTAGTCTTTGATGGGCCACATTCAGTTGCGCTAAATATGAATTAACTCTTTTATCTGCTTAGTAAAGCCAGACCCGTTCTAGGCAGCCCTGTTAAATCTATTCCTGCTCCTTTATTTGCTTGCAAGTAGCATTGGCAGTGTTTCCTTTTAAAGAGTTTCCTGTAATTCAGAGCTTTACACTAAACTGATTTACCCATCTCATCTCCTCATTACATCTCAGGCCCCCCTTGGTCTTCTCAACTTCCCCCGTGGTCCCTGGGTTGGGGTATCCTTCTCTTCAATCAATGAACTCCTCTAGCCGGTCCCTGCTTCCCACAGATTGAAGGCAATTAAATGAGATAATGCATATGGCATCACTTTAAAACCATAAAGGGCTGCACAGATGTGAGGGGTTATTATTATGAGCCTTTCTTATTAATGAGTATTAATGAGCTAAGCCTGCAGATCCCTAATGCTACAGAGACCTCATATTAACCATATGGAAGCCTGATTTTCAAAGAGAATGAGAATGAACTGGGAGAAGAGGCAGAAAAATTTTTTTTTTTACAAATTTCCTTCCCTAGTTCTCAGTATCTTGACCACAATCTGCATGAAACTAAGTGGTTGTGTGTTTACATAATGGATAATTATGTCTTTGTCTTTGTTCTTAGCTAATTGCTTCAGGACACCTGTCCCCACGTGATTTCTGCATTTTCATGGTCCTCTTGAAAGGATTTTTCTCTGTCAATTAAATAACATTTCACATTTGAATTGGGGGATGCGTGAACTATAGAACTGAGAATTCACATCAGCATCAAAATATCACAAGGTTTTAGAATTCAAGGCATGATTAGAGACGTCTGTGGCCAGGATGACTTCACGGAGCTGAGACTTGAGATCTTCCACGTAATATCCTTGTACAGGGCGTGGCAGAAATTTTAACCACCAACCTTCTGGATCCAGTGGGCTGGTGGTCAGCATGTAGTCTCCACCCTCCACCTGAGCTGGGGTGTCTTAGTCTCTGCAGAACAACTCAAAGACAAACACCAGGTTGTTATCTATGTCCCTGGAGGAGGAACTTGGTTTGTTTGATGACTGAACTGTTGTTTAAGTGACTAGTGCTTTTCTCCCCACGCTGCTTTTCCTTTGTTTCTGCTTTCCTGCCCTTCCCTAATTAGTGACTGCTTGAGTCTGCTCTTCAGAACTCAAGGAAGGTCTAGGAGACTGAAGCCTTTTTCTACAAACAAGAACCAGGGGACTTGGAGGGGCTCTTGTACCTGGGAGGGCCTCGCAGGGTCCTCCTTGGTTTCAATTCCCGCTTATCTTTGATACTTCTCCATCCTGTGGCTGACAGAGACAGGACAAGGAAGGGAATAAAGTTTTGGATGGAGAGGCTAATCATAAATGCCTCAGGGGAACTTGGTCTTAGGGGGAGCCGGTTTCAGGATTACAAAGAGCCTCAAAGGGCATGGTCCAAGTTTGGGTCTTATTTTTTAGATACTAGGGAGTCATTGAATGTTCTTTAGTGGGAGGAGGGTGTTGAACATATGTGGTGTATTTTGGGGGAATTTAACTGTGGTAGCTGGTATTGGAGGGTGTGTGTATAACAACTAGAGTCAGGAAGTCAGATAGGACACAGTTCCAGTAATCTAAGAGAGCAATGATAAGTGCCTGAAATGAGTAGGGGCAATGGCTGGACAAGGCTGAGATAGGAGAGAGCTTTGTTCTTCTAAACTGAACCATGAATGCTTATCTTGTTTTGAATGATTAAAAAAAACAAACCAGAATTGAAAGAGACATGTGTACCCCAATGTTTATAATAGCCAGGACATGGAAGCAACCTAGTTGCCCATCAGCAGACGAATGGATAAGAAAGCTGTAGTACATATACACAATGGAGTATTACTCAGCCATTAAAAAAGAATACATTTGAATCACTTCTAATGAGGTGGATGAAACTGGAACCTATTACACAGAGTGAAGTAAGCCAGAAAGAAAAACACCAATATAGTATACTAACACATATATTGTCACCCTGCTTATTTAACTTATATGCAGAGTACATCATGAGAAACGCTGGACTGGAAGAAACACAAGCTGGAATCAAGATTGCTGGGAGAAATATCAATAACCTCAGATATGCAGATGACACCACCCTTATGGCAGAATGTGAAGAGGAACTAAAAAGCTTCTTGATGAAAGTGAAAGAGGAGAGTGAAAAAGTTGGCTTAAAGCTCAACATTCAGAAAATGAAGATCATGGCATCTGGTCCCATCACTTCATGGGAAATAGATGGGGAAACAGTGGAAACAGTGTCAGACTTTATTTTTGGGGGCTCCAAAATCGCTACAGATGGTGACTGCAGCCATGAAATTAAAAGACGCTTACTCCTTGGAAGAAAAGTTATGACCAACCTAGATAGCATATTCAAAAGCAGAGACATTACTTTGCTGACTAAGGTCCGTCTAGTCAAGGCTATGGTTTTTCCAGTAGTCATGTATGGTTGTGAGAGTTGGACTGTGAAGAAGGCTGAGTGCTGAAGAATTGATGCTTTTGAACTGTGGTGTTGGAGAAGACTCTTGAGAGTCCCTTGGACTGCAGGGAGATCCAACCAGTCCATTCTGAAGGAGATCAACCCTGGGATTTCTTTGGAAGGAATGATGCTTAAGTTGAAACTCCAGTACTTTGGCCACCTCATGCAAAGAGTTGACTCATTGGAAAAGACTCTGATGCTTGGAAGGATTGGGGGCAGGAGGAGAAGGGGACGACAGAGGATGAGATGGCTGGATGGCATCACTGACTCAGTGGGCATGAATCTGAGTGAACTCCGGGAGTTGGTGATGGACAGGGAGGCCTGGCATGTTGCAATTCATGAGGTTGCAAAGAGTTGGACACGCCTGAGCGACTGAACTGAACTGAACGCATATATATGGAATTTAGAAAGATGGTAACAATAACCCTGTATGCGAGACAGCAAAAGAGACACAGATGCATAGAACAGTCTTTTGGACTCTGTGGGAGAGGGAGAGGGTGGGATTTGGGAGAATGGCATTGAAACATGTATAATATCATATAAGAAATGAATCACCAGTCCAGGTTTGATGCATGATACTGGATGCTTGGGGCTGGTGCACGGGGATGACCCAGAGGGATGGTACGGGGAGGGAGGCGGGAGGGGGGTTCAGGATGGGGAACACGTGTACACCTGTGGCGGCTTCATGTTGGTATATGGCAAAACCAATACAATATTGTAATTAGCCTCCAATTAAAGAAATTTAAATTAAAAAAAGACTTTAAAAAATTAATTTATTGATTTGATTGCCCTGAGTCTTCATTGCTGCACATGGGCTTTCTCTAGTTGTAACGAGAAGGGGACACTCTTTGTTGTAGTATCAGACTTGTTGCTGAGCAGAGGCTTTAGGCACGAGGGCTTAGGTAGTTGTAGCATGTGGGCTCGGTAATTGTGGCTCTTGGTAGTTGTGGCTCTCGGGCTTAGTTGCTCCACAGCATTTGGAACCTTCCTGGACCAGGGATCGAACCCATGTGCCTTGCATTGGCAGGTGGATTCTTACCCACTGTGCCACCAGGGAAGTCCTTGAATGATTTTTGCAGCTCCAGCTCTTTGGGGCTTTAGTTTCCCCATCCATTTTTAGCGTCTGTGTCATCCTCATACCAAGCATCCCTTGGGGATATGCCAAGTTCCCATCTTTCCTTGACCTTTAAAAACCCAAGCCTCTCTCCCTGGTGTCACAAATGGTCAGAACTAGGGCTCTGAGAGCTGCCCACCTTCTCTGTCACAGCCTATGCCAATCTTTATCGGGATGTTCTGAAAGCGCCTTTAAGTTTCAAGGAGTGGGTTCGACCTTTTCTTGGCCATTAGGATCTCTGAGATGATATGGTCACTTTCCCTCAGGGCTTCTGTCACTAACACTTTGCCTGCCAGTTCTTTTCCGGTCATAATTAGGGCCAGAAATGCAGGTCCCACTGGGAGCTGAGGTAAGGGAGAGAAGCCAGAACTTTTTGATTCTCTGTCCTTGTCAAATGAGACTTGGAGCAGGCGAGTTTAGTCTCCCATCGCTTCTAGAGTCAGTCCCTACCAGGCTCCTACCTGAGCTCTCTTGCAGTCTCTGAAACCCTGCCTTCATTTCAGGCCAGGACCCCAGTACCTCCTCTCAGACTCCCTGATGGTCATCATGGCTTGCCCACCCATGTACCCATATAAGAGGAGCTACCAATATTGCCTCTTTGCAACCTCTAGTCAGTTGTCAACCCAATCCACTTCCAGATACTAACCATCTATCTGCCTGGATTACAATTCATATCCTTCACTATTTTCTTCTGCTTCTTTAATCCCTTGTGTGGTGGACAGGATAATGATCTTGAGATGTGAAAATTCTCTTGAATTATCCATATGGGGCCAATATAATCAGCTGTGTCCAATTCTTTGAGGCCACATTTACTGTACCCCACCAAGTTCCTCTGCCCATGGGATTTTCCAAGTGAGAATACTGGAGTGGGTTGCCATTTCCTAATCCAGGGGATCTTCCCGACCCAGGGATCAAACCCGAGTCTCTTGCATCTCCTGTATTGGCAGGCGAAGTCTTTACACATGCCACCCGGGAAGCCCAGTGTAAACGTAAGAAAGAAGAAAGAAAGTGAAATCACTCAGTTGTTTCTGACTCTTTGCAACCCCATGGACTGTAGCCTGTCAGCTTCCTCCATCCATGGATTTTCCAGGCAAAAGTATTGGAGCGGGGTGCCGTTTCATTCTTCAGGGGATCTTCCCAACCCAGGGATTGAACCTGGGTCTCCTGCACTGCAGGCAGATTTTTACCATCTGAGCCACCAGGGAAGCCCAGTGTAAACATAAGGGTCTCTTTAAGAGGGAGGCAAGGGGATCAGATTCAGGGAAGGCAATGTGACATTGGAAGCAAAAGTTGGTGGGCTGTCATTGTGGGAGGGGAGCTGTGAGTCAAGGGTATGGGAAAGTTCTAGAAGCTGAAAAGTCTCCTGGAAACTTCAGAAGGAACAGTCTGACCAGCACCTTGATTTTAGCCCCATAAGACCGTCTTCAGACTTCTGACCTCTGTAACTTTAGGGGAATAAATTTGTGTTGTTGTAAGTCAGTAAATTGGTGGCAATGTGTTACAGCAACAAGAAGAAACTAAAACACGTTGCCACTCAAAGTGTGGTTGTAGAGCATTGCCATCAACTGGGAGCTCTTTAGAAACAAGGAACCTCAGATTCCACTCTAGGACTACTGAATCAAGATTTGCATTTTAACACCAAATCCAGGTGATTTTTATGCATATTAATGTGTATGCCTTCATATTCCCCTGGGGCTTTAGCTACAATCTGAATCAATCCAGATTAGGAAGGACCCTGCCCAAGGGAAGAAAATAAATTCACTGTGAGATATAAGGAAAAATAAGCCCTCCCCTCCATCTCTCTTATTGTGGAGCTCACTTTTATTAAACCTTCGGCTAATAGAGAACCTGATCTTTAAAGATTATTTTTAAAATTCTATTTACCTTTTCAGTGTCTTCTTTTCCATGGTGCTGAGGTTAGGGTAGAAGTAGATCCTTGATGCTGAAATAGTTTCCATCACTCAATCATTGATCTCTCCTCATCATATTTGTCATGACCAGCTCTGACTAACCAATGATCAATAGGCAGTGGCATTTTACAGGAATGATAAAGCAAGACTTGTCATTGCTGTGGAAATTAGATCTGCAGGATGCTCAACTGGCACCAATGTGAACTCTGATCCCTGCTCTGACCATGGCCTGAATAAGTAGTTGGATCCAAATATGTCAATGGCTATAAAGCAAGGGAGAAAGACCCACACATTATGGGTCATCAGCACCAAATGAGCATTTGTGTCAGGAGATGAGTCCCTATTACATATGCTCTCACAGTACATCCTTCAGTGTGAAATGAAACAAATCTCAAGACAAGAAGGTTGTTACATTCATTTTGGGGGCAAGTGCTAGAAGCAGTCATCCCACATGGTCTGTTGTGCGCTGTGCTTAGTCGCTCAGTCATGTCTGACTCTTTGCAACCACATGGGCTGTGCCCGCCAGTCCATGTGATCTCCTCTGGACACTCTTCTATCCATGGGAATTCTCCAGGCAAGAATACTGGGGTGGGTTGCCATGCCTTCCTCCAGGGAATCTTTCCAACCCAGGAGTTGAACCCAGGTCTCCTGCATTGTAGGCGGATTCTTTACCATCTGAGCCACCATGGTCTAGTAGGGGGGATATATCTTTTAGATAGAGTCCTTCCAATGGACAGTGGTTTGGGGTACCCTTCCTGCTGCCTCACTTAATGTGGGCATCTGGATCCAGATCTAACTCAACCTAATTTTATTTCCATTTGTCTGTTGAACTCGGAACTCTTGGTCTGAGATTGCCAGAATATCCTGAATTCTCCACTGAAGTCCTCCTGAGAGGGAAGCATTAATAAAACTCCTGGCGAGCTGTGAGTTCACTTTTCCCCAGGATCTTGACATAACAAGAGAGCTCTGTTGATTGGCAGCCAGCATCACACTGGTTACCTCCTGGGGCCTGTGGGAAGAAGTGTCTCAGTGCTTTGAGTATGTCACTGAGTTGAAACAGGTTTCCATGATAATTAACACCAAATAAGTACACAAGCAAAGATTCTTGTCTTCCAAATTTGAAACGTGCATTAGGTAATTAATTCTAATTAGAGGCTGACAGTTCCATGTGGCACAGTGAGCATGTAATAGGCAGGATTTTCCTTTTGTGTCTTGACAAGTTAATTAATGAAAATGGGGTTGGGGGCTTCTTCCCAGGCCTATGAGCCATTTAGGCACTAGAAGATGCCCCTTTCTCGGAAAAAGATTTTGGTATTTTGAGAAACTTGCATGGTGGCCCACAGGAAGCCCATTCATTACCAATGCCTTTCTGTATTCCACAAATATGGAGTAAACACCTACATTGGCTCAGAACTGGCCTAGGTGCTGAAGGAGACACCATCCCCACTCTTTAGAATCCTAAAGTCTAGTTGGGGAGGTGCAAACAAATCAACAGAATCCAATGGCATCCTAACCAAAGCAGTAAGACAAGAAAAAATAAAGACACACACAGATACAAATATAAGAAAGGATGATCCAAAATGTCATGATTTGTATGAATCAATTTTATGACATTTTGAAGGAGGCAGAATTGTAGTGATGAAGAATAGATCAGGGTGTGCCCAGATTTGGGGATAGAAGGAGGCATTGACTAGAAAAGGGGCAGCACAAATGAATTGCTTGAAATTATCTGTGTCCTGATTTTGGTGGTGGTTTTATAAATCTATATGGGCTTCCCAGGTGGTTCAGTGGTAAAGAATCCACCTGCTAATGCAGGAGATGTGGGTTCAGTCCCTGGGTCAGGAAGACCCCCTGGTGAAGAAAATGGCAACCCACTCCAATATTCTTGCCTGGGAAATCCCATGAAGAGGGGAACCTGGCAGGCTACAGTCCATAGGGTTGCAAAGAGTCAGACATGACATAGCGCTAGAAAACAACTATGCAGATCTATATATGTGCTGAAACTGAGAACAATACACTGAAAATGATCCAATTTTCCTGTATGCTATTTTTAAAAAGACTGCAGTTAACATGTATCAACATTTATCTGTCTCAAAGTGTTGAGTGAAAAAACATTCATTTTATATTGTTTGAATTTTCAGACTCTTGAAAAACATGTCTTTCAAAAGTAATCCTTAGTTAAGTATTGTATATATGTTTTTTTAATAACAAGAAGAGCTTTTGAATTAATGTATAAACTAACTGAAGTAAACAAGGAAAGAACTGTACAGTTTAATGTATACAAAAATAAATGGACATTGGACTGCTGATTTTAGGTTCAAAGAGGCGGATGGAGAGACAGAATTTTCATGGTATTAGAGAATCTGATTCTGCTTGTTTCTGGGCCTTTGGGTTTTGTGAGTTGCTTCAGTATGGTGGCTCAAATGGTAAAGAAACTGCCTGCAATGCAGAAGACCCAGGTTTGATCCCTGGGTCAGGAAGATTCCCTGGAGAAGGAATGGCTGCCCGCTCCAATATTCTTGCCTGGAAAATCCCACAGACAGAGGAGCCTGGCAGGGCTACAGTCCATGGTATCACAAAAGAGTTGAATATGATTGAGAGACTAACATACTTTCAATATCCTTATGATAAATGTTACCATTCTGTTTAAAAAAGTCTTAATTTATAGAGGATATGGCTAGAATTTTTTTAATGGAAAATTCAAGAGATTCAGCTAAAAGGGGTTGATGCTAATTAGAGAGCTCAATAAGGTAACTGGATACAAGTTAAACATGAGAAAAAAAACCAGTATTCCTGTTGATCAGAAACATGTAATTAGAAAATGTAATGTAAAAAATGACACCATTCATAAGAGCAGCAATTATAAAAATGATAAAACTCTTTGGGATTAACTGGAAATACCTGGATTTATAAGAAGGTGGTTGTAAAACTTACTGAAAACCATGAAAGATGTCCATAATCAATGGAGATGTGTTATGGTCCTGGTTGGGAAGAGTCAATCAACAGCTTATAGATGCCAGTCCTTCCCAAATTAATATGTACACTCAATGCAATATCAATAAAAGCCTGCAATCACAAAAGCATGGATGATGTGAAAGTTGATTACTTGGAATGTAAATGATCCGGCTGGACTGTTGAGGTGGTAGTGAATAGTGGCTAGATGTCCACCAGGAACCATAGCATGAAAATTCTGGCCTGCCAGACCAAGGACAATGACCTTCACATGGCAGTTCATAAGAAGCTCTTGAAGATTTTAGGCCCAAATAAGATCAGAATTGTGTTTGAGGAATATATATTGGCTCTTGTGGAGGATGAGAGACAGGGAGAGACTGAAGGCAAGCAACCCACTAGAAGGCTGCTTAATGGAATCATCTGGAATGACTGCCATCTTGCCTGGGCCAAAGGAGTTTCTCAGTAAACATTAGTGCCTTGCTCTTGCCTCAGACGTCCTTGTCCTTCCCTATAGCAAAATTCCAAAGAAGAAATGAACTAAGTATAGTTGATCTGAGAAGGAAGGGATACTGTCTGCAAATCTGACATCTTGAGCTTCCATATGGTCAATGGGGAAAGGTTTCTTGTCTTTCTTTTTTACTGGAATGTATCTTAAAATGTTTATTTACTTTTGGCTGCACTGGATCTTCAGTTCTTCAAGGGCTTTCTCTAGCTGCAACGAGTCGGGGCTACTCCCTAGTTGCGCTAGGTGGGCTTCCCATTGCGGGGGCTTCTCCTCTAGAGTGCAGACTCAGCAGGTGTGGTGCATGGTTTTAGTTGCCCCATGGCATATGGGATCTTCCCAGACCAGAACTGAACATGTGTCCCCGGAGCAATCAGGCAGATTCTTACCCACTGGCCCACCAGGGAAGTCCTATTGGAGTATAATTGCTTTACAACGTTGTGTTAGTTTCTGCTGTACAGCAAAGGGAATGAGTCATATGTATACTTACATCCCCTCTGTCTTGAGCCTCCTCCCACCCACCCACCCACATGCCACCCCTCTGGGTCATCACAGAGCACTGAGCTGAGCTCCCTGTTCTATACAGCAGCTTCCCACTAGCTAGCTGTTTTATGCATGGTAGTGTGCCTTTGTCAGTACCACTCTCGCAGTTCATCCCAGCTTCTCCTCCCCACTGCCAAAAGTTCATTCTCTATGTCTGCGTCTCTATTCCAAATAGGTTCATCTGTACCATTTTTCTAGATACCACGTGCATGTGTTAATACACAATATTTGTTTTTCTCTTTCTGACTTACTTCACTCTATATGCCAGACTCTGGGTCCATCCACATCTCTGCAAATGACCCAATTTCATTCCTTTTATGGCTGAGTAATGTAAGATGCCAAGGTTTGGAGTCTGGAAATGTGGGTGGACAACTTTGATAATTAATGCTACTTTCCACTGAGCGTTTACTATCTGTGGGGCAGGAGCCAGCATTATCTTCATTTTATTCCAAGGAGGCAACAAGACTCAGAGATTACCTGCCCAAGAAGCTGAGGCAGGATCTGACCTATGTGTTCCCACATGACTGATGTCCCAGCACCTGGCAGAGAGAGTCCAGCAAAGGTTTGCTATATGAAGTCAAATGACCAGATGTTGCTTCTCTGGGAATTTACTTGCTGTGGGTTTGGCCAATGCCTCATCTTTATCAGTAAACCCTCTCCCTGCCCATAAATAAGTCACCATTTGTCAAAGAGGGGCAGAGAAGGTCTGGTAGGAGGGGTGGTGAGATAGGAGCAGAAAGGAAGGGGCTGAGTAATAGAACTCGATGTGTTTCTATAAATTAGGAAACACCCCGCTTGCCACTGACCCAGGTGTCTTTATCAATTTGCTCCTCCACGCCCTGCCAGCCTGGCACAATAAAGCTTCCTGTCCATTTCAGGCCTAATCATGCAGAACGTAAATCCTTCAGTAGAGAGGCAGCTGCGAGGGCTGGGGCGCAATCCGCCAGGCTGTTCATTTCCGTCCTCGGGCACATGATGAAATCAAGGATGCATGTTCACTCCCCAGAACTGCTCCACTCCAGATTGTTAAGTAAGCATCCTTTCTGCACCCGCATTAGGCTCATGAGGCCTCCGGATGAAGGATGAAAAGGAACATTTATTGAATGATTCTGGTGTGCTTAGCTGCTTCATATGGGATTCAATCCTCTAAAAAGCCCTGTGACATAAGGATTATTCTCAGGTTACATCTAAGGAAACTGAGCTCAGAAAGGAGAGTGGTCCAGGATCAGAGGCAAGTGAGGGCTGGATCTTAAAGTGACATACCTGCACAGTTTCCAGTCTTCCACACCAAACTGGCTGGTTGGTTGGCTTACAGTCATTAGACACAGGATAACTTAAAAAAAAATTTTATTGACGTATAGTTGATTAACAATGTTGTGTTAATTTCTGCTGTACAGCAAAGTGATTCAGTTATATATATTGATAAGCATGTGTGTGTGTGTATATGTATTCCTTTTTCATATTCTTTTCTATTATGGTTCATCACAGGAGATTGGATATAGTTCCCTGTGTTATTCGGCAGGACCTTGTGTATCCATCCTATAAAATGATTTGCATCTGCTAATCTCAAACCTGCAGTCCTTCCCCCCCCCACCCCTCTCCCCCTTGGCAGCCACAAGTCTGTTCTCTATGTCTGTGAGTCTGTTTCTGCTTCATAGATACGTCCATTTGCATCTTATTTTAGACTCCACATATAAATGCCATCATATGGTATTTGTCTTCCTCTTTCTGACTTCCATTACTTAGTATGATAATCTCTAGGTCCATTCATGTTGCTGCAAACAGCACTACTTCATTCATTTGTGTGTGTGTGTATATATATATATATATATATCACACATATATACATACACATATTGGAGTAGGAGATGGCAAACCACTCCAGCAATCTTGCCTGGAAAATTTCATGGACAGAAGAGCCTGGAGGGCTATATTCCATGGGGTTGCAAAGAATCAGATACGACTGAGCACACAAGTACCACATACTCTTCGTAGAATAACTTTGGGGGGCAGATTTCTGGCAGAGGGATGAGAGAACTGAAGATTAGAGCACTTCCAGAGTTCATTTTGGTTGTCTATATTTATTAAACATTCACTGAGGTCTATTTCACAGTCACACTGGCTGTTTTGTAAAGAGAGCTTAACTGCCCACATTTAATACTAATTAGAACAACAGTCCTGTCCTCCAGTTTCTGTTCCTTTTTCTTCTTAGTTCTTAGATATTCTGGTTGACATTCTAGCCAATTATATTTACCCTAAGATCCTCATTCTCCCTTTGGAAACTATACTTAGCCTCCCTTCTCCAATTACCCCTTCTCCTGACTCACCCAATTCTTGTTTTGGTCCCCTCCCCTCTGGTATTTAGGGACACCTGCATCTCCAGGTTAGAGACACAGCTGCTAGTCTTGACTCTACCCATCTGATGAGTTTAGCTCCTAGCTCCTTCCTTCAGAGGGGAGAACTGAACACTTGATACTGTGGATAGAGAGATGAGAAAGATGCCGTTCTTGTCCTGCATGAACATGGAGCCTCATCAGGAGATGGACATCCGTCAAGTAATTAAAACACTCCTCTAGCACTAATTACATAAGTGCTAGAGCAAAGTTTGTAGAGCAGTTTTAGGAGGCTGCGAGTGAGAGAGTAAAAGAATAATATGTTAGTCTTTAGGTCACAATAAATTGCAAAATTTCTGCTCACATCCTGTCTCACTGTTCCTATTAGCATGTGAACTCATAGTTTGTGACAGATGAGTTTGTTAAAATGGGAACATTATTTTAATATTTTTGTTTACTCTTTATCCAAATCTGGATCAACATCACAGAATGTTGATGACTTCACAATGATCTTCTTGAGGACAGATGATTAGTTGTGGGAACAGGAGGATATCAATATGAGGAGTGGCTGTGGGCAGCCCCCATATTCTTTAAAAGATTAATTATCTGTCTGTGCCGGGTCTCTTACTTGTGGCACACAGGATAGTCGCTCTTCATGGCAGCATGTGGGATTTTTAGTCACAGCATGTTAAACTCTTAGTTGCAGCATGTGGGATCTAGTTCCCTGAGCAGGGATTGAACCTGGACCCCCTGCATTGGGAGTGTAACATCTTAGCCACCAGACCACCAAGGAAGTCTGCCCCCTTACTCTTAAGTGAATAAAGAACTAGGCTGGAAGATTGGAGGTGGGGTAGGGAAAGTATGTCATGAGGCCTCCAGACCTAAGGTAGTTCAGTGCTGACCTCCGAGGAGGCAACAGTATAGATGGGATAACATCTTAATATCCCTTTGGACAGGGGCATTATGGGTCAGATAGCAAAGCCTGGAGGGGGAGAAGGAAGTGATTTACTCAGGTACACAGATGGGGCTTTCAGATTAAGATGAATCAGTGGTGGCACTTAGTTTGCCTTTCCCTCCTTGCCCCCCCGCCAATCACTTTCCTACGAAAATACTCATGAAAACAGAGAAAATACTGCTACTTGTCAATGACATGGATTCTAGACTTTGGGAGAAAATCTAATTCATAGAAGTTAATTTCGAGGCTGTTGAACTTCCCACACTCCCTATTACCACTTCTATGTGTTTACCCATTATGGGACTCCAGTTGCCTTCAGTTTCCGAGAAAAAGAAGGAAGGGATCATGGCAGACAGGAAGAGGTGTGCGTCCTTGTACGCCAGACTGAGGAGTCAGGAGGGCAACCTGCGAGGCAGCTGCACCTTGGTTTGTGGTGTTGTCCATGCACTGCTTTTCACACAGAGCAGCCTGCACAGTTATCTCAGAATAAACTCCCTTCCACGCATTCAGGAGGCCAAGCACTACATCAGAGAACCCATTCTG
Source organism: Capricornis sumatraensis (assembly GCF_032405125.1). Taxonomy (NCBI): domain Eukaryota; kingdom Metazoa; phylum Chordata; class Mammalia; order Artiodactyla; family Bovidae; genus Capricornis; species Capricornis sumatraensis. The sequence continues at coordinate 73,837,134 of NC_091083.1, forward strand.
GTTCAGCACAGATATGAGACCACTAGGAAATTTGAGTCTGGGCTTATTAATCAGCTCTCAGTTTAAAGTCTGGATGTGGATTCTAATAGTCATCACACGGTTAATAATCATGGCAAAGATCATCCAGACCATTTGCTGGCAACAGACCTGAACTGAGCTGTCTTTTCTCAAGCGTGAATAATAAGAAAACAAGAGAACGTAAAACGGAGGAATATTACACTGAAAAGAAAAGCAAGCTTTTGAAAAATATGGAAAAGTAAAAAGAGCATTGACTAGAATGCCTTCTTTGTGCTCTCAGTATGAACTCTGTGGCATAAGAAATGAGAGATAAAATGGTAAGTTTTAAAAAGTTGCTGAGATGCAAACTGAGAAAATCTGAAATAAAGACTGCAAAGATATAGAAAATGCAATGGCATAATACAACTTGCATTAGCATTAGAAGCAGTAAAAGAAAAGAATGAACATGGCAGAAAATGGAATTTGTGTTAGGGAGGACAAAGTAAAGATACTCTCTCTGGATGCAGAGGAAAAACTCAGAGAAAGAAGACAGTTATAACGATCAATCAGCTTTACAACAGTGATTGGTTCAGGCCTGGTCATGTGATTCAAGCTGGTCCAGTGATACTCAACCCTTAAATTTTTAGTGAGCTGTGGAAGGGAAGCTCAGAAACTCTTTACTGAGACTGCTTAGCTTCTCTGTAGGATGAAAAGCTCAAACCAATAGGGTCACCACATCAAAAGACCCAGTCAGAGAAGGTAACCAGTACAGAGGAAAGTGGTGCCGAATGATAGACAACAGCAACACACGGTCAACAATGAGGACAATGTTTGTGCCCCTGGATCAAACCATTCATGAAGACTTTTATCCCCTAGACTTTTTGTTATGTGAACCAATACATACCTTCTTTCCTTAAAGGGAGAAAAAAAAAAAGGAGGGTATATGGACAGAGAATAGGACTGTTGTGCTAGAAGGGTGGAATAAGGCAGGGTTGTAGCTAAGCCCAGAAGCACATAGTGGTCTCTGAGTGGAAAACGCAACCTCAGGGGGCCTTTCCAGCAGGAATTGGAGCTACAGAAGGGATGAAGCCAAGGCAGCGAGAGGAGGGAAAAATACCCTGACTTTTTCCTGCTTCTTCTGCCACTGTCTCCTACTGGTCAAACCTAGCCTGAAGCCAGCTAATCAGAGAACTCAGGACATGCCTCCTGTAGAGGTCAGCCTCTCTGAGATACACAGCCAAGCAGAAAAGAGCAAGGGATGCATACGAGGACAAAGAGATACAACTCAAAGGAAGCATTTTACAACAATAAGCTGATGGGTCGAAGGCTGATTTGACTGATATAAGTCAAATATATCAGTTATATATGTGAAAGCCAAACATCAGCTATGACATTGAATGGAACCAGATGAAATTCCCTCATTAAAAGACAATTTGTCTCAGATTTGCTTCAAAACGCACTAGAAGCCAATTATAGCTATTTGTCAAAGCTTCACATAAAAGAGAGAGGAAAAAATGTTAAAGCTGAGAATAGGAGTGACAATATTAATATCAGGGAAAAAATACAGAGTGCAAGGCAAATTCAGTTACTGCGATACAGGGAGTTATTTTGCATTGATAAAAGGTAAAATTCACAAGAATACTGTGACACTAATTTATTTAACTCAATGATTCTCAACAAGATGCTATAAAACACCCAGTAGATCATATCAGAGTTTCTGAGGCGGCTTTTTAAAACTCGCATGTATGCAACTCTGATATTCAGAGAGTACTGGGTAATCCCATTTCAACATAATCCAAAATCACTGTTGATAGGTGTATATTTTGTCCTTCAGATGTTGGGGCAATAAACAGATCAGAACTGCCCCTGCCCCCAGCCCCCCCCCCCACCACCACCAAAGCAAACTGAAAACAAAAGTCAGACAAAAATAAGAAAACTGACACACAGTCTTTGGCAATGTGGAGGATTCATAATGTTGATTTTTACTTCATTCATGTGCATTAAATTTTGTGCTTTGAAAATGGATAGAAAAAAATGTTCTTCATTATTCATAGCATTTATCACAATCTATATTAGCTTACAAAGAAAACCCACAGTCTTAATATCAGAGATGGTTTTGGCTAAATTCTCTGATAAGAATGAAGTGAAATTAAAATTAGTACAAAATCTCAGTGAAAAATTCCAAGTCCTTGAAAAAAAACTTCTGTATTTTTTAAGTCTAAGACAACATGCTGAAACCATACTCACAGAAAACTAGTCAATCTAATCACACCAGGACCACAGCCTTGTCTAACTCAATGAAACCAAGCCATGCCTGTAGGGCAACCCAAGACGGGAGGGTCATGGTGGAGAGGTCTGACAGAAGGTGGTCCACTGGAGAAGGGAATGGCAAGCCACTTCAGTATTCTTGCCTTGAGAACCCCATGAACAGTATGAAAAGGCAAAATGATAGGATACCAAAAGAGGAACTCCCCAGGTCATTAGGTGCCCAATATGCTACTGGAGATCAGTGGAGAAATAACTCCAGAAAGAATGAAGGGGTGGAGCCAAAGCAAAACCAATACCCAGTTGTGGATGTGACTGGTGATAGAGGCAAGATCCGATGCTGTAAAGAGCAGTATTGCATAGGAACCTGGAATGTCAGGTCCATGAATCAAGGCAAATTGGAAGTGGTCAAACAAGAGATGGCAAGGGTGAACATCGATATTCTAGGAATCAGCGAACTAAAATGGACTGGAATGGATGAATTTAACTCAGATGACCATTATATCTACTACTGCAAGCAGGAATCCCTCAGAAGAAATGGAGTAGCCATCATGGTCAACAAAAGAGTCCGAAATGCAGTGCTTGGATGCAATCTCAAAAACGACAGAATGATCTCTGTTTGTCTCCAAGGCAAACCATTCAATATCACAGTAATCCAAGTCTATGCCCCAACCAGTAACACTGAAGAAGCTGAAGTTGAATGGTTCTTTGAAGACCTACAAGGCCTTTTAGAATTAACACCCCAAAAAGATGTCCTTTTCATTCTAGGGGACTGGAATGCAAAAGTAGGAAGTCAAGAAACACCTGGAGTAACAGGCAAATTTGGCCTTGGAATGCAGATTGAAGCAGGGCAAAGACTAATAGAGTTTTGCCAAGAAAATGCACTGGTAATAGCAAACACCCTCTTCCAAAAACACAAGAGAAGACTCTACACATGGACATCACCAGATGGTCAACACCAAAATCAGATTGATAATATTCTATGCAGCCAAAGATGGAGAAGCTCTATACAGTCAGCAAAAACAAGACTGGGAGCTGACTGTGGCTCAGATTATGAACTCCTTATTGCCAAATTCAGACTTAAATTGAAGAAAGTAGGGAAAACCGCTAGACCATTCAGGTATGACCTAAATCAAATCCCTTATGATTATACAGTGGAAGTGAGAAATAGATTTAAGGGTCTAGATCTGATAGTTAGAGTGCCTGATGAACTATGGAATGAAGTTCGTGACATTGTACAGGAGACAGGGATCAAGACCATCCCCATGGAAAAGAAATGCAAAAAAGCAAAATGGCTGTCTGGGGAGGCCTTACAAATAGCTGTGAAAAGAAGAGAGGCGAAAAGCAAAGGAGAAAAGGAAAGATATAAGCATCTGAATGCAGAGTTCCAAAGAATAGCAAGAAGAGATAAGAAAGCCTTCTTCAGCGATCAATGCAAAGAAATAGAGGCAAACAACAGAACGGGAAAGACTAGAGATCTCTTCAAGAAAATTAGAGATACCAAGGGAACATGTCATGCAAAGATGGGCTTGATAAGGGACAGGAATGGTATGGACCTAACAGAAGCAGAAGATATTAAGAAGAGGTGGCAAGAATACACAGAAGAACTGTACAAAAAAGATTTTCACGACCCAGATAATCATGATGATATGATCACTAATCTGGAGCCAGACATCCTGGAATGTGAAGTCAAGTGGGCCTTAGAAAGCATCACTATGAAAAAAGCTAGTGGAGGTGATGGAATTTCAGTTGAGCTGTTTCAAATCCTAAAAGATGATGCTGTGAAAGTGCTGCACTCAATATGCCAGCAAATTTGGAAAACTCAGCAGTGGCCACAGGACTGGAAAAGGTCAGTTTTCATTCCAATCCCAAAGAAAGGCAATGCCAAAGAATGCTCAAACTACCACACAATTGCACTCATCTCACATGCTAGTAAAGTAATGCTCAAAATTCTCCAAGCCAAGCTTCAGCAATATGTGAACCGTAAACTTCCAGATGTTCAAGCTGGTTTTAGGTAAGGCAGAGGAATCAGAGATCAAATTGCCAACATCAGCTGGATCATGGAAAAAGCAAGAGAATTCCAGAAAAACATCTATTTCTGCTTTCTTGACTATGCGAAAGCCTTTGACTGTGTGGATCACAATCAATGGTGGAAAATTCTGGAAGAGATGGGAATACCAGACCACCTGACCTGCCTCTTGAGAAATCTGTATGTAGGTCAGGGAGCTACAGTTAGAACTGGACATGGAACAACAGACTGGTTCCAAATAGGAAAAGGAGTCCGTCAAGGCTGTATGTTGTCACCCTGCTTATTTAACTTGTATGCAGAGTACATCATGAGAAACGCTGGACTGGAAGAAACACAAGCTGGAATCAAGATTGCTGGGAGAAATATCAATCACCTCAAATATGCAGATGACACCACCCTTATGGCAGAAAGTGAAGAGGAACTCAAAAGCCTCTTGATGAAAGTGAAAGAGGAGAGTGAAAAAGTTGGCCTAAAGCTCAACATTCAGAAAACGAACATAATGGCATCTGGTCCCATCACTTCATGGGAAATAGATGGAGAAACAGTGGAAACAGTGTCAGACTTTATTTTTGGGGGCTCCAAAATCACTGCAGATGGTGACTTCAGCCATGAAATTAAAAGACACTTACTCCTTGGAAGAAAAGTTATGACCAACCTAGATAGTATATTGAAAAGCAGAGACATTACTTTGTCGACTAACGTCCATCTAGTCAAGGCTATGGTTTTTCCTCTGGTCATGTATGGATGCGAGATTTGGACTGTGAAGAAAGCTGAGCGCCGAAGAATTAATGCTTTTGAACTGTGGTGTTGAAGAAGACTCTTGAGAATCCCTTGGACTACAAGGAGATCCAACCAGTGCATTCTGAAGGAGATCAACCCTGGGATTTCTTTGGAAGGAATGATGCTAAAGCTGAAACTCCAGTACTTTGGCCACCTCATGCGAAGAGTTGACTCATTGGAAAAGACTCTGATGCTGGGAGGGACTGGGGGGGGCAAGAGGAGAAGGGGATGACCGGGGATGAGAAGGCTGGATGGATGGCATCACAGGCTCATTGGACGTGAGTCTGAGTGAACCCCGGGAAATGGTGATGAACAGGGAGGCCTGGCGTGCTGTGATTCATGGGGTTGCAAAGAGTCGGACACAACTGAGCGAATGAACTGAACTCAACTGAAGACAACATAAAAACTACAACTATTCATTATTTGAAAATTAGGAAAAGGAGAATCCTACATTCACAAAAGTATAGAAAATGGACAAAGTTGTATTCAAAGGATCGTTATACCTTAAATATTTTCAATTTAAACAAGAGAAAATTAAAAGGAATGATGCATTAATATAAAGACATTCAAAACTAATTCAAATAAACATGGAGAAAGGAAATAAAGAAAAAATCAGAAATTAATTGAAAACAGGAAAAAAATGAATGAACCCAGGAGCTGAGTTTTCAAAATGACAATAAAATAAATTAACTTTTGGCAATTACAAATTAGAAAAAGAGAAAGCTAGCACAAATGCATAAAATTAGGATTGAACTAACAAAGGAATTAAGTAGAGAATGGGAAAATTATATAGTCTAAATATTACAGACAACTTAATTCTGATATATTTGAAATTATGTCACAAGTGCATGATTTTGAAAGCAAATATGAATTACCAAAAATGAACAAAGAATTAGATCAGCTGAGATTTCTTAATTTCAGCAGACACCATTGCTTAGCATAGAAGCGGCTTTATTTTAGATCCAGTCTTGTTTTATCAGTTACACTGTAACTGATAACTTGATTAAACACAGTATTCACCTCTTTCAGCCTCGTTTTCCTCATTTATAAAAGGGGGAGAGTAATTTCCCTCTCGTGGTATTTTTGTGACCAACGTATTAAATGGGACACATGAAATGCTTAGCACAGTGCTGGCCCATAATTAGTGTCTAATACACAAGGACCATTGACACTGAGCTGAAACTGGAAATCAGTCTTCAGGCACTTTGGATCCAGTTGGGTTTATGAATGCATTCCTTCACTCAATTTTCTACACGTAGGTTGCTGCTGCTAAGTCACTTCAGTCATGTCCGACTCTGTGTGACCCCATAGACGGCAGCCCACCAGGCTCCCCCATCCCTGGGTTTCTCCAGGCAAGAGTACTGGAGTGGGGTGCCATTGCCTTCTCTGACATGTAGGTTACATGTCAATAAAAAGGAGTTTACCTGTATCCTTTCCAACTTTTAAGGCATAGGTGTCTTCTAAGCAATACACAGAGGAAATAGAATGCTTCCATGCGACATACTGTGACAAAGATGGAAGCAACAATTATAAATAAACTGACTATAAATTAGATCCATTTGTGTATTAAATGCATGCTATGCCAGGACCAAGGAAGATTTACTTTGAAAATTCTGAGTAATGGAACATCTATCATGGGGTCATCAGTGTTATTAGACGCTTCCTACAAACTAGATTGATTAGGGATCACAGAACCTTGTGAGTTATATTATCACCATTTAATAGCTAAAGAAATGGAAGCAGGAAGAAGTTAGATTGGCCAAGGCCACAGTTAGCACTAGTACTGACCTTCAGCACCAGGTCCAGCTTCCTGCAAAAGTGTAAAATGATTCCATACATCCTCTTGAGTTTGATTTAATAAATGCTTAAAGTTGCATTTTATAATGCTCAGACCCATTATTGATGAAAATCCTTCAATTACTTAGGGTAGACACATTTGATATAATATGCTGAAAAATATATTAAGCACTCAATTTCATGCTTAGTGGTGAAATATCTGAGTCATGGCCAACGATTTCTCTGATCTCTTTTTAAAATTTTTATAGAGGTTCTAGCCAATGTAGTAAGACATGGATCAGAAATAAAATGCATAACAATGGAAAAAAGAGACATTATCTTCATTTGCAAGTGATACAATTATCTGTACAGCTTATACCAAATGATCAACGGAAACACTAATAGTAGCAGTAAGATAGATCCACAAGGTAATCGAATGTTCAAGAAATGTTAGAAATAGGATGTATATATACTAACATTATCAGTTAGAAAATACCATAGAAAACTTAGAGTCCATTAGCAATGTAAATATAAAATACTAACTGTAATAAAATTTGTACAGAATATTCATGGAGAGGATGACAGGGATCAATTGGGAGAAATAAATGAAACCTTGAATAAATAGGGAGGCATACCATATACTGCTTGAGAATACTTGATGTTATAAAGATGTCATTTTTTTTTCTCCAAAATTAACTTATGGGTTTGAGTTAATTTTATTATAAATTTTATTCCCGGAAGAAGGCAGTGAGCAATGTCTTGGAATCCGATGAGGTGATTCTGAAATTCATGTGGATGAATAAAAAGAAAATATTAATAAATTTTCAGGAGAGTGGATGGAAGAAAAAACATTCACTAAATATATTCATTGATTCTAAGAATTTAAAAAACATTAAATTGTATATCTTAGCATGGAGGCAATATGATAATCAATAAGTTCAAAATCTTCATGAATCTTTAAATTAAGACTTCTACTACAGCACATATTTTCCCCCATAAAAATGCAATAAAACTTAACTGAATAATGCATGTTTTTCTTCAGGACCTTAATGATTCTATAAATACATGGCTATAGAAATGTATAAAGTAATTGGCTTTTAAAACCAGGAAACACGGCTCTTAGCACTTCATATGAGTTATTGCAAGGGTGAAAAGGAACAGAAAACCATAAAACCAGGTTGAAATGTGAATGCTGGTGGTTGACCAGGCTTAGCCAGCTGTTAAATGATCCATTCTCCCTTCAAAGAGTGGGTGATTACAACCCAGGCCTTAGCACAGTTTAAACTTTCTCAGTCCTTCTCTTCTGCTGGGTTCCTTACCATCAGAGCCTGAGATGAGAAGTTTTGTGCAAGTGATAAGTAGAAGGGCACTTCAAAGGAGGTGAAAAAAGCAGGACAAGGGAGGAAAAGAAGTCAAAGATGCCCTTCCAAACTGAAATCTAGCTTCATCTTGATTCCTCGGGAAGTTTGAGCGTAAATGGGACCCTAGAGTTTTTCTTTCTAGAGGGTGGAGAGCTGAGATTTTATAACTCAACTAGGGCCTGAAAGCAGAGAAGGCAATGGCACCCCACTCCAGTACTCTTGCCTGGAAAATCCCATGGACAGAGGATCCTGGTAGGCTGCAGTCCATGGGGTCGCTAAGAGTCGACGCGACTGAGTGACTTCACTTTCACTTTTCACTTTTCACTTTCATGCAATGGAGAAGGAAATGGCAGCTCACTCCAGTGTTCTTGCCTGGAGAATCCCAGGGACCGGGGAGCCTGGTGGGCTGCTGTCTACGGGGTCACACAGAGTCGGACACGACTGAAGTGACTTAGCAGCAGCAGCAGCAGGGCCTGAAAGAGGGCAGAACCTGCCAAGCGTCTCGGGTGGGGGCAGCTGTGAACTGTTGGCAGCCGGAGTCACGGCAGCTGGGCGATGGGCTGTCTTGTTTGTAAAGATGACCTGGGCAGGCCTCACTACAGTCATGGCCCTTGGGTGTATTGGGTTGGTCAAAAGGTTCATTGGAGTTTTTCCATGACATCGTACAGAAAAACCCAGACAAACTTTCTGGCCAACCCAATGCTTCGTGGTTTAGCGAAGACGGTAAATGATAAAATAGCACATACCAAAGGTCTACCATCGATCCGAAGACAGAGAGCCTAGAGCGAAACACACCAAAATTTTGACAGTGATTATTTCTTCATGATGATGACTTTTATTCTCATTTTCTAAAGTGCTATCCGCATTCTTAAAACATAAGTGCATGCCTTATTTTTTAACCAGAAATGAGAAAAAACTACAGCTCTGGGTACTACATCTGACCAGATTTAGGTGTGGTTTGGCCACTTTCTAAAATGTGACCTTGGGCAGGTTACTTAGTCTAAGCCTCAGCTTTCTCACCTGTAAAATGGGGTTCCCAGCTGAGAAGCACTCCAGTAGATACTGCTGTTTACCCAGCATCTGCTTCCTCTTTCCCTCCTGTCTTGCACTGTGTGGTTCTGAGGGGAATCACTAGCATGGATCCAGGCTCATGCAGTTTCTTGTCCACATCAGAGACAGAACTAAGATGCCAAGCTCTTTATTTCTCCCACAGTGTTCTTGGCTCTTTGCAATTCCTAGACACAAAATGCCTAGACAAAATGAAAAAAAAAAAAAACAAAACCCACATCAACAGGAGGATTATTTGTTTCAGTTGAGTTTTAGAGCTCCTTGACAAGATTTAAAAAAAAATGCAGGAGGATTTTTTTTTGTTGTTGCTGCTGTAAATGGTTATTTTTTACCTTGAGTTTTCTGATTTAAGTCCTGATTTTCTTCGTAACGGTGCAATCAGCCTCACTGATGCTCAGATGGAACCCATCTCGTTAGACAAGACTAAATATCTAGGAGAGGCTGTCAGGCAGGAAGAGATTTTTCTCTCCTGTTGTAGAGACTGACCAGTCTAAGAATTAAATTGACATGAGACAGATTAACAGGTGGAAATCAAACAAAAGTTTGATCACATTTGTGCTTGGGAGACACCCAGGAAAACTGAGTAATTCACCAAAATGGCTGAAATCTTCACCTTCGTGTCATCCTCAGCCAAAGACAAAAGCGGATATTGAAGGCAGGGGTTTGGGACATTGAAAGAGAGGAAGGCAATTTACATGGAGTTGAAAAAGGAAGTATCTTGTAAACAAATATTTGCTGGGCTCTGCAGAGACAGTGTGACCCCGAGTGGACTCTGATCTCTAGGCTCTACTGTGTGTCCCCCATCACTTAACCCATTTTCTTTGCAGAGATCTCTGGTGATAGGATTATTCTGGGAACAGAAAATGTTAGTCATTGAGTTGTGTCTGACTCTTTGCGACCCCATGGACTGTAGCCTGCCAGGCTCCCCTGTCTGTGGAATTCTCCAGGCCAGAATACTGGAGTGGGTTGCCATTTCCTTCTCCAGGGAATCTTTCCGATTCAGGGACTGAACCCTGGTCTCCTGCATTACAGGCAGACTTTTTAACGTCTGAGCCACCAGGGACCTCTATCTAAATTCCTTAGGCAGTTAGGGGGAAGGTCAAAGTTTCCTCCTGAGTCTTTTGAGTCTTGATTATTTTCAGCTCGAAATAATCCCATTGGCACAGAGTCATTTTAGGGTGGCAAATTTTGCTCCCCTACAATGCAGACTGGCAGACCTGCAACTCTAACTGTTGGAAAAGAATGGCTTCTACCTTTGTTTCATTTTTGTTTTCTTTATTTAAGGTTTTCTCTTTTGGTGGGTACCATTTTAAAAGCCACTTTTGAATTTGCTACAGTATTGTATCCACTTTTTTAATGTTTCGGTTTTTTGGCCACAAGGCATGCAGGATCTGAGCCACCTGATCAGGGACTAAACCCGCATTCCCTGCATTCAAAGGTGAAGCCTTAACCACTGGCCCGCCAGGGACATCCCAGTTTCTACCTCTGAGTCAAGCCATAGGTGATATGCTGAACTGGTGGCAGGGCCTCAGCTTGCCTTCCTCAGCAGGCAGAGGGCATCAGCTCCAGAAAGGGCTCTTATCGTGGAGAGAATTCAGTGCTTGACTTCTCATCAGTTAGGAAGCAGGTGATCCTCCCCTGGGGACCAAGAGCATATTTGTCCCTGCCAGAGTAGTTTGCTTCCTGGGGTCAGCTGAGCCCAATTACCACCACACCCTGAAAATACCATAGTTACTTTCCTAGGAGATCTGCTAAACACACCCAGGCCTAAGCTCGTTGACTCAATACTTAGGGTGTTAACAGTATCTCATACTTTCTTAAAAAGTGCTTTATTCTGGCCACAGGGAGAAAAATAAAAACAAAGAAAAGTATCCACAGCCATGTTGGAATTGCTTGGGCTCTGTTGCAGGAAGTAGGCAACTTGCAAAAGGCCTATTTGAACCCCAGGAGGAAGCACATGTAGGGGGAAGTGACGATCCTGGGGGTCCCTCCTGGGTGACCTCAAGCAAGTCACTTAACCTCTCTGAGCCTGCTGTTACTTTGCTGTTGTTATTCCACTGTATAGAAAAATAATGTTCCTGGCATGTTTTGCAACTTGAAAATTCTGAAGTGCTAAACTTGACTGCTTTTAGACCCTGGGCAGCACTTTTGCTGGGGGTGAAGACCTCCATAGAAACAATGGCATATCGTAGCAATCTAAGAAAGGCTTGCAGATAATCAGATCCTACCTCTCCCCAGGGAGCCCCTCTTCAGCTTTTCTTGTGAAGCTATTCAACATTCTCCCATCCTTTCACATCCCCTCGTTCTTAATGGAAAGCATAGCTTGCATTACAGTCTTCTACTTAACCCCTTTGCTCCTTTGCCCTGTGACCATCTGGCTACCAGACAGCCTTTTATGGACCATCCTTAAGGGATTGTCAATTTCTTTACCCTTCACCCTCCTCCTTTCCTTGATGCCCCTCTGAAGTTCAAATGCATCATTTTTAACTTTTAAGAAATATTTCAAAAACATGCATTGCTGTTAAGAAATATTTCAAAACACACATGCAAAATATACATCCAGGTATGAGTCCTACACATTCTTCCATATTTGCTTCAGAATTTTTAAAAAAGAAATAGAACACTGAAGAAATAGCTACCCTCCTCATCTCTTCTTCAGCCTTCCCCTCTCGGGATGAAGAGACTGCTGGAGTGCCTCAGTATCATTTCCTCTCCTGCGTTTGGACTTCTATTCATATGTATGAATCTATTGACAGTATAGCCTCCTGTTATTTGTGTTTCCAAGATTTACCTATTTGGTATCCTACGGTCCATATCAATTGCAACTTGCTTTTTTCCCCCCCACCCAACATTCTGTTCTTCAGATTTATCCATTTCCATAAAAGCTAGCCCTTTTACCTTCCATGTTGTATGAATAATCACAGTTTATCTCTTCTTCTACTGAGAAATATTTACGTGGTTTCCACTTTTCTCTATTGTATAAATTGTAGCAATGAACACTGAATGCACCTCCCTGGGCACAACTGTGAGTCTACTTCCAGGCGAGACTCTTAGGAGTAGAATTGCTCTGTTGTGTGGCATACATACCTTCAAGTGTGCTAAGTGTCACTAGACTGTTCTCTAAAGGGGTGATACCGGTTCATACATCAATAATGTACACATCGCCTTTGCTACATCTTCAGCAATTATTGATGCCACCCAAACTTTAAAAATTTACAAATTTAATCAGCATTCAATTATACCCTGGTTCTTTGTAAAATTGTTTTCCCTTTCTCCATTTACTAGCGAGGTTGGCTTTCTTTCGGTATCTATCAAGTATTTGGGGTTTTGCTTCTGTGATCTGATTATTTGCATTCTTTGTCTAGTTTTATGCTCTTCCTTTATCTTTCCTTACTGATTCTGGGTTCTAGTTGTCAGTTATAAGGGTTGCAAACATATTCCCCCCATGCTCTTTTTTAAAGAATTATTTGTTCATCTATCTGTTTATTTATTGCTGCACATGGGCTTTTTCTAGTTGCGGTGAGCAGGGGCTTCTCCTGTTGCAGAGCTGGGGCTCTAGGGCACAGGCTCAGTAGTTGTGCCACATGGGCCTATTAATAATTGCCCTGAGGCACGTGGAATCTTCCCGAGCAGGGATCAAATCCGTGTCCCCTGCATTGGCAGGTGGACTCCCAACCACTAGACCACCAGGGAAGTCCTCCCCCTTGCTTTTGACGTACTTTACCGGAAGGAGAAGTGTGAGAAGAGCCGTAGGAGCAGAGTTCGAAGAGTGGGGGTCCAGCCCTAGTTTGTCATTTACTTATTGTGTGACCTTGAACAAAACATTTTCCTCTCTGAATCTCTTTTCTCATCTGTGAACGTGGAGATTACGGTCCATGTCTCCAGTGATTGTTAGGATCAAAAGATAGGATGTTCTTGCTAGTATTTTCTTCTAAATTGTAAGTTTCTGCAGAACTGCGGAGGATGAGGTCTCTCCTGGGTCTAAGATTTTATTTTTTTTTGGTTGTCTAAATAAGTCCTTGCCCTTTCCCATCACATGGGCCTCTGAATCCAGTGGAAAAAATATTAAAGATACTGAGTGTTTTGATTTTCTGAACTGCTCCTTTCAAAAGCTTTCAAAGGCCAGTAATTTAGGACAGATTTAGCAGAATGACTTAAATAATGAAGGTAATTATCCAGGTCATTCTGGTCCCTGGATTTATCCCCCCTCAAAAATATTCCAATAATTTAATTCAAGAGCAATTTTGAATTAAAATTATCTACATTGTTGATGCATGTTTCTCTCTCTTCTTTTTTTCTAACATAAATGATGAATTTCTAAAAGAGAATTCAGACCTTTGGATGTGGGTCTTGTATGAAGGGCTATAAATGCTGTGGGTAAACTTACCTTTTTAAATGGTTTAGTCTCACGGTCAAATTATTTAAATATTGTGAAAGAGGGTTAAAAAATCCATGAAAATTTAACTATCATTGAGAGAATGCTGTATTTTGACATACCATATAATTGTAACACACCAAATATTTTTTAGAGTAACAATTATATTCTTCACTCAGGCATAAGATCACTTGAGTGGGTATGATATTTCTCAAGAGATTGTTGCCATAGCATTTGGACTATGATTAGGGCCATTTCAAAGCTGGACACTGTCCAGGATTATCAGTAACATCTCAATTGGAAGGAAATTACCAAAAATGAAGTCTGGTCCTATCTCTGTTCTCATAAAAGTGATTTCACCTTTGGTCCTCATTAGCCATGTAAATGTCTCCCACTCTCCCCTTAAAAAAAATAAAAATAACAAATAAATAGCATATTTCTCTTCTGTGACAAATTGAGTCGTAATTGTCATTAGGATAGGTGGACAAAGCTATCATTTTGTCCTTATTTGAGGAGATAGGTTTATAGCATAATGGAATCAGTCTCCTACCCTCTCCCCTTGTCAACATCGTGTCTCAAACACTAACTCACAGAGAAATTATGAAGAGCTATGGAGGAGACTTAATTTTAGCCAATGACTTTGCACATGGCCCTGTTCTTTCCTTAGATGAACTTAAAGAACATGAAAGACGCATAGCTCCTTCCTTCTTGTATCATCCAGAAAATATCAGAATGAATTTTCCTTTTTTACCTCTATCTGTGTCTTTGCCATCAGCCGGGAAGGAGACAAGCATTCTTAGAGCTATCACTGTGTGTTGGCACTGGGCCCGTAATTTACAGTGATCTCGATTCATCTTCATGATCTTTCTGTGTGGTAGAGGTTGCTGTGCCCATTCTACTGATGAAGACACTGAGGTCTGGAGACATTGCAGACCCTGACCAAAGCTGCTTGGCTGGCAACCAGAGTAGGTACGTACAATTCGAGGCTCCAAGTTTTGCCTTTTCCATGAAGCAAGGAGCATGTCTTTTGTGAACTAGAAATACAGATGCTGAACTTCCCTTGTGGCTCAGCTGGTAAAGAATCCTCCTGCAATGCAGGAGACCTGAGTTCGATCCCTGGGTTGAGAAGATCACTTGGAGAATGGAATCGCTACCCACTCCAGTATTCTGGCCTGGAGAATTTCATGGACTTTATAGTCCATGGGGTCGCAAAGAGTCGGACATGACTGAGCAATTTTCACTTCAATACAGATGCTAGATTTTCATTTGGCAAAGAGGGTTTTTGTGCCCTTTTTGATATTTGTAACTGGGGCTTTTCCAGCAAGCCAGGAAGTAGATGTGTATGTTTCAGCTCTGGCTTCACTTCCCAATCTTTATCTTTCTCACCTGCTGAGGATCTAAGGCAGGTCCCACCTGTCAGCACAAGGAAAATTTGATTGCAAAGGTGCATGTTAGTGGGAACACTTGAGTAGCAACGAGGCAGTGTTATGATCTGCTTAATCTGGAGACCATGACATTATCAGCTCAAATTTGATGGATATGATTGACTGATTATTTCACATATTCATTCAACAAACATTTTCTAAACATCTGCCATCAATCAGATAATCTTGGAAGTGCTGGAGAGAGAGAAGGATGAACAAGACAGAAGTCTTTACATTTACTGAGTATAAGACAGATGCTGTGAGGATAAAAAGCCAAAACCCATCCTCAAAGATTTTACAGTCAAGTTGAAAAATCACATGCATTATAGCTAACCTGATGCACAGGTAGTAAAACCAGATGCCAGAGGCACAGGCACAGAATAGAATGGTGAGTGGTGGTGGTTAGTTTTCATGGCAGACATTTGAGAAATATGGGGGTGGGGGCGGTTAAGATAATTTAAATGTGTCTAAAATCATGGGCATGGACCACAGCCTTGTCTAACTCAATGAAACTAAGCCATGCCGTGTGGGGCCACCCAAGATGGCGGGTCAAGGTGGAGAGGTCTGACAGAATGTGGTCCACTGGAGAAGGGAATGGCAAACCACTTCAGTATTCTTGCCTTGAGAACCCCACGAACGGTATGAAAAGGCAAAATGATAGGATACTGAAAGAGGAACTCCCCAGGTCAGTAGGTGCCCAAATTGCTACTGGAGATCAGTGGAGAAATAACTCCAGAAAGAATGAAGGGATGGAGCCAAAGCAAAACCAATACCCAACTGTGGATGTGACTGGTGATAGAAGCAAGGTCCGATGCTGTAAAGAGCAATATTGCATAGGAACCTGGAATGTTAGGTCCATGAATCAAGGCAAATTGGAAGTGGTCAAACAAGAGATGGCAAGAGTGAACGTCAACATTCTAGGAATCAGCGAACTAAAATGGACTGGAATGTTTGAATTTAACTCAGATGACCATTATATCTACTACTGTGGGCAGGAATCCCTCAGAAGAAGTGGAGTAACCCTCATGGTCAACAAGAGTCCGAAATGCAGTACTTGGATGAAATCTCAAAAATGACAGAATGATCTCTGTTCGTTTCCAAGGCAAATCATTCAATATCATGGTAATCCAAGTCTATGCCCCAACCAGTAACACTGAAGAAGCTGAAGTTGAACAGTTCTATGAAGACCTACAAGACCTTTTAGAACTAACACCCAAAAAAGATGTCCTTTTCATTATAGGAGACTGGAATGCAAAAGTAGGAAGTCAAGAAACACCTGTTACCACCTGGGGTAACAGGCAAATTTGGCCTTGGAATCTGGAATGAAGCAGGACAAAGGCTAATAGAGTTTTGCCAAGAGAACCCACTGGTCATAGCAAACACCCAACAACACAAGAGAAGACTCTACACATGGAGATCACCAGATGGTCAACACCGAAATCAGATTGATTATATTCTATGCAGCCAAAGATGGAGAAGCTCTATACAGTCAGCAAAAACAAGACTGGGAGCTGACTGTGGCTCAGATCATGAACTCCTTATTGTCAAATTCAAACTTAAATTGAAGAAAGTAGGGAAAACCACCAGACCATTCAGGTATGACCTAAATCAAATCCCTTATGATTATATAGTGGAAGTGAGAAATAGATTTAAGGGCCTAGATCTGATAGATAGAGTGCTTGATGAACTATAGAATGAGGTTCGTGACATTGTACAGGAGACAGGGATCAAGACCATCCCCATGGAAAAGAAATGCAAAAAAGCAAAATGGCTGTCTGGGGAGGCCTTACAAATAGCTGTGAAAAGAAGAGAAGCGAGAAGCAAAGGAGAAAAGGAAAGATATAGCATCTGAATGCAGAGTTCCAAAGAATAGCAAGAAGAGATAAGAAACCCTTCCTCGGGGATCAGTGCAAAGAAATAGAGGAAAAGAACAGAATGAGAAAGACTAGAGATCTCTTCAAGAAAAATAGAGATACCAAGGGAACATGTCATGCAAAGATGGGCTTGATAAGGGACAGAAATGGTATGGACCTAACAGAAGCAGAAGATATTAAGAAGAGGTGGCAAGAATACACAGAAGAACTGTACAAAAAAGATCTTCACGACCCAGATAATCACGATGGTGTGATCACTCACCTAGAGCCAGACATCCTGGAATGTGAAGTCAAGTGGGCCTTAGAAATCATCACTACAAACAAAGCTAGTGGAGGTGATGGGATTCCTGTTGAGCTATGAGAAACGCTGGGCTGGAAGAAGCACAAGCTGGAGTCAAGATGGCCGGGAGAAATATCAATAACCTCAGATATGCAGATGACACCACCTTTATGGCAGAAAGTGAAGAGGAACTAAAAAGCCTCTTGATGAAAGTGAAAGAGGAGAGTAAAAAGTTGGCTTAAAGCTCAACATTCAGAAAACTAAGATCATGGCATTTGGTCCCATCACTTCATGGGAAATAGATGGGGAAACAGTGGAAACAGTGGTTGACTTTATTTTGGGGGGCTCCAAAATCACTGCAGATGGTGACTGCAGCCATGAAATTAAAAGACGCTTACTCCTTGGAAGGAAAGTTATGACCAACCTAGATAGCGTATTCAAAAGCAGAGACATTACTTTGCCAACAAAGGTCCATCTAGTCAAGGCTATATTTTTTCCAGTGGTCATGTATGGATGTGAGAGTTGGACTGTGAAGAAAGCTGAGTGCCGAAGAATTGATGCTTTTGAACTGTGGTGTTGGAGAAGACTCTTGAGAGTCCCTTGGACTGCAAGGAGATCCAACCAGTCTATTTATTCTAAAGGAGATCAGTCCTGGGTGTTCTTTGGAAGGACTGATGCTAAAGCTGAAACTCCAGTACTTTGGCCACCTGATGCGAAGAGTTGACTCATTGCAAAAGACTCTGATGATGGGAGGGATTAGGGTCAGGAGGAGAAGGGGACGACAGAGGATGAGATGGTTGGATGGCATCACTGACCCGATGCACATGGGTTTGAGTGAACTCTGGGTGTTGGTGATGGATAGGGAGGCATGGTGTGCAGCAATTCATGCGTTCGCAAAGAGTCGGACATGACTGAGCGATTGAACTGAACTGAAAATCATGGGAATGCAGAGGTGAAAGTTATTCTGGACTTCTCTGCAAAATCCTGGAAGTAGTTATAATTACGATCCTATCTTAGTCCAAGGTTCCAAATAGGCCAGTCTTTCATGGTGTTGGCATCCCAGAAACAACCTAGGAACCAAATGTTAGTCACGAGTATTTCAAGTCTATACTTGGTATTTTAAAGAAGTACCAATAATAGAAGACATTTTTTTGTTTTTTAATTGGGCAAGTGTTTTTTGTCTATTTATTTATTTGGCTGCAGTGCGTCTTTGTTTCAGCACGCAGGATCTTTGATCTTTACCGGGGCATGCGGGATCGTTAGTTGTGGCAGGCGAAGTCTTAGTCATGGCATGTGGAACCTAGTTCCCCGAACAGAGATGGAACCCAGGGCATCCTGCATTGGGAGTGCAGAGTCTTAGACACTGGACCACCTCCAGGGAAGTCCCTGGAGGACATCATTAGTGCAGAGGACACTTTACAATAATTTCTATCTCCAGATCATTGCTGTTATTATCATCTTTCACTGAAATGGCAGCTGCTCCTGGTAAACTTTCTTTTCTATACTTCCATCTAAGCTCTTCTATCCAAACTCTTCAACTCTCTCTATTGCCCAGCTCACATGGCTGCTCTGTTTCTCTTTCTGACCTTCCAGGGATCCCATCCTGGCTCTTTTTTATGTATACTGTTTTATCCTCTCTGACTTCTAGGAATATTTTCATTTGCTGGCCTACTATCCTACTATCCTCAAGAAAGGGATCTTAGGGATCTTCTCAGACAGCAAGAATCACGTTCCCTTAGACTCTAGAGGGAGAATAGGCAATTGTGAACAGTTATATATTAACGTTAGTTTTTGCTCTTCTTACATGGGAACTGTGTGAATTGCTTTGTGAAGGGCCACCTTTCATCAGAACCCCAGGTGCCTGGGAATTTATGCAGAGCTGTCTTCCAGGAGTTCTGGTCCTGATAGAAGAGGCCTTAAATCTTGTCTTTTTCATCAGGCGTCCCAGTCACAGGACCAGCTTGTTCAGTCTCACCAGGGCCCTACCTGGGGGTGGAAATGGCTTCCTAAATGGCCTTTCAGCCACTCTAGATTTTCACCAAGGGCTCAAATAATGTTACTTTCTATTTTAGTGTGGGTGACCTGAGCCGCCATAACAAGTAAATACAAATATTTGAGTGGTGGCACACAGGAGAAGTTCCCATCTTACTTTCCAGTCCAGTATCACGTTCCTGGTTGGCACAAATCTTTCTTCCATGCAGTGATTCCAGGGTCCAGGCTGTTGGAGGTTTTGTCATCACTGACACAGTAAGATCTCTATTAGGAACCTTCAAGCTGCAAACTTTCAAAGATGAAAAAGTGCATGCCAGACCCTGGATGCCAGCTTTTATACAGTACTACTGTACTTTCGAGGTACTGTACTGTAAGATTAAATTTTTTTTATATTTTGTTTTTTTACGTACATATTATTTGTGTGAAAAGTATTATATACCTATTGTCACCAAAAGGTATGTGGGGCCCAGCTGCTTGCTGCTCAAAACCAAGTAAACAGACCAGGTTGGTGGAAAGGAAAGTTTGCCAGTAAGAGGGGTCAGGAAGCAACAGTTAGAACTGGACATGGAACAACAGACTGGTTCTAAATAGAAAAGGAGTACGTCAAGGCTGTATATTGTCACCCTGCTTATTTAACTTATATGCAGAGAACATCATGAGAAACACTGGGCTGGAGGAAGCACAAGCTGGAATCAAGATTGCTGGGAGAAATATCAATAACCTCAGATATGCAGATGACACCACCGTTATGGTAGAAAGTGAAGAACTATAAAGAGCCTGTTGCTGAAATTGAAAGAGGAGAGTGAAAAAGTCGGCTTAAACCTCAGCATTCAGAAAACGAAGATCATGGCATCTGGTCCCATCACTTCATGGCAAATAGATGGGGAAACAGTGGAAGCAGTGTCAGACTTTATTTTGGGGGGCTCCAAAATCACTGCAGGTGGTGATCACAGCCATGAAATTAAAAGACGCTTACTCCTTGGAAGGAAAGTTATGACCAACCTAGACAGCATATTGAAAAGCAGAGACATTACTTTGTCAACAAAGGTCCATCCAGTCAAGGCATTGGTTTTTCCAGTGGTCATGTATGGATGTGAGAGTTGGGCTATAAAGAAAGCTGAGTGCAGAAGAATTGATGCTTTTGAACTGTGGTGTTGGAGAAGACTCTTGAGTCCCTTGGACTGCAAGGAGATCCAACCAGTTCATCCTAAAGGAGATCAGTCCTGGGTGTTCATTGGAAGGACTGATGTTGAAGCTGAAACTCCAATACTTTGGCCACCTGATGTGAAGAGCTGACTCATTTGAAAAGACCCTGATGCTGGGAAAGATTGAGGGCAGGAGGAGAAGAGGATGACAGAGGATGAGATGGTTGGATGGCATCACCGACTCAATAGACATGGGTTTGGGTGAACTTCGGGAGTTGGTGATGGACAGGGAGGCCTGGCGTGCTGTGATTCATGGGGTCACAAAGAGTCGGACACGACTGAGCGACTGAACTGAACCGAAGGAGGGGTTGAGGAGGGTGGCAGACATCTGTCCAAAGGCCGACTCCTTCTGCTGCCCACCCTCCAAGCAGAGGGTGAGAGCTTTTATAGACAGAGTGGGAGAGGTGGGCTACATGCAGAAACAGCACAGTCATCTTCAAATTGGTCATTAGTGGTCTGACCAGCATCATCTTTGTTGTTTTAGGTACAGTTAATTCTCATTTCCAGGGTCCATTTGTTCCCATTTGTTTGAGGACAATTCTCTGAACTGTGGCAGCTCATATCCTGGGTATAATCTGGTCATCATGTAGCTAACTTCTCCACCTGGGGTTTCAGTATCTATAAGACAGCTCACAGGATGTGGCTCAGAATATTATCTATAGCCCTTGAGAAAGAACTAACTGTCCTTAACTACGCTTCATGACTGTGTTATTATTGTTTAGTCTCCTCTGACTGTTTTCCTTTGTTTCCCCATTTCTCACTTCTCTGATTAAACTTATTCTTCGACTAAAGTTTTCCACAAGCAAAAGGCAGGCAGAAGGCGTGGGGCAGGGGCGGGCAGGGACTATAGGGTCTGCTGTGTTTCACTATCATAGTGTAGTACTCTATAGCTGATTGTGTTAGTTGGGTACCTAGGCTGACTTTGTTGGACTTATAAACAAACTGGCCTTAGGAAATCACTCTCAGAATGGAACTTGTTCGTGTGTAGGGGACTTACTTTAAGTGTCTTCTAAGGTGACCCTCGAGGTTATTTCTATTCTCATCAGCTTGAAGGGAAAGAGCAGGCAGAAGCACACGTGGGCTTTTTTGCAAAGCAAGAAGTAGCAGTCTTACTCCATTCAGTCACAAGGTGGCTTAGGCTGGGGTCCCCAGAAGCAGGCCCTCAGCAAGGATTCATGTGCAGGTGATCTCTTTAGGAGGGCTGCCCTGGCGGCCCAGATGGTAAAGAATCTGCCTGCGATGCAGAAGGCCCAGGTTCAATTGCTGAGTCGGGATGATCCCTGGAGAAGGGAATGGTAACCCACTCCAGTACTCTTGTCTGGAGAATCTCATGGACAGAGGAGCCTGGCGGGCTACACCATGGGGTGACAAAGAGTTGGACACGAGTGTTTCCCAGGAGAAACCAATAAAGAAGTAGGCAGGACTGGAAAGGGAAGGGAAAGAGGGCGAGTGTGGACATAATTTCAGACAACTCCCCCCTAAATTGGCATGATCCTGTGGGGAGCTCTGGAGTGTGAATTGCCCCTGAGAGTAGATCCCACTTCAAGGCAAGGGATCCAGGCTTTCACACATTGGCTAAGGGCTCTTCTAGGGGCGGGGGAGCTCCCAGCATTTCTGATGCTCTGCCAGTACAGGGCTCCATTAGCTAAGGACCATCCTCAAAAGAGAGTTGCAGGGGAAAATCCTTGGAATTAGAGTACTCAGAAACAGGGGGGGTAGACATGCAGGAAAAGTGAATGGAATCCAAAAGGATGGGGCAAAGCATGGACCGTGTCTGCTACACGTAATTGCTACAGTAAGAAATGCAATCTAGTTGTATCCTCAGGAAGAAGAGAAAAACATGGGTCTGGGTGAGTTACAGCAGTGTCCTCCTCACATTTGTTTTTACATGATGCTCAACCAAAATCCCTGTTGTCTCTAAATGCGGTAAACATGGCATAAGTAACTATCCCATCTTATCCCAGCATAAGTGACTGTGTATGGGGGGTAGGGAGGATGGAAGACCCCATGTGTTCTGGGTAAAATGTAAATTGTACAACTTAGCTCTGGTTTATAGTGACAGAAACTTCTAAAAGGACCTGTGCCCCTGTGTGCTCATTCATGTCTGACTGTTTCCAACCCCATGGTCTGTAGCCCACCAGGCTCCTCTGTCCAAGAATACTGGAGTGGGTACCATTCCCTTCTCCAGGGGATCTTCCCAACCCAGGGATCAAACCCAGATCTCCTGCATTGCATGCAGATTCTTGACTGTCTGAGCCACTAGGGAAGCCCCTGGAAGCTCTAAAAGGAATACGACTATTATTTAACGCCTTTTTTTTTTTTTGTCTTCCATGGCAGTCTGCCTACTTGCTAACATGGTGAATGTGGGGAGAGCTTTCTGGGCCTGGGGAAGCCTCTGGCTCCCACAGCCAAGGACGTAAAGCCAGAGCTCCTGAGTTTGGTTCCCGCTGACCTCCTTCACCTCCTCTTCCACCACCCACTCCTCATTTTCAACATTCCAGCTGTTCTGGAGCACATCTGACCACTCCTATTTCAAGCGCCTCCTCTCTTCTACTTGAAAAGCTGACTCCTTTCCTTTTTGTCCCGGTGATCTCTTCATTCTTCAAAGCCCAGTTCACAGTGGCTTCCTCTAAATACACTCTCCTGACCTGCATGGATAACTATTCCTTATGAACATCTTGTAAATAGGGATAGTAATAATGGCAGATGCTTAAGGATCATGCTCTCGGTACTTTATAAATATTGTCTTAGCGTCCACACTCACATGTAAAAGGAAGGGTTCTTATCATTATTTCCCAGGCTGGAGGAGGGAGGGCTTGGGGGGAGATTGTGGTAGGGATGGGGGGGCATTGGGCAGTCAAATTCTATGGCAATACTCTGCTCCAGAGTTGTAGGTGGAATAATTCAGAATATGATCACACAGAATGTGATCATACTTATTTAAAGTATCATCAAAATGAGAACACATAAATATATGTTTATAGGTGTTTGCTTATATATACAAACATGCATATAACATATATACACATACACGCATACGTGTGTGCATAATTGCTTCAATTGAGTCTGATTCTTTGTGACCCTACGGATCATAGTCTGCCAGGCTCCTCTGTCCATAGGATTCTTCAGGCAAGAATACTGGGGTAGGTCACCCTGCCCTCCTCCAGGGGATCTTCCTGGCCCAGGGATTGAACTCACGTCTCTTACACACATACATTATCCCCCTCCAACCCCATCACTCTATCCCCAAGGGGGTCCAGTTCGAGAGGCACTTCCCTAACACATTGCCTTTCTCTCTCTTCTACCAAGCTCATCGTCCTTCTGTATCTCTGATTTTTCTCACCTTTGTCTCTCTCTCTCTGTCCTTTTCTTCTCTTCCTCCTCCTTCTCTCCCCTTCTTTTATGACCAGAAAAACTGCTTGATCCTTTGGTCTGCATTGCATGTCCAAACTCCCCACAAGCCAGGCTGTGTCATTGGCCCCTCGTTTCTGCAGAGAAAAAGCTTGTTTAAATCTCCAGTGAGACTCTGTCCCCACTTCCAAGGGCCAGGGTGATGGATGGAGGCAATTATGGCCAGCACGCTTCCATTAGGGCCCTGCCAGCCCCAGGTACAGGCAACCTCTGCGGGGCTGGTTAATTATGACACAGGACAGCCGTGGGGAGAGGCCCATGTGGCAGGCTGGGCTGCAGAACCTCTGAGGCCAAGCACATTGCAGTTGGTCTTTACTCTGGGCCTACGCTGGAGGACTCCGTGCCTACTCTGGAGGACTCCGTGCCCACGTTGGGGCACCCAGGAGCTGCCAGCACCTTTCGTGGGGCCAGGAGTTTGAGCTCTAGAGCCAGATGGCCTGGCTTCAACACCCGGGCCTGTCCTTGGCTAGTTGGGTGACCTTGGGCAAGGATTTACTCTTGTGCTTCAGTTGGCTTACCTGTAAAATGGGGACAAAAGTGGGACTGACCTCATAGACTTGTGAGGATCAAAGAATGTCACACAGCTGAACTCAAGCACGGCAAGCTCTTATGCTGTCAGCTGGTCACTTGGTTCTGCTCTCACAATAAACCTGGAAGGTAGAAATTTCATCTGCTTTGCAGCAAAAAACCCAGAGGCTCAGTCATGTGAAATGACGCAGGTTAGCGGGGGAAGGTCAGGCAGTGCGGAGCCAGGACTAGCATTGAAGGATTTAAATTCTAAGCCCAGTGCTCCTTCCCTTATCCTCTGCTGGACACCTTTCTGGCCACCTCATCCTTTTCCTCCTGATGCTAAAATTGCTACGCTCTAGTTTGCCTCTGAACTTTTGTTCTGGTCTGCTCAATATGGAGTCTGAAATCCCACAGCCCTTGGGAGTGGATTAGGCGTGTCTAATTCATAGTCCCGGGGAGGATGGTGTCATGGGGGAGGCTGACCAGGCACCTGGAACCCTTCACATCTCATCCCAGTTCTGCCCCAACATGTTAAATAAACTCAATAAACTCTTCGTCTCTGGACCTCAGTTTCCCTAAATGGAAAATCGCTTCAACAATCCCCCTTCGAGATATCTGTTGATCCTGCAGAAATCCCGAAGCTCTTATGCAGAGATCTAAGTACTAGGAGTGTTTGTTGCAACCAGGCTTGTAATAATGAAAAATTGGCAATGAACTAATTATCTATCAAACTATCATAGTGAATAAAGATAACGAAGGGGACCTTTATGTGCTGACATGGAAATACGAGAAGACAAGGAGAGATACCTTGTTGAATATCAAAGACAGCGACAGAACTGTATATATAGCTCCATCTATTTGCCCAAAATTATCCCTAAATCTACTTAGGTATTGGGACATATAGGCAAATGCATAAAAATGATCTAGAAGGCTAGGACGCCACGTTCTGATGAAGAGTTACTTCTGGGGAGAAGGAAGGAATGGGAGTGGTGCATCATGGGGGACTTTCACTTTTCATTGTATCTATTTTGGCATAGCTTTATTTGATACTGCATTAGTAGGTTACTTGTTCAGTTTTTCTTTAGGGGGGAGATGGTAACAAAATGAAAGACTGTGCTGGGTCATCACAGCTGCCTGCGGTCTTTTTCTAGTTGCAGTGAGTGAGGCTATTCTTTGTTGTGGTGTGCGGGCTTCTCATTGTGGTGGCTTCTCTTATGGTGGTGCTCGGGCTCTCAAGGGCTGGCTCAGTAGTTGTGGCTCGCCAGGCTTAGTTGCCTGTGGCATGCAGGATCTTCCTGGACCAGCAATTGAACCCATGTCTCCTGCATTGGCAGGTAGATTCTTGGTTAAGAAGTCCCAAGATTCTCTTAGCTTTGATCACATCCTAGATGGTGGTGTTTCCTGGGGTCTGTCTATGGTGGGAGCTGAGTACACACACATCTTAGGTTCTTCCTCCTCACCTAGGGCGGGTAGGGCCTCGGAACAGTAAGGGAAATTCCAGGTCTTTACCACTCCTGACCCTGTCATATGAGGGACCCAAGCTGGCCTTGACGGACTGCCTGAAGGCTTAGGGGAGGAGTCAGAGGGACTTGGAAGGTCAAGGGGACTTTCTCAAGCTTTGTCACACCTTGGCCGTTTAGGTCTGGTGGATCAGAACTGGTTCTGGTGTCAGACCAGATTTATTCACCTTTGCTGGCCTCCACCATGTCCTTCTGCTTGCATTTCACAGACAGCTGGAAGAGCCTGAGCTCCTGGAGGAAAAAAAATAAATGCCTACAGACTCAGAAGAGGGCTCTGCAGTCAGCCAGTATGCCCAATTTTCTCAGTTCATGGGGAAAACCTGCTGGATTTGAGAAAAATCCATTGATTTCAACTACATCTCTTCAGTCTCTTCTTGACCTAAGAAATGATTTTGTTGGAGATGTTTTCAACGTCATAGAGATTAAAAGGGCCTCAGGGGGAACAGTTTGTTGCTTTGGTCTCCCAGGAAGCGTCTTGAAATTGCACTGAAATGATTTTCTACCAATGCCCTCAAATTAATAGACAAGGAAACCCTGGCCCCATATTTTATTTCATCCATTTCTCAGGGTGTGTTTACATTTGTTTTGAGAATAATTTTCTTCCCTGTAGGATGCACTGCTGGGTAAAGGTCCTTTAAAGGAGAAACAGGTGGGCACATTGGGAGAGGCACGGCCAAGTGCAATGTCATGCTTAATACTGCTTCAAATTCAAAGCCTGGCGTTTTCTGTCTCTTTCTTTCCCACCACCTTCCCTCTCTTCTTTAACTCTCCCATTTTTTTCTCTTGCATTTGTCCTTCTCCTTTCTTCTTCTTCTTTTAAAGAAGTTTGTTTATCTGTTTGACTGTGCTGGGTCTTGGTAACAGCACATGGGATCTTTAGTTGAGGCATTTGAACTGTTAGTTGTCACATGTAGGATCTAGTTCCCTGACCAGGCATCAAACCTGGGTTCCCCTGCATTATGAGCTCGGAGTCTTAATCACTGGACCGCCAGGGAAGTCCCGAAAATTAAAGACATCTGCATCCTTGTTGTATGTTTCGTACTTTGTGTTTTGTGTCCTGAATTTAAAGGCAAAGGAAATGGAGAGTTCATATTTCATTCTCTTGGAGCAACAAAGGAAGTTACTATCCCAGTAGTAACAGCACTAAACCAAGATGCTTTCTGTATGGGATTTCTGACTTTTACTTTCCCCCGCAGGGCTGAGGGAATCAGGAACCCTTGCAAAGCCTCTGGGAATGTTAAAGTTTTAGTTCTGACTCTGATCATTTTGATGAATTTGCAAATGATCTATTAACTGCATTGTAGAAATACAGTTAAGAGGGAATGCATTGGCAGATCTGGCTCTTCCATCTTTAGCAAGCCAATAGCTGGTTCTCTTTTCCTTTCAGAATGTTCTCGAGGGCATCAAAAAGACAGACCTAGGAAATCTGGGCTTAAATCCTTGATCTGCTGTTTATTAGTTGTGTGACTCAGGGTAAGACAACCTCCCCGAGCCTCAATTTCCTCCCATGTAGAAGGAAATCAACAAAACTATGTTGTAGGCTTGTGAGGATCAAGTTTAAAGCATATGATTCATCCTTGGGGCTTAATAAATATGAATTAACTGTCTTTCTTTCCAGACCCTTCTGTGCCTCTCCCATTCCATCTGGGGCATGTGGAAGTACAGTCTGGGGACTTTGGGATCCTGGAGAGGGATCAAGACAAATAAGATGCCATTCTGGATGCTCAGTTTAAGTATCACCTTCTTCAGGAAGCCCTCTTTGACTTTTTATACCCCAGGCTGGGTTGGGTGGGCTCTCTTTGCCCCAACAGCACTCTGTCCTTAACCTGACTCACTTCTCTGTTCCTGCCACAAGACTGTGGCTTTCCCTTGGTATGGGTGCTGTCTTATTCATTCCTGTATCCCCAGGGCAGGGCAGAGCAGAGCTCACAGGAAACAGGGGGTAAGCCTTCATTAAACCTGGCTCTGTGTTGAACACATTGCATCTTTATATGCCCTATCTCACTTTAGTTTCATATCTGTATGAGCTGATCACTATTACTATTCTCATTTTACAGACAAGGAAACTGAGTCTCTCATAGGGATTAAGTAATTTCCTTAATGTCGCATATGTGCCAATTGGCAGAGACAGTGTTTGAACCCAGGCAATGGACTCCAGATCTCATGTGTATCACCACTGTCTCATACAGCAGAGAAAATGGAAGAATTAATAAATAAAAGAATAAACGAATGAATCACCTGGCTTTGTAGGGCCACTCAGGGCTTAGGGATATAATTAACTTCAGTTGGAACTTGGTCATAGGGAAATTATAGCAGCTTGAGAAACAAAAGCCTTGAGACTTCTCTCTTCTCTAATAAGAGATTTGAATAGCCTGATATCTCTTACCTGTCTTGATATATACAAAGAAATAAATAATGCATTAGCCTCTTTCCCTTGCAGTTGAGACTTACCAGTCATAATTCTGTTCCATAGCCAGCAAATTCAAGGAGGAGGGTGAAATGTCTTCTGAAACAGTCCAAAATAAATTTCCCAGGGAATTTACCAACCAGAAAAAATTCCATAAATTTGAGTTAATTGGCACCAGGCAAATGAAACAGGGAGGAAAATATTCTTCTCATTAATGTCATTGAGGGGTGTCTCAGAAGCAGAAGCTGGGAATATCTGGAAAAGCAGCAACCACCAGAAAAACTTCATGTTACTTTGCCGACTAAGGTCCGTCTAGTCAAGGCTATGGTTTTTCCTTGGACTGTGAAGAAGGCTGAGCACCGAAGAATTGATGCTTTTGAACTGTGGTGTTGGAGAAGACTCTTGAGAGTCCCTTGGACTGCAAGGAGATCCAACAAGTCCATTCTGAAGGAGATCAACCCTGGGATTTCTTTGGAAGGAATGATGCTAAAGCTGAAACTCCAGTACTTTGGCCACATCATGCGAAGAGTTGACTCATTGGAAAAGACTCTGATGCTGGGAGGGATTGGGGGCAGGAGGAGAAGGGGACGACAGAGGATGAGATGGCTGGATGGCATCACGGACTCAATGGACGTGAGTCTGAATGAACTCCAGGAGATGTGATGAACAGGGAGGCCTGGCGTGCTGCGATTCATGGGGTCGCAGAGAGTTGGACACGACTGAGCGACTGAACTGAACTGAACTGAAGGGGAGGGGAAGAAATGGCCTTTATTTATGGGCCTTCTCATATGTGTGGCTATCCTGGAAGCTCATATATTGTCTACAGGTTGGTATAATTAGCTATTGTATCTGTTAGCTATTGCTGTGTACCAAACCACCCCACAACTCAGTGTCTTGAAACAATAGTTTATTATCAGTGACATGTCTGTGGATTGGCTGGAGCTTGACTTACTCAAGCAGAGCTTGGCTGGAATAGTTTTGCTTTTCACGGCAAGTCTATGGGTTGGTTGGTGTGGCTCTGGCCCACATATCTCTCTCCTAATCCTCTTGTCAATCAGCTAGCCAGAATCCATTCATCTCATGTGAATGGCACTTCCATTCATATAATCATTGACCAAAAAGTCATGTTACCAATATAAATGCAAAGGGCAGGGAAGTTTTCTCTACCCATGACAAGGCCATAGCCAGTTGTGGATGCAGGAAGGAGTGTTGAATTGGGGACAGTGATTCAATAATATGAGTGCTATTACCTTCAGTGTGTAGACGAGGAATATGATTTCAGAGAGGTTGAACTAATTACACCAATCACACAGCAAGTAAGGTATGGAGATGAGATTCAAGTCCAGTTTTACTGGGCACCGAAAGTCATACTTTCCATCTTGATTCTGATTCTTAACGAGAACTCTGAATTCTAACTTTAGGAGGCCATTGAAATCTTCTTGGACATCTATTCATGTGGTCCTCAGATGAGGACAAGTAGACAGCAAAATTTAAGATTCATTTGCCTATTGTTTACAGGCCGTACTGGGTCTTCGTTGCTGCACAAAGCCTTCCTCTGGTTGTGGTGAGCGGGGGCTACTCTCTCGTGGTGGTGGCTTCTCTTGTCGCAGAGCCTGGGCTCTAGGGCGTGTGGGCTTCAGTAGGTGCAGTGCATGGCTCAGCATTTGTGGTGGAATGTGGGATCTCCGCAGACCAAGGATCAAGCCCCATGTCCCCTGCATTGGCAGGTAGATTCTAACTACTAGACCAGCAGGAAAGTCCTCACTTGTCTAGATTTCCCACTTCCTTCCTTCACTCAAACTGTGGCCTTCCCTGGATTCACTACATGCAAAACCAGTCACCTCCATATCTGCTACTCTTGCTCTCTCCATTGACTTTTCCCTGACAGATCCCATCAAGCCAGGCTCACCCTGGATCAGATCCTACACCAGGTTGTGATGCCTCCCTGGGGCCCCTTCTGGGCTCTGCTGTGGGTCCTGGAGCTGTCCAGGGTCCTGAAACAGCCCCCCCCCCACCCCCTGAGACTGGCTTAGTGAACCCAGATGGAGTCAATTAAGGACGCGTTCTCAACAAGCCTCATTTGGTTCAGGAAGCTTCTGTTCGGGCTTTCTGCCTCAACTGCCTCAAGGCACTTGAGGCAGAAATAGAGGGGGAACAGCCAGTCACTGTCAGCGATCTCTGAAGGCTTAGAGCATTTTGCTATTTGCCATGTTGAAAGTAAGGGGTTGGTGTGGCAATGTACAAAACCCCACAAGGGAATTCAGTAAGAGTTTTGTGGGGTGGCCTTGCAGTTCACAAGCCTCTTTCACACACACCATCTGCCCATCCTTGGTGTTGAGGCCAAATTATTGTGCTCATTGTACAGATGATGAAACTGAGACGTGGAAAACATTTCCTGTTCTTGGGTTGTAGAATTGCACTAAAGGAAGATATATGACTCTGAACTTCTGAATTATTCATCTTTCTACTTACATTTGTCATCTCGACAAACATATTTTGATAACTGATTTAAAGTTCTTTGGGGGCACATAATGAAATAATGCCATTTGCAGCAACATGGATGGACCTAGAGATGGTCATACTGAGTGAAGTGAGTCAGACAGAGAAGAAGAAGTATGGTATATCCCTTATATGCAGGATCTAAGAAGAAATCGTACAAATGAACTTACTTGCAAAACATAAACAGACTCACAGATTTATAGAAGGTATTTATGGTTGCCGAGGGGAAAGATGGCGGGGGAATGAGATAGGTAGTTTGGGATAGACATGTATGCACTGCTATATTTAAAATGGATAACCAACAAGGACCTGTTATAGAGCACTGCTTAATGTTCTGTGGTAGCCTGGATGAGAGGGGAGTTTGGGGAAGAATGGATGCATGTGTGGCTGAGTCCCTTTGCTGTCCACCGGGAACCACCGCAGCATTGTTAACTGGCTATGCAGTGCGATGCAGTGCAGTTTGGGCTCTGCTGTGTTCAACTCTTTGTGACCCCATGGACTGCAGCCCGCCAGGTCCCACTGTCCCTGGAACTCACCAGGCAAGAATACTTGAGTGGGTTGTCATTTCCTACTCCAGGGGATCCTCCTGACCCAGGAATCGAACCCGTATCTCCTGCATTGGCAAGTCGATTCTCTACCACCAGTGCTACCTGGGAAGCCCCCGTTAACTGGCTGTACTCCAATATAAAATAAAAAGTTAAAAAAATAAAGTTCTTTGGAGGCACAGAGAGACAAAAACCATGGTAATATATTTAAGAATATATTTAAGAAGATTGCAATCGTGCATGTGAGTGTTTGGTGAGGGCAAATTAGATGAGTTCACAAATAGGGGTAGTGGAATACAGAAAGGATCTGCACTTATTTATTGGCTCATTTATTCATTGATCCAATAAGTATATGTCAAGTGCCTATTACTAATACTATGTGCTCAGTACTCTAGTGGGCACTAGTGATATAAAAGTAAATAAGACAGATTTCAGGGCTTTCTAGGTGGGACTAGTGATAAAGGACCCACCTGCCAATGCTAGGAGATGTAAGAGATGGGGATTCGATCCCTGGGTCAAGAAGACCTCTCAGAGGAGGAAATGGCAACCCACTCCATTCTTCTTACCTGGAAAATCCCGTGGACAGAAGAGCCTGGCAGGCTGTGGTCCATAGGGTTGCAAACTAAGCTCGCATGCCCGCAAGGCAGATTTCATCCCTGCCTAGTCTAGGAAGGTAGACAGTTAATAGAGAAGTAAATAAGCAGTGAAGCTCATCATTACCAATTTTGATGAATGCTAGAAAATCAGCAAATAAATAAAATACTGAGATGGAATAATGGAGGATTGTGCTTAGGCAAGGTGATTAGAAAAGACTTCTCTGGAGAAGTGGCATTTAAGCTGGAATTCTGGGCTATGGGATGGGTAAGGTGTTCCAAGGAGAGAAAATAGCATGTGCAAAGGGGCCTGTGGTCAGAAAGAACTTGGCATGTTGGAGGAACTACAGAGGCACTCGTGTGGCTGAAAAAAGAGAGTGAGGGGGCAGTGATTAAAGGTAAGAGCATAAAGGGAGCTCATGCTGGCCATATAAAGAGTTTGTGTTCCCTCCTTATTTACTTATTTATTTATGGCTGCGCTGGGTCCTCATTGCTGCATGTGGGCTTTCTCTAGCTGTGCAGAGCAGGGGGTATTCTTCATTGCAGTGAACAGGCTTCTCACTGTGGTGGCTTCTCTTGTTATGGAGCGCAAACTCCAGGTGCATGACTTCCACAGCTGCAGCACTCAGGCTCAGTAGTTGTGGCCGACAGGCTTGGTGGCTCTGCAGTTTCTAGTTTCCTGACCAAGGATCAAACCTGTGTCCCCTGCATTGGCAGGTGGATTCTTTTTTTTTAATTTAAAATTTATTTATTTTAATTGGAGGATAATTACTTTACAATATCATATTGGTTTTGCCATACATCAACATGAATCTGCCACAGGTGTACACGTGTTCCCCATCCTGAACCCCCCTCCCACCTCCCTCTCCATACCATTCCTCTGGGTCATCCCAGTGCACCAGCCCCAAGCATCCTGTATTCTGCATCGAACCTGGACTGATGATTCATTTCTTATATGATATTATACATGTTTCAATGCCATTCTCCCAAATCATCCCACCCTCTCCCTCTCCCACAGAGTCTAAAAGACTGTTCTATACATCTGTGTCTCTTTTGCTGTCTCACATACAGGTTTATCATTACCATCTTTCTAAATTCCATATATATGTATTAGCATACTGTATTGGTGTTTTTCTTTCTGGTTTACTTCACTCTGTATAATCGGCTCCAGTTTCATCCACCTCATTAGAACTGATTCAAATGTATTCTTTTTAATGGCTGAGTAATACTCCATTGTGTATATGTACCACAGCTTTCTTATCCATTCATCTGCTGATGAACATCTAGGTTGCTTCCATGTCCTGGCTAGTATAAACAGTGTTGCGATGAACATTGGGGGTACTGGACCACCAGGGAAGTCCCTGTGTTTCTTCTTTGTATTATGATTTGCTTGATGGCAGGTCTGGCATTAAGCAGGGGATAGTAACTGGAAGTTCTAGGATGGCTGCCCTTGAAACAGACCCTGAGATATGAAAGTAATTGCTGGCACTTTCTTTGGGCAGGGATCTGGGAAGGCATCAATATGTATATAGGGGGGTAGGGGGAAGGAAGGGGCTAATAAAGGGAAGACGTTGCAGATTACTGCTGCAGGCAACCGGGCCTCAAACCTTCAGAAAACCTCTGGGAGGGAATGTCCAATCCCTCCTTATACCGAGCGGTAAGGAGCAGAGGTGTTTTTCTACCGTTGCCATCAGTCACTAGTTGAAAGCTGCTCCTGAGAATGGGAGACATGAACGCTCCCTTGCAGCCTACTCAGAAGACTAAGCAGGTGGCATCTCGTGTGTTTTCAGCTGGAAGTCTCCCCACTTGTGTACTTGGGAATAGACCATGTGGAGGGGACTGCTCACAGGGCATTTAGGTATCACTATGGTGGGCATCTGACACCCCACCTCTAAGCCACATATGCCTGCTGGGGATGAGGGGAGCAAGGACAAAGGAAGGAGGGGATGCCAAAGATGTTGGCAGACAAAAGGGAAGCCTCAGGGGTTGGGGGCCACCCTCCCCAATGACACTGCTGGGAGCAGCTGGCCCAGGGACTGGTTTGAGGCAGGAGGAGCAGACCATATCCCTGAAGGTCATGGTCTCACCTGGCCTCTCTGCTCTCCTGGGGATGTGCACCAGACGCTTCTGCTCTGCCAGGCTAAGCAGAGAGCCCCCAGACCTGTTTCCTTTTAGCAACAAGGCTCACTTCTCAGACTCAGCCTCTAATACACCATGAGGCTGAAGACATCATGTTCACATGTCTCCCATCTCCCTTCATCCTCCACTCCCCCTCCCCAGGTATAAACTTTGCCTCTTAGCACTGGCAAGAGCTTATATTCTTAGGAAAGAAGCATGATTTAGGGACCAGTCCCGGGAGGCTGGAAATGGCTTCAGGGGCACATTCAAAATAAGAATTTGTGTTCTGCACACAGAGTCCTAAGTGATTAACGAGGAAAATCGTATACATCTCCCTCAGCTATGTAGGTGATAAAAACCAACATTACTGAACTGTTTGGTAGCTTGTGAAAGACCAGCTAATAAATGATCTCATTTGTTCCCCACAACAACTCAGGGAGGCAAATAATACTGTTAGTCCCACTTAACAGATGAGGGAGCTGAGGTCCAGAACGCATTAAGAGCTTTACCTCAAACCCCACTGGCAATGAGCAGCCCAAACGCTGAGTGCTTTCTTCCAGTAGCACACTGAGCTCTTTACCTTGGGGGTATCTCAGCATTCTGCCAATGAAATGACAACAGATTCACTACAGGACTGTCTATAATACGGATATTGGAAATGACCTATGTCTACAATCGTAGGATAAGAAATACCATGCAGCCAATAAATCTGAGGATTGAGGTCTATGAAAATAGGTGGGTAAAGGTAAAGAAAGTAGCTTATACAATTGTGCTACAGGTTGGGGTCTGCAAACATTTTCTGTAAAGGGCCAGATAGTAAATATTCTAGACCTTGTAGGCCTTAGAGTTACACCTGGTGTCTGCTTTCGTTGGCTTCCCAGGTAGCGCTAGTGATAAATAACCTTCCTGCCAGTATAGGAGACATGAGGCTCAGGTTTGATCCCTAGGTCAGGAAGATCCTCTGGAGGAGGGCATGGAAACCCACTCCGGTATTCTTGTCTGGAGAATCCTCATGGACAGAGGAGCCTGGTGGGTTAGGTCCATAGGGTCGCAAAGAGTTGGACATGACTGAAGCGAGTTAGCATGCACACACAGGCCATATGATCTCTGTTACTCAATTCTTTGTATTGTAAAAATAGACAAAACCAATTTGTAAAGGAACGAATGTAGCTGTATGCCAATAAAACTTCATTTCTCAAATCAGGGAGAGGGCTAGTTCTGCCTCCAGGTGGTAGTTTATAAGAAGTGAGGTCCCTCAGTCGTGTCTGACTCTTTACAATCCTGTAGACTGTAGCCTACCAGCCTCCTCTGTCCATGGGATTTTCCAAGCAAGAGTACTGGAGTGGATTGTCATTTCCTTCTCCAGGGGATTTTCCCAGGGATCGAACTCAGGTCTTCTGCATTGCAGGCAGAAGGAAGCCCTAATAATAGGGATCAGTAGTTTATACTCATCCTTATTATAGTGAAGACGTTTCGAAGTGTATTACTATTTATGTCGCTAGAGGGCGCCCCTCCATTAGTGAGGAGACTCGGAGGCCGAGCTGCTTTATCATGGGCTGAGGCTTGAAAAAATTAATTATAGCCAGAATCACTGTTGTTGTTTAGTCCCTCAGTCGTGTCCAGCTGTTTAGCGACCCCATTGACTGTAGCCCACCAGGCTGCTCTGTCCATGGGATTTCCCAGGCAAGGAATACTGGAGTGGGTTGCCATTCCCTTCTCCAGGGGAATCTTCCCTAACCCAGGGATGGAACTGTGTCTCCTGCACTGGCAGCTGGATTCTTCACAACTGTGCCACCAGGGACGACACGGAGGCTAGGCTGCTTCATCACGAGTGGGGACTTGAAGGAAAGAATTATGGTCAGAATCACTGTAGAAGGACAGAACACACACACACTTGCTCACAGAGTATCTGCTGTGTTCCGGGGTCAGGTCAATGGTGTTGGCAAATGCTTGAAAATAGACTCTTGGAAAAAAGAATAACAAAACAAAGTGTAGCCACCCCCTGCTATCTAGTATTTGTTGATATTTGCAGTGAAGTCCTTATGTCACAGCTGATCTCAAGCTACTAACTTGCCATCGATCTGTTTGCAAAGCTCCTGTCATTAAATAACGGAGTCTCTAACACCCCAAATGGGCAAAGAATTTGAAAAAGAATGGATACATGAATCTGTTTGCTGTACATCTGAAACTATGACAACATTGCCAATCAACTGTACTCCAATATCAAAAAGTTAAACAAAAAGAATCAAAACAGAGTCTCACGAACTGATACAAGTCAGCTTCAGCCCACTGCTGACTCATTTTACTTTTTAATTGTTTTTCATTTTAGTTACATTTTAAGAATTAGTTTAATTATTTAATTATTAATTCTTTATTTAATTATTATTTATAATTATATATGTTAATATATTATTTAATCTATTATTTATGATTATATATTTTATTTATTACATTTATTTTAATTAGTTGTTTTTTATTTTAATTGTTCACATTCACTTGACCAAGTGGGTGATAAATAATAACAGACAGCTAACATTTGTTGAACAATTACAAGATGCAGATAATTCTGCTGAGTCTTTTACACGTATTATCTCATTTTGTAGTCCTCAGAACTCTGTTGGTGCAACTCTCAGTCCACTTTGATGTTGCTGTTGTTCAGTCACTAAGTCGTGTCTGGGTCTTTGCGACCCCATGGACTGCAGCACACCAGGCCTCTCTGTCCCTCACCATCTCCCAGAGTTTGCCCAACTTCGTGTTCATTGAATTGGTGATGCTAACCAACCTTCTCATCCTCTGCTGCCCTCTTGCAGATGAGCCCACCTTGCAGATGGGCAAATTGAGTCTTAGAGAAAGTCAGTAATTGACTCAAGGCACTATCACCAGGATTCAAACTCTTGTGGTTTGACTCTTGAGATCAATCACTCCACCAGATCATACTGCATCTGATGTCACTAGGCAAGGGGTAGGTATTAACGTCTGTTTTACAGCTAAGGAATCATTATTATTTTTAAATGTGACTCACCCTTCAGACAGCTGGTTGCTGGTCACTTTAGGTCTAGAACCCAGTTCCTTCTGACTTGAGTGTCTATGTGTTTTCTCAAGAGCTGGGGCTTCCCCGGTGGCTCAGACGGTCAAGAATATGCCTGAAGTGCAGGAGACCTGGTTTGATCCCTGGGTTGGGAAGATCCCCTGGAGAAGGGAATGGCAACCCATTCCAGTATTCTTGCCTGGAGAATCCCCATGGACAGAGGAGCCTGGTGGGCTACAGTCATGGGGTTGCAGAGTCAGACAGGACTGAGCGACTAGGCACAAAGAGTACAAGGAAATAAGGAGTTAGCTGAGTTAACCAGTTACTCCCAGAGATGAGTCTGAGGACAGATTTGAAGGAGGAGAAGAAACCAGGTGGATAAAGGGAAACAGAGACATGTATTTTAAAAAAACTTTTTTGTTTTGTATTGGGGCTTCCCAGGCAGTGCTAGTGGTAAGCAACCTGCCTACCAGTGCAGGAGACATGAGAGACGTGGGTTCCATCCCTGGGTCAGGAAGATGCCCTGGAGGAGGAAGTGGCAACCCACTCCAGTACTCTTGCCTGGAGAATTCCATGGACAGAGGAGCCTGGCAAGCTACAGTCTGTGTGGTTGCAAAGAGTCGGACATGACTGAAGTGACTTAGCACTCTCACATAGCCTATTAATAATATTGGGATAGTTTCAGGTGAACAGTGTAAAGACTCAGCTATACATATACATGTATCCGTTTTCCCTTATGCTCTGCTGCCATCCAGGCTGCCACATAACGTTGAGCAGAGCTTTCTGTGCTACAGAGTAGGTCCTTGTTGGTTATCCATTTTGAATATAGCAGTGTGTACACAAGACATGTATTTTTCCTGAGCCAGATGCATACCCAACAAGAAGGTGTAGAAAGAAGCAGAAGCAAAATCATCCGAAGGGGGCTGTGGGCGGGTTTTCTTGGTTAGGTTGGAATGGGTGAGCTGGAAATAATGGAGGGAAATGAGAAAGGTAGAGACGGGTCTGGTTTGGAGTTGCTAAATGCTGGGGGGCAGATAATGCTTCTCCAAGCAGAGCAAGACTGGAGAGTTGGAGCCCGGAGCCTAATGGGGAGCAGGACTCTGAGCTGACCACCGTGGATACACTAAGGGATGAGGTCAAATGCCTGGAAATGACAGTGGAATTGCTGATACTGTCCTTTCAGCCAGTCTGCTTCCATGTGGGAAGGGCTTTCCAGTCTCCTCAAGATCTTATATGTAAAGGAAAAGGCAATGACACGCCTACCTTTAGCTCCGTCCATTACCGACTACGTGACCTTGGGCAACTCCACTCATTTCTCTGGGCATCTGGTTCCTTATCTTTAACATGAAAGAGTGTATGTTAAAGCAGCTAACCCAGTTCTAGCTAGCTGAAACTCTAGCAGTCTTTGCTCATTCGTTTCCAAACACTGATGTACTTAGTGGTAGGGGGTGGGGCCGCAGTATGTCCATGGTCTTTGTAAATAAGCCCTATGTCAGGAACACTGGGCTTGCCAGGTGGCACTAGTGGTAATGAGCCTGCCTGCCAATGCAGGAGACACAAGAGACTCAGGTTCCATCCCTGGAGCTGGAAGGTCCCCCGGAGGAGGCCATCGCAGCCCAGTGCAGGAGTTTTTGCTGGGACAGTCCCATGGACAGAGGAGTCTGGCGGGCTACAGTCCATAGGGTCACAAAAAGTTAGACACGACTGAAGCGACTTAACATGCACACATGCAGGAATGCTAGTCCCAGTCATGGCTGTTCCCGCTTTTCTAAACTCTTTTCAGCAAGGGGCACAAACTATAAGCAGGGGTGAAGCCAGGTTTTACGTTTCAAGATTTGATCGTGATTATAACGGGCATGAGAAGAAATAATAGTCCTAGTTTCCCTTGACTGTCCATGATGCTGTGATCACCTAGGAGCTCATTTATCCAGAAGTCACTTGTCACTTGCTCAGTGACCTCAGTTATCTAGAACAGAGCTCAGGACCAAGAAAGAAATAAACAACACCCCTCCCTCTACCACCAGTGCATGCAAACAAATGCAAGTCTGAGTCAAAAATAGATGCCATCAAATCCAGGGCCTCCCCGTGGATCAGCCAACTTACGGAAGAGAACCTCAGTTCTTTATTCAGAACACAGTCTCGTATTAAATGTAAGTTTGATGAGAATGGTAATTGCTTTCCACCCCAAAGGAAATTAGAAGCAATGAATTAGAAGGGATAGTGTGTCTCAATTTCCTATAAGCAAATTCCTTGAAAGCAGGAGGAAGGATCTACGGATTGCTTGACTGTGGAGGGAGACGGTGACAAGGCGATTTCAGAAGTAGATGGAGTATTTGCAGCCATTTGGTGTAGGAGCTTCACCACTTCCACACTTGATTTGATGTAAGGATATCACTGTGTCTGAGTACAGTCACTCATGCTCGTAGCAAGCTCATCACAGTCACCGGGAAACATTTAAATGGTGCTCAAGAAGGCAGGGCATTGATCGATTTATTTTGGAAAGATTTCTCTCCAACATGATCTTGTTTTAGTTTCCCCTTAAAGAATCTCATCCTGTCATGATGCTAAGTCACGTCAGTCGTGTCCGACTCTGTGCGACCCCATAGATGGCAGCCCACCAGGCTCCCCCGTCCCTGGGATGCTCCAGGCAAGAACATTGGAGTGGGTTGCCATTTCCTTCTCCAATGCATGAAAGTGAAAAGTGAAAGGGAAGTCGCTCAGTTATGTCCACCAGGCTCCTCTGTCCATGGGATTTGCCAGGCAAGAGTACTGGAGTGGGGTGCCATTGCTTTCTCCGCATCCTGTCATAGGGACATTTTATATGCATGGAAAAATTCCTCTCCTGGGAAGGCTGGATGACTGGGACATTGCTACAGCAATGTCTTGAGCTCCTTCCAATTAGCTGTGAAAGGTGACAGCCCTCGATGTAAAGCCGGCCTTTTTTCATCTGCTCTGAAACCCTCTGTCTTCATTCTCTTGGTTGCAGAATTTGAGGAGCAGATTCATTTCCACCTTCTACCTTTCTTTGTGAATTTGTGCACTTTGATTAGGACCCCTTTCGGGCTGCCTCTTCACAGAACTGAGGCAGTCTGATCCGTAAAATCTCTTCTTTGCTGTAGGGGAGCGGGCCATCTGGTCGTCTACTGTCTGCCACCCCTTTCCAGCGATGGTGCCTCAACACCAGGACCCGTGGTCACGTCCTCTCTGAAAACTCCTCTGAGGCACCATCGTTTGTCCCAGTAAGTTAAGGATTCCTTCTTCTCTGCCACATGACTTCCTTCTCATATTTTTTCACTGTTCATGATCTCCCCCTGCCCTTTTCTTTAGAGCATCTTTTTTTTTTTTTTAAACAAGTTTTTAAAAAGTTACTTCATTTTTGGCTGCACTGGGTCTTCGTTGCCTCTCGAGGGCTCTCTATAGCTGCGGTGAGTGGGAGCTACCCTTCATTAACATCCATGGTCTGCGGAGCGCGGGCCCCAGGGCACACAGACTTCAGTAGTTGCGGCACGTGGGCTCAGTACTTGTGGCATATGAGCTTAGTTGCTCTGCAGCACGTGGGATCTTCTGGATCAGGGATGGGACCGGTGTCCCCTGTATTGGCAGGCAGATTCTTTACCACGGGACCACCAGGGAAGCCCTTGAAATCTTTTTCCTTTAAAAGAAAGTCCTTCAAAGGAGAGTTCTGGATCTTAGGCAGGTCTGTACCTCTGAAACAGAAGAGGGTCTTGGCCGCCATGTCTGTGTCCCGCTGCCTTTAAGAGCACCAGCTGCAGGGTACCTGGCAGCCTCCTTGCTGGATCTGTGGATTCTCCCTGCACTCAGGCTCGGGCCAAGCTTCCTTAGGACCCCTTCTGGCCCAAGACTCAACACTTGAGGAGGACCAGAGCCATAGCTTCTTGCCTGACTTGGACTTTCTCCAGGGAGCAGCCCTTGCCTGAGTTCTCTCCACCAGCCGGGCTGACTCTATCTCAGAGGCACCTGTGATCTGAGCTTTTTTTTTTTTTTAATCTCTGTCCTGCCTTCCCTCTCTCTCAGGTGTCAAAGTTTCATCCCAGACTGAGGGCCCTCCCCCTCTGCTCCTGCTTTCTTTCTCTTCATAGGCATTTCTCCCAAGAGTGTCCTGCACGTCTAATCCAGTCTAGGTGTCTACTTCTCAGAGAACCAAAACTCACAGTGTGTCTGATGCATGTGTGAGTGCGTGCTAAGTCGCTTCAGTCCTGTCCAACTCTTTGCGACCCTATGGACCATAGCCCACCAGGCTCCTCTGTCCACAGGATTCTCCAGGCGAGAATACTGGAATGGGTTGTTGTGCCCTCCTCCAGGGGATCTTCCCAACCCAGGGCCTGAACCCCCACCTCTTATGTCTCCTGCATTGTCAGGTGGGTTTCTTACCACTGGTGCCACCTGGGGAACCCATCTGATGCATAGTTGACGCAAAAAAAGTCAGTCAAGCTGAATTTACTG
The DNA here is from genome assembly GCF_032405125.1 of Capricornis sumatraensis. Classification (NCBI taxonomy): domain Eukaryota; kingdom Metazoa; phylum Chordata; class Mammalia; order Artiodactyla; family Bovidae; genus Capricornis; species Capricornis sumatraensis. The sequence goes on from NC_091083.1 coordinate 73,878,655, forward strand.
TGAGTCTATTAGTCATCAGGTATGGTCTTTCATGTATCATCTCTTCATCTCTGGGTTCTATGGCTCGTGTGGTTGGTTAATCATGCAACATCTGCAGTTGTTGTTTAGTCGCTTTAGTCATGACCCACTCTTTTGCAACCCCATGGGCTGTATGTAGTCTTCCAGGCTCCTCTGTCCAGGGGATTTCCCAGGCAAGAATACTGGAGTGGGTCGCCATTTCCTTTTCCACAGGATCTTCCCAACCCAGGGATCGAACCTGCATCTCCCGCATTAGCATGTGGCTTCCTTACTATTGGGACACCTAGGCAGTCCTACACCACAGCCAATGTCTCCTTAAACAAACCTGTACTATCTGTATGAGTTGGGATCATCAAAGTGGACATTTGTTGACCGATAACCCTCAGAATCTACTGAGATGTTGGAGCCTGTTTACCCATGTATGAGTGACCCCAGAGAACTACTCATTGAGTTATTCTGTCTATTCTTTCAATAGTTTTATTTCTATCAGTGTTTTTAAATGCTAGAGTTGGGAGGGATTCCAAAGATCATTCCTCAGTAGATCGTCAGCACATGTTATCACTCAGGTGTGCTGGACACTCTGGATTCTATGAGAAACAATCTTTTCCCTCAAGGTGGGAACAAGTTTCAGCCTCATTTTACAGATGACAAACCAATTTGGCAACATTTCTCAGCAGAGCCATCATGAAAAGGAAAATAAAGAAAGCTAATATATAGTGGCAGCAAAAGATTTCTTCAAGATAGACAGGTGTGGATCCAATCTGAACCTTTATAGCATCCCCTGGGCCCCATGTCTGAGTTAGTTCATGATAGACATAGAATCTCCTGCTTTCCCAGCCTCACTGGCAGTTCAAGATTCCTCTGACTAATCAACACACTGAAAAAGATGTTACTGTGAGCTGACTCCCTCTACAGCAACCTCATGCTGCTCATTTAAGTGTTGATTTATCCTCATGCTGCTGCTGCTGCTGCTAAGTCGCTTCAGTCATGTCTGACTCTGTTTATCCTCCTGAGAGAATAAGAAATGCAGTGAGTTGAGAATGACCTGTGCATCATCTTGGAGGAATCTTGCTTTCCTGCTTGATGCAAAGACACTGGGCTCTGGAGACCTGGGTCTCCTTCTGCCTCTGCCACCAGCTCTCATGGGACCTTGGATGGGTCATCTAATCTCTTAGGTATAATTATTAATTTCATTCTGGCACATTCTTCAGCAGGATCATTCACTCATCCAGCAAGCATTTTTATAGCACTGTACATCAGGCACTGTTCTATGTATTTCACAAGCTTCCCAGCAGCGCTACAAAGTGTGTCTACTATAGTTATCACAGTTTTACAGGTAGGGAAAGTGAGGGTCAGAGAAGCTAAATAACTTGCCTAAGGTCACACTTCTAGTAAATAGCAGACCTGGGATTTCAAGCTAAGCAGTCTGGTCCCATTTCTGCCTTGTACACAGTCACTACACTGAGGGACAGAATGTTCTGGAATTCCTTCAAAATGGAATTTGACTCAGTGACGTAGGCCTGGGGAAAGAGAGGATGGAAAGAAAGAGATGCAGACTCAAGAGGAAAGAGAAAGGCACAAGGAGGGATGGGGATCGTTCATGGGAGAGGTCATGAGGTGGAGGAGAGCAGGCTGGCCAGGAAAGTAATGATCACCCTAAAACCTGGGCTGGGGACTGTCTTCAAAGAAGATAATCCCTCCATTCAATGGCCCAGGAGAAAGTAGGCAGAGAAGGGAGCTCTTGGGCAAATGGATTTATTCTAGGGACAGACACTTAACATCCACGAGACTGTTTTTCTCTGTGATGGTAAACAGGCCATCCATCCCCATGCTGATCAAGTTCTGGGAGAGGAGGTCATGGGCAGGGAAGTGTCAGGGCCACTCCCACTCATTCCTTATTGCCTGAGCACCTGGCAGGTGCCAGAAATGGAAAACTATATAAAAAGACATAGTCTTGCCTTGAGGTAGTCATAGTCCAGTCCTGGGGAGGGGAGAAGACAGATAAATTAAGAAGTATAGTGTCTTGATCATGAGAATGATTATGTATGAGGCAACCTTTAAGATTTCTTCCAGGGATTCCCTGTCTCTTGATTCACGTCCTTGTGTGATCCCTTCATTCGAGCATAGGTTGGATTTATAGACTCGCTTCTAAAGAATAGAGTACAGTGGTCACGATGAATGTTGCATCTGAGATTAGGTTATAAAAAGACTGTGGCACGTGGCATTCCTCTCTCTGTCTCTTTGTATCACATGTGCTGAGGGAAGCAAGCTTCCATGTTGTGAGCAGACCTATGCCCCTAAGGAGTGGTGGGCAACTGAGGCCCTCTGTACAACAACCCACGAGGAAATGAAACCTGTCAATGCCAACCACAGGGGTGAGCTTGGAAGGGGATCTGTCAGCCCTGGTTGAGCCTTGAGATGACAGCAGACCAGGCTGACACCTCCACTCTAACTTCAAGAATGACCTTGAGCTAGAAGCACCCAGCTAAGCTGCTCCCAGAAATCCTGAGATAATAGATACTTGTTACTTTAAGCTGCTACATTTGGGGCTGTTTGTTACACAGCAATAGATAACTAATACATGACAGCATAAAAGGCTTTTCCAGAGTAGCTTTATAGAGGAAGTTATAGTCAAATTGAGATGTAAAACAACAGATTTTGCCAAGTGAGAAAGGGTATTCTAAACTGGAATAATCATAGAAACCAGGGTAAATAGTCAAAATTTGAACTGGATGGCATATAGAATGTCTCTTAGGTGTGTTTGGGGCAAAAGTGGGAAATGAGGCCAGAAAAGTGAGTAAGTGTATAACATAGGCGGCTGCTGCTGCTGCTGCTGCTGCTAAGTCGCTTCAGTCGTGTCCGACTCTGTGCGACCCCATTGACAGCAGCCTACCAGGCTCCTCCGTCCATGGGATTTTCCAGGCAAGAGTACTGGAGTGGGGTGCCATTACCTTCTCCGATTACATAGGCTAAGGAGTTTCAATTACAAAATCAGATTTCCCTTCAAGAATTACTGTCCAGAGATTTTGGTGGGTTATCTGAATGAGAAAGTAAAGGAAGGCCAAGAATCAGAAAAATGTTTGGAATATTGGACCCTTTGAGCCTGTAAATTCAGCAGCCTTCACTGCAACTGATTTTCAAAGCTACAGTTCTCTCTGCCTCAGGAGTTTTATTTTATTCTTTGAATCATTCTTTATTGTCATTAATGTTATAATAAAATATGATGCCTGTAGCTTGTTTCATGATTATGGGGCTCAACCAAAGACTTACTGACACTGTACAGCCCCCACAGTCTCAGACATAGATCTTAGGGGCCCCTTGGAACTTCTGCACTTCATGTCATAGATATGGAAAATGGAATTGGGAATAGAGCCTTGCCCTCCTTCTCATAGCCTGTAAAGGGCTCCCACCCTATTTGCAGCTTAGTTGGGGTTATAATGCAGTGGTTAGTGGGAAGGTTGTGAAGTCAGAGAGGCTTGGGTTAAAATCCTGGTTTTCTGCACCATCTTAGTGAGCTTGGATAACTTAAGCCCTCCGAGTCTCAATTTCTTCATCTATAAAACATGGATTGGAGTTGTGCCAACATTACAGGTTGTGGTGTGGATTAAATGAGATGACATGGATGGAGGGGTGTGCCCGGACAGGATATCCTTGCCAGAAATATTGGTTACCACTATCTGTGATGTGACGGAAGGTTGTCTCCCACTCAGTCTTATTTCCTTTGTCCTGCCTTTCCCCTGTTGCTGACTATAGAATGATCAGGTGTATGAATCATGGCTCTAAGTCCTAATGACATGTTATCAGAATCCATAGACTAGATGTACTATTGTCTATGGCTATATATCAATTTACCCCAAAACTAGGTAGCTTACAATGACACATTTATTATCCCATAGTTTCTGTGGGTCAAGTATCTGGGCACAACCTAACCTTGGCTTTAGGGTCTTTCAGAAGCTGTGGTCGAGGTGTTGGCCAAGGCTAGAGCCTCATGTGAAGGGCTGACTGGGGAAGCATGGCTTCCCAGATCACTTCTTGCTGGCAGGGTTCATTTCTGTGAAGGCTGTTGGACTGATGGCCTCAGTCCCTTGGTGACTGTTGCCTGGAAGTCACCCCCAGTTTCTTGCCATGAGGTCATTTCATCAGAGCAAGCACACAAGAGTCAGAACGAGAATGCCAGCAAGAGAGTCATGGAGTCATGACCTTTTTTTTTTTCTGGTTATAACCTTTTGTAACCTAATCTCAGTGGTGGAATCCACCATATCTGCCATATTCTATTTATTAAAAACAAAGGACTAGAATGTCCTGTTGGCCAAGTGGTTAAGGATCCACCTTTAATGCGGGGGACATGAGTTCCATCCCTGCTCCAGGAAGATCCCACATGCTGCAGGGCAACTAAGCCCATGTTCCACAACTACTGAGTCCTGAGCACCCTGGAACCCATGTTCCACAACTACTGAGTCCTGAGCACCCTGGAACCCATGTTCCACAACAAGAGAAGCCATGTGCTGCAACTGGAGAGTAGACCCTGCTTGCTGCAACTAGGGAAAGCCCATTTGTACCAGTGAAGGCCCAGCACAGCCGAAAATACATAAATATATTTTTTGAAGAGTTTCCACAATACTAAAAAAAGAAAAAGTGAAAGACTGGATCCAGCCCACACTCAAGAGGTGGGGATTACAGAAGGACGTACATGTAACAGGAATCATCGGGGACCATGTCATGAGCTTGCCTACCATGCCAATGGCCTAATTTGCATATATGTAAAACCTACAGCCAGATGGGTAGAAGTGCAGTTGGCATATATAGTGATATCAGCATGGTAGGATTTACCGAGGATAAAAACTCACAGCTCAGTAACACTTGCTCCCGTGGCAGGAGTCCATGCTATCGCTTGCTCTCCAAACACTTGAAGATTGAGTCTCTATTCACAGACTCTGGTCCCCGTTGTGATAAGCACCCTCAGGTAGGGTCCTCTCCAGAGTGATGGCTGAAACAGCTACCAGGAAAAGAGCCTGTCTCAGCACTGACCTAGGGGTTAAGTACCATTACCTTTGACCCCAGTCCCTAATCTTTCCTCTCCTCTGCCCAATTGTGTGTGGGGCTGTGCGTTAATAAGAAGGATTACTTTAGATCGATGAGATTATTTTATACTGGGTGATCTTTTGTAATGTTGAAAAATCCTATGAAAAGTTTAAATTACTTGATAAGGCTGCTTCTGGTGATTTCCACTTTTAATATCAAAACAAGTGGGGTGAATGTAATGAGGTTCATTATAGATCTAAGACCTTTCTGGAGCTTTTTAAAAAATATATTTATTTATTTTTGGCTGTGCTGGGTCTTTGTGGCTACAAAGGCTTTTCTCCAGTAGCGGCGAGTAGGGGCTACTCTGTCCCTGAGTGTGCAGGCTTCTCATTCCAGTATCTTCTCTTTTGCAGAGCATGAGCTCTAGGGTGCTCTGGCTTCAGTAGTTGCAGCCCCCAGGCTCTAGAGTACAGACTCAACAGTCATGGTGCACGGGCTTAGTTGCTCCGAGGCACATGGGATCTTCCCAGATCAGAGATCAAAACCGTGTCTCCTGCATCGGCAGGTGGATCCTTTACCACTGAGCCACCAGGGAAGCCCTCTTCTGGAGCTTTAAGACTTGTCATTCTCTCCATTCAGACTCTGTGGTCACACGTCCACTTAGCCCATCAGTGGGTCTTTGAATCCCAATCCCATCAGAGCTTTAGGACCCTGTTGGGAATTTCTTTGGAGCTGGCTCAGGGGTGAAGGTTCACAGAAGGGAAGTGACCGTGGAATCCAAAGCAGGATTAGGAGAACAAGTGGAGTCCCCACCACTCAGATGCCACGTTGAGCATCCATCCCAAAGGCATCTCTCAAGAAGCTCATATTACGTCTGAGACACAAGAGGTCAGCTAATCCCACATTCAGATTTTCACTTAGCATCTCCTCCAGTGCTCACTGCTCTCTCAGGTATGTGTCCTTCAACTAGCTGTGTGGTCCTGTCCCTGTGTGTTTACAGAATTTCATGGCCTCTGTATAACTTTCAGGAGACGTATACATTGTTGACTGCAAGTTATGAAGTATGGACTGAGATCTAGAGAGATGCAGTGACTCAGGGAGCAGGAGAATGAGCCAGGGCTGGAATTCCAGTCCACGACACTCCAAATTCTAAGTGAAAGTGAAAAGGGAAGCTGCTCAGTCGTGTCTGACTCTTGGTGACCCCATGGACTGTAGCCTAGCAGGCTCCTCCATCCATGGGGTTTTCCAGGCAAGAATACTGGAGTGGGTTTCCATTTCCTTCTCCAGGGGATCTTCCCAACCCAGGAATTGAAGCTGAGTCTCCCACATTATAGGCAGACACTTTACTGTCTGAGCCACCAGGGAAGTCCAAATTCTAGAAGTTTCCAAAAGAGAGCTCAGGACCAGCTCCCAAGAGCCGGAACTTCTAATGAGTCCTAATCATGGAGGATAGTGTCCACATCTGTCGTCCCTGGAGATGGCTCTAACAAATGAGGATCTAGAGACCCCCCCACCCTGGCCTAGTCTTGTGTCCTCTCCTCCCACAGCCCTGGCAGTGCTTATCCATCCCCCAAGCTTCAGCTTGGCGGCCACATCTCTGACATGGCCCCCACACCCCAGTCCCTGAGCAGGCTCCTGCAACAACACAGATGCATGGGGTTACAAGTGTTTGCCTCATCCCCAGAGCATGCGTTTTGGAGAATAGGAGTTGGGTACCATCGCCAGCACCTGGCAGAGTGCCTGCTACCAAACAGGCACCCGGTAAAAGTGGCCAGTGCTTGGGGGATGATGTAGCCATTCCCAGCAGGACCTCCCAGAACTGGTTGCTTTCTGCAGCCCTTAAACTGAAATGATGCCCTGAGTTCTGTGTTCTCTCCATTACAGCACCAACCTCACTGGGAGACCATGGAATGTTCTTTCAACTGGCCTCCTGCCTTAGTTTGTGTTCTTCCCAAAGTAGACCTTGAGCTAAAGGTTTGGGTGCAAGTCAGTTATGGGGGCGGGGACAGCAGGATGAACTGTGACTGAGGGAGATGGTGGGCAGGGAGCAGGTTCTGGCTGTGGGCAACTGCAGCTCCATTCTCCTGGAGTATTGTGACAGGTAGGATGAAGCCCAGCTCAGGATTGATGGGCTGGGGTGAGGAAGCTCAGAAATGCATCAGCCAACTCCCATTCCTCAGTGACTTCTCCTGTTCCTGAGCCATTAACTCCCCAGCACTGTCCTGCAGCCTTTGGTGCACATGGAAACTCTCTGTAGATGACCTCTGGCGTAGGACAAGGGAATGTGAGAGCGAGGTATCAACAGAATCTGCTTACTTCTCATTTGGGTAGCAAACGCTTTCAGAAGACTCACAGCTGAAGCTTATTGACAGCTTGCTATGTGCCAGGCACATGAATGATTTTATGTGTTGATAGTTTTCATGACCATGGGATTGGTACCATCAGGCCCATTTTAAAGAGGAGGAAACTGAGATTCAGAGAAGCTACCTAACTTGTCCAGGCTGCTGAGTGGCAGACCCGGGGCGTCCTTCCTGGGGATGTCCGATTTCTCAGCGGGTGCTCATTCCACCTCTAACGGTGCTTTACAAATGATGATGATTGGGTTTAAAAATGGATAACAGCAGGAATCCTGGAGACCACTTAAAAGTGCATCCTTAGGAGGTCGAGGCCTGGGGTGGCCACAGGCTGGGAGAGAGTGAAAAGGCAAAGAAGCAGGAAAGAGTAACTCTAAGCAAAGGGGCTGTAGTCAGAGCAAAGCAGGAGAAAGTGCACGTCAGGACACAGGAGGATCCGCTGGGTCCCCAGGAAGGCAGAGAACACCTCTAGCTGCACCTAGAGGAAACTTGCAAATCAGCAGAAAGGGGTTTGGTTTTTAAGTATACCAAATGGAAGGGGCAATAAAGAATCAGTGGGACCCCTAGTCATGTATGGATGTGAGAGTTGGGCTATAAAGAAAGCTGAGTGCCAAAGAATTGATGCTTTTGAACTGTGGTGCTAGAGAAGACTGAGAGTCCCTTGGACTGCAAGGAGATCCTGAATGTTCACTGGAAGGACTGATGCTGAAGTTGAAACTCCAATACTTTGGCCACCTGATGTGAAGAACTGACTCATTTGAAAGACCACGATGCTGGGAAAGATTGAAGGCAGGAGGAGAAGGGGATGACAGAGTATGATTTGGTTGGATGGCATCACCGACTCAATGGACATGAGTTTGAGCAAACTCCGGGAGTTGGTGATGGACAAGGATGCCTGGCGTGCTGCAGTCCATGGGGCCGCAGAGTCAGACACGACTGAATTGAACTGACTGATACACCTAGATCTGCAGCTGAAATGACTCATTTGGGGGTGGCTATGGGTTGCCAAATATATAGGCTTGCCCTTTTTGTGATGATGTTAGAGCTGAAAGGACCCCCTCTTGTAGATCCTCTGACCAAGTCTTCATGGTTCAGATGGGATATTGAGTGTGGCAGTAGGCAGTTGCTCCCCCAGAACCCCACAGCAGAACTGATGGGCAAATCTGGTTCTCACTTTTGCACTGATCATTTCCACTAACACACGCATCTTTGGAGCCTCCCAGTGAACTGTGCAAATGGGATCAAGTCGGTTCTTCCCCCGGCCCCTGGCCTCATCACCTTCCTCTGTAGAAAGGAGAGAGATGCTGCCTTGCTGTGCGGGCTGTGAGGGTAAAAGCAGCTGGCAGATGTGAACCCGCCGCTGACTGCCCAGCCCCCAGTTGGTGCAGAGTTCACGTGGCGCTGACCCCTAGCGCGGATGCAGCCCAACCTGCAAGGGATTCTGGGCCCAGAGCCGCAGCCAGTGATGTGGGGCGGGCACAGAGGACCCTCCCAGCAGAAGGAGGAGCCTCTCATAAGCACTCTGCTCCTTGCATGCTGAGTGGGGGACATCAGCGGGAGCTGGGAGTGAAATATCACCCCCTGGTTTGTGAGCAACGCCCACCAACTTGCTCCAGTCCCAGGAGTGAGGACTGGAGCAGAAGGGGAGAAACAGACGAGGGCGGCCACCCTGCCGGGACAGTCAGGCAGAGAGGACCTGTAATTACCATGGCACTCCCGGAGAGTTTTCTTGGTCTCTTTGCTCCTCCGTCCCTACCTGTGAAATGCACGATGGAGTGAGATGGCTAAACTGTTGTGATTTTTGCTATCTTGGGACGTGTCATTTGATTGCGTTTGGCAAAAATCTTCCTGCTGGCTGGAGGCTCATGGCTTGCAGGAAGACGGAGGTGGGTTTGACTCGGTTCAGCTGTTGTGACCAGGTGGGATGCTGGGCGAGGCTTGGATTGCGGTGGCGTGGGAGGCGTGGCCCTGCCTTCTGGGAGGGAAGGGGGCTGCCGGCCACCAAAGCTAACATTGATGGGCCCTTCTGAGTGCTCCGTCTGCTTGCATTCACTGCATCACCACCAGGCCTCACGGGGCAGGTAGGGGATGCCTGAGGGAGCTGTGGAGGAGAAGAGGTTTGAGCGGGTCCTGGAAGGATGGGTAAGGTGGAATGCGGGTGGAAGGGCACCTGCCTTGGGGCAGATGCATGGGAGCAGGAAGATGATGGAGCTAGGGCAAACATGAAGGGCTCCAGGCTCCAGGGGGAGGAATCTGGCCCTGGTACTCAGTGGGAAGCGGCTGTGAACTTGGGCGGAGAGGAGTGTGGGATTGGCACTGAGTGCTGGGAAGGCTTCCATGGCTCGCTGAGTACCCTTCTACCCACCCCACCTCTGCCCAGGTATGGAGTCCTGCTGTGTTTTCAGGGTGTTGGGGGGATGATGGGGGGAGTTGTCTGACTGCAGAGACCTGGCTGCCTGGAATGAATCTGCCTCCTGCTTTGCTTCTGAGAGCACAGTCTCCAGAGGATATTTGTTGCTATTCTAGTTGAGGTCCAAGTGCTCCATTCTTCAAGGGAAAAATAGCACAAGAGACATCTTTAGGTTGTGTGAGAGCCTTCAGCCCTGGGAGATAGCCAGGACAGAATGTGGGAGTCAGTAGACTGTTGGGGTGTTTGGCAGTCAGGATGGGCTGGCCTGAGGTCTGCTTATCTGGACTTTTTAAATGTTGTACGAAGGCCCCTTTTGCCTTTCTCTGTGGTTCCTAGCATTTATGGACCCAAAGTGACTCTAGAGATCTGAGCATCTCTCAAGGAGTTCCTTAGGATGTCTGCTGGCTTCCTTCATGGTCCAGATCCAGCACCGTCAGGGGTGGCTTTGTGGTTCACACTGAAACGTCACCAAGATGTTTTACGAAATGAGTGCAAAACAGTGTAAATTGAGGACTCAATTTCTTAGTAATAACATGTATTTAGTGTGTTTGGAAAGAAAACAGCCTAAATTATAGGCAAGTGTGATGATCGAGATCTGACATAAACATATCAACAAAGATGAAATGCAGACGCAGAAATCAGGAAAGCCTTTCTCACGCCAGGCAGGGCATATTCCCATGCCATCTCCTTCCCCTGGCAGAGCTGGCGGGACCATCACATGCCTGCAGCGGGCTGGGCCTTTGGCTAACGATGCAGGCAAAGCCTGGGTTGCTTTGATCTTTGGGCCCTGAGTCACCTGGAGGAGGCGTTTCAGTGCCGTGTTTCAGATGCTGGGCAGAGCCTTTGCACCTGGGACCAGGGGCTTTCCAGTGGGCGGGGCTCTACAGATTTGGCCAGACTGCCTGCAGCTGCTGCTGCTCACAAGGGATCCTCAGCTTCTGAAACTCAACTCATATTCTTTTTGGCATCTCCTGCTGACTTCTGTATTGGTTTGTGCTCACTTTCCCTCTTTAACCGAAACCATCTCTATTTACTGATTCTTGGTGCTGAAAAAGCTCAAGTACTGACCCTCCAGGCTTCTGTTTTTGTCTTCTTTGCCCAGGTCTGTGATTTCCTGGGTATAAACAATGCTTGATCTGGTTTACAGCAATTCCTAAGGATTGATTGCTTAAAAAAAAAAATCTGCCAAAGAGAAGTGCCTGGAATGGCAATTATTATTTTTATGAAACAGGGCAGAGATGTTGGGCCTGGTGAACATTTTTGCTCACTTCAGGGGAAGGTTGTAAGCAAGGTGGGTGTTTCTTTAAGTCAAAAATTACTCAACCTCTCTGTAAGTCCTTAAGAGCGAAGGGTTGGTTTTTGCTTTCTTATGTTTTAATATCTCTTGTCTAGACATTCAGGAGCCTTGTGATACGTAACATGGCTCAGCAGCGTTTATTTATTTAATAAAGCACTTTTGCATATATCAGATTGTAGTGGTTTAGAACACAGATATTGAAGACGTGCTGCTCACATTCAAGTAATGGGCTTGCTGTTGTAGGCTATGTACCCCTGAGAAACTTGCTCTCCCTGGGCTCAAGTTTTTTTTTTTTTTTTCTTCACAAAATGGGGGGAATAATATACTTAAGTCACAGATTATTGTGGGGGTGGATAATAAGACATGTATCTAGTAGGTCTACAGAAGCATCGACTACTGCTGCTACTATTATTGCATTTACTCTCACGGCTAATTGTTTAGTCTAGAGGCATGATCCCGATTACCCCGGCTCCCAGCTGCTGCTTGCATGCGGCTAGCTCCAAGCCCCATAAGCTCACCTGGCCCCCGGTGTTTGGGGAGCTCCCAGGGGCCACCTCACCTGCATGTGGCATCAAGCCCACTTCCTGGGTCACACACATGTCCTGGCAGGCACAGTCTTTGGCTAATCACCCCTGTCCCTCTCAGTCCTGCCAGACCCTGGGGCGGCTTTGTTGGCATCTCCAGGTGTGACTGACTCTTGTTCTGCTCAGGCAGGTCTGGGAGTCCTTCCAGAACCGTTGGAGGGGCCACAGCCTCTAACTACAGCGTGGTCCAGAGTGGAGCAGGGAGAATGGCTCGCTGCCTGTGGATTTGCACTCTTGACACAGGGCTCAGCCCTTCCGAGGTGGGAGATTTCCACCTCCCCCCGCCCCAGAAGAAAACCCACCCTGTCCGACATGGGTGAGCAGTGGAGGTTTCTCTGGAGATAAGACTGAGGATGTGCTTTCATTCCCAGGTGGTGCAGTGGTAAAGAATCTGCTTGCCAATGAGACACAAGAGATGCGGATTTGATCCCTGGGTTGGGAAGATGCCTTGAAGTAGGAAATGACAACTCACTCTGGTACTCTTGCCTGGAAAATTCCATGAACAGAGGAGCATGCTGGGCTACAGTTCGTGGCAGAGTCGAACACGACTGAGTAGCCGAGCACACACACGCAGCAAACCATCTCAGAAACACTCTTTTTTTTTAAGTGTACTCGGATTCTCTTCCCACTCATCTTCTGCTGGGAGGCCTCCCTCAGCCTTTGTCCTTCCCTTTCCTTTTATTTATTTTTGGTTATTAGGAATCATTTCCATGTTTTGCCTGTCCCCTGGTATCTTGCTCACTTCGACCCCCAAGGTGCCCATCAGAACTGCTTTTTAACACAGGAGACCCCTGGTTATGAACGAGTTCTCTCTCATACCAGGTGCTGAGAAACATTTCTTCCTATGTTGCACAAAATGGGGTTACCACACCTTGGGGGTCATTGCCTTCTGCCTCGCAGACCAGCTTTATCATCAGTGTTTTCAACTCTGCTCAATTCTGGGTTATCTTCCAACTCACAGAAGCTCGTGCTGCAGAACTCGCTTCGTCCAGTGCCACAGCCCTCCTGACTTAGAGATGCCCGTGGTGTGGTGTCGGGCTCTCTCGGGATGGTGGCCCCCTCCCCGCTGGCTATAGTTGTCTTTCTAACAGGGGTTCCATGCCTTACGCTACAGCTACCCATTGAGAATACCCAGTGATGGCCATCCTCACTTAAGACCAGCCCATCCCAGTCTGGACCTTCAGGAAGGTTACCAAAACTCCGACCCTTTTACTGGATCCATGTGAGAGGCCATGACCTCAGAGTACTCGGGGGTCAGGCCATTTGTGGTGAAAAGGGCTTATCTGTCTGGATCACAGAGCACCTGCATCTGAATTACCTGATGAATGTGGGAAAAAAAAAAAAATTGCCTGGGCTTTCCCAAGACCTAGCAAATCAGAACCTTGGGGGTTAGGGATGAAGAACTTGAATTTTAAACAAAAGTCCTAGCTAATGCTTCTACACGCCAACGTTTGAGAATCACTTCTCTAGACCCCTCAGAGCTCCTCGCTGAGCCACTGTGGGCAGGGCACGTGATTGGGAAGTCAGCTGCTGTGTTAAGCCACTAAAATTTCAGGATAAATTTGTTATCACAGCCTGTGTGCTAAGTCGCTTCAGTTGTGTTCAACTCTGTGCGACCCCATAGAGTGTAGCCCGTCAGGCTCCACTGTCCATAGGATTCTCCAGGCGAGGATACTGAAGTGTAGCCATTTCCTCCTCCAGGGGGATCTTCCCAACCCAGGGAGTGAACCTGCATCTCTTATGTCCCCTGCACTAGCGCCACCTGGGAAGCCCTGCTATCACAGTCTAGCATTACCCTTACCAATATCCAGGCCAAATTCGTCATCTCTCAGTGTGTAATGAGATTTTCTTCAAGCTCCAGTAACACTGGCTGGTGACCTAGTCCCTGATGGCAGTGGTTGGGGCTGGGACACCAGGGTGTCAAATGTCAGGAGTGCTCACTCTGGGGTCTGTCCCAGTGCAGGGTCAGTCCTGGGGAGGTGGCACCTCGTTAAATTTCACACCCTGGGATCTTCTCTTGCCTCACCCTGATCCTGGCTCTGGAAAGGACCTTGGAAGAGCCCAAGCTATTGATTTAAACGTGGGTGTCGGCAGCTCCTGCTTCTTTCAAGGAACAAATAAAAATGATCTTTACCTTCCCTCTCCTTCATGCGACAAAGACTTGCTGACACACGCCTGTCCAGGCTAGGCACTCGCTGTGACCAACCTGAAAGTGAAGGTCGCTCAGTCGTGCCCGACTCTCTGCGACCCCATGGGCCATATATACAGTCCATGGAATTCTCCAGGCCACAGTACGGCAGTGGGTAGCCTTTCCCTTCTCCAGGGGATCTTCCCAACCCAGGGATCAAACCCAGGTCTCCCACATTGCAGGCAGATTCTTTACCAGCTGAGCCACAAGGGGTAGCCTATTCTTCTCCAGGGGATCTTCCCAACCCAGGGATCAAACCCAGGTGTCCTGCATTGCAGGCAGATTCTTTACCAGCTGAGCCGCAAGGGAAGCCTGAGCATACAGGAGTGGGTAGCCTATCCCTTCTCCAGGGGATCACACAGTCAAACGAGGAGGTAGATGAATAAGGAAATCATGGGGCCGTTGGTTCTGAAAGGAGGGGATGAGCCAAGAGCTCGGGAGTTGGGACGAGGAGAGGCCAGCTCAGCTCCCCTGGCAGACAACGATGGGAGAGCCTCACAGAGTGGTGCTTCGTGCTTGTGCTTGGAGGAAGGTGGGATGAGTGTAATTGATGATGCTCATTCAGATACTCAGTTGGCTGATGGTTTGTAACAGGGCTCTCAACATCAATGAAGCACAGACTTGGTCTGGCTTTCTAGAGAGGGTGATTCCAGAACACTCACCCATGGAGGAGGGCACGTGCCAAGTGCTGGGCTAGGTGCCTAGGAAGTGCTCAGGAAAGGTCACTTCCGTTGACTGGAGTTGAGCGGTGGGAATGGTCAGAGGGAGAGAGGAGGTGAGAAGCTCTATAATGAAGAAATTGATGAGAATTCTTAAAAATCTTAGTAATATTAAATGAATATTTAGGATTTGCCAGGCATGGGCCTGAGCACTTTACTTGTACAGAGGTCACCAAAAACCCCATGAGGGGGATACTTGTATTCATCTCCTGTGCCAGCTGTGATAAAGCACCAGAAACATAATGGCTTAAAACTGCACAGACTTAACTGTTCTGCGATTCTGGAGCTCAGGAGTCTGATTCTAACTAGGCTAAAATCAAGGTGTTGGCAGGCCTGTCTTCCTTTCTGGAAGCTCTAGGGGAGATTCATTTCCTTGCCATTGCTAGTTTCTGGAGGGCACCTGCATTTCTTGGCTCGTGATCCTTCCATTTTCAAAGCCAGCAGTATCAGTTGAGTTCCTCTCAGCTGCCAACACTTTGGTTCTCCCCTGCCTCCCTCTTCCCCCTTTAGAGATGCATGTGTTTACGCTGCACCAGGATCATGCAGGCTAATCTGTTTATCATGAGATCAGCAAGCTGAATTCCATCTGCCATCTTGATTATCCTTTTTTAGGTGACTTGACATGCAGATCCTTGAGGATTAGGACATGGACATCTTTGGGAAGACTTATTGTGCCTACATGAGAAAGTACTGTTAATGAAAGAGGTGTTATTAAAGGAAAAACAAGCGCTACTACCACAATTAGAAAGTTGAGCACTGAGTTGACTTATCTGTCAGGGAAAGGCATGCAGTGGAAGAAATTCATCAGGTGGCTTCTGGAAGGGAAAATGTCAGGGGGTTTTATGTGTTAGGGAAGAGAAGTTTGTTATGTTAATTAGGAATTGCCATTTGCACCCTGGATTGGACAGATGCATCTGTTGTACATTGTACATGGTCAGTTAATATAAGTCTTGCTGTGTATTGGTCAAGACAGAGCCTTCAGTTAGGTCTATGGATGGTTTTTTTATCTGGGGTCTCTCCAAGTCCATAGATGGTTTATTAGCTGCAGCTGATAATAGCCAGGGTGGTGAGACAGAGCACTCAGTGCTGCTGCCTGAAATGGAAGGGCCTTCTTTTATCTCCTTTTGCTCCCAATTTACAGATGAGGAAGCTGAGACCTAGATAGGTCATGTAACTAGTGAATAGCGAAGCCAGGATCCAAACCTGCAAAGTCAGATGCCTTAAAAAGTCAGATGTCTCCCTTATTAACCACTTCACTTCAGGACCCAAACTCTAGGCTTGCCTGACACATGTCTCCTGAATCCACCCAAGCCAAGGCAAGAGGCTGCCAATGGAGAATTCAGCAGTGGCACTTGCTGGAGATCAAGAGGCCTGATGGGAAATTCCATGCCTATCCTTGCCAGGAGTTTTGGGAAAAGCATTTCCTGAGAGAACGGAGACATTTGTAGATGAAACTCACCAACCATCAGGCAGTGCCTCTTGCAGCAGAAAACATGATCAGCGTCTGACATTAACCCCGGGGCAGGAAGGAGCAGCTCATTAAGCTCTGGCGGGGATGCTGACAGCCGCAGACGGGAGACCATGTTTATAAACGACTTACAGTGGGGACCAGTGACACCTCATTACAGGCGCCCATCAAGGGCCTCTGCTTCCCTCTTCATCTTCCGCCATCAATCTTCCAGTGCAGAGCCTGTAATTAGGACCTGTATTGACTCTTGATCAATTTGGTTTGTTAGGCTAAGGAGGAACACAGCTGGTTACGTGTACACACTGAAAAGGTTGTCATATGAAAGGGTGTGTGTTTGCGGGGGAGGGTGAGGGATCGGGTGGGGGTGTACCCAGGGTGCTTGGCTCGCCTGCAGCCACAGAAACATGCCTAAGGGACTCATTTCCTCCGGGGCCACCATGGCAGCCAGGGATGGCAGTTCATATCCCTGAAATGAGCTGGGGTGTCTGAAACCGTCACTCATGGACCACGTGGAATCACTGGCTCCCACTTACTGAGTGCCTCCTGTGAGCCAGGCCCTGCACTGTACCATGTGAGCTGATTCTTATATCAGCCCTACCCGACTTCTCCAGGGGGAAAATGGAAGTTCAGTGTGAAAAAATAACTGGCCAAGATCAAGAAAGCCCTGTTTGTGAGGTTGCCTTAAATTGTTGTTTTGTTTCGTCACTAAGTTGTGACCAACCGTTTTGCAATTCCATTTTCTGTACCCGTCCCGCTCCTCTGTCCGTGGCATTTCCCAGGCAAGAGTACGGGAGTGGGTTGCCATTTCCTTCTCCAGAGGATCTTCCCAACCAGGGATCGAAGCCACGTCTCCTGCATTGGCAGGTGGATTCTCTATTACTGAGCCACCAGGGAAGCCCTACATTAAACATATACTGTCTTTTAATGCATACACTGTTGATACTAGGAACTCTCAGCTCAGCGTTGACCTAAATGGGAAGGAAATCCAAAAGAGTGGGGATATATGTATACGTGTAGCTGATTCACTTTGCTGTGCGGTGGAAACTAACACAGAGTTGTAAAGCAATTACACTCCAATTAAAAGAAATCAAACGACATAGTGGACCAGGAATGTGAAAAGATCTTTGGTTCAGCCCAGTGGGGGACGCTGCCATGTCTAAAGAAAATGTATTGACTTGATGGGGTGGAGTAAGGGTCAAGGGCTAGAATCAGCCCCAGTCTAGCAAAGAGGAAGCCCTGAAGGCTGTTATCTGAGAAAGTGTGATCTCCTCTGAGGGATTGCTGTCCGTCCTGTCAGAGAGTTTGCTGCTGAGATAAGCACCTCCTTAGGAGACAGACCATCAGACTCTCTCCATCCAACTTGTCACTTTACCCTGGTCGCATAGCCAGCTCCACTTGCGTTGAGTCCAAATCACATGACAACTGTCTGGTGATGGATTGGCTTCCCCTGCAGATTCCCTATGGATAGATATGGCTGATTTAGCCATTGCACTTCTCCTGGTGAATTTAAATGATGGCATTTGGGTATATGCATCAACTTATTGTAGCCTTAAGGGATGGCCACAACATTTAGTTATGGATAAGGACAAGATTCTGAGCATTGAGGCTACAGTTAAACAGCTACTCTTAATCAGTTATCCTGGGAAATTTGTCTGATGTCTTTCCGGAGTGATACTGGGTCCTAGAGGCTCATCTTAAAATCCATGGCCATTACCTTTTAGTATCAAGGGAAGCAGGGCTTGATATCACGTTCCTAGTCTTTTTTTAAACAATTTGTTTTATTGAAGTATAGCTGATTTACAATGCTGTGTTAGTTTATGGTGGACAGCAAAGTAATGCAGTTATTGTTGTGGTTATTCAGTTGCTCAGTCGTGTCCGATTCTTCGTGACACCATGGACTGCAGCACACCAGGCTTCCCTGTCCTTCACCATCTCCCAGAGCATGCTCATACTCATGTCCATTGAGCCAGTGATGCCATCCAACCATCTTGTCCTCTGTCGTCCCCTTCTCCTCCTGCCTTCAATCTTTCCCAGCGGGGTCTTTTCTAATGAGTCAGCTCCCTATCCATCTCTCCTCCACCTCACCTTCCTAATCTTGATCTCTTGGTACAGACTTTAGGCAGTGAAGGTTCTGCCCTGGAGAATATGGGATGGAAAGGGAAGCAGGGAATGGATGGGAATGAGGGCTTCAAGATCTCCCAACTCTGCATGGGAGAGGAAGATGCCAGGAGTTGGGCTCTCCAATCTGCTGTCTGGGTTTTATAAGTTGAGGCTCAGAGTTTGACTCATTCCTCTATCCTCTCTCTAAGGAGCAACTCAGAGGCTGGGCAGGGCCAGGGGGCCTAGGCCCTGAGGGAGGTAAGAAAATGATGTTCAGTTCAGTTTAGTCGCTCAGTCATGTCCAACTCTTTGCGATCCCATGGACTGCAGCATGCCATGCTTCCCTGTCCATCACCAACTCCCAGAGCTTGCTCAAACTCATGTCCATCGAGTTGGTGATGCCATCCAACCATCTCATCCTTTGTCATCCCCTTCTCCTCTTGCCTTCAATCTTTCCCAGCATCAGGATCTTTTTCAATGAATCAGTTCTTTGTGTCGGGTGGCCAAAGTACTGGAGTTTCAGCTTCAGCATCAGTCCTTCCAATGCATATTCAGGACAGATTTCCTTTAGGATTGACTGGTTGGATCTTGCAGTCCAAGGGACTCTTAAGAGTCTTCTTCAACACCACAGTTCAAAAGCATTGATTCTTTGGTGCTCAGCTTTCCTTATAGTTCAACTCTCACATCCATACATGACTACTAGAAAAACCGTAGCTTTGACTAGACGGGCCTTTGTTGGCAAAGTAATGTCTCTGCTTTTTAATATGCTGTCTAGGTTGGTCATAGCTTTTCTTCCAAGGAGAAAGTGTGTTTTAATTTCATGAAAAAAAGGATGAACCCTTGACTAATACAGTTCATAATAAAAAATCAGACATGATGTTTTTCTTATGGGAAAAGTCAGTTCTTCCTGAATCTTGAGGAGGAGCCCAGATATAGGCTCAGAATATGCCTGCAAATTGTCTGATGGTCCTCATATTAAAGGGGGATCTGTCCCCTTTCCTTGAACCCGGATTTACTTTGTGACTGGATGACCAGCAGAGTAGGATGGAAGTGATGCTTTGTGACTAGCAAGGGCAGGTCACAAGGGGAGATAGAGCTTTCTCCTGGTTCTTTTGCAATATTCACATTTTGTTCCCTCAACCATGACATAAAAATACTGAAGCTGCCATATTGTGAGGAAACTCAGGACACCTGGACATGAAGGAATACAGACAAGCCACCCTCCCTCTGCCCTGCCTAATTCCCTATCCACAGAGCACACGAGCATAATAAAATAGTTGTTTTAAGGCCCCTACGTTTTTGGGTAGCTTTTAATGCAGCAAAATATAACTGAAATGGTTGCTGATCTTAATGGCTTGGAATTAGACCGTTAAATTGTTTGAGCCAAACAGAGCCAGACAGTGTCCACCTCGCAGGTATGAGGGTAATGTTGAAGCTTCCAGCAGGCAGTAGGTTCTTAGCAAATCATGGTTTCCCGTCGTTCCAGAAGGCCCTTCCCATGTCTCTTGGCCTGTTCTTTGGAGAACAGGGACTTTTACTGCCAAGTCAATAGGGAAGTTTTACATGGGCTTCACTGCCTGTTTCTAATTAAAATCGTAAAACCCCTCTGTTAGCACCTTAATAACTTCTGCCAGGCTGAAGGCAAGTTTCATAAATAGAATTCTTAAAGGAAATCTGAAGCTACTTCTATAAAATAAAGAATCAGCCCCCAGGGCCTAAGTGCAGTTAACTGAAAAAAAAAAGAAAAAAGAAAATTTCCCCTGTTCCTAGGGCAGTAGCTCTCAAAGTGTATTGGAATCTTAGCTTGCCAAAAATTCAGATTTCTGGGCCCCAACGTGAAGTAAATATTTGTGTGTGGCCTGGAAATCCTGATTTTTAAACAAGCACCTCCATTCCGTTGAATTTTTAAAAAATAGCTTGAGATACAATTCATATATCATACAATTCACCCATTTGAAATATACAACTCAGTGATTTTTAGTATATCCATAGAGCTGGGCAATCATCAGCATAATCAACTTTGGAACATTTTCATCACTTCAAAAAGAAATCCTATACACATTAGCAGTTATCTCCCCATTCCTCCCTACTCTCCTTGCCCTAAGCAACCACTAATTTACTTTTATCTCTGTAGGTTTGTCTATTCTGGACATCTTATATAAATGGAATCATATAATAGGCAGTCTTTTGAATGCCTTCTTTCACTGAGCATAATGTTTTCAAGGTTTAGCCATCTCATAGTATTATCAGTACTTCATTACTTTTTATTGAATAACATTCTCTTTTATGACTATATCACAATTTATTCTTTCCTCAGTTGACAGACATTTGGACTGTTTCTACTTTTTAGTTATTATGAATAATGTTTCTCTGAACATTCGTGTACAAATTATTACATGGATATGTTTTCATCTCTCTTTTCATTTTTCTTGAGTATATATTTTCCCAGATTGGAATTGCTGAGTGATATTGTAACTCTGTTGGCCAATCCTTTGAATAACAACCAGACTGTTTTACAGGGTGGCTGCACCACTTCACATTGGTCCCCACCAAGTACAAGAGTTCTAGTTTCTCCATATCATTGCCAATACTTATTATTATATGCCTTTTTTGAGTATAGCCATCCTGGTGGGTGTGAAGTGGTAGCTCATTTTGCTTTTGATTTGCATATCCTTGATGGCTAATGAGAGCATTTTTCACCTGCTTATTGGCCATTTTCCTGTCTTTTTAAGAGAAATATTTATTTAGATACTTTGATCTCCCCCTTTTAAACTGTGGTAAGAACAGTTTATAGGCGATCTGCTCTCTTAACACAATTTTGAATGCCCAATATTGTCATCTGTGCACATATGGTTGTACAGCAGATCTGTGGAAGGTGTTCGTCTTGCCTTACCGAAACTTTCTGTTCATTGAATCGGAACTCTTTCTTTCTCCCTTACCCAGCTGCTGGCAACCACCATTCTACTCTGCTTCTGTTGGTCTATTTTAGATTCTTCATATAAATACAATCTTACAATATTTGTCTTCCTGTAATTAGCTTATTTCACTGAGCATAGTGTCCTCCAGGTTCTTGCATGTTGTTGAATATAGGAGGCTTTCCTTTTTAAAAAAGCTGAGTCACGTTTCTTTGGGTCTACGTACCACATTTTTTTCATTCATTCATTCATCAGTGGACATTTAGGTTGCTTCCACGTCTTTGCTATATTGTAGATGAGAATGCAAATAAGGCACAAGTTAATGGGATGATATCCCATGTTCATGGATCAGAAGACTTAATATTGTTAAAATGTCCATACTGTCCAAGGGATCTACTGATTCAATGCAGATCCTATTAAAATCCCATTGGAAGTTTTTTTCAGACATAGGAAAAATACTCCTAAAATTCATATAGAAGCATAGAGGATCCTGAATAACCAAATCAATCTTGAGAAAGAAGTACAAAGCTGGAGGCCTCACACTTTCTGATATTAAATTACATTACAAAACAACAGTAATGAAGACAATGTGGTACAAATATAAAAACAGACATAGGAGCAATGGAAAAGAATCAAGATCCCAGACATACACCCATGCATATATGGTCAGCTGTATATATGGACCTTTGATAAGAGTGACAGGAATTCACAATGGAGAAAGGATAGTCTCTTCAACAAATAATGTTGGGAAAACTGAATATCCACATGCAAAAGAATGAAGTTGGATACTTATACACAAAAATCAATTCAAGGTGCATTAAAGACAAATATGAGGCTTAAACCCATAAAACTCATAGAAGAAAACACAGGGAAAAATCTTCATGATATTGGTCTTGGCAGTGATTTATTGAATATGAAACCAGAACTACAGGTAACAAGAGCAAAGCTAGGTAAATGTGATTACATAAAATTAAAGAGGTGCACAATAATGAAAATAGACTGAAAGGCAGAAGTATTTCCAGACTGTATCAGATAAGGCATTAATATACAAAGTATATAAGGAGCTCTTACAACTCCATAGCAAAACACCCAAATAACTAAATCTAAACATGGACAAAGAACTTGAATGGGCATTCAAATTAGACATACCAATGGCCCACAGGTACGTGAAAAGATGCTCAACATAACTAATCATCAGGGCAACGCAACTCAGAACCACAGTCAGACATCATCTCACACCTATCAGGATGGCAGCTGTTCAAAGAAAAAAAAGCAAAGGTAACATGTTGTACACAGGAATGTAATCAGTGCAGCCAGTATGCAAAGCGTATGGAGATTCCTCAAAAAAATTAAAAATAGAATTACCATATAATCCAGCAACCCCACTCCTGGATACATATCCAAAAGAATTAAAAGCAGTATCTCAAAGAGAGATTGACATCCTATCACTTGGAGACGCTGTATCCTAGGTTTCAGAACTCAAGGACCCTCTAGGAAAGGGAGGGTGCTCCAAGGAGGACAGAGAGCGTCGTCCCTCTGGGAGCTGATGGGGGAGCAACAGCAGCAGTCTGACTGGTGCTCCTGGTGTGGTGCTCCCTCAAGTTCATCGTCGTAACTCAGGTGCCTCTGTGTCCCTCCACCAGCCTGTGGATGGGCAGCTCATGACACCTCTGCCCACAGAACAGCTCTGAGCCCCCGTCTGCACACTGAGCAGGCATTCTGCATATTCCTAGGACTCCTCTTGATCTGAGAACTCGAGGGACACTCGCATGCACAGCCTGAGTATTTCCACTACCACCTGTCTGTGGGTCTCAGTCACATCCCTTTGTTGTTGGTGAATTTAGCAGCTGCTCTCTGAGTGGAAGGGTGTTGCCACTTTCCTGTCTCTTGAGGAAGTAGCTTCTTGCACATGAGCAGAGCTGCTACCTGGGATCATTCTGCTTGTCTTGGGCCCTTGACCTCTTCCAAAGGGTGGATACATTTACCAATGATTCCTATTTTAAATCGAGGCACTGTTCTGTGCACTTGATGTGAATACCTCTGTTTTCATGGAAGCTGGCTGAGGCTCAGAAAGGTTAAGTACCTTACCCAAGGTCACTGAGCCTTTGAGGGGGCAGAGACTGGTTTTGAACTCAGGAAGTCCAGCTCTGAGTTGGCTCTCAAGCACCCTCTCCCTCTGAGTGTTGAGCCTGGCACGCTGTGAGCTGGAATGCCTCCCCAGTCTGACCATGTGATCCCAGGGACATTTGCCTCACCAGACTCTTTTCTGTATCTCCAGCACTTCCAACAGTGCCTGACACACTGCAGCCCAGCAGATGTTCCTAGTGAAGGAGTGTGCCTGTCCCAAGGTGTGGGTCATAGGAAAGCTTTTATTCCGTGTGAAAATTTTCAGTGTAGTCCTGACTGGACCAGGAGGAGAGCTGCTCCTGTCTTTAGTCATAGAGGTGGGTGAGAGGCAGAGAAGTTCCTGCCCATTCAGGGAAGGAAGAGCTGTGCCTATGATTGAGTCACTGCGCCCCGCAAGAGGGACCCACTGGCTGTTTTTGACAAGTCAAAAGCAGGGCTGGGAATTACGGGTGATCCAAAAACACAAATTTATGAAAATAGCACTCCCTGTGGAGAAACACTGGCTCAACTAGAAGAGAAAAGCAGCATTGACGCTCCCTGCTGAGCACTAAATGGGAGAAAGAGAGCTCCCGTGGCTGCTGTAAATGCCTTCCATGGGAGAGGCCTAGAGATCTTCTCCAGGATGCTGCGAGGGGCCCTGATCCTATCTCAGCTCCATCACCAAGACCAGCGGACAGGCTTGGACCCATAGTCTGATCCTGGCTTGTCACTCACTCTGGCCAGAGTACCAAAAGTAAGCACAGCCTGGATTCTTCCCCAAGACCTACAGGCAGCAGAGGGTATCAGCTGATTCAGGGGCACAGTCCTGTTACTGAAGCAAACTTGGGTTCTCTCACCTGCGTGCAGTAAAGCCAGTGGCACCTGACATCTGTTGATAGTGGTGAAGGGAAGTGGAGCATTTATTGTAAGGAGTCCAGGCAGCTAGTGCTCAGAAGGCCTGACTTCTCCAGTGGCTTTCAGGGAAAGGTTTTTAAAGACAGGATGAGCGAGGGGGTTGCAGGGTGCAGGATCAGCTCATGGATGTTCTTCTGATTGGTTGTGGTGAGGTAATCGGGAGTTAGCATCATCTACCTTCTGTTTCCAACTGGTCTGGGGTCTGTGGGCTTGTGGGTGGCATGCAGTTAACTTCTTCCAGCTGGTGGGGGTTTCAGCAGCTCAATGGATATGGCTCAGAACATAGATAATAGCCCTTGAGGAGGAGCTTAAGGTCCTTGACTTTGTTTAATGGCTAAACTTACGACAGAAAGTGAAGAGGAACTGAAAAGCCTCTTGATGAAAGTGAAAGAGGAGAGTGAAAAAGTTCACTTAAAGCTCAACATTCAGAAAACGAAGATCATGGCATCTGGTCCCATCACTTCATGGCAAATAGATGTGGAAACAGTGTCAACAATAGGCAGGTCCCCTCAGTGAAGGTGGCTTGAGGAGCAAGGGATGGGCTGACACCCGCAGTCAGATGTGGAGTGGCTGGAACCCTGCTACTGATTTGGGGAAGAGGAAAGCAAGAAATGAGCTCACTAAATACTGAGATCATATTCTGGATTTCCAGCTTGGCCTGTTGTTGGTGCATATGTACAAATACAATTAAAATATATCTTGAAACTCACATCAAAATAAAGTCAGTTTTTCCCTGGAACTAGTGCAGCATTGCAAAGCTCTCAAGTTGAAGCGACCTGGTGTCTTCATTTGTGGGACCTTTCCAAAGTTTGGCACACAAGCAGCTGTTTCCAGACACAGCTCCCTCATTGGTTAGCTCCTGGTGGATCTGTTCAGTCTGGAATTTCCCCAAGGCCTCTTGCCATTTGCCAGCTGAGCAGATTACATTGATTGATGTGTGTATTCCAAGTCATGTTTAAGTAATGCAAATCTGCCTCCACTCCCAACACTGACTGTAGTTTGTCCCCCCACATCTAGGGTGGAGGGCCTGGGTGTGCCGAGAAGCACAGGCAGAAGCCAGACCTGGCTCAGACAGTTTCATCCGGGAGGCCTGGCCACTGAAACAGTCCTGGGCTCATACACGCCCAGCTGGGCACTCTGGGTGCCCCGAGTGGATTCTGCCAGGCCTGTCTCTGAGTGCAGGTGAGATGGTGGACTTATCTTAGACCTGCTTTCCCAGGGCCCAGAGCGTGACTGGCCAGGCAGATGACTGGGACCACAGTTGACCTAAGTGGCCTCTTTTCCCCTCAGAAATCCTGTTGCTCTCAGTGATGTCCCAAGGTGAGTTGCTTCTGCCTTTGAAATTTGGAGCTTTTTTAAAAAACTTTTTATTTTGTATTGGTGATATCTGATTAACAATACTGCGATAGTTTCATGTGAACAAAGATGGGATTCACCCATACATATACATGTATCCCTTCTCCCTCAAACTCCCCCTCCATCCAGGCTGCCACGTAACATTGAGTATAATTCCATGTTCTATACATGGAATAGTACAGTTCTTGTTGGCCACCCATTTAAAATATAGTGATGTATACATGTCCACCCCAAACTCCCTAACTGTCTCTTTCCCTGGTCCTTCCCCCCAGCAACTGTAAGTTTGTTCTCTGTGAGTCTCTTTTTGTTCAGTTCATTGTTATCATTTCTTTTTAGATTCCACATACAGGGGACGTCATATATTTGTCCTTCTCTGTCTGACTTCATTCAGTATGACACTTCTCCAGGTCCATCCATGTTGCTGCAAATGCCACTGTCTCATTCTTTGTAATGGCCAAGTGATACTCCACTGTATATATGTACCGCATCTTCTCTGTCCACTCCTCTGTCAATGGACATTAAGGTTGTTTACATGTCTTGGCTATCGTAAACAGTGCTCCAGTGAACACTGGGGTGCGCGTATCCTTTTGGAATGTGTTTTTCTCTGGATATATGCCCAGTGTCATATAGTTGTAGCCTTTTTTTTTTAGTGAAGCGTATTGATTTACAATGTTGGTGTATAGAAAAATACTTCAGTTATATGTGTGTGTGTATATATATATATATGCTGCTAAGTTGCTTCAGTCATGTCTGACTCTGTGCAACCCCATAGACAGCAGCCCGCCAGGCTCCCCTGTCCCTGGGATTCTCCAGGCAAGAACACTGGAGTGGGTTGCCATTTCCTTCTCCAATGCATGAAAGGGAAAAGTGAAAGTGAAGTCGCTTAGTCGTGTCCGACCCTCAGCGACCCCATGGACTGCAGCCCACCAGGCTCCTCCGTACATTGGATTTTCCAGGCAAGAGTACTGGAGTGGGGTGCCATTGCCTTCTCCATATATATATATACGTATATATATATATACGTATATATATATATTTATATAAAGGGCTTCCCAGGTGGCTCAGTGGTAAGAATCCACCTGCCATTGTAGGACACTGGGTTCGAGCCTTGGGTCAGAGAGATTCTTGGAGGAGGAAATGGCAACCCACTCTAGTATTCTTGCCTGGAGAATCCCGTGGACAGAGGAGTCTGTGGGCTACAGTTCATAGGGTTGCAAAGAAGTGACCGAGAGGCTGAGTGTGCATGCATACTTATATAGAAGACTCTGAAAATAAATGAACACATTTATTTCAGATTCTTTTCCACTATGGTTATTACAGTATATTGAATATTGTTCCCTATGCTCTACAGTAAATGTTTATTTTATATAAAGTAGTGTGTTTCTGTTAAACTCATACTTGTAATTTATCCTACCCATTCCCTTCCCCTTTGGTGCTCATAAGTTTGTTTTCTATGTCTGTAAGTCTGTTTCTGTTTTGTAAATAAGTTCATTAAGTACTGTTTTTTTTTTTTTTAGATTCCACATATAAGTAACATGTCTTTTTCTGCCTAACATACTTTACTTTTTAGTATGATATTTTCTAGGTCCATCCATGTTGCTGCAAATAGCAATATTTCATTCTTTTTTATGGCCGTCTAATATTCCAGTGTGTGTGCGCGCGCGCGTGTGTGTGTGTGTGTGTGTATACCACATCTTTATCCATTCTTTTGTTCAGGGACACTTAGGCACCTTCCTTGTCTTGGTTATTGTAAATAATGCTGTTATGAACATTGAGGTGCATGTATCTCGGAATTAGCATTTTATCTTTTCTGAATATCCCAGAAAAGTGGGATTCCTGGATCATATGGAAACTCTATTTTTAGTTTTTCGAGGAAGCTGCATACTGTTTTCCATAGTATTTTCCACCACTATTCCCACCAGCAGTGTAGGAGGGTTCGTGGAGAATTTGGAGCTTTGAAGAGCTGCCTTGAGACTGCTTCCCTCTCTACTCCCTCACCCCTCCCACACCTTCTTTAGTCCATTAGTTCAGTTCAGTCCAGTCACTCAGTCGTGTCAGACTCTTTGCGACCCCATGAACTGCAGCACGCCAGGCCTCCCTGTCCATCACCAACTCCTGGAGTCCACCCAAAGCCATGTCTATCGAGTTGGTGATGCTATTCAACCATCTCATCCTCTGTTGTCCCCTTCTCCTCCCGCCTTCAATCTCTCCCAGCATCAGGGTCTTTTCCAATGAGTTAGCTCTTCACATCAGGTGGCCAAAGTATTGGAATTTCAGCTTCAACATCAGTTCCTCTAGTGAACACTCAGGACTGATCTCCTTTAGGATGGACTGGTTGGATTTCCTTGCAGGCAAGCCTTTAACACAGGGACAGAGACATGGTAATTTAAGACCAAGGCCCTAACCCATGTCTGGGTCTATCCTCTGCACTCAGCTCACCAGGACTTGGGTTGATGAGACCTGGAGCTTGGTTCTCAGATGGGCCTTGGGCTTACCTTGGCCCCCTGTTCTCATTTTGCAGGTGCCATCCCCCTCCCACCTGGCAGTGCCACACAGTAGACCAAGGCCATCCCTATACGAGTCAGCACTGGGGTTCCTGAAGCCTAGGGTACTTCTCCTTTATTCTTTATGGTAGTCAGATAATGTGCTCCTCTCTACTGAAAAACCTGGGCCAGGCTCAGACACCTCTTTCTCCTGAAAGCATCTGTAAATTGCAACAGGGGTTGGCGAACATTTTCTGTAAAGGGCCAGACTATTTTAAGCTTTGTGGGCCTTGTGGCCCTTATTGCAGCTGCTCACCTCTGCCACATAGTTTGAAAGAAGCCTTAGACAACATGACTAAGTGTGGCTGTGTTCCAGTAAAACATTTACAAAAATAAGCAGTGGGCTGGATACTGCTTGCTGGCCATATTCTGCTAACCCCTGAATTAGAGTTTTGAGTCTGAGAGTAGTTACATTGGTTGCAGTTATTTATTGAGTGCACGCCAAAAGTCCAGATTCTAGGTCCCATATCCAGAGGATCTGTATCAGTGGCTCTGGGTTGGTACCCACAAATCTATATTTCTGAAAATTTCATGGATCATTAGGAAGTGTAGCTAGAAGTGCTGTACAGGTCATCTGCTTTTACTACTGGCCCTACAACAGGTACACAGTGGGATCAGTGGCAGAACTGGGAGCAGAGCTCTGGTCTTCCTCCCCAGCCAGTATCCCCTCGGTTTCCACCTGCCCATTTGGGAACTTTTGGAGACCCTTCCTAGAAAGCCAGGGATGTGATGAGCTCAGCTTTGGGCATCAGTGGGCTTGGATAATGGCATTCGTTCAATCACCTGCCATTTAGCTCAGGACTAACCGTCTACTCCACAGCTAAGCCCAGTGACAAGAATGTTCATAAGTCACATGGTGGAGAGCATGGAGCTCCCTGGAGTGGACCTGAGAGATGGATACCTTGAAAACAGACCATCTCCTTGGCCCTGGGTCTTTGAAAAAAATAAACCTATTAGTAGAGGACTAGGCTGAGCCATTTTCCAGTTGAACCTTTTTTTCATTCACTTGTACATTCATTTCATTTTTCCTTCATGTATTCAATTAGCATTTATTTAGCACCTGTTTGGAGCCAGCTCCTGTTCTGGCATTCAAGGAATACAGCTAACTCAGATATTATCTTTATCTTTATTGTGATTTATGTGGCCGAGGTAATACATCTATGAGTGACAGGGGAGGATGAAGGGTCAGTCTTTCATCAGAGTTACAGGTTAGTTGGGGGCAGGACTCTGGGCTGTATCAGGTGTCAGCTTGGGGCCCAGGATCAGAGATCAGGCTCTGGTCAAGAAACATGGTAAAAGTCTCAAGACCACACCAATCCATTTCCTTGAACTTCATTGCTTAAGTGGCATGAATATGGGTAGACATCATCCATGGTTGTCTTTCTCATGACCTGCAACATTAATCTTAACCATGATAGTTACATTCCCAAGTAACAGGGCCCTGTGACCTTGGACAGTGTGGGGAAGGGGCTTAGTAGCAGTTCAGAATATCTTCTCATTCCAGGATTCTCTGACCGTTGAGGTGAGCATAGTCAGGAGAGTAATCTGGTCAAAAAGACCCATTTTTTTGCTGAATAGGTTTTGGGGTGAAAGCCATTGTAAGATTTAAAGATCAGCTTCATCTTAAGAATGAATCAGAGTTCCACACACAAATCTTGCATTTTAGAGAAATAGTAAGTTCATAAAAAGGAATTGCTAAGCTACTGCCTAACCATGCCAGCAGTTTTAGCTGAATATTTTTCCATGTTAACATCTCAGAATGTCAAAGCTGAAGGGGGCCCACCTGGGGATGGTTCTGGTTATTTGTCTTTAAACTGTACTCTCTGGAATCCTCCCTTTTGCTGATGGTGCCTGTGGAGATACCAGACTTGGGGTATGTGTGGGTCCCTTGCATGGCCTAAGAGAGCAAGGTAGTTAGAAGAAGAGTGCCCTACCCCTTCTCCCTCCCCCCACCTTCCACCCCAGCCCTCTCCCCCATTCTGTCTCTCCCTTGGGAACTAGCATTTCTGCCCATTCAGGGAAGACCTACCTGACTCTTCACCAGTGTCCAGGTGCTGAAACCCAATTTGGCCTCTGTTAATTCTGAATTAATTAATTAATTCTCTGGAGAGTTTTGGGTGCAGTAGAAAAGAATCACTTTATTGCTTTGCCAGGCAGAGGGTGACACTGCAAACTAATGCCCTCAAAACTGTGTGTCCCATCCTGGAGCGGGTAGTGAGGAGTTTTATGGTAATGGTTCACAGATCAGCTTGTGGGTATTCTTCTGATTGGCTGGTGGTGAGTCAGCATCATCAGCCTTCTGGTTCCAGCTGGCCGAGGGTCTGTGTGTTTATTGGCAGCATACCATTGATTTCTCCCACCTGGTGGGGGTTTCAGTATCTATAAAACAATTCAAAGATATTGTTACATATAATCCCTTGATGGGGAACTAGGACCCTGCCTCAAGGCTGCGCTATTGTTTCTTTTGAATGTTCTTCCTTTGTCTCAGCCTCCCTTCCCTTCCCTAATTAACATCTGTTTGTTTGAACCTGCCCTTGAACTCAGGGAACATCAGGAAGGCTGAATAAAACCTATTTTCCTCTAATCAAGAAATGGGGGACAAAGAAAGGTTTTTATGCCCAGAGGCCCCACAGGGTCCTGCTGGGTATTAGTGTCAGCATCACCGGAGGAGAAGTGGGTCAGAGGCTATGCAGAATAGGCGCCTTTCAAGGCAGTGGCTGTAGCATCCTTCTTGTGGACACGTGGGCAGCAAGGGGCACAGACTGGTAGAGCCCTGGCTCCTGGAGAGACCTTCCATCTTCCAAGAGACCTACACTGTGGAAAAGGAATTGTTTTAAAGAATGGTCTCGCTACATAAGTTACATTGCTTTTCCTTTTGTTTTGAGAAGGTGGGCTTAGTCGGATGTACAGATGTTGGCAGCCTTATACCTCCAGTCACCTGTTATTTTTCTATGAAACAAAAGAGCATTTCCAAATGGCACTTATAATTTTGGAATGTTTTCTTCCAATTTGTGATGTCTCTTTCTTCAGGTAGGATCAATAACCTAGTTTATTGGCACATTCTTGTTTTAAATTTATTCCTCCTTTAGATGCTTTCATCTTTGGTTAACTGGGCTAAAGGCTCAAAGCATAGATATTAGGGAGACTGGATTCCTAGCTTATCTTTAAGGTTCTTAGAGTCTAGGGGAGGAGGCAAGAGAAAGAGGGGTCAGAACTGGGAGAGCTTAAGCAGCCAGGTCAGCAGAGTAGTGGTGTTTTGAAGAGCGTATTTAAATACCTGTGCTCTGGGGGGCTCTACTTACATAGACTTCCCTGGTGGCTCAGATGGTAAAGGATCCGCCTGCAATGTAGGAGACCTGGGTTCCATCTGTCAGGGGACTCTGTAATTTCTTCAGTTCTGTCTCGCCACAGCAAAAATTTGAAGTGACGGACGGACCAGTGTTACAGCTTGGTGTTACAGCTCAGTTTTATTTGGCAAGCAAAGAAAAATACATCCTTGAGGCGTGAGGGTGGGCCGACCCAAAAGATGTGAAGAGAAGAGAAGACAGCAGCTCAATTTTGGCTCCTCTTTTTATATGTTTTTTCTCCTCCCCCTGAGCCTACCCTGGGTAAACTGGGCTAGCCACGAGGGCCGTTTCCTTCTCCTGAGCTTCTCACTCTGGTTTTCCGACGTTCCTTTGTTCTATTCTTGCAGGCTTTCCCCTTCTTTGTCTTTCAGCCACCGCCATTCTGGACTCCTTTTTTCTATTCTGACTACCTAACAGATCCCTGGGTTGGGAAGATCCCCTGGAGGAGGGCATGGCAACGCACTTCCAGTAATATACCCATGGACAGAGGACCCTGGTGGGCCATGGGGTCCATGGGGTTGCAAAGAGTTGGATACAACTGAGTAACTAAGCATAGCACGTTGTAAGTGGCGCTCCCTGGAGGCAGACAGTGCAGCCTTCCCCATCAAGCACTATCTCTCCCTCTTGTCTCCCCTTGGCCGTCTCCCCCCTGGCACATTCAAGTTCCTTGCGTGAGTCTGGGAGATGGTACCTGGGCTTAGAGAAAGGGGTGACCACTGGGAGCTGGGGGAAATGGGAAGGCATCCTAAAAGAGAAGGTGCAAAAAGAAGAGTAGAGCGTTTGGAGCAGGGGAAACCGCATTTGGGAAGGCCTGGAAGCTCAGACTGGGCCAGAGTACACTTCTTGGACCTCCATGGACGCAGAAAGAGCAGAGAAGAGGCTGTGACCCATGTTCATCTGTGTCTGCTCTCCTGTATGGGAGTTAGGCTGATCATTCTTGATGAAAGCCTGGTTAGGTTTGTGCTCCACATGTTTTATGCTGCCTTCCAGAATATTCTGCTCTCTCCCTGTTCTCTCCCCACCTCGGTCTTCCAGCAGTGTTGTTTATCACCCCTTTGAGGTCCTGGTGTTCTCGGAAGCTTGTTCTTTCTCTCGTTCTTATTGAAATTCTAATTGTATTGAGAGGAATTTAGGTTGGTTTGACCTGAGATGGGCTTTTAGAAGCCAATGAGGGTGCTTCTCTTCAGATATTTAGCAGTAATTGTCTTATGAAGTGCTCTCAAGTTCACTCTCAGAGAACAAGCCTATAATTTCTATTCAAATAGCTTCTAATGAGATGATGCTTTTGTCAACTTGTGGGGCCAAGTCAGACTGAAAAAAATATATTTCAGATTCCTTGGCCCTTGCACAAACTCAAAATATACACCAAATGTGCTTTGGAGGATTATGGAGGCATGACAGATAGACAGCTAATGTGCGATGGAGGGCATGAGAGGTCTGAGATGCTTTATCTCTGCATCATTCACTTATTCAAGAGTCATTTACCAAACACCTGCGTATGTGGGTGCCAGCGCTGTGCTATGTGGAGGGCATCAAAGGTGGATAAGATCTGGATCATGGGCCACAAGAATGAGGCACAGGCCCATGTGTGTGTGTGGTGCGTGTGTGTGTGTTTGCCACGTGTGTTCAGTTGCTCAGTCATGTCCAACTCTTTGCGATCTCATGGACTGTAGCCCATCAGGCTCCTCTGTTCACGGAAGTCTCTAGGCAAGAATGCTGGAGTGGTTAGCCATTTCCTTCTCTAGGGGATCTTCCTGACCCAAGGATTGTACCCACATCTCCTGCATTGGCAGGTGGATTCTTTACCACTGAGTCACCAGGGAAGCATGTGTGTGTCCAGGCAGGTGGTTTCAGTCAGTGCTTCCCCTAACACATGCATCTTTCCTTCCAAGCGCTTCCAAGGAGATGACTTTACATGCATTTGCATGAGCATTTCATTATATATCTGCCTTTTACGATTTGAAGATGGGACCATCTATGACAGTTTTGTTTACCATAAATGGATATTCAATAAATACTGAAAGAGTGAGGGGGCTGATCCTTGATACACAATCGTCTCTTTTACCTGTGGTTTCTCTTTCTGCAGTTTCAGTTACCCAACTGCAGTCCAAAAAACAGTAAATGGAAAATTCTAGAAATAAGCAATTCGTAAGTTTTAAATTGCATACTTCTCTGAGCAGCTGATGAGATCTGAGGCCATCCCACTATATCCTGCCCTGGTTGTGAATTGTCCCTTTGTCCAGTGGATCCTGCTTGTTGTTCGTCACTTAGGAGCCATCTCAGTTATCAGACACATTTTGTGGTTTTGTGGTGCTTGTGTCCAAGTGACCCTTATTTTACTTAATCATGGCCCCCAAGTGCAAGAGTCATGATGCTGGCAATTCAGATATGCCAAAGAGAAGCCTTAAAGTGCTTCTTTTAAAAAGGTGAAAATTCTTGGCTGACTATGGAAAGAAAAAAAAATTGTGCTCTGAGGTTGCTAAGACCCATGGTAACATGAATCTTCCATCTGTGAAACTGTGAAGAAGGAAAAAGAAATTGTGCTCGTTTTGCTGTTACATCTCAAACGGCAAAAGTTATGGCCATGGGGCACGATAAGTGCTTAGTGAAGATGGAAAAGGCATTAAATTTGGACAGTAAGGTATTTTGAGAGAGAGAGAGAGACCACATTCACATAACTTATTTATAATATACTATTATAATTGTTCTATTTCATCATGAATTATTATTGCTAATCTCTTACTGTGCCTAATTTATAAATTACACTTTATCATAGGAATGTGGGTTTCCCAGGTGGCTTGGTGGTAAAGAATCCACCTGCCAATGCAGCAGACACAGGTTTGATCCCTGGTTCAGGAAGATCCCCTAGAGAAGGAAATGGCAATCCACTCTGGTATTCTTGCCTGGACAGTTCCATGGACAGAGGAGCCTGGTGGGTTACAGTCCACGGGGTTGCAAAGAGGTGGACATGACAAAGCACGGACACGCACACACAGGAGGGTGTTGATATAGACACAGGAAGAGTCGTAGTGTATGTATGGTTTGCTGCTCTCTGTGGCTTCAGGCATCTATCAGGGGTCTTAGAGCCTTTGCCATGGATAAGAGGGGGCCTAGGGAGCCACTGTACTATCCTGCTTAGCCGGGTGGCCAGGCACCTGAAGAAAGGAGTGGGAAGGATCTGGAATCAGAGTATTCTGGCTGAGGGTCTAGTACAAAGAGGGTGCCGTGGGCAGTAGAAACAGCTTGGTGTGGCTGGATCATGGGGTGGGGGGACTGTGGGAAGGGAGGGGACTGTGGCGAGGGGAGGAAAGGGACTGTGGTGGGGGAGGGGACTCTGGCAGGGGGAGGGGACTGTGGCGAGGGGAGGGAGGGAAGGGACTGTGGCAAGGTGGGGAGGGGACTGTGGGGGGGGAGGGGAGGGGACTGTGGCTGGGGAGGGGACTGTGGGAGGGGAGGGGAGGGGACTGGGGAGAGAAGGGACTGTGGGGAGGGGAGGGGAGGAGACTGGGAGAGGAGGGGAGGGGACTGTGGGGGTGGAGGGGACTGTGGGGGGGGAGGGGAGGGGACTGTGGGGGGGGAGGGGAGGGAAGGTACCGTGGGGAGGGAAGGGACTGTGGGGGGGAGGGGAGGGGACTGTGGGGGGGAAGGCCGCGTCCTGCGGGTTTGCCCCCCTTCTGGTCTTTGGGCTACAGCAGCCTCGCCTGCCTTTCTTGGAGTGGGATTTGAGTAGCTGAACTCTAAGGTATCTGTGTGCCATCCTTCCTTTCGGTCCTGTCGCTGATCCGGCTCATCGCTAAGGACCGCTCTGCTGACTACCCCTCTCTTTTTATGCTCCTCATCTGGATCAAGGGTTCCCTTAGTTTTGGAAAAGCTGAGCAACCAAGGAGGCTCATACAAGAAACACAAGGGCTAGTTCTAGAAAACGTGCTTTTATTAGATGTCAAACAAGATAGAGCTGTGGAAGCTGAGTCCCGTGGACTGTTTCTCCCCCCTGCTGGACACACAGGACAGGGGCTTCCTGAGATCTATGGCACCTCGGGCAGGCCACCTCTCTGCCATCCATCTGGTGCTAACAAGATGGCCAGTGAGCGCTCATTCTAGCTCTGAGAGTTCACAGGCTTATAAAATATGCATCAGACAAATGCCATCTTCATTTCTCTTCATTTACAGGTATTTTGTTGAAAGCCTGCTTTACCCCCCTCTTCTCATAAGGCTCCCAGGGTTGAAGATGTGATCTATCTGTCTGCGGGGCTCCTGGAGCCTGGGTGGATCTCATAACACTTCACCTTCCCCGCAGCATAACTTGGGCAGTCTTACCAAAGAGGCTGGAACCCAAGTCGCTGTGTCCTGAAGCCGCAAAGCCATTGCCTTACGGTTTGGTTCCTTTGCAACCTCAGCCGCTTTCACATCTTCCGAGCCCCCCACCAGCCCAGAAATTGTATCAAATGACAGCTCCCGAGTCACTTCACCACCCCCTCTGTCACCATCTCAGCTGACACTCTAAAGGAAAACAGGAACAGAGCCTCATTTCTAGTGGCTGCGACAAGACTTTGCTAATTGAAATGAAAAACTTCAGTTCCCCGGATGAGCAAAGGAGGCGGAGACACACCTTGAGGAAATCTTTCTCCAAATGAAAGGCCTTCCAGCTGGGCCCCAGTGGAGCCCAGGCCTCCTTCACACAGCAGGGCGTGTGAAATTGGGGTTCAGCAGCCCCGCTCCCAATGTCTGATGAGGCCTCAGACCCTGTTCAGGGTGCTCCCATCCCTTCATCTCCCTCAGTCCTGGAGCCTCACGTGGGTTCTCAGGCTTCCTCAGACATTCAGTCATTGTGACCAGTCAGCAGGTCTTTGGATCATCCATCAAGGGGCTTCTTTTAGACCCTGCTTCCCACGATGATCACCTGGTGAGAATTTAAAAGGTGCCGATGCTCAGACCTATTAAAAATGAATCCCTACA
The DNA here is from genome assembly GCF_032405125.1 of Capricornis sumatraensis. Lineage (NCBI taxonomy): Eukaryota > Metazoa > Chordata > Mammalia > Artiodactyla > Bovidae > Capricornis > Capricornis sumatraensis. Next base: position 73,914,953 of record NC_091083.1, read on the forward strand.
AGAGGTCTGGGTATTTGCATTTTGTAAGTTTCCCAGGTGATTTGATTGCATGGGGAGGAGTAGGAACTTTTGTTAATCTCATCCGAAAAAGTCTCCTTTCTGGGTTAGGACTCCAAGGACCGGAGAAGGAGATGAAGTTGTCCCCGGCCACACAGCAAGGCAATGGTTACCTGACTTTCTGACCCTTTCCATGACACGGGGCTGCCCTTTGCTCTGCCTTCCTTCCAGGGCTTTGTCTGTGGATGAAGGAAGATGAAGGGAAGATAGAAGGATGGTCAGCCCGAGAGCCTGGGGTCTGATCTTTCTGAGATTGAATCATGTGAAGTTGTGATACCCGGTTCCATCTAATAAAGATAAGTTATGTTTGCAAAGCATTTCACAGCTTCCCAATGCATCATTACATATGTTGTTTGGCTTGAACTTTCTACATCCTGATGAGACAGAAGTAATTATTCCCCCATTTCAGATACAACAACTGAGGCCCAAAGAGACCAGAGGCAATTATTCAAGCCACACAACATTTTGTGCGGTAGACTTGGAACGAGACTTCAGATTTCCCAGCTCCTGAGTGTGAAGATCTTGCCACTATATTGGGCTGGAAATTTAAAAAGAGAAGGCTCAATCCAGAAGGCTGGGGTTTAGAGTTGACCCTATGCATCTAAGTTCCCTTTATCTTATCACATGAATATTGATGGACTTTTCCCAGAGGAGTAGAAAGAAGGGATTAACACTTAGTTTACCTGTCTAGGGCTGCTTTTCTTCCTTATGCCCCTTTTCTGCCCTATTTCAGCATTCCCAAATCTTCTATTGAAGAAGGCGCATGGCCATGAAGTTCCTTGCATCTTCCTTTAAGATATATCTTTTGTAGGAGCAGCCTGGCTTGGTGGTTATGGACACAGACTACCTAGATCTGAATTTTCAGTTTGCAATTTACCAAATACAAAGCCTGAACAAAAGTTAATGTATTTTTCTCTGCCTTTCTCCCCTTAGTGAAGATAAAAGTGGTGCCTATGCTGTAAGATTATAAGGATTAAGAGAATTATAAATTATAAGCACTTATGTTAGTTAAGTGTTTATAGAAGCCAATAAACCAATAAATGCTATAGAGACCAATAAACCTCTCGAAGCTAAGCAGGGTCAGGCCTGGTTAGTACTTGGATGGGAAACCAATAAACCCCCATATTTCAGTAGCTTCACCCAACAAAGGTTAGCTTTTCACTCATGCTGAGTGTGATGGGGTCAGGTAACCCTCCGGAGCCCTCCCATGTTGGACTCAGTTGACCCAGATTCCCTTCATCTTGTGAAGCATCTCAACACATGGTTTCCATAGTTTCAAATAGCTCCTGCTGAAAGTGATGGATCTCATCTCCCCCTAGAGCCTATTGGCCAGAATCAGTCACATGTTACAGTGTTAGTAGCTCAGTCGTGTCCGACTCTTCGCAACCCCATGGACTGTAGCCTGCCAGGCTCCTCTGTTCATGGTATTGTCCAGGCAAGAATACTGGAGTGGGTAACCATTCCTTTATCCAGAGCATCTTCCTGACCCAGGGATTGAACCCGGGTCTCCTGTATTGCAGGCAGATTCTTGATGGCTCAGTGGTAAAGAATCCTCCTGCCAGTCCAGGAGACATAGAGACGGAAGATCCCCTGGAGTAGGGAATGGCAACCTGCTCCAGTTTTTCTGCTTGGGAAATTCCATGGTCAGAGGAGCCTGGCAGGCTACAGTCCACGGGGTTGCAAAGAGTGAGACATGGCTGAGCATGCACATATATGCTCTGCTTTGAAAACAAATTGTTATTTCATTCTGTCAGTCACATGGGCCCCATATAATTTATGAGGGAGCCTTGGAAATGCAGGAACTACTGGCTGAATGCCATTGTCCCTGCAAGTGTATGTCAGTTTTGTTAAATATAAAATTAATATGATTTTTAAAAAGATTCTTTTTTTTATGTTGATAGTTTAATCTTCTTGCAGTCTTGTATTTTGTTCCTGTTTATTATTTCTTTTCTCCTGGCTTAAAATTTTATGTCTTTTTATCTTTTTGTGTTTTTCATTCATTTTGTTTTGTTTTGATCACAACCAATAAGAAGCAGTTTGGCAGGGACGGTAGGCGTGAGAAGCCCTGTCAACATCAGGGGAGTCTAGAGGCCACCGTTTTCCTGCCCCAGCTTCCTCTTTGGAATTGAGTCTGCTGGTTCTTTCAGAAATCTCACCCTGGGATGCATATGGGATCCACAGCTCAGCCTCCCTGTGGCTTTGATTCTCTTCCTGTAGTTGCATGCTTGAGTTGTTGGAAAGATGTTGCCACTGACAGTTCCTCAAGGCCTGATGCAGGGTGCTATATGTTTTATTTTATTAAAAAAATATTTATGTAACTGCACTGGGTCCTAATTGTAGCAGGTGGAGTCTGTAGTTGCAGCATGCGAAATCTTAGCTGTGGCCTGTGGGATCTGGTTCTCTGACCAGGGATCGAATCCCAGCCCATTGCATTGGGAGCGCAGAGTCTTAGTCACTGGACCACCAGGGAAGTCCCAAGATGCTGAATGTTTTTAAATCCAGGGTTTCTGACATGGGTAGCTTTGCCTTTTGAAGACAATTAGGGAATGCTGGTAGCAAGCCAACCTGGGCAATGGCTAACAGAAGTCCTACTGAGGGGAAGGGCCAACCAGGGCTGACCATTGCTACAGGTACCCACAGGGGGATGCCACCACCAGCCTCCAAGACTCCTATGCTTGAGTTTTCCACCTCCCACCTTGACAGGCCTTGTAGGGTAGGCCCCTTGATCCCCTTCCCTTTAAGAGAAGTGCTCAGCTGAAGCCCTACAAAGAGGGTGCAAACTCTGTGATTTTTTGAAGGGAGTCAGCTGGAAGGACAAGTGCATTTGTCAGGAAATACATGGAGCAGAGTGAGCTTGGCTAAGAATTCCAGAACCTGTAAGGAAGAGTAGGGGCCTGAAGTCCTTCTGGGAAATCAGGCGCTTGGGACATTGGGAAGAGTCGAGGCTGGGGTTCTCTGCTTTGGATCCATCTCTCTCAGAGCAGATGTAGATGCCTTTCTGGGATCTCGGATGTGTGGACGGGGAGTGGCTGTGCAGAGGGATTTCACCAGTCTGTAGAGCTAAGACCGTAATGACAGCATACCCCACATCACGCATCGAATCCCCCCATCCCCAGGACCTCTCGGCATGGTATTTCTTTCACATAAATATCTCACCCCCACTCCCACAGCAGAACCCATCTCTCTCTTTTCCTTAAATGTTTGTTTGGCTGTGCTGGGTCTTAGTTGCAACAGGCAGGACTTTTAATCTTTGTTGCAGCTCGCACACCCCTTAGTTGTGTCGTGTGGGATCTAGTTCCCTGACCAGTGGTCACACCTGGGCCCCCTGCACTGAGACCATGGAGGGGACCACCTTGCCACTGGACCACCAAAAAGTGCCCAGAACCCATCTCTTGCCCAGCCCCAGAGAGAGGCCTCTCTCCCTGTCTCTTCTTGGAAAAGTGCCAGGGTCATGGGCCCTGTGTCACTGTCACTGTGAATTTTCTCTGTTCAGCAGATTCTCCAGTAATCTTCATTTTACCCTTAACCTGTTTCAGACTTTGGACCAGTTGAGCTGGGCTTGTGAGAGTCAAGGTGACCTGCTTCTCAGGGAGTTACGACTTTTATAGATAACTACTCGGCCTGCGTCTTCAGATCCTGTGATCAATCTGGAGTTTGCTCCTTGGAGACAAGGCATTTCTTCTCCACTTACCTGGTTGGGTTTGTAAAGATGTAAATCCTGATGCATTGACTTAGAGAGTAGGTTTTAATATTAATTTCTCCAAGAGGCTTGGAATTTAGAACATTTGTCTCATCATATTCATGATTTCAGGTCTTTTATCTCTCCAGTGGCACAGTCTGGGAAAACTGGCCAACATTTTTCTTTCTCCATATATTATGTGGCCCCCATATTTTGTCTTTCTGGTTCTAACAGGACACGAGTTGCTTTAGCACGTTTCCTGCTGAAGGCAGCCACAGTCTGTCTGGACATATGATGCCCCTCTGTGGATCTTTTAGCTTTTTCATTTATTCTGCCACCATAGGGCTGTTAGTTGTCTCTGGGGACCTGGGTGTCAAGGCTGTCTGGCTTGCCCCTAGGACCCTACTTGGAGCCATTAGTGATGGATGATTGCTCTCATAGGCCACTCTCAAATAGACAGATGTATTCACCTCCAAGGAAACTTCTGCACCCAGCTTCTTATTTTGCATAGAATCTGCAGGCTTCTCTGGTGGCTCAGAGGGTGAAGAGTCTGCCTGCCAATGCAGGAGACCTTGGTGTGATTCCTGGGTTGGGAAGATCCCTGGAGAAGGAAATGGCAACCCACTCTAGTATTCTTGCCTGGAGAATTCCATGGACAGAGGAGCCTGGCAGGCTACAGTCCACGGGGTCACAAAGAGTCAGGCATGACTGAATGATGAACACCACTAGTTGCTAGAACCGAATGGTGGAATTTAGCATAAATCCTGGGGGAGGCTTCACCACCATTCCCATCCACAGGTCAGTAGATTAAAATTGGTCCTTCTCTGCCTACTTCCATCTTCAAGTGGGATGTTCTCAACCAAGTAAAGCAAATTCTGTTCTTTCTTTTTTTTCTTAAAGTATTTATTTGCACCAAGACTTAGTTGCAGCATGCAGGATCTACTTTGCAGCATGTGAGATCTTTGAATTGCGGCATGCGAATGAACTCTTGGTTGCAGCTGTGCGATCAAGTTCCCTGACTAGGAACTGGGACCCTGCATTGGGAACTTGCAGTCCTAACCACTGGAACACCAGGGAAACCCCCCTCTCTTCTTTGCCTTTAATCCCTAGAGCAGTGCTCTGGAGCCCTTGGGCCCTCATGATTGCCTAGAGAAGTGAGAGGATGCCTAGTAGATGGAAAGACCCAAGACTTTTCAATTTCCTCTGGGGAAGTGTTCAGGGATTGGGGATGGTGGCCAAAGAGGACCTATCTTTATCACTAATGTTCTGTTTATTTTACCAGGAGGGTATATTTGTGTATTATTTGTGTGATTAAAAATTAAGTGAATGAATAATCGAACACTTGAGGTGTTAGACTGAACTGCACACAGTCAAATGCACTGAATTGAACTAAACCCAAAAGACGGCAAAAACTCTGGTGACTTGTAAGAGAAGTTTTCCCTCTCGTTTTCTCTTGCCTTTGGTCAGTGGAGACTTGATAATATTAAACAAATTTTATTAAAATTGTATCTTAACAGATGTGAAACTTGTCTTCCTAATGTCTAGTGTGACAAGAAATCCCAAGGAAATGTTCCTTGTTTGTGTTCCTGCATTGGTACTGCATAGTTTTAATCATTGTAGCTCATATCAGAGTTGTTTAGTTATTCTTGTGTTAATTTTTTTTCAGATAAACTTTAAAATGATTTTTTTCTAGTTACCTATTAAAAGACTCATATGGATTTTTTTTTAAATTTTATTTTTACTTTATTTTACTTTACAATACTGTATTGGTTTTGCCATACATTGACATGAATCCACCACGGGTGTATACGAGCTCCCAATCCTGAACCCCCCTCCCACCTCCCACCCCATATCATCTCTCTGGGATCATCCCCGTGCACCAGCCCCAAGCATCCTGTATCTTGTATCGAACATAGACTGGCGCTTCGTTTCTTACATGATGGTATACATGTTTCAATGCCATTCTCCCAAATCATCCCACCCTCTCCCTCAGAGTCCAAAAGTCCGTTCTATACATCTGTGTCTCTTTTGCTGTCTCGCATATAGGGTCATCATTACCATCTTTCTAAATTCCATATATATGTGTCAGTATACTGTATTGGTGTTTTTCTTTCTGGCTTACTTCGCTCTGTATAATCGGCTCCAGTTTCATCCACCTCATCAGAACTGATTCAAATGTTTTCTTTTTAACGGCTGAGTAATACACCGCTGTGTATATATTCCACAGCTTTCTTATCCATTCATCTGCTGATGGACATCGAGGTTGCTTCCATGTCCTGGCTATTATAAACAGTGCTGCGATGAACATTGGGGTACATGTGTCTCTTTCAGTTCTGGTTTCCTTGGTGTGTATGCCCAGCAGTGGGACTGCAGAATTGAATTTGTTCTGTAAATGTTGCTAGAAAGTGGTACTTTAGCTATAGTTATTCTCCCCATTTGCTGCATCTTTTCATTTAGTCTCATCTTTTAGGTCCTGAGACAGAATTCTGTAGTTTTCTTTTTGTGGGTCCTGCACGTTTAAGTTTATTCTTAGGTTTTCAGTATTTTGTGCTGCTTTTGTAAATACAGTCTTTCTCTCACATTATGTTTTTCTACATAACATATTAGTGAATTCATTAGTTTATTCTTTAGGCATGAATATGTAAACCATTTATTTTGCATACTTGTTTTATAGCCTGTACCTCTACTGAATATCCTTACTTGTTACATTTTTAATTGAAATATAGTTTATATACGACATTATGTTATTTTCAGGTGTACTAACAGTGATTTGATATTTGCATACAGTATGAAATGATCACCATGATATATATTTTATTTCCTCTGTGATCTTTATTATTTCCTTCCTTCTGTGGCCTTTGGGTTTTGTCTGTTTTATTTAATTCTTTTAGGTGGAGAAGGCAATGGCACCCCACTCCAGTACTCTTGCCTGGAAAAACCCCATGGATGGAGGAGCCTGGTAGGCTGCAGTCCATGGGGTCGCTAAGTCGGACACGACTGAGCAACTTCACTTTCACTTTTCACTTTCATGCATTGGAGAAGGAAATGGCAACCCTCTCCAGTGTTCTTGCCTGGAGAATCCCAGGGACAAGGGAGCCTGGTGGGCTGCCGTCTCTGGGGTCGCACAGAGTCGGACACGACTGAAGCGACTTAGCAGCAGCAGCAGCAGCAGCAGCAGCAGGTGGTAGTTTAGGTTGTTTGAGATATTTCTGTGTTTTTTTTTTTTTTTTTTGGAAGGCCTATATTGCTGTGAACTTCCTTCTTAGGACTCCTTTTGCTTCATTCCATCAATTTTGTATGGTTGTGTTTTCCTTTGTCTCAAGGTGTTTTAAAAATTTCCTCCTCGATTTCATCATTGACCCATTGGTATTTTAACGACATGTTGTTTCGTCTCCATGTAGCTGCTTATATTCTGGTTTCTCTTTCTGTGATTAGTTTGTAATTTTATGCTGTTGTGATCAGAAGAAATGCTTGAAATAATTTCTATCCTCTTAAATTTGTTGATGTTTATTTTGTGTCCTAATATGTGCTTTATCCTAGAGGAAGTTTCATGAATGCTTGAAAAGAATGTGGTTTCTATTTTGGGGGAGATGTAGTTTCCTGAAAGTATCAATTAAGTCTAACCATTCTGTTGTGTCATTTAGGATCTCTGTTGCCTTATTGATTTTCTCTCCGGAAGATCTGTCCGTTGATGTCAGTGGCGTGTTAAAAGTCAACCACTATTACTGTTTTGGTATCAGTTTCTCCCTTTGTGTCTGCTGGTATTTACTGTATGTATTTAGGTGCTCCTATATTGGGTGTGTATATGTTAATGAAGGTAAATTCTCTTCCTGTTTTGATCCTTTAATCATTACATAGTGTCCTTCTTTCTCTGTGGTCTTTGTTTTAGTCTATTTTGTTTGATGTGATTTTTCCTACTCCTGCTTTCTGTCATTTCTATTTGTGTGAAATAATCGTTTTCCGTCCCCTCGCTCGTAATCTATGTGTGTCCTTTGCCTTAAAGTTGGTCTCTTGCAGGCTCTTGTTTTATTATCCAGTCTCCCATTCTATATCTTTTGATCAGAGCATTTAGTCCATTGACATTTAATGTAGCTATTGATAGGTTTGTATGTATTGTCTATTGAAACCTTGTTTTCCAGTTGATTTTGTATTTCTTCTTTGTCCTTTGTTTTTCTTTCTGTTTTTCTTTATGTGGTTTGATGGTTTTCTTTTGTATTATGTTTGAGTTCTCTTCTTTTTGTTTTTTGGGGACTTACTGTATGTTTTTGATTGTGGTTACCCTGGTTTTCAAGTATGTTAACCCATTACTATATCTACTTGCTTTAGACTGGTAGTCATATAAGCTCAAACACATTCTAAAAAAATCTACATTTTCTTGTTCTCCTTCCCCATTTTTTATGATGTTGATTTCCTGTTTTACATCTTCATGTTAATCCAAAAATTTTTTTTAATTATTTAAAAAAAAATCTATGTACTGGCTTCTTTAAGTGGTCTTCAATTCTTTTATATAATTGCTTTTCCTATTATGACTTTCGTATTTTTTTTTTAAATTTAGAGAAGATCTTTCAATATTTTTTTTTAATATAGGTTTAGTATTGCTGCATTCTTTTAGTTTTTGCTTATCTGGGAAATTCTTTATCTCTCCTTCCATTTTTAATGATGATCTTGCTGGGAAGAGTATCCTAGGCTACAGTTTTTCCCTTTGAGGACTTTGAGTATATCTTGCCACTCCCCTCTGGCCTGCAACGTTTCTGTAGAGAAATCAGCTAATAGTCTTACGGGGCTCTCTTGTAACTAATGCTTTGTTTTCCTCTTGCTGCATTTATAATCCTAACTTTTTCCATTTTAATTATTACATGTCTTAGTACAAGTGTGTTTGAGTTCATCTCGTCTGGGAGCCTCTGTGCTTCCCGTTCCTGGATATCTGTTTCCTTCTTTAGGTTTGGGAAGTTTTCAGACATGGTTTTTTCAAATGCACTTTTGATTTCCTTTTTACCTCTTATCTTTCTGTGATCCCTATGACCTGTAGATTGGCACACTTTGTATTATTTCATAGGTCTAATAGGTTGCTTTCAGTTTTTTTCACTTGTCTTTATGTATGCTCTTCTGATTGACTTCCATTATTCTCTCTCTCAGATTCTTATTTGTTCATCTGTATTATGTAGTAGCTATTTATTGACTTTGGCTCAGTTTTTATCTTGGCTTTTGAATTGTCTAATTTTTATTGACGTCTCTTTATACTTTCTAGGTTTGGTTTGTTTGTTTTTATGATGACCTGCATTCCTTTCAATAGCAGTCTTTAGTTCCTTTCACATTTTCATTCCTTCCTTTTGAACTTGGGGTCTAGTAGACTGGAGAGGTCTGTTTCATTGTTTGTGTTTTCAGGGGATTTCTCTTATTCTTTTAACTGGGAGTGGTTCCCCTGCTTTTTCATTTTACTTTTGTATCTCTGACTCTGTGTGTTATCTACTGTGGTCTCAAAGGGCTCAGATGTCTTCTAGGCACTGCTGCAGGTATCAATCTCCTAAAGTCATGCACCTGCTCAGAATCAGCTCAGATTTCAGCCTTGCCTCCACGTGTTGGCAGTCTACCATCTCTTACATGCTGCCAAAGCTTGTAGCAGCTGAGCTGTGCCAGCTGTGAGCACACTGAGAATAAGGTTGCTATAGTGGGACCACACCCCTCCCTAACAACGGGGCTCCTAAGGCAGAACTGGGCTCCATCCTGGGCACACCCCCTGTGGACTGTAGCCTAACAGGGATTTTCCATGGCAAGAATACTGGAGTAGATTGCCATTTCCTTCTCCAGGGGATCTTCACGACCCAGGGATTGAACCTGGGTCTCCCACATTGAAGGTAGACAGTTTACCGTCTAAGCCACCAGGGAAGTCACACTAATTCTAATACTTTTTCATGGTTTCTTTATATTTTTTCTGTATAGTGTCATGCCTGCAAATGGTGACAGGTTTACTTCCCCTTTTTCAGTTTGAATGCATTTTATTTCTTTGCGTCTCTGATTGCTGTGACTAGAGCTTCCAATACTATGTTGAACCAAAGTGGCAAGAGTGGTTGTGCTTGTCTTGTTCCCAATCTTAGAGGAAATGCTTTCAGCTTTTCACTATTGGTATGATGTTGATTGTGGTTTTGTCATAAATGACCTTTATCATGTTGAGATATGTTTTCTCTATACCCACTTCATTGAGAGGTTTTATCATAAATCAATGTTGTTTCCTGCATCTTTTGAGATGATGGTCTGATTTGTATTCTTCAGTTTGTTAATGTGGTTATCATCTCTGTTTATTTGTGGTTACTGAGACATCCTTGCATCTCTGGGATAAATTCTACTTGAATGTGTTATGTTATTGTTTTCGTTCAGTTGCTAAGTTGTGTCAGGTACACTAGGCTCCTCTGTCCTCCACCATCTCCCAGAGTTTGCTCAGATTCATGTCCATTAAGTCAGTGATTGCTATCTCATCCTCTGCCTTCACTTTCTCCTTTTGCCCTCAGTCTTTCCCAGCATCAGGGTATTTTCCAAGGAGCTGGCTCTTTGTATCACGTACCCAAAGTATTGGAGCTGAATCAGTTCCTCCAATTAATACTCATGGTTTACTTCCTTTATGATTGACTCTTTTGACCTCCTTGCAGTCTAAGGGATTCTCGAGAGTCTTCTCTAGCACCACAGTTCGAGAGCATCAATTCTTCATTGTTCAGCCTTCTTTACGGTCCAACTCTCATATCCATACACTACTGGAAAAACCATAGCTTTGATTATATGGACCTTTGTTGACAAAGTGATGTATCTGCTTTTTAATATGTTATCTAGGTTTGTCATAGCTTTCCTTCCAAGGAGCAAATGTCTTTTAATTTCATGAATGTGGTCACCGTCCACAGTGATTTTGGAGCCCAAGAAAATAAAATCTGTCACTGCTTCCACTTTTTCCCCCTTCTATTTGCCACAAAATAATGGGATCAGATGCCATGATCTTAGTTTTTAATGTTGAATTCTAAACCAGCTTTTCACTCTCCCTTTTCACCCTCATCAAGAGGCTCTTTAGTTCCTCTTTGCTTTCTGCCATTAGAGTGGTATCATCTGCATATCTGAGGTTGTTGATACTTCTCCCAGCAATCTTGATTGCCGTGATTGAGCTTGTGATTCATCCACCTGGCATTTTGCATAATGCACTTTGCATATAAGTTAAATAAGCAGGGTGACAATATATAGCCTTGATGTATTCCTTTTCCAATTTTGAACCAATCCATTGTTCCATGTTCAGTTCTTACTGTGGCTTCTTGACCCTCATACAGGTTTTTCAGGAGATTGATAAGATGGTCTGGTGTTCCCATCTCTAAGAATTTTCCGTGGTTTGTTGTGATCCACACAATCAAAGGCTTTAGCATAGTCAGTGAAGCAAAAGTATATGGGTTTCTGAAGCTCCCTTGCTTTTTCCATGATCCAGCAGATGTTGGCAGTTTGATCTCTGGTTCCTCTGCGTCTTAGAAACCCAGTTTGTACATGTGGAAGTTCTTGGTTCACATACTACTAAAGCTTAGATAGAAGAATTTTGAGCATAACTTTGCTAGCATGTGAAATGAATGCAACTGTATGGTCGTTTGAACATTCTTTCCCATTGTTCTTCTTTGGGACAAGAATGAAAACTGACCTTTTCCAACCACTGTTGTTTTCCAAATTTGCTGATGTATTGAGTGTAGCACTTTAACAGCATTTTCTTTTAGGATTTTAAATAGCTCAGCTGGAATTCCATCATCCCCACTAGCTTTGTTCAAGTACTGCTTCCTAAGGCGCACTTGCCTTCACACTCCAGGCTGTCTGGCTCTAGATGAGTGACCACACCATCATGGTTGTCTGCATTGTTAAGACCTTTTTTGGTATAGTTTTTCTGTGTATTCTTGCCATGTCTTCTTAATCTCTTCTCTTTCGAATTGGTCCTATGGTTTCTATCCTTTATCGTGCCCATCCTTGCATGAAATGTTCCCTTGATATCTCCAGTTTTCTTGAAGACATCTCTAGTTTTTCCCATTCCATTGTTTTCCTCTGTTTCCTTGGATTTTTCATAAAAGAAGGCCTTTCTATATCTCCTTGATATTCTCTGGAGCTCTGCATTTAATTGGGGATTTCTTTCCCTTTCTCCCTTGCCTTTGCTTCTCTCTTTCCTCCGCTATTTGTAAAGCCTCCTCAGACAACCACTTTGCCCTCTTGCATTTCTTTTTCTTTGGAATAGTTTTAGTCAATCCTGGTATATAATTCTTTTAATGTTTTGTTAAATTTGTTTTGCTATAATTTGTTGAAGATTTTTGCATTATGCTTATCAGTGATATCGGCCTATAATTTTCTTTTTATGTGTGTGGCATCTTTGTTTCATTTTGGTATCAGTGCGATACTGGCTTCAAAAGATGAGTTCTTAAACATCCCTTCCTCTTCAGTTTTATTGAAATAGTTTTAGAGGGATAGATGTTAACTTTTCCTTAAATGTTTGGTAGAATTAACCTTTGAATCTGTGTCCTGGACTTTTGTTTGTTGGGATTTTTATGTTTGCTTTTAACTGATAACAGCTTTGTTACTGGTAATCAGTATGTTTATATTTTCTACTTCTTCCTGCTTTTTTCTTGGAATATTGTACATATCTGGGAATTTGCCCATGTCTTCTATTATCCAGGTCGTCTATTTTATTGGTGTGTAATTGTAGTAGCCTCTCCTGTTTCTTCCTGTTTCTATGGTATTGCTTGGAACTTTTCTTTCATTTCTGATTTTCTTTATTCTGTCCCTCTCTCTCTTTCTTTATGAGTCTGGCTAAAGATTTATAAATTTTATTTATCTTTTCAAATAATTAATTTTTAATTTCATGGGTCTTTTCTGTTGTTTTTTAGTCTCTGTTTCGTTTATTTTTGCTCTCATCATCATGATTTCTTTCCTTCTGCCAATTTGAGGTTTTGTTTGCTCCTTTTCTCTTTCCTTCAAGTATAATATTAGACTGTTTACGTAACTTTTTTTTTTTTTTATCACTATAAGCTTCCCTCTTAAAACTGCTTCTACTGTTTCTCATAAATTTTGGATAGATGTGTTTACATTTTCATTTGTCTCCAGATATTTTTTCCATTTCCTCTTTGATTTCTTCAGTGTCTGTTTGGTTGTTTTTAAGCATATTATTGAGACTCCACATTTTTTTTTTTTTGCAGTTGATTTCTAGTCTCATAGTGCTGTGGTAGGAAAAGATGCTTGATATGATTTCAATATTAAACTTATGAAGACTTGTTTTTTTTTGCATAGCATGTAATCTATTCTGGAGGCTATTACCAGTATCCTTAAAAATAATGTGTATTCTGCTCTTTTGGGGTGAGCTGTTCTGTGTGGGTATATATATTTTCAGAGTCTAAGGGGTTGTGTCATCTGATCTAAGGGCTGGCAAAGAGTCGGATGCGACTTAGTGACTGAACAACAACATTAGGTGTTATTTAAGGCCAGTGTTTCTTTAATTTTCTATTTGGATGATATGACCATTGATGTAAATGAGGCATTAAAATCTTCTATTATATTATTACTGTCAGTTTCCCCCCAGTTTGTTAACATTTTCTTTACATATTTACATATTATTACACGGGATATTATGTTTGCAATTGTTATACTTTCTTGTTGATACATGTAACCATATATATGAGGTACATGATAATTTTACATTGATTTCTTATGTTTAAGCACTTCTGATAAACCTTCATTTTGAACATTCTTCCTCACATTGGATGTTTTTTACATATATAACTTTTTTTGTTTTGTGTATCCCTTAACTACTTACTATGGATATAGATGATTTTACTAGTTTGTTTTTTAACTTTTCTTGTTGTTCAGTAGCTCAGTTGTGTTGTTTTTTTGCTCAGTCACTCTTTACCACCCCATGGACTTCACTGTCCATGAAAGCCAGGATTCCCTGTCCTTTACGATCTCCCAGAGTTTGCTCAAGCTCATGTCTGTTGAGTCAATGACGCCATCCAACCATCTCATCCTCTGTCGTCTCCTTCTCCTGCCCTCAATCTTTCCCAACATCAGGGTCTTCTCCAATGAGTTGGCTCTTTGTATCAGGTACCAAAGTATTGGAGTTTCAGCTTCAGCATCAGTCCTTCCAATGAGTATTCAGGGTTGATTTCCTTTAGGATTGACTAGTTTCATTTCCTTTCTGTCCAAGGGACTCTCAAGAGTCTTCTTCAGCACCACAGCTTGAAGGCATCAATTCTTCGGTGCTTAGCCTTCTTTATGGTCCACCTAATACATCTGTACATGACTACTGGAAAAACCATAGCTTTGATATATGGACCTTTGTTGACAACATGAGTCTCTGCTTTTTAATATGCTGTCTAGGTTTGTCATAGCTTTTCTTTCAAGGAGCAAGCATCTTTTAATTTTGTGGTTGCAGTCACCATCCACAGTGATATTGGAGCCCAAGAAAATAAAAAGTCTGTCACTGTTTCCATTGTTTTCCCATGTATTTGCCATGAAGTTAGGGGACCAGATGCCATGATCTTAGTTTTGAGCCAGGTTTTTCACTCTCTTCTTTCACCTTCATCAAGAGACTCTTTAGTTCCTCTTCACTTTCTGCTATTAGGGTGGTGTCAACTGCATACCTGAGGTTATTGCTGTTTCTCCTGGCAATCTTGATTCCAGCTTGTGATTCATCAAGCCTGACATTTTGCATGATATACTCTGCATGTAAGTTAAATAAGCAGGGTGACAACATACAGCCTTGATATACTCCATTCCCAATTTTGAACTAGTCTGCTGTTCCATGTCTGATTCTAACTGTTGCTTCTTGACCTGCATACAGGTTTCTCAGGAGGGGGATGAGGTGGTCTGGTATTTCCATATCTTTAAGTATTTTCCACAGTTTGTTGTAATTCACACAATCAAAGGCTTTAGTGTAGCCAATGAAGCAGAAGTGGATGTTTTTCTGGATTTCCCCTGCTTTTTCTATGATCCAACTTGTTGGCAATTTGATTTCAACAAATTGGTTGTTGCCTTTTTGCCTTTGATTCCTCTGCCTTTTCTAAATCTAGCTTGTACATCTGGAAGTGCTCAGTTCACATACTGTTGAAGCCTAGCTTGAAGGGTTTTGAGCATTACCTTGCTAGCACGTGAGGTAGCGCAGTTGTGAGGTAGTTTGAGCATTCTTTGGCATTGCCTTTCTTTGGGATTGAAATGAAAACTAACCTTTTCCAGTCCTGTGGCCAGTGTTGAGTTTTCCAAATTTGCTAGCATATTAAGTGTGACACTTCAACAGCACCATATTTTAGGATTTGAAATAGTTCAGCTGGAATTCCATCACCTCTACTAGCTTTGTTTGTGGTAATGCTTCCTAAGTCCCACTTGCCTTCACATTTCAGGGTATCTGGCTCTAGGTGAGTGACCACACCATCATGGTTATCCAGGTCATTAAGAACTTTTTTGTGCAGTTCTTTGTATTCTTGCCATTTCTTTGTAATCTCTTTTGCTACTGTTAAGATCATACTGTTTCTGTCCTTTCTTGTGCCTGTCTTTGCATGAAATGTTCCCTTGGTATCTCTAATTTTCTTGAAGTGATCTCTGGACTTTCCCATCCTGTTGTTTTTCTCTTTTTCTTTAAATTGTTCACTTAATAATGCTTTCCTTTCTTTCCTTGCTATTCTCTGGAACTCTGCATTCAGTTAGGTATATCTTTCTCTTTCGCCTTTTGCTTCTCTTCTTTTCTCAGCTATTTGTGAGGCCTTCTCAGACAACCACTTTGCATTTTTTCATTTGTTTTCCTTGGGGATGGTTTTGGTCACCACCTCCTACACAGTGTTAAAAACCTCTGTCCATAGTTCTTCAGACATTGTGTCTACCAGATCTAATCCCTTGTATCTATTTGTCACCTCCACTGTATAATCATAGGGGATTTGATGTATATTGTTACCCTGCTTATTTAACTTATATGCATAGTACATCATGAGAAGTGCTGGAATCAAGATTGCTGGGAGACATATCAATAACCTCAGATATGCAGATGACACACACTTATGGCAGAAAGCAAAGAAGAACTAAAGAGCCTCTTGATAAAAGTGAAAGAGGAGAGTGAAAAAGTTGGCTTAAAACTCAACATTCAGAAAACTAAGATCGTGGCATCTGGTCCCATCACTTCATGCCAAATAGATGGGAAAACAATGGAAACAGTGACAGACTTTATTTTTCTGCGCCCCCAAATCACTGCAGATGGTGATCGCAGCCATGGAATTAAAAGACGCTTGCTCCTTGGAAGAAAAGTTATGACCAACCTAGAAGGCATATTAAAAAGCAGAGACATTATGTTGCCAACACAGTTCCATCTATTCAAAGCTTTGGGTTTTCCAGTAGTCATGTATGGATGTGAGAGTTGGACTGTAATGAAAGCTGAGCACCAAAGAATTGATGCTTTTGAGCTGTGGTGTTGGAGAAGACTCTTGAGAGTCCCTCGGACTGCAAGGAGATCCAATCGGTCCATCCTAAAGGAAATCCGTCCTGAATATTCATTGGAAGGACTGATGCTGAAGGTGAAATTCCAATACTTTGTCCGCCTCATGTGAAGAGTTGACTCATCTGAAAAGACCCTGATGCTGGGAAAGATTGAAGGCAGGAGGAGAAGGGGACAAGAGAGGGTGAGATGGTTGGATGGCATCACTGACTCAATGGACATGAGTTTGAGTAAGTTCCGGGAGTTGATGATGGACAGGGAAGCCTGGCGTACTACAGTCCATGGGGTCGCGAAGAGTTGGACATGACTGAGTGACTGAACTGAACTGATTGACCTAGTGGTTTTCCCCTACTTTCTTAAGTCTGAATTTTGCAGTAAGGAGCTGATGGTCTGAGCCAGGTCTTGTTTTTGCTAACTGTATGAGCTTCTTCATCTTCAGCTATAAAGAATATATTCAGTCTGATTTTGGTATTGACTCTCTGATGATGTCCGTGTGTAGAGTCATCTCTTGTGTTGTTGGAAGAGGGTGTTTGCTATGACTAGTGCTTTCTCTTGGCAAAAACTCTATTAGCCTTTGCCCTGCTTCATTTTGGACTCCAAGGCCAAACTTGCCTGTTACACCTGATATCTCTTGACTTCATACTTTTGCATTCCGGTCCCCTGTGATGAAAAGGATGTCTTTTTTGGTGATAATTCTAGAATGTGTTGTAGGTCTTCATATAAATGTTCAGCTTCAGCTTCTTCAGCATTACTGGTTGGGGCATGGATTTGAATGACTATGATATTAAATGGTTTGCCTTGGAAACCAACTGAGATCATGCTGTTGTTTTTGAGATTGTACCCAAGTACTGCATTTCAAACTCTTCTGTTGACTATGAGGGCTACTCCATTTCTTCTAAAGGATTCTTGCCCACAGTCATAGATATAAGGGTCATCTGAATTAAATTCACTCATTCCCATCCATTTTAGTTCACTGATCTCTAAAATGTCGATATTCAGTCTTGCCATCTCCTGTTTGACCACATCCAATATTGCCAAATTCAGACTGAAATTGAAGAAAGTAGGGAAAACCACTAGACCATTCAGGTATGACCTAAATCAAATCCCTTATGATTATACAGTAGAAGTGAGAAATAGATTTAAGGGACTAGATCTGATAGACAGAGTTCCTGATGAGCTATGGACAGAGGTTTGTGACATTGTACAGGAGACAGGGATCAAGACCATCCCCAAGAAAAAGAAACTCAAAAAAGCAAAATGGCTGTCTCGGAAGGCCTTACAAATAGCTCTGAAAAGAAAAGAAGTGAAAAGCAAAGGATAAAAGGAAAGATATAAGCATCTGAATGCAGAGTTCCAAAGAATAGCAAGGAAAGATAAAGCCTTCCTCAGTGATCAATGCAAAGAAATAGAGGAAAACAACAAAAGGGGAAAGACTAGAGATCTCTTCAAGAAAATCAGAGATACCAAGGGAACATGTCATGCAAAGATGGGCTCGATAAAGGACAGTAATGGTGTGGACCTAACAGAAGCAGAAGATATTAAGAGGTGGCAAGAATACACAGAAGAACTGTACAAAAAAGATCTTCACGACCCAGATAATCACGATGGTGTGATCACTCATCTAGAGCCAGACATCCTGGAATGTGAAGTCAAGTGGGCCTTAGAAAGCATCACTACAAACAAAGCTAGTGGAGGTGATGGAATTCCAGTTGAGTTATTTCAAATCCTAAAAGATGATGCTGTGAAAGTGCTGCACTCAATATGCCAGCAAATCTGGAAAATTCAGCAGTGGCCACAGGACTGGAAAAGGTCAGTTTTCATTCCAATCCCAAAGAAAGACAATGCAAAAGAATGCTCAAACTACCGCACAATTGCACTCATCTCACATGCTAATAAAGTAATGCTCAAAATTCTCCAAGCCAGGCTTCAGCAATATGTGAACCGTGAACTTCCAGATGTTCAAGCTGGTTTTAGAAAAGGCAGAGAAATCAGATCAAATTGCCAACATCAGATGGATCATGGAAAAAGCAAGAGAGTTCCAGAAAAACATCTATTTCTGCTTTATTGACTATGCCAAAGCCTTTGTGTGGATCACAATAAACTGTGGAAAATTCTGAAAGAGATGGGAATACCAGACCACCTGACCTGCCTCTTGAGAAACCTGTATGCAGGTCAGGAAGCAACAGTTAGAACTGTACATGGAACAACAGACTGGTTCCAAATAGGAAAAGGAGTCCGTCAAGGCTGTATATTGTCACCCTGCTTATTTAACTTATATGCAGAGTACATCATGAGAAACTCTGGGCTGGATGAAGCAGAAGCTGGAATCAAGATTGCTGGGAGAAATATCAATAACCTCTGAAATGTAGATGACACCACTCTTATGGCAGAAAATGAAGAGGAGCTAAAAAGCCTCTTGATGAAAGTGAAAGAGGGGAGTGAAAAAGTTGGCCTAAAGCTCAACATTCAGAAAATGAAGATCATGGCATCTGGTCCCATCACTTCATGGCAAATAGATGGGGAAACAGTGGAAACAGTGTCAGACTTTATTTATTTATTTATTTATTTTGGTGGGGGGGGGGGCTCCAAAATCACTGCAGATGGTGACTGAAGCCATGAAATTAAAAGACGCTTACTCCTTGGAAGGAAAGTTATGACCAACCTAGATAGCATATTCAAAAGCAGAGACATTACTTTGCCAACAAAGGTCCGTCTAGTCAAGGCTATGGTTTTTCCTGTGTCACTTATGGATGTGAGAGTTGAACTGTGAAGAAGGCTGAGCACTGAAGAATTGATGCTTTTGAACTGTAGTGTTGGAGAAGACTCTTGAGAGTCCCTTGGACTGCAAGGAGATCCAACCAGTCCATTCTACAGGAGATCGGTCCTGATGTTCTTTGGAAGGAATGATTCTAAAGCTGAAACTCCAGTACTTTGGCCACCTCATGCGAAGAGTTGACTCATTGGAAAAGACTCTGATGCTGGGAGGGATTGGGGGCAGGAGGAGAAGAGGACGACCGAGGATGAGATGGCTGGATGGCATCACTGACTTGATGGACGTGAGTCTGAGTGAACTCTGGGAGTTGGTGATGGACAGGGAGGCCTGGCATGCTGTGATTCATGGGGCCGCAAAGAGTCGGACATGACTGATCAACTGAACTGACCTGAATTTACCTTAATTCATGGACCTAACATTCCAGGTTTGTATACAGTTTTGTTCTTTGCAGCATTGGACTGTACTTCCACCAGCAGACATATCCACAACTGGGCATCCTTTCTACTGTGGCTCAGTCTCTTCATTCTTTTTGGAGCTTTTCTCTGCTCTTCCCCAGTAGCATATGGGCCACCTACCAACCTGGGAGGCTCATCTCTCAGTGTCATATCTTTTTACCTTTTCATGCTATTCATGGGGTTCTCAAGGCAAGAATACTGAAGTAGGTTGCCATACCCTTCGCCCATGGATCACATTTTGTCTGGCTCTGACTAGCAGGTACATGCCCTTCAGTGGCTCCAAGTAGCCAGAGGACATGCCCAGAGCCCTAGTTGTCCCTCTGCTGGTTCTCTTGAGCAGGTGAACCTTCATCACCTGCTGGGTGTTGGTCCTCGTGTCCACCCCCCCCCCTCGGGGCCTGGGCAAAGGCCCTGCTGGAGTTGTTGGCTGGAGCTGATTGACGCTGGGGGATGCCCAGGAGTGGATGGCTCTCTGGCCTCTCTGCTGCCGCTGGCTGCCCTGGGGCCCATCCACTTCCCTGGAGCCTCGAGGAGTGGGAGGCTCCCAGGCTTCACCGTCACTTTGTAAGTGGCTGATATCCTTTTACTGTATGTTTGCCTTTACCAGTGAGACATTTTTCTTTCATAATTTTCAGTTTTTGTATTTTGAGTTGTGGCCTTTTCTGCTTAGAGAAGTTTATGAAACATTTCTTGTAAAGTCACTTAAGTGGTGCTTAACTCTTTTAGCTTTTGATTTTCCTTACAGCTCTGTACCTCTTCTTCAAATCTAACTGATAACCTTGTCAGATAGTCTTTGTTGTAGGCTTTTTTTCTTTCATCACTTCGCATATAATCTGCCGCTCCTTTCTGGCCTGCAGAATTTCTTCTGAAAAGCTGGCTGATAGCCTTTCGGGATTTCTCTTATATGCAAGTAGTTGCTTTTTTCCTGCTGCTTCTAAGATTTTCTTCTTATTTTTATTTTTTCCATTTTATTTTTATTTTTTTATTTTTTTAATTTAATTTTAAAATCTTTAATTCTTACTATTTTTTCCATTTTAATGATAATGTGTCTTAGTGTGGACTTTTTGGATTCATTTTATTTGGGGCATTCTGCGCTTCTTGGGACTAGATATTTGTATCCTTCTCCAGGTTAGGGAATTTTTCAGCTAGTATTTGTTCAAATAAGTTCTCTGCCCCTTTCTCTCTCTTCTTCTGGGATCCTATAATGTGAATGTTAGTATGCTTGATATTGTGTTAGAGCTATCTCTTAGCTATCCTCATTTCTTTTCATTTCTTTTTGCTATTTTCTGTTAAGATTAGGTAATTGCTGGTGCTTTGTCTTCCAGATTGTTGATCAATTCCCTGGTGTGATTGAGTCTACTGCTGATTCCTTCTAGTATATTTTTTTTAATTTCAGTTATTGTGTCTTTTATCTGTCACCATCATTTTTGTCTTCTACTTTTTTTCTCCTGGCTATGCCACATGGCTGGCATGATCTTAGTTTCCTGACAAGGGATTGAACCTGGGCCCTGGCAGTGAAAGTACTGAGTCCCAACCCCTGGACCACCAGGGAATTCCCTGTCTTGTTCTTCTTTATATTTTCTGATTCTTTGTGCAAGTTTGCTCTGTGTTCATCTGTTCTTTCCTGAGCTCAGTAAGCCTCTTTATAATCATTATCTTGAAACTTTATTGGGCAGATTGCTTATCTCCTGTTTATTTAGTTCTTTCTCTGAGATTTTGTCTTGTTCCTTAATTTGGAACATATTACTCTGTCTCCTCACTTTGCCTAATTCTCTGTGTTTGTTTCTGTGTCTTTGGTAGGTCACTTAGTTTCTTGGTCTTGCAGAAGTGACTTTATGTGGAGCTGTTCTGTGAGGGCTGGTAGCACACTCCCCTCCGGTAGAGCATACCAAAGCTGTGTGCTCTAGGGGCACCTCTTGTGTGGGCTGCACGGTCCTTCTGTTGTGGTGAGGCTGACAACTGCAGGTCACTGGTAGAGGGCCTGCCCCCACCCCAGTGATCCAGAGGTCCAGCCTTGTGTGGTGGATGGGGCATTGTCAGATGGCATGGTAGGATGCCTGTGCAGAGATTCCCGGGGCTGGTGCTGACCTGCTCTTGGGTGGGGCTGGGTCCCCATGTGGCCGGGTGAACTGCCTGAGGGCCTCGGGGCTAGCGTCAGCCTGCTGGGGGCGAGTAAGTCCCTGGTGATATCAGGCCAGCAGGAAAATTCCAAAATGACCCTTGCCAGTGCTGGTGTCATCACAGAAGAAGGAGCACCCCAGAATGGCCTCCGCTAGTGTCTCTGTCCCCAGGAGGAGTCCCAGTTGCTTCCACCTCTCTGTCAACAGGTGGGTCTGACCCAGACTCTTCAAACTACGGCCTCGGCACTGGGACCCGGAGTGTGTGAGGTTCTGTGTGTGCCCTTGAAGAGTGAGGTCTCTGTTTCCAGTAGCCCTCGGGGTCTCCCTGTTGGATGTCAAAGTCAGATATTCTGGGAGCTCATCTTCCTGCTGCAGGTCTCCTGGGCTGGGAAGCCTGATGTGGGGTCAGACCCCTCACCCCTTGGGGAGGACTTCTGCCGCTGTGACATTCCTTCTGTTTGTGGGTCTCCAACCTGGAGGGTGTAGGTCATGACTGTGTTGCCTCTCTGCCCCTCCTACTCAACTCTTTCTTCATATCTTTAGCTGTGGGAAATCTTTCTGTTAGCCTTCAGGTTGTTCTCCAAGATAGTTGCTGGATAAGTAGTTGGAATTTGGTGTGCCCATGGCAGGAGGTGAGTTCAGGGTCCTTCCGACTTTGCTATCTTGGTCATGCCCCTTATCCTTATTATTCTTAATAAGCTTGGGGTTACTAGGCATGTAAAATTGATTGTGATAATTTTGAATCATCATTCAAAGTAATTGTGGCAATTTAAAAGCACGCATGCACATTCTTTAGCAGTCCTTTATAGAGGATGAGTGTATGTCCTCTTCCTTTAAATCAGGGCTGACCTCAGTGAATCCCCTACAACCAACAGAATCCAACAGAAATGACACTTTGTAAGTTAGAAGGCCATGTCAGCAAAGGTCACTCAGTTTCTACAGAATCTAGTGGAACTCTCATTCTGGGTGAAGGCAGGGGTCACGTAATGAGTCTGGATACCTTGAGACCACCATGCTGGAGAGGTCACACGTAGACACGATAGTTGATAGCCCAACTGACCTCCCAGTCAATGTGCAGCGTCAATAGCAGCCATGTTCTTGAGCTATCCAGGACATTCAGCCCCGTCAAGGCTTAAAGATGACTCCAGCCCTAGTCAACATCTGACTGTAATCACCCTCAGCAGGAATGGCCAGATGACCCCTCCCTGAATTTCTGACCCCGAAAATGATTGTTTTGTGTCAGTTTGTTACAGTGCAGTGGTAACCAGTACAGCAGCCTCTCCTTTTCTTTTCTTCCCTCATTGCATTAGCTGCATTGGCATTAGCCGAAAGAATTAAGTAATAGCAATGATAGAGGCATGGGTGACTTAAATGGAAACATACTTAATTTTCTCTATTATATAAGACATGGGCTAGCTATATTAGGCATGCTGTGGTAATGCAGAACTCCAAACACTCAGTAGCTAAGTTCCCAGAGTTCTGCAGCTCCAGGTGGTTCCCAGGTGCCACTGCCCTCCATGTGGTGACTCAGTGACCCAGGCTGATGGGGGCTTCCCCGTCCTGTGACTGCACCATCTGGAATACAAGATCTCCTGGACTGACGAGGGAAGGGAAGAAGACTCGTAGGCTCTCTCACCAGCAATGAAATACTTTGGCATAGAATTGATACACATCGTTTCTGCTCAAGTTTATTGGCCAGGACTTGTGAAATAGTCCCACTAATTTCAAAGGGGACAGGAAGGTGTAACTCTTCTTTATGCCGGGATGGAATGGAGAAGTAGATATGGGTGAATTCGAGTAATGTCTGCTAGTCATGGTTTTAACTTTTTATGCCCACAGAGTGCCCTACAATAACCAGCTTATGGAGACTATTGTATTTAATCAGAAATTGATGTTAAATTTTGTCAGTGCTTTTTCAGTCTTTATTAAGGTGACTATATGTCTTGTGTCTTCTAACCTACAGGCTTTCTAATACTGAGTTATCCTGGATTTTCTGGTATATAGGCCACTTGGATATGATATGTAATTTTTGAAAAGCAGATAACTGTTATATATAATATTAAGTAAAAATATTTGCATTTATAAATGTGACCAGTCTAGAGGTTTTAGGAATATATGTGTGCTCTTTCAGATTTGATGTCTGTGTTATTTTTTCCTTTTTTGCCTTCTTCTGGAATAGTACATACAACATAAGAATTATTTTTTTGTTGGAAAGTTTGATCAAATTCACTTACCAAATTATCTGTTCTCGTGTCTTTTAGGAAATAAATATCAACTTTTATATTTTTTCCTGTGATAATTAATTGGTCTACTCAGATTTTCTATTTCTTGAACCAATTTTGTTAATGTTCATACATTTCCAAAATGATCCACTTGATCAAAAATTTAAAATTTACTAGCCAGAGTTATTCAGAGTATCCTTTCACAATGCTATATAATTTCCTCATTGGCTCCTATATCCCTTTGCTATTTCCTTATTTTGAGTATTTGCATTTTATCTTGATTAAAGTTATCAGCAATTTGTTTTGTTGGATACAGCAACAAAAAAAATTATTTTTCTTGGAGTCAGTTATCAAATCCAGTGTTTTTCTGCATTTGTATTTGCTGTAAAATGTCTTCCTTTTCCTGGCAGGGACTTGACTTCATAGGCAGGCACTTTCTCTCATCCCTCAAAGTAAGCACTTCTGCTTTGAACTCTTTGCATCTTTTCACGTGTCTGGTGTTCTCCTGTTTGCTCATCCTCACAAGGGGAGTTCTGAGCTGCTCAGAGCTAGGAGCGCCCGGAGAGCACGGTGGAAGGGACAAGGGGGAAGGAAAGGAAAGCGAGATTTACTGTTTTGTTTTTTTTCCCTGCTAGTTCAGAAATCTGACCATCTTGGAGGGCGGAGGCTTAGACAGAGCTGGGGATCTCAGCACAGGGGGGATTCGGCGCCCTGAAGAGGTTCATATCTGCATTTAGCATTGTCTGGAACATCCCCCTCCCCCATCTTTCCCTGGAATACGTTTGCTATTAGGAGCTCACTGCCTCCGCAATTTTTCAGGACTCATGTGCTGCCGAGGCTGAGAGTCAGGGTAGCTGTGGGCTCCCGACTGTGGGCATGGGTCCCCCATCCATGTCCTGCCCCATCCCACTGGTCAACCACCCACTTCTGTGCTGGTGCTCACAGTAGGGCCCCCAGGGGGCCGCTCGTGGGCCTTATCGTCTACTGGGCAAGCTATTTTCAACAAAAATATGAGATGGCAGAACGCCTTTTCCTAAATCTCAGTAGAAAATTAACATCACCTCACATAGGATGGTCCTACTACACGAGCAGAGCCTCTCCCATATAAATCACTTTACAACAAGTCCATTTTTGTCCCTGGATCAAAAAAGCTTCACAGTTGGCAACCCTCTCTGCGTGTTGGCAGGGGCCCATCCCAGACTCACAGCTGGAGGACGGAGTGCTGTGTACACAGCTTAAGCCCAGTTTTTCAGTTAGTGTTCCTGGAAACAGAAAGCCCGATGCAAAGTTTGATACAAAAGTATGATTCCCAGGAGCAGTGAGGTTAGGGGTGGACATCCGAGGAGGGAGGGCAAGGTTGCTTGTTCTGGGCCATCTGAAAAGTGGCCTAAAATAGAACAGCGAAAGGAGGAAGTATTTGTCTCCAGTCTCCTGTTGGTCAAAAGTGGCTACCCCGCATTTCTGGCTGGCCCTGAGTGCTGAGTGGGTTCCTGTGGGCATCTCAGAGAACAGCGCCAGAAACAGTGGGGCAGGAATTGAGAAGTGCAGAGGCTGTCTGAGACTTGCTGTCACTGTGGGCTGCTCCCAAGTGAGACCTGCTGATCTGCTTGGAAATGCTCATCACAGCCACATAGAAGGAAAGAGGTGAAGTTGAACGTATTTGAAATGACACAGCAGGTGTCTGCTTCACCTGGTCTTGTAGGTACTCAGCAGACAATGAGCTCCTTCCTCTCCCAGCCTGGCTTTGGGGCGCTCTGAACAGATGAGAGTGTGGAGGCTAAAATCCTCAGATGCTTTTCTGCAGGTCTCTCCCTGCCATTCTCCCTTCCATGGAGGTCTCTTGTAATGTCATTTCATCTCGCAGGAGATAGACATGGACGACTGACCAATGTTCTGAGTGCAGACCATCTCAAGGGGTGAACCACTTCCTCTTCTCTGATGCTTCTTTACATCTAGGAGGACGTTTCAATACCATCCACTGATGATGATCCTCATTTTAGCTCCTCGCGTCTGCCTCTCAGACTTGGCTCAGGGCCAAGCTTCCAGCGTTTCCTGTGTATCTGCAGGTCTTTTAGAGGAGGGTAGTATGAGCAGTGGTCTCCAATCCTTTTGGCTTCAGGGACCGGTTTCCTGGAAGACAGTTTCTCCATGGACCAGGGCAGGGGGATGGTTTGGGGATGTTTTAAGTGCATTACATGCATTGTGCACTTTATTTCTGTTATTCTTGTATCAGTTCCCCCTCAGATCATCAGCCACTAGATCCTGGAAGCTGGGGACCCCTGAGATGGAGTCAGCCACGATTATAACCTGAAAGGAGGGTGGCTTCTTCATCCTGCCCTGCCCACCCTTTTGGGAGATGGATTCACATTCTGCTGAGGCACATAGAGTCATTAGGGTTCTCATCATTCAAAAGGAGATTGGAGTCTTCTTCCTGGCTCAGCTGGCTCATATAAAGTCTGCATCCAAATTCAGCTAACAGCCGAGATGGCATCTTTGCTTGTTATTGTCTGGAATAAGAGTCTCTAGCTTGCAGACACTCGGAGAGGAGAGCAGTGTGTGACGCTCAAGCCGTGTAATGCCCCTGATTCTGCAGACCTGCATCTTGCGGAGAACCATGTGCCTGGGCCCCTTCGGTTTGGTCCTCCAGGAAAGGGTTTTCACTGAGTTGTTCTGTGGCATGGCACCATCAGCCTTCAGGGAGGGAGCCGTGCTGCGTTTTGCTAAGGATGTTGTTTGAAGCCATTCTTTATTAGGGGGATCCCTGGAAAAAATAACCTCAGCCCCTGTAGCAGAAACACTTTGTTTATGCTGAGCAACTGGCTCATTTTTCCCCTTTGGACACTGAGTTGATTGACTGTGTTCTCCCTCTTGGGTAGACAGGCAGTGCCGAGTTTTTGAACCTCTTGCTCCAGCTGTATGGCAGTCTTTGGGGGTATGGTTTCAACCTCAGCATCATCTCATCTGTCCTGCTTTCATTTTTCTATGTTCTTCTGGCCTCATCTTTTTATAGAGTTTGTTTTCTTAATATTGAATTTAGAAAATACAGAAAGTCATCAAGAACAAAATTCACGTATGTCCCCTGGAATGAGAAATATTCATTGTTAATAACCGATATAGTCTTTCATTCACTTGTGTGTGTGTGTGTATATATATATATTTCTGCCTATGCATCTGTATTTCTCTTTATGCTTGCCTATCCATCCACACTCCAAATGTCCTTGAGTAACTAGTTCAACTTCATTCCAAGGCCTAATCCATGGACTGTGAAAACTGAAATTTGCCTCAGATTCTGTCAATTTCTTGCCTTTATTTTCCTCTGCCCCTCTCTATCTCCAGACTTTCACTGTGTGGATGTCTTCTGTGTGGGTGCTATATCCCTACTGGATGGAGGATTGGCGATTTCAGGTTCAGTCCCGTCGCTGGAATTCAAGACAAAGCTACTTAGACCAAATCCTCGTGGAGCTGTGCTTCCTAAAGATTAAGTGGTCAGAATTCTTCTAAAATTAACCAGAAGTGGCTTCCTTCCTGGATCTTGCTGGCTTCTTTTGCATTTCTCCTGGTTCTGTTCTCCTTGCTCCCCTGTTCCAAGCCCGGCCAAAGAAAAGCAAATGCTCCCTCCTGCCTCTTGCATGGCATCTTGGTGGCCTCACACCATGTCCTCAAGGGTCTGAGGCCTTCTAGGTCCCCTGGAGTTCCGACCAGAGGCGTGAACCCTTGGAATTAGAGGAAGATCTTAGGTTGAATCAGAGCTCCCGTCAGAGCCCGACTAAAGTGCTCCGAGATTTGATGTGGACTCTAGGTCTAACCAGACAGGAAGGCCTGGTCAGGCCTCCAACCGACATGCAAAGAGAATTGTGTCCCTCTGGCCCATCTCCAGGGTTGGTGCACATGGGGTGGGTGTCCCTGGGGATCCAAAAGCATCACTGTGAGAGTGCCTGAGTCTTTTTAAAATTGTTTTATTTTTACTGGAGTTTAGTTACCTTACAAACTCGTGTTAGTTTCTGCTGTGAGGCAAAGGGAATCAGCTGTATGTGTACATATATCCCGTCTTTCTTGGATTTCCTTCCCATTTAAGCCACCAGAGTACTGAGTACAGTTCCCTGTGCTTTGGAATAGAGCACCTGAGTCTTGACATGCCCGAATGTTCAGGAGTCCTGGAAAGGTGTAGAAAAAGATAAGGGTATTTAAGCATATTTCCATGGAAATTTGACCACAGCATGGTGTTAAGTGAAAAGAAGCCTGTCTCAGAATTTATATATATATACATTTCCATATGTATATAGATGCCTTTTTTTATAGA
This sequence comes from Capricornis sumatraensis, assembly GCF_032405125.1. Classification (NCBI taxonomy): domain Eukaryota; kingdom Metazoa; phylum Chordata; class Mammalia; order Artiodactyla; family Bovidae; genus Capricornis; species Capricornis sumatraensis. Next base: position 73,943,028 of record NC_091083.1, read on the forward strand.
AAATTTATGTATATTTATATATGTATAGAAAGGTCTGGAATGGCAAAAAATATTAACAAGTACCTTTGAGAAGTGGTAGCTTTAACCTCATGCTTCAAACAACTTGATATTGAATTCTTTCAAGGGAGTATATGCTACTTTTATAATAGCTCTTTAAAAGGCATTTCCATTTTGAGGGAAAATGATATGCCTCACAGTAGTTTTATTAGGAGATATGTGAGAATTTTTCCCCCCTTTTCTAATTTAATTTTCCCAGTATCAGCTATTACATTTTCTGACCAAAGAATACATACAGCAGGTAGAATAAATGAGGTTAGCATGACCAAGGACAAAGGGGACAAGGATTACTAGCTGGCTGGCCACCGGGTTCCCCTCTCAGGACTTGAGCTGGGAAGCACATGTTCTCCAGGCTCTTGGCTAGCCAGGTGGATACTGCATAGAGGCCCCTTAGACTGGAGAACTCTTGCCAGGCTCCCTAATCCTGAGCAAGAACAAAGTGAACTGGGGCTCTGGCCCTATGGCTCATGCGCCCCTTGTGCTTATGTCTGGGTACATACAAAGAACTGGGGAACCAGCCAATAACAAGAGGTTGGTTGCAGGTCTTCCTTCTGCTCACCTGGAAAGCAGAGAGCACTGCATCACGTGGGTCAGAGGCTGGCAGTCTCACACTCTAGTTTGGGATCTGATTTGTCTTGTCCCCTTTTGAGAGTATATTGACGATGCTTGCCCAGCTTCAGCATGCGTTACAATCACCTGGGGCACTTGCTAAGCAGGCAGATTCCTGGGGCCCATCCTGGACCTACTCAGTCAGATTCTGCATGTTCAGAAAGAAGTTTCTCAGGTGAACTGATGTGGGTGGTCTGTGGACCACACTCTTGAGATGATGGCAGGGTTAAAGCATGCACCTGGCACCAATAGTTTGGGACATAATCTCCACATTTACTGCAACATTGAGAAGTAAGGTCTGTGTTAAGAGGTGGGGCATCTTTCCCTGCCTCTTGATTCTGAGTATGCCATGCAACCAGTGTTGCTGAATGGGGCGTTACAGACATGGCTGAGAACAAATTGGTGCGCGGACTTTCCCTGTCATGCTCCTGCTGTCACCAGGAGAAGCGTACACTGAGGCTAACTTGCTGGTCCCAGGAGGAGGGTGAGAGGCATGAGGAGCAGATATGCACCAGCCAGGGTGGCCTGGGCAAGCCTGGCCCCGAGCAGAGCCCTTGGCTGACATATGAGTGGGCCAGCAGAGATTAGCTGAGCTCAGCCTAGCTCAGACCATAGTCAACAACCATGAAAGACTGTTACCGAGTTTTGGGTGGTATGTTACACAGCAATAGCTAGCTGATACATTCAGGCGGCTTGTTGGTACTCAGTTCCTGAAACTGTAATTCTGTATGGTCTTCATTTGTCTGTTGAACAGACTTCTAGTGTGATTCTGATGCCAGCATTCTGTGGATTCCATTTGAGAACATCTGTTTAAGACCCAACTCTTTTAAGGTGCAGTATGCAATCATGGAAAATCCCTTAATACTCATGAACCTCAACTATTCTCATCTGAAAGTAAGGGATAAGACATATTTCCTGCATCACTGATGTGACGATTAAATGAACCTGAAGAAATCCAGTCCAGGGATGCCCCTGGTGTTCCAGTGGTTAATACTCCCAGGGCGGGGGGCATGGGTTCAGTCCCTGGTTTGGAACTAAGATCCCACATTCCATAGGGTGTGCCTTAAACTTTTTAATTGAAAAAAACATCTCGTCCATAATAGGCTTTTTCCCTCCTCCTCCTTCAACTAGTCTCTGTCTTACCCCACCCAACCTCAGGAAGACACCAGGGCGAAGATGTTAGGAAAACAGGAATCTCAGGGTCACAGCTTTATTGTATAGATTTTCAACACAGCCATATTACAAACATCGTCAGGGAACATTTACAAGAATAAATAAGATGGACTTGCAGGTGTAAAAAGATTACACTTCACTGTAATGTACAGTCAAAAAATATATCTGATATTCATTGACCTGACATTATTTACCTTCTGCTTTTTTAAGCTAGAATTGGAAAGGAAAAAAAAAAAAAAAAGAACATTGACAGTACAGTGCTGGCTTTTTTTTTTTTTTTAAGTTGATTTATTTTGTTTTCTCTTCTCATACGTGCTTTATCTATCAAACACCCAAACTGTACAAGTGCAGGCCGCTGGGACTCATGGAGGAGGCTGCCGACAGTGTGGAGACTTTGGTCTCATGCGGTGTCATGCGCCCAGTGGACGTGGAAACGTCAGTCTCCCTGGAGCTGATGGGAACCCCGTGATGGCCCTTCTAGGGCTACGACGGTGTCCAGTAGCCAAGGCAACGGCAGATGCCCCGACGCTCTGCCTTTCATTGGCTGGTGAGATGTAGGGTGGAAGGGAAGGTAGGAAGTGCTTTCAAGTCTGATCGCCAGTGTGGGGTAGCCTGGGCTAGTTCAGGGTCTGTTTGGCAATGAAATGGATGTACTGGGGATGAGCCACTGTACTTTTGCTTTTGTAGTCCGCTCTAGCAGGTCTCAGGTATGGGGAGGGGTGTAGACGTCACCTCTGGAGTTAAGGTGTATGGTACGCAAAGCCCTGCTCTGGGTCCTGCTCGGACCTTTACTGATTCTGCTGTCAGTGATGGCCCTGTGGGCCAGTGGGTCTACACTGTGACTGGTCTCATCAGAGATCTTGGTGGGCATGGGCTCTGTGGCACAGCAGCTGCTCTCTCTGGGTATACTCTGTTTGGTCATACCCAGCCTGGATGTGTGGCCAGAGCAGCCTCTTGGCCCGTGTGGTGTGGTGGGGGGCAGCAGGGGACTGGGGGCTTTAGCTCACATAAGTGAGCACAACCTGTTTGGCTTTGTGCTCTGCAGGAAGGAAGGCGTTCCAGCAAGGTCCCAGCTCTGTAGCATCTCACTCATCTGGGGGGAAGAAACCTAAAGGCCATCTCAGCAAAGCTCCTTCTTCCCTTTAAAAGGACATCTGGCTTTTGCTGGACAGCTGCTAAGACGGGGCAGCTCAGCTTCTCTGGCAGATGGCAAGTCCTCTCTTAGAGCTATGAAGTTTCACCCATTGGTCCTGGTTCCACTCATGGGCGTGACCATGAGGATTTATCTGCAGGCCTGTGGAGGGTGTGGGCACTGGTATTCTGCCTGACCCGTCAGAAGTCTGCTCTGACCTGGGAAGTCACCCCTCTGTCCCTCTGAGCCTTCAGACTGCCCTGGAAGCTTTGGTCTGAAGAACACCTTACACCATTACTCTTCCACAGGAGAGATAGGGGCACCATCGCAAAGCGGGCCCACTGGTTTATATTCACAAGTGCAAAGGCACTGAAGTAAGTGTACAGAAACTCAGTTTTGCAATTTTGACAGGTTGCTTCATATTCCCCTTCCTCCTCTGATTCTAAGCATCCCACCCACCAAGGAACCATAAATTAATTATCTTGAGCTCCAGGCCTTCATGCCGATAGCATCCTTCCAACACTCCAAGCACCCCAGACTATCATTCTCTGGACATTTCTACCAAGAACCAGGGTCCAAATTCCACTGCTCAGAACAGCTCTCAGACACCTGTGGAAGTTCACGGTAACCCAGCCCCAGCAGCCTTTTCCTATAGTATGTCCATTCTGAGCCCTACACCTTTGCATTAGCCGCAGGGACTACCTCAATCTCGATAACTAGGATGCAAAGTCTGTGGTCTCCCATTATGGGCGCTGACTTTGCGTCTTGGGGACCTCTCATGGGTGGATTTGAGAGTGCGTGTGGCCCCTCTGACCCTTCCCACGTCTTCTGGAGGTAGGTGGGAGGGATGGTCTCTATGCAAGTATCATACACCAGCCAGAGTCACACGAAAACCTACCTCTGGTCCCCAGGAAACGAGAAGAGTGCACGCATGTGCGCAGATATGGCTTAGACATCTCTCTGTGCTTCTGAGGATCATATCCACGGTTCTGAGACACTGGAGCCCCCTCTGCTCTCTGCCACTGAAGTCTCTCCTTCCTGTTCCTCAAAGGCAGATCCTGGCTAGATGAAGCCACGGCTTGCATTTTATCACTGCAAGGCACGTCTTTGTGGACAACTCCAACATGGAACCCTTGCATGGGGACCTAGAAGCAAGGCTGAGTCTCAGCTGGTTCCCTCCAGCTGAATTCGCATTGCTCACTTCCCTGCCATGTCTGGCTGTGATTTGGAGCTGGCATCACTGGTTGAGAAGGAGCTCAGACTAGTTAGATGACGGGGGGAAAGCAAGTCAGGGCCATCCGTGAGACTCATGTCTCATCTTCCTCCCCGTGGCTTCGGTTGACCATCCACCCCCAGGGATCTTGGCCCAGCACAGTGTGTTGGCTTTATGGTTCAGGATTAGCACTGAGCTTATCTTACCCTTGGGCTCTCCCGTGTTTTCCAGGGCATTACTCCTGACTCAGCTTGCTGCTGATGCCCCAGGAGAGGCCAGATGCAGGCTAAAGGAAGGTGGTTTTCTTCATCCTGTTCTAAGGCAATGAGGTTCAGGGGAACTACCATCTCCTTCCGTGTTACTGGATCTGGGCTGGGCAGTTATTCCTGCAAAGATGGCCTGATATGCTCCTGTTTGCTCCTCCCCGTGCCTCTCTTCTGTCTGCAGCATCCTTGCTAGACTGACCCCTCTGCACACAACAGGTATTCACACTGTCCTGAGGAAATGTGGACCACGGTAAGGACATACACCAAAGAGCAAGCTTACAGCAGGGACCCAGTGATAAATGAACACAATTGATCCGTCACAGGGAGAATTAATCATCTTTTCTCCCAGAGAGACTTGTTCTAAAGCAACATCCTTGTTCCAAGTGGTTCTGCCCAGTCCCTCCCTATTCCCTGTTCTACTGTGTCACAGAGGTGACCACTTTGCCCAGTAGACCCTATGCATTCTTGGTTTTGAGGATTCCTGTTGGGTCCTAATGTCTTGGCTTTGCCTTCCTCTTTTCCTACCCAAAGATCCCCAAATCTGCCTACTTCTGCCCGTCCGAGGCTTCTCTTTCCACATCTTTTCCCACTGATTAGTTGGTTCAACATTCTAAAGCCAGGAAATGACTGGGCTAGATTAGAACTGAAGACTGAGCTCTTTCTACCATAACCCCACGTCTCACCAAGGGAGAGACTGTGCCATAGTAAACTGTGCTTCCTGGTGGCACCCCCTCCAGCGCCCTGTATGACATCCCATTGAGTCTGTGGACGGGGAGGCTTCCTGCCCCTCATCTGAAGTGTGTCCTTAGGTTGGGCCAGATTAGCAATCATGCGACTCCATGTGGACAGAGGGCACCACCTTCTAGAGGCCCCGGGATTCAGGAGTCTGCTGAGAAGGGCAGTGTCATCTTCTACTTTCCCTTTAGGGTTTTATGGGCTCAGCCTTTGCCATTCCAGATGGGCATGTCTGTGTAATTATAGTAGATGTCAAAGGTTTCTTTTTTCTAGTATGCAACTGAAGGAGACCTGAGGTCAGCCCATGAACAGTGAGGTCAGGGAATTCCCACACCAGGGGCAGGTGGTGAGCCAGGGGGTAGGTGAGCTGGATTGGAGCTTGAGTCTGGCATCGGCTTTAGGAGGGAGCAGTATGGCCAGGCACTGTGCCTCTCAGACTGGGCGGTCACTCCCTAGGGCCATCGTAGTGAGCGGAGGGGGGCAAAGCCACATGAGGGATCAGGCACATGTGGTTAAAAAAATACTGATATACTCTTGTCAAATCAGGCTAAATTAGCAAAGAATGCAAATACTATGTGAATTGTCAAACATGAAACTGAAGGAGTTTTGAACTCATTGTTGTCTGCTTTGGGTTTTGCAAGATCCATTGGGCCTGCTTCACTCCAGTCTTGGCTCTTAAGGGTCCCTCCCACCCCCTGCACCCTGTCATGGGAAAATCTGAGACACAGTAGTGGAAAGAGACTGTCTTTGAAGTTAAAAGAACCACTTTAAACCCTGGCTCCCTCCTTTACTAGCTGTGGTGGAATGCTGGGGGGTAAGTGATTTCTCCCCTCAGCCTCCTCATCTGTAAAATGGGGACAGTTGAAAGCACGTCTTAGGGGTGTTGGGAGAACTGGGTGAGCTCACATTAGTCTCCAGCACAGGGTCTGCTGGTTGCACAGGATGGGTGATACCCGGCAGGCAGGCCGCGACTTGGGCTTCATCCAAAGAGAAGATGGAAAAGCAAGATGATGCCTCCCATTCCCACAAAGGGAGGCCTGCTGTGACCGTCTGGAGGCTCAGAGCCCCTGGCCCCAGGACCTTCACACCAGAAAGGAGGAGAGGACAACGAGTTAGGTTACAGCTAGGATACAACTTGAAGGTGTGTAGGCCAGACATGCATGCAGGTGGGACAGTTCCTGGCTTCTCGTTAATTCCTTCCATCTTCTCCAAACAGGGTCCACATCCAGGAGGTGAGAACCACGAGGCTTTGTGCTTTTCACAAGTTTCCTTCTCCCCAAAGTCACATTCTAAATTCCTACCATTTGAAATGATAGAAGCCACTGTCATTTCATCTGCCAGCAATTTCACCCCCTCCTGAGCAGAATAAATCCTAGGGCTTATTTGTATTGGAGACCAGCCCCCTCCCCCGCTCCTGTTTTGCACAGATGAGCCCCGGATCTGAGGGAGAAGTATGGAGCAGGCTGACTTCCTGTGCTACAGGCTTCTGGAAGGCTGGGGAGGGCTGGCTGGAGCAGCAGGCTGGAGCCAGTGGGCCGGGAGGCCCAGTGGGGTGGGGGCCTGGGGCCAGGGCACAGCCATGAAAGGGAAGAGCAGGCTTGGGATGGGGCTTCTTTCCTGATCAAGTCGGGGGTCCCTGGGCTTCAAGACAGTCCTGGAGCCCATGCCAACAGGAGCAGCTTCTGTGAGCTCCTGCCGTGTCCCGTCCTCGGGGCCCCAGGGTCTGGCTTGGTCCCCTGCTCTGTGACGTAGCAGAGATCCTGATTTCGTCACAGAAGCTGGGCCTCTGAAAGTACTGTGTCTTTTGTTCCAGCAACAGACGATGAGCAGACAGACAAATAGATGTGATATTAAAAAGTGTACGCTTAAGGGAATGTGTTCACAGTGTCTGATGAAAGGAAGAGAGGGAGCCCCACTGGCCCCAGAGGGGGCCTCCTCACCACCGGGCTGAGCGCGCCACTCAGAGCTCCCGGGCCCCTGCTGCCCACAGGTGCCAAGTCCGCCCTGCGGTGGGGCTCGCCGCTCCCTCCCCCCGGCTTGTCTCCTGCCCCAGCGCAGCCAGGCTCTGCTCCGACTGGGCTGCCTCCCGCCCTCTCGCCCATCCCCAAGGATTCTGCACACCTCTGTGTCTTTGCACACGTTCTCTTGGCCTGAATTTCCTTCTGTTGGTTGTTCTACCCGGTGGTGGAAGGGATGTCACCTCCTCTAGAAAGCCCTGCTGTGAGGCTCGAATAACACTTGATGCTGCATTTAGGTTCTGTTTCCCCAGGATACAGTAAACTCTGAGGGAAACCTGTGCTCCTCACGCCCCGTCTGGGGCCAGACCAGCTTCCAGGATGGCACGTCCTGGATCCCAGGCCACCCCGGGCTGCCAGGTACTGTACCAGAGCCCAGCTAGAGACCCAGGTAGACAGAGAGTGTCCCTGGCTCACAGACCTCACGGCCTGAGGGCCCAGGGAGCGGTTCTCACTGGCCAGGGTATGAGATGGGACTAGCTGTCCTGGGGAGCCGGGAATGAGTTACTAAAATACATCTGAAACTGAGCTTCCCAGAAACACGGGCATCAGAAAAAACTAGATTGCCATTTGTGGAGTTCGCTGATCAGAAGTTTCTGGCCTTATTTTCCCTCCATAAAATAATTGCTTGGCTATGAAAGGCTGACAGTACAGGTCTCACCCTATGATCTGCCTTTTGGAAACCTGAGGAAGATGCCTCAGTGTCTTCAGTTGTAAAATCAGGATGATCACAGGTGAACAGCTCCTGGGGTGGGGTGGGGGTGGGGTCCAAGAACGTGCCAAATCTGGCATATAATAGATGCTTAGTCAAAGTCGGCTCCCTGTCATCGACTGACCCACACTTTGGGCAAGATCCCCAGGCCTGATCCCCGAGGTCTGTTTTAAACCGGGGTATCATTGGGTCCACAGTGACCTTTTCTGAGATGGCAGCTGGGTTGCTCTAAGCAGGCATTCAAATTCAGAGCTCTGGGGTATGCTCCTCTGTCAGCCCCAAACAAAACTCCCCTTGCTTTGCCGCTGTGCTGCCCCTAGGTGGGGGGACCTCTTGGGGACCTTGCTAGGGAGATAACAGGCCCAGGAGATTGGTCTTACAGCTACACAACCAAACTTCCCTCCCCACCAGTTTCTGACATCAGAGACTAAGACTTTACACCCTCCAAAAGAAAGTTTCTTTTCACATACACTTTGGAAAATCATCAATCTTGTTCGTCCCTCCCCAAGAAGTCACCGCCCAGGACACACAGGGCCAGCTGGAGCCCTGCCCCGGGAGGCAGTCCAGAGGAAGGCAGCCAGGCTCCTGCAGTCCCACCCTGCCCCACTGAGCACAGGCAAGCCAAGAAAACCTGGATCCCGGACAGCCACGGACACTGGGGGCTGGCCGGTGAGTGGCAGAAGGTCAAGGCCCCAGGCTGGGGGAGGGGTACAGAATGGCACTGGGCTAAGCCCCATGCAGGTGAGGCGGGAGGGTAGGGGCCTCTGCTGTGCACTCGGGAGCATCCTGCGGTCCCAGTGATCCAGACCGGCAGGGGCCTGATGCCAGGGGTCCCGGGAGGAGATGATGGGGGCAGCAGCGCGGTGACCCCACGGGCCCAGTCACATCCCCCTGCACCTGCACAGCTGGCTTGCCGTGAGAGTCACAGACTGGAAAGAGCAAAAGCAAGAGGTCTGGGCGCTGAAAAGTCCGGGCCTTGCTCTGGGTGCACTTCTGCAAAAGACGCCGGGGCCTGTTGGGGTAACCGCCTCCACGGCACCCGGAGACCCTGGGAAGGTGCCAGCCCGCCGTGGACCACAGGGTCGCCAGTCTTCTCCTTGGAGTCGGGCAGGGTGCTGCCCCTGAGCCCAGTCACTGCCGTTCACAGAAAGGGGGCTTGGCCACAGCAGCCTCTGGACTCTGGCAGGTTCCCCGAGCCGTCGGGCTAGAAGGAGCTTAAATATTCCAGCGCCACCTCGTATACAAATTTATACTGGTCCTGAGGAGGAGGAGAGGCAGAGAAGGAGAAGAGATGATGAGCGAGGGATGGAAAGTGCATTTAGTTCAGAGTGTGGCGAGAATGTTATCTGTGTCTGTACTAACAGTCGAGTCAAAATGTCCACGCAGGTTCAGATTCAGTAAATCTGGAGTAGGGCTCAAGGGTCTACATTTCTGCCAGGCTCACACAGGATGCTTCTGCTGGTCTGTGGACCGGCCTTGGAGCAGGCCCTCACTTTCGGTAAGACCACACTTGTCACAGATGTAAAGACTCATGTTAAAGCTCTCAGTGTATGGCACGTCTCTATCTCTGCACCAGGTCTTAACCTTCGGAACTCTGCCACCAAGTTTCTTCCTGTCCTTTTCTTTATGATATCCTAGCTCGATGCTCTATATGGTAATTATTAGCATAATTTAATGAGAATAGGTTTAAGTAAAGTTAAGTGTTAGTTGCTCAGTTGTGTCTGACTCTTTGCAACCCCATGGACTATAGCCTGCCAGGTTCCACTGTCTGCAGGATTTCCTAGGCAAGAATACTGGGGTGGGTTGCCATTTCCTCCTTCAGGGGATCTTCCTGACTCAGGGATCGAACCCATGTCTCCTGCATTGCAGGCAGCTTCTTTTTACCACCTGAGCCACCAGGGAAATCCAAGAATAGGTTTAGGCCTGAATCAAAAACATAGCACAGAAAAACTGGAATGAACATTTGGGCAATATCTTATGGAAAAAGCTGAATGGATGTTCTGGTCAACTCAGTAATTCACGTTCTATTAACCCAGCATCCCGTCCCCTAAACCAGAGTTAGTGACATTTCCCTCTGGAGTGGAAAGAAAGTAACACAGAGCAGCGTGCGCCAAGAGGACTATCTGGACTGCTCTGCAGGAGAGAGGCCGGTGAGGCTGGAGGGGAGGGAAGCAGGTGACGTGGGTGCAGAGGGCGGGACTGCAGGTGCTCAGGAAGCAGCGGCCACTGAGTGTCTTTCCTCCCGGATGCTCTTTTGTTCAGGTCCAGGGAACCACCGGCAGCCCCTGGCTCTCGGCGGACAGTCTCGGCCACTCACCAGGGTCTCCACCATGTTAGCCTTGTGGTTCCGTAACGTCTTCACGATGTGGAACACGTCGATGATGTTCTGCTGCTGGACCATCTCACACACACTGCAGATGGCGCAGAAGGTTCCACTGCGGCCTCCCCCGTTCCTAAACACAGAGGAAGGGGGTGAGCAGACTCCTGGGTACCCCTCAGGCACCTGCTGAGCCCAAGGCCATGTCTGCAGCAGTGGGGGTTGGGGGAGGGATGGCTGCCCGCCCTGGCAAATGCAAGGGAAGGTGGTGGTAGAAAGCCCAAGCCATAGTTGAGTCCCATCTGTGCCATGAACCTGCTTTGACCTTGGGCATGTCACTTCCTGTGTCTGAGCCCCAGGTTCTTCATTCATATTATAAAGGGGACAGCCTTGGAGAGTTCACTTAGCTTGATGTTTCCTTGGTTCTAGGAGCACATGACTATCACCCATGGCACATGGACCCAAACCCCCAAGGCAGACAGATGAGTGTCTCTGGACATGTGCTGGCTGCTTCCTTGTCCAAAAGGATGCTCTGGGTCCACCCGCACACCCAGTGAAGACATCGGAAGGTTGCGTGTGCTTTTACTTCCAGTTCTTCCCATCCACTAAGGACAGTGCTACCAGACACAGCTCTGTGAGCCTTGGGTCAGCCAGATTGGGTTTCAGGTGGGGCTGGGATGGGTGTGAGATGCTACGTCCTGAGAGAGATGCCTCGTCTCTGTTTTCTCGATCAGAACATCTTGTGTAACTCGGGATGTATAAATAGAGATACGGGGCTCTCAGCAGGGTCATCCCTCCATTGCACCTTCTCTCTGAGGCCCCGTAAGTCATCCTCATGGACACACCCCTCCAGCTCTTTACAAAAAGTCTCTTTAGGAATCTGCCAGGTTTGGAACTCCCGGGCATGTTGCCAAGAGCAACTAATGATTTCATGTAATGGTCTGTGCCTAAAGAACATCTGGATAGAAACTAAGTCAACCTCCCAGATGTTTCATCCACAGGACACTCAACGGCCAGATGTTTCAGGTGCAGACAGTCGCCTTCCCTTCATCGGCAGCACCTGTACTTCGGTGTCTGTTTCGGCAGCTCTGCCCTCTAAGGATGATGCCAAGGTCCCTGTGGATGGGAGGACACCCCTGTGCCTTCCTACAGCTCAAACTGCTGGTCACCTTGGCGAAGGAAGACACAAATAAAAAGGTACTCCTGCAAAAAAAGCAGGCTAAGAAACAATCCCACGGGCAAGAGTGGGCAGGGACCTCCCCTGCCTCACACCTCTCCCTTAAGCGCCCCAGTCTTCCTGACACGTGTGCACTGCCTGTTTGAAAGAGTTCCTGGTTTTGAAACAACTGAACTCAATTCTGGGGTAAGATGTTATTAACGACTCCACCTGCTCCAGAAATACTGTTCTGCAACACAGAAGATCTTAATTCAACTTCCTTTTTAAAGAATGAGGCCCTCATATCACTTTTCCCCAAACCATTTTAAATTCTAAGGAGCAAAGGGAACGCTTGTGAATAGGATGTCCCACAGATAGCTTTATGGCTGCACCCCTAGTCCATGAAAGGACTGTAATGCCTTGAATGCACTCCTGTTGGCCCACAGGGTGTGGTATGGCCCGGGACACCTAAGACAGTATTTGTGGCCAGTGGCACCAAGGATGTCCTGTTGCCCACTGCCCCCTTGCCCTGGCGGCCCTCCCCGTCATACTCACAGGCAGTGGACCACAGCGCGTCCCTCCCGCCCGTCGCACTGCTCCTGCCACTTCTCCAGCCGCCGGACCACCTTGAGCAGAGAGCGCTTGGAGGGGGGCGTGTCCCGGTAGGCGGGCCAGCCGATGTACTGGAGGTGCTGGACTATACGGTACCCGTCCTGGGGCTGAGAACAGAGAGGCTGTCAGGGGTGGTCTGCTGGGGGTGCAGCATCGCAGTGGCAGATGGAATAAGTGGGGTCTAAGCCGTAATGCCCTCACGGTGAGAGTCACACACCATCCCCACGCCTGCCTCTGTGTGCTGATTCTCCTGTTTCGACTGCCCTGCGTCCCTCTTCCACCTGAAAAACTTCTATGCAGTCTTCAAAACCCAACTCAGGTGTCCCTTTTTCTAGGAAAGCCTCCCTGAATAGTGGGTGGGACTCTTCTCTCTCCTTGCTGTTCATGTGCCAAAACACCGTTTGCTTTCCCGTGAGTGAATTCTGAGAGGACAGGAACTGAATTCTCTTCACCCTGAGCCTCCAGTAAAGACCACGGTTGCTTTAGTCAGTCTCCACTTAGTTAGCCCCACATCTCTTCCCTCCCGCCCAATAACTCCTTCACCCAGCAGTGAATTCCTCATGAAAGAAACTTGTTTCCCAACTTACTTCCCAGCTAGCCCAAAGCTTACTGGACCCACTCAAAGGCTGCATCAACTCATGCCCATACTGCGCGACATGGCAGGGAAGTGCCGTGCTCTGAGTTTTGTCTACACAGCAGCCAGCGTGTCGGAACAGGCAGATGGCTGGCCGGATGCCCCCGCTGCGGCTCTGTGTATGGAGCCAGAACTGGCAGAGGCATCACTTCCCCGAGGACGGGCAGATCAGGAGAGCCCAGCACCGACTCCGGCGGGGTCCTCCCCAGCAGCATCCATCTGTTTCAGAAGCAGGAGCCCAGGACGCAGCAGCGGCCGGACACTCACCCGAGCCATGTTACAGATGCGGAATATCCTGTGGATGGTGTCTTCATCGATGTCTGCCGAGACAAACTCCACCTGGATGGGCCCATAGCACGCCGACGTCTTCTCAGGCCAGTACTGCATGCAGAGCTGAGGCGAGGAGAGGGATTGGGGTGGGGCGTTGGTTTTACTTATCCCCGAGCCTGCAGGACACAATGGCTAAAAAGGTAGAGTGCTGTGTAGGAAATCAGGCTCAGCTTTCCCACTGGGCAACAGCCCCCAGTTTTTGGTGTGTGTGTGGGGGGGGCGGTTTGAAAAGTCAGAGCTCTGAACACAGAAACACTGGGCTTAAACATCTTTGCTGTGCTGATTTCAAACCATCTGTTAGGCTTGCTGGGCCTCAGTTTTCCCCATCTGTAAAATGGGGAGAATACAGGCTACCTTGACACGCTGCTGTCAGGATTAGACAGAACACTGAGGGAAGAGCAGCTACAGGTTCTCTCCATTCTGGGAAAACCTTCATAGCATTCATTTCATCATCAGATCATGAGGAGATTTACATATAGATGTAGGTTTTGACATCAGACGGGCTTGGGTCCAAGTGCAGTCTCTGCTGCTTACTAGCTGTGTAACACAGTTTTCTTGTCTGTAAAATGGGGCTAATTATGCTTGCCTTGCACCAAGAGTTAATGTAACATGGTACTGTGGTGCTGAGAGATCTTGGCTGCTATTTTTCCTTTTGGGGGGAATTGGAAATTAGAACCTGCAGCAGGGAGCAAAAAGCAGTTGTTTTTTCTCACCTTGAGATGACGCTTCTCAGCAGAGGTTGCTTTGTCACCCAGGGGACATTTTTGATGGTCAAAGATGTCCATCTAATGAGTAGAGGTCAGGATGCCACTAAATACCCTCTAGTGTCTGTGATGGTGTTCTGGAGAGGAATCTGGCCCCAGGTCATAGTGCAGAGACAGACAGAGTCTGGTCTAAGAGCCTAAATTGTCTCTTAAGTTTGTAGTGTCATCAAGAGTAAGAGACAGACACTTGACGCTGCTGTCTCTGTTGACTCACTGGATGACTTTAGTTCAGGAAAGAATGTTAAGGTCGGTGGCAGGGGATGTGGCTCAGAGAAGGGCGAAGCCTGATCCCTCAACTCCTGGTTCCCAAGGGGCACAGATGCCCATGGCAACTCCCAGGTGTGATCAGAGATGGACACTGTCCAGGGCACAGAGGAGAGCTAAGGTTGGGCTGCAGGCTCGTGGGGACCACCCCAGCATGGACGAAGAGGCCATGTTTTAGAAAGCCTTTTCATCTGAGGACTGCCCAGAAGATGTCGCGGAGACTCAAAGACCCATCAAAGGTTTGGAGATGCAGGAGTCTCAGTGGCGTCTGCCTCGGCCTAGGCTGAGCTTGCAGACGAGGAGCTAAATGGACAGAGGGGACCCACAGCAACCCCAGCAATCTGGTGGCCTCCTCACAGCCACCACGGAGGCAGGCATTTCCTGAAAGTGATCAGTTTTTCTTTTGCTGACAGCCAACTCACCTTGGGCATTACATGCAAAACCTTGTTTGATTCTATCCTTCCTCCAGAACTAGAGCCAGCATGGATGAGTCGGGGGGAGAGAGGAGAAGGACAAGTCTCCCAGCTGTGGGGCCCAGACTCCAGCTTAGGGATACCCTTTGTTCACACACACCATGGCCCACTAGCCAAGCCTGGCCAGCTGTCTGAGTCTGTAAAGGAAGTTTAGGTATATTCGCCATTTACATATTTTCTATGGTTTCTTTCAAGCTCTAACGGTAGATTTGAGTAGTAGTGACAGAGAGCACAGAGCCCACAAAACCTAAAGTATTTCCTATCTGTTTCTTTCTGCAGAGAACATGGCAACCCTTGTCCTATAGGGTTGTTTTCAGGATAAAGAGAACACATGCGGGAAGAAAGCCCTTGGCAGGGTGCCAGCACCCACTACATTCCAGTGATTCGTATTATTCTCGAACCTTGCAGTGTTCAACAAAAATAACAGTAATGATCATAGCTAATGTACAGATTTGAAGAAGTCTTCCTCTTCTCACCCCTCTTAAATAGCAAAGGTAAGCAAGGTTAAGTTTCATGATGCAATGCTGCCTGGCTTTCCCGGTGTCCCCACTGGCTGCTAATTAAGAATATTGAGAAAGGGTGTGTGTGTATGTAGGTGGAAAGTGCTGGACACAGTGGCCTTTGTGGCTGGACAGTCATCTGCTGAGCTGTGCAGTAATGACAAGTCCACAACTTGAACTTCATTTCTCTTTGCCACTGGCTCTTCTGCCCTGCAACCTTCACAGTAATGAGGGACCAGTACAGATAAGTCTGTGGCTGGCCGGAGAAATCAGAATTAATCAGAACTGCCAATTTAAAAAAAAATAATTGCCTTTATTACCTGCTTTGAATTGTGTCTTGCCAGAGGTTGGCTGTGATCCTGACATGAGCTCCATGGGTCTGAAGTGTCAAGGAAAGTCTATTATCTCCAATATTCTCAGTCTGGAGAGAATGTGGGACGATTTGTCTCTTTTAATAAGATTTCCAGACCAATTTCTCAAACTAATAGATTCTACTCTGCCTCAAACAAGACTCCTGTATTTTGGGACACAACTCTGCATTTGATTTTCCAGGTCACTCTCCATCTTGCCCAGAGGCCTGGGGAAGGTTGCAGGGTCCTTCTGATGCTGCATTGGAGCTGACCTTTCACTCGAGTTCCCTAATCTGAGTCCACATCAGCAGTGGCGTGGGTGATGCTCAGCTGGGTGATGGGTGGGCAGATGTGGTGTCTAAGCTGTCAGAGGTCATCAGGGCCTCCCCCAGCCTGTGATGCTGCACCTAACCTAGCTGCGGGAGATGGGAGTGGGAATGAGGGAAGCCAGTGCACTGTTCCCAGTGGCCTTTGGGAAAGGATCCTCATCATGTAAGAAATGTCCTCTAAGGTTCAGCTCAAGACCGTCCTGTGTCCAAGTGCTGGGGTTGTGCCTCAGTGGGTACCATCATTTTGGCCTGTGAATGCAGTTAGCAGAAGGCTAATGGGGCTCCTGGTTGAAGCACCCTGGGTTCAAATCCCAGCCCTGTCACTCTCTAGCTGAGTGACTTGGCCAAACCTTTAGCTTCTCCAGGTTAAGTGATGAATGGCTGTGAACCTGAATGTGCCTACTTAGCACAAGAATCTGTGACTAGTGAGCACTCAGTGGGAGCTGTAATTATTAGGTGGTGTGGGAGAGGGTCACTCAAAACAAGATGGCTAAAGTAAAGGGTCTTTTCCTTTCCACTTAGCAGCCCGTATGAAAGTTTCTCTTTAGGATAATACTCAAACGACTGCCCCTGTGAAAATTCCTGACCGGCCAGCCTGATGGAGCAGCAGGGACAGATGGTATCTGGGATAGGTTCTGGGAACTGTTCTGCATGTCAAAGGGGAGAGGCCTGTGGGTTGTTCTGGAGAGGGACCCAGGGATGGAAGAGGAAAAACAGGAGCATAAAAGAGAGCCAGTGAAAGGGCTGAAGGTGAGTCAGGGTGTCATCTAACTGCCCCCGCTCCTAAACATTAAGTAAATTTATAACAACATCCTCACAGGCCATACATTCACAGGCCAAAATGGTGGTACCCACTGAGGCACAGCCCCAGCACTTGGACACAGGATGGTCTTGAGCTGAACCTTAGAGGACATTTCTCACATGATGAGGATCATTTCCCAGCATGCTCAGTGTGCATGGCTTTCTTGTAGACATGAGCAGGAAGCTGAGCTTTGCTCCCTTGGTGACTTAAGAGTGGAGCTGAGGCCAGACCATGAGCATCAACAGTTTATAGGATAGCGACTCAGACAGTGGTGTAGAAAGACCCTGAACTCCTCTCCTCTCCTGAGCACAGCAAACTCACAACTATCTGCAGAACCACCACCAGGGGAAAAGACTGGGACCTACCAGAAAGATCTTCTACAACTAAAGACACAGAGAAGAACTCACAATGAAGAGAGGCAGAATGGGTGAACCTGGGATATAATCAGATCCCATACCCACAAACTGGAGAATAATTATACTGTAGAGGTTCTCTCACTGCAGTGAAAGTTCTGAGTCCCATGTTGGACTCCCTAGCCTGAGGGTCTGGGAAGACAATCCCCCAGAGCATTTGTCTTTGAAGGCCAATGGGGCTTGACTGGGTGTCCCACAGGACTGGAGACCTCACTCTTAAAGGGTCCACACACAATCTCACATGCACTGGGTTGCAAGGCCAAAGGAGGGCGGCAGCCATCCTGGGGAACATTCTGTTGTGTGAACACTGCTGCTGCCATCCTGGCTCACCAACCCCACTCAAAAGCCTCTAGATGCCAGTGCGCCTCAGGCCAAACAACTGAACAGGTGAGGACACAGACCCATCCCTTTTTCTGCAGGAAGCCCAAATTAGCTTCTAGACCAGTCTCACCCATGAGGGGACAAACACCAGATACAAGAAAACTATGCTCCCACAGCCTGTTGGCCCTGCCGTGACCCTACCCACTAGCAGGCCAATGCAAGCTTTGGGGTACCCAGAACCCTATACCCAACTGTGTCGGGAACTGCACCCTCCCCGCCCCCAGCCTCAAACTTGAAAGAAGCTTGGGCATCCCTGGGCTCTGCAGCCAGGAACTGGCTCTGCCAATGGGTAGGTAACAGCCTGAGAATTTTCAAGACCCTGACTCCAGCCACCAGTGAGCCAGCACTAGCCCAGAAGACCCCCCCTAGGGTTCTGTCGCCTCATGACTAAATAGGCTAACTAGCAGCTAGTGAGGACAGTTTAAGAGACCTCTGGGACAACACTGAGTGCATTAATATTCACATTATAGGGATCCCAGGAGGAGGAAAAAAGAGGGCATGAGAAAATATTTGAAAACACAATAGCTAAACACTTCCCTAACCTTGGAAAGGAAACAGTTGTTACCCCAGTCTAGGAAGAGCAGAGCCCCTGCGGCACTAACCCAAAGAGGAACGCATCAAGGCATGCTGTAATAATTCAAAAGACAAAAAGAGTGCTAACACCGGCAAGGGAAAGACAGCAACAGAAAGGAAGTTCCTATGAGGCCGTCAGCTGACTTTTTTCTGCAGAAACTCTGCTGGCCACAAGCTAGTGGCATGACGTATTTAAAGCGATAAAGGGAAAAACCTGCAGTCAAGAATACTTTGCCCAGCAAGGTTCTCATTCAGATTTGATGGAGAATGCAAAAACTTTACAGCCAGCCAAAACCTAAAAGAGATCAGTGTCATCAAACCAGCTTTACAACAAATGTTAAAGAGTCTCTAGGAGAAAAAGAAAAGGCCACAACAAGAAACAAGAACATCACAAAATGCAAAAGCTCACCAGTAAAGGCAAACATACATAAAGGGAGGCAGTCAGCCCCACACAAAGCCATTAGGGAGGATAAAAGTAGTGAAACCATCTGTATCCATAACAAGCAGTTAAAAGATACACAAAGCAATGTAAAATATATCAAAAACAGTAGTCACGAGGGGAGGAGAGTACAAACGTAGGGTTTTAAAAGTGCATTTGAAATCAAGGGATCAACTTAAAATAATCACATATAGACTACTAAATAAACAGCGCCTGCTACTGCTAAGTCACTTCAGTCGTGTCCAACTCCTAGCGACCCCATGGACTACAGCCCACCAGGCTCCTCCACCCATGGAATTTTCCAGGCAAGAGTACTGGAGTGGGGTGCCAGCGCCTTCTCCAGTAAAAAGCACATAGTAACCACAAACCAAAAATCTATAATATATACACACAAAAAAGAAAGAGTCCAAGCGTAACACTAAAGATAGTCATCAAATTATGAGAGAAGAGAACCAAAGAAAAGGGGGGAAAAAAGCCTACAAAAGCAAATCCAAAATAATTAAAAAGGTAGTAAAAACATACATATTGATAATTACCTTAAATGTAAATGCACTAAATGCTCTAACCAAAAGGCACAGACTGAAGGCATACGAAACAAGACTCCCATACCTGCTGCCTACAAGAGACTCCCTTCCGGTCGAGAGACACACACAGACTAAAAGTGAGGGGATGGAAAACGGTATTCCACGCCAGTGGGAATCAAAAGAAATCCAGAGTAGCAATACTTAACATCAGACAAAATACTTTGAAGACTGTTACAATATACAAAGAAGGGCACAACATAATGATCAAGGGGTCAATCCAAGAAGAATATACAACAGTTGTAAATATGCACCCAACACAGAAGCATCTAAGTATAACATAAATATGAACAGACACAAAAGGAGAAATTGGCAGTAACGCAATAACTGAGGGGGGGCTTTAACATTCCTGTCAATGGGCAGACGCTACAGATAGAAAATCAATAAGGAAGCACAGTCCTTAAATGACACCTTAGACCAAATATATTTAATTAACATACAGAGAGCATTCCATCCAAAAGCAGCACAACACACATTATATTCAAGTGCCGGTGGAATGGTCTCCTGCATTGCAGGAGGGAAGCCCAGGATAGAGCTCCAGGATAGAGCACACACTAGACCACAAACAAACTCAGTAACTTTAAGAAAGTTGAAATCATATCAAGTGTCTGTTCCCACCACAACACTATGTGAGACTAGAAATCAACTAGAAGGAAAACTGCAAAAAACACAAGCACATGGAGGCTAACTAATATGCTACTAAAGAACCAATGGGTCACCGAAGAAGAGAAGAGGAAATAAATATCTAGAGAAAAAGGAAAAGAAGACGGTCCAAAACCTATGGGACACAGAAAAAAGCAACACTCAGAGAGTGGTTTATAGTGATATAAACTTAGCTGAGGAAACAAGAACAATCTTAAATAAACAACCTAACCTTATAGCTAAAGAAACTAGAGAAAGAAGAACAAACCCCCAAAATTATCAATAGGAGAATGAAAGAAATCGTAAGGATCAGAGCAGAAATAGAGACTTAAATTTTCAATGAAACTAAAGCTGGTTTTTTTGAAAAGATAAAACTGGTAAAACTTGAGCCAGACTCATCAAGGAAAAAAAAAAAAAAGGAGATGGCCCAAATCAAAATCAGAAATGAAAAAAGTTACAACTGACACCACAGGAATACAAAGGATCCAAAAAAAAATTACTAGGAACAATAACATGCCAATAAAGTGTACAACCTAGAAGAAATGGCCGAATTATTAGAAAGGTGCAATCTCCCAAGACCGAGCTAGGAAGAAACAGAGTATGAACAGACCAGTTACCAGTAATGAAATGGAGGCAGTAATTAAACACCCAGCAAACAGAATTCCAGGACCAGATGGCTTCACAGTTGACTTTTACCAAACATTTTAGAGAAGAATTTAATATCTGTCTTTCTGAAACTATTCGAAAAAACTGCAGAGGAAGGAAAACTTCTGAACTGATTCTATAAGGGTAGCATCATCTTGATAAAAACCAGACCAAGATATCATAGAAGACACAAACCACTCAGGTCAGTATCATTGATTAAATGTATATGCAAAAATCCTCAACAAAATATTAGTAAACCAAATCCAATGATACATTAAAGGGATCATACACCATGATTAAGTAGGATTTATCTCAGGGATGGAAGGATGTTTTTCGATATCTGCAAGTCAATCCGTGGGATATACCACGTAAACAACTGAAGAGGAGAAACCACATGATCATCTCAATCGATGCAGAAAAAGCTTATTCAACACCCCCACTTATGATAAAAACTCTCCAATAAGTAGGCATAGGAGGAACATACCTCAACATAATAAAGGCCGTATAGGACACACCCACAGCTAACATCACGCTCAGCAGTGAAAAACTGAGAACACTTCCTCTAAGGTGAGGACCAAGACAAAGCCCACTCTTTCCACACTTATTCAACACAGTGTTGGAAATCATAGCCATGGCAATCAAGAGAAGGAAAAGAAAATCAAAGTTGGAAAGGAAGAAGTAAAAACTGTCACTGTTTGCAGATGACTATGTGGTCTCACCTACACGTGGAATCCAAAAAATACAACAAGCTAGTGAATGTAACAGAAAAGAAGTCTCACAGACATACAGAACAAACTACTGATTACCAGTGGGTGGGGGAGTGGGAGGGTCCAAGTGCTGGGTGTAAGATAGGCACAAGGATGTATTATGGGGAAGCTAGCCAGCATTTTGTAAGAACTGTAAACGGAAAATAACCTTTAAAATTCTGTAAGTTGATTTGTACCATTGTTTTCTAGATTCCATGTATACGTGATATAATACGATATTTGCCTCTCTCTGGACTCACTTCACTCAGTATGACAGTCTCTGGGCCCATCCGTGCTCCTGCAGATGGTGTTATTTCATTCCTTTTGATGGCTGAGTAATAACAGAAATAGAGTCACAAACGTAGAAAACAACTTATGTACGAAGGGGCCAAGGGCAGGAGGGATAAATTGGGAAACTGACATTATATACACTACTATATATAAAATGATGACTAATGAGTACCTGCTGGATAGCACAAGGAACTCTACTCAGTACTCTGTAATGACCTATATGGAAAAAGAATCTAAAACAGAGTGGATATGTGTGTCTGTATGAGCGATTCACTTTTGCTGTATAGCAGAAACTAACACAACAGTGTAAATCAACTATATTCCAATAAAATTAAAATATTTCACCCAAAAAAGGTACAGAAAAAATTTAGATTTACAAAAGAAACAAATGGTTACAGAAACTTGGGGAGAAGAGCTTATGGTTTCTTCAGGCCCTGGAAATAGGGGTTTCAAAGAAGCCCACTTGCTTCTTTAAACCCACCAGGACCCAGCTAACCTGGGGTCACAGGTACACTCAGAAACACTTTGGTATTCTATTCCTTAGACAGGAAGTTTTGAAGTGGCTATGTCTCCACGGTAGAGTCCCTAGCCCAGCCTCTTCCTACCTTGATCCCAGGGCTCGCCTCTCTTTCTTACCCATCCCTCTGGGAGGGGTGGTGCTGTCTGCCCACAGGGAGGGCCTCGCCACTGCAAATGCCCTCGGGAGGGCTGGTGACCACACCTGGGGGGCCGGGGAGGGAAGCTGGTATGGCACAGCTGCTGCTGATTTTGAAATGGCTGCGCTTCTCCTGGAAAACCAGAGGGACTTCTGCTATTTATTGTCAGAACAAGTTAAACCAAGCGAAAGTCATGAAGCCTGTGTGGACAGTCCTGGAACAGCTGCCATGCATTATTCCACCTAGTGACCTCCACTGCTGCCTGGGCCATGGAAAGATGTCCTACGGGGGTGCGTGTTCACACGTGAAATCTAACAGACATGAAGGTCGCCTCTCAGTCAGACATCATTTTCTTGCTGATGGAATCAGAAAGCTTGTTAGTCGCTGAAATAAACATGTTCTGATGATTTAAATCTAGCAATATGGGCCTATTTTTGGAATAAACAATCCTCAAGTGTATTTCTGTGCACCTCAGTTATGACTTTCATTAATTAATAAGTACTTTGATAAAATGGAAAAGCCAAGTAATACAGCTTCCAGAAATGAAAGCCTGTATTATCAACGTCCTTGTGATCCATAAGAGGGAATCAAATCCCAGGCCACCTAAAGGTGAAATGAATTACTAGTATTTTTAAGAGGAAAGTATGTTACCTAAATTGGTTTTGAAATTCAGATAAGTAATGATGAAACTTCCTAAAATAAATTCCACAAAGAGAGCAAAACATATTATTGGGTTTAAGACTGTGGCCAGTAAGGAAGAGAGACCGTTAGGGACGAGGAGGATGTGAGGGCGGGGTGGGGAGAGAAAAGCACCGGGGCCGTAATCAGAGCACCTGTGCCCCTCCTCCTCCGTCCACCTCGCCATTCACAAGAGAAATACTGCAACTCCATGTAGTAGGTGGAAACTCACTCATGATGGGTGTATCAGAGCTTGTTTCTGGGAAGGAAGCAGGAAGTTTCGGAAAATGTCTACAGAGGAAGGTAGGGTGGGTGGAAGGCAAAGGTTCAGAAAGAGAAGAGATGGCTGAATTCCTCAGCTTAATAAGGGAACGGCTTTGGGGGGAGGAGGGGTGGAAGATCGGGAGGAGGGAGAGAGAGGGTAGAGGGAGGAAAAAAGTGGTTTGGGCAACAGGGTTGGGGGAAGACATGCTGCTGGCCAAGCGTGAGGAGCGAGGTGGGGTTTAAGAATGAGGATGTGTCAGACTTCCCTGCTGGGCCAGTGGTTGAGAATCCGCCTGCCAATGCAGGGGACATGGCTTTGATCCTGGGTCTGGGAAAATTCCACATACCTTGGGGCAACTAAGCCCATGTGCCCTCGAGGGGTACTCCACAAGAGAGGCCACGCTAATGAGAAACCCACGCACCGCAACTAGAGGGAGCCCGCACAGCCTCAAACTACAACCCAAACGGAAGGGACGAGGATGCGCGATGTTCAGCCTTCAGCCACGGGCTCCACTGGGACATGAACCCCACGCTGCCGCCAGTAGAGGCTGAGCTGGATCTCAGAAGTGGACGTGAACACAGAACCCCCTTGGGATGCCCGGAAATCCTGGGGGTGCACAGTGGGCTTTCCCACACAATGGGGAAAAGGAAACACAGCCCATCTGATGTAAACCTTCAAAGATAGAGTGGGTTTGGCTGCCATCTGAGGTACACGAGTTTCACAGGTGATAACATCGAGACTTCGACAAGTTAAGAGACTGGCTTAAGGTGACATGGCAAGTGCGTGGCAAGGCTAGAACTTGAACTCAGGTCTCTTGACCCGTGACTCCTTATTCTTCTGTTCCAGTGGGTTTAGAGACAGAGATATGGCCCCTTGCAAAGGTCAGACCTGGGACTTGCAGAGACACAGACTTGGGGGTTGTGTGTATTTTGGTGGCATGTGAGGCCGTGTTTTTACAAGCTGAGATAGAAATGGGGCTAGAAGTGCTTGCTATTTGCCTTCCAGGCACAATGACAGGAAAAGACATCTCTGAAACATCACCTCCGCTTTTTTCCTGGGAGGATGACAAGCTTGCCTCTCTCACTTCTAGAAGCTCAGTGGGAATGCATGTCCTCGGCGCCCATCCCCTCACCTTTGCACCCAGATTTGCATCACATGAAGTCTCAGATTTCCCCCGGCCGGAGTTCAGAACTGGGCGACGCAGCTCTTACACAAGCTGGGGCTCTTGCTTGCTTTAAACTGAGACATATTCCTTCCTGCTCCATATACCCAGGTACCAGCAAGCCGGTGCTTATCAGATCCCAGGGCCCTGGAAGCCCTGTTGTTTAGATGGTGGTGAAAGTCTTCACCATCCCTGGCAGGGGGCCCTGGGCTTGGGTCGGGGTGGCTGTGGGAATCTGGACACAGCCTGCCTGGGCCTCAGCTTCCTGACCTGCAAAATGAGAGGAAGGGGGCCTGGTCAGACCAGTGGATTCCACAGTGATGGCCGTGAAGTTGGCAGGAACAGCCCAATGAGCTATCTCCAAGGTCTTCAAAAGCCAAAGGGGGGGTCACACCATTGTCCTCATGGAGGACACCAAGACTGGTTTTAGAGCACCTGATTGTCTTAGAGCTACAGTCTGCAGATCAGAGATTGAGACCCTTTTGATTGTGGAAAAGATACAGGAAGATGAACAAATTCTTAATTAGTAAATATAGTTTGGAAAAAACAGGCTTACAGAGTGGCAGGTCTTTGGAGGGAAGACATAGGAAATATTGTAAGGTGTTTATAAAATCTCTAAGATTTCAGCGAGGTAAAGTGTACTCCCTAGAATTAGTGACAAGTAAAATACTGCGAGGCTCGGGGGGTCCTCAAGCAGAGCCAATATAATAAATGAGCAGAACATTCAAGCATGCCAAAGCCCCATGAGTCTGAGCAAATTCTGGGAGATAGTAAAGGACAGGGAAACTTGGCGTGCTGCAGTCCACAGGGTTGCAGAGTCGGACGTGACTCAGTGACAAGAAAAGCCCCAGCACGTACTCTATGGAAACAAGAGAAGTGAGGCTGGGGCCTGGTGACCCCACACCTGCCTCCGGGCTGAGGGGGGGTGTGCTGCCCATCCCCTGCTGGTTCCTCCGGTGCTCCCCACAGCACTTGGGGGCAGTGGGACAGGCTGCCTGGTCCTGGCTCTCCCATCCCTTTTGCCTCCAGCTCGGCTTCTCCCTGTGGCTTGAGGGTCCTGGCGTCATGGTTTCAGCTGAAGATGTCTCCCACCTGTCTGATGCCCAAGGGAGTCTGGGAGGCAGACATTACTTCACTAGGCCAGCTGCTCCATGGGTAATGGGGATTTTTGTGTGCCTGTTTTGTGCACTGCTGTGTCTAGGGTAGTGTTCAGCACATGGAAGGTTCACCATAAATGTAGGTTGACGAGCGCCTGACTGAGTGTGGCCCAGAAAGCCTGTTCCTGGACCTTAAGAAAGCCCCCTCTGGGTCTGCAAGCCTCCTGCTGCTGGAGGGACGGTCATCTGCCTTCTTCTTGGCTCTCCCACCCTGCTCCTGATGGACCCTGACTCAGACATGGATTTCTCCAGCTCAAGCCACAGTCCCGTACCCCAGGCTGATTCCGGATTTCCCCGGGATTTCAGTCTCATACTCTGTGCGGGCTCTGACCCCCACACCTCCAGGTCTGAATTTCTGTTTTTAGTTTTGCTGTCTTAGCTTCCCAGGGCAGCTATACTGAATGACTACACATGTAGTAGCTTAGAGCCACACAAATTTCTTAACTGGGGGTTAGAAGTCTGAAATGAGTCTTACAGGGTTAAAGTCAAGGTGTCAGCTGAGCTGTCTGTGTTCCTTTCTGGCATCCCAGGGGAGAGGCCAGTCCTCATATCCAGTCTTAGCAGCTGCCAGCATCCCTCAACTTGTGGCCCCATCACTCTAATTCCTACTCCCATCACCACATCTGTTCCTGACTCTCATCCTCCTGCCTCCTGAAAGACTCTAACAGTAGACCCACCTGGATAACCCAGGGTAACCCAGGACAATCCCTGTATTTCAGGATCCTTAACTTCACCATATCTGCAAAGTCTTGCTTACCATGTAAGATAACAAGTTCACGCATTTAGGGATTTGGATGTGGACATCTTCAGGGCGGGGCAACAGTCTGCCTACCACATGGACCCTGCCCACAGCGGGGCACTGAGGATTTCCTGAGCTTTCTGAACCACATGGTGGGTGCGGCCTGGCCATGAAGAGGGCATCTCTCTGGTGTCTGCTCCCCATGGATTCTAGTCTAACTGTAGAGCCCACAAAGATGGAAGAGATCTTGTCAATGTGCTGGGTGTGATTGAAGAGGTTCTGCCTGACCTGCCCATCAGAAACCAGAGCACCATTCGCTAACCATTGTGGTTAAGATACTGCCAGACTAATCTGACCACAGCCCTTTGGAGTCCCAAAGAGCTTTAAAAAAAAAAAATCTCTAAGATCAATGAAATTGCTTTGGGAGTTTTTATCTCAAGCCCCCACTGCTCATAATTATCTTTGAACAGCAGCCACTATGGAGAATGGAAAGACCTGTGGCTGGGGGTGGCTGGCTCAATGCCACGGTATAGGATTCTGAGTGGAAGCAGACGGATTTGACCAGTGGTGCAAGAAAATAAAGCACTTGGGAATCTCATCCTCTGCACTACCTTATTTTGCTACAAAGTACAGAGAGTCAGCAACACATGCCCTTACCAGTTGGTCTAGGCAAACCTCAAGATGTGGCACTGGTCCTCCCGGGAGCGATCTAACAGTGCTCGGGACCCGGGGCAGACCTGTCCTTGTTGCCGGACTGGCCAGAGCCACCATGGGCTGCCTCGGCGTGGGCACGCTGGCGACAAACGTGGATGCCACTTCAAAGCACCGCCCTGCCAGGTGCTGAGGGCGGCTTTTCTGACGCTCACGCTGTGTCATTGTTTATTTTCGCAAGGCACCCAGCTGTTGTGGTGATATTTATATCAATAAGTGCTCCATTCATCTGCTGATTTCAGGGGAGGCTTGCCAGCTGCATATGGCAGCCAACCTCAGGGCACTTCTGAGCCTGATGTCTGTGCATTTAGAGACTCAGCTCTCAAAGCCTGCACCGACAGCTGGGGCTGAAAGATCTTCATTCACTCGAGAGCCACCCTTGAACAAGGGGGTCCTACAGCCAGTGACCTCGCCCCTCTTGCTTTCTTAAATATCCAGAAGTGAGGTGCTTTGAAACTCCTCCTCTGTGCCTGGCCTCTGGTTTTGCAAAAAGAATTGTTGGAAGAAGGGCCCTGCTTCCTTCATGCTTTCATGGGTTCATGTGTCACTCTTTTAGGCAAAGGAATAGGGTGGTGATGCCTTCTGACTCTGGAACTCTGCAGGGGTCTTTGTTTTATGGGAATCTGTTATATTTCATGCTTATCTCAGATCCAGACCTTCCATTGTTTGGGTCCTAAACTGTGGTGTCATCCTTGCTTCCTCTCTCTCTCAATCCAGCAGGATATTTTGTTGGGCTTATGTTCAGGATATACCCAGAATCCACTCTGTTGCTACCGCCCAGGCTCAAGCCAGCATCACCTGTCACCTGGAGAACAGCAGAGGCCTCCTCTCTGTCCTCTGCTTCCACCCTTAGCAGCCACCCTCCCCCTTTCTGGCAACTTTCACCACAGTAGCCAGAGAGAAGCTGTGTTAAAAAGTCAAATTACTTTTCCAAGTCCCTCCTCCACTCAGAACTTGTCGATGGCTTCCCATTTCTCTCAGAATAAACTCACAAATCCTTCCTGTGGCCTCAGCCCGCCAAGGCCCCCAGGACCCAGCCCTGCTGTGTCTCTCTTGCTGGCTGCTGTGCTGCCCCAGACGCAGTGGCCTCGTCTGCCCCTCCATCATACACCCCTGGTGCGGGTCGTCCCCCTGCTTGGGATGCTCTTCCCTGAGATGGGCACGGGGTGCATTCTTGTACCTCCTCGAGCTCTGTGCTCAGCTGTGACCTTCTCAGTGCAGCCCACCTTCATCACTCAATTCCAGGTGCAGCCCGTGCCCCAAACCAGCCTCATCCCTGCCCTCTTATCTTTCTTTTTCCGCACACTTGTTACCTGTAACATATAATTAAGGTCGTTACAGAGTGCCTGCTATTTACTGCCTCCCCTGCTTTAGAATACAAGTTGCACAAGAGATGGGCATTTTCTGTTTTGCTTTCTCTGTCATGTTAATCCAAGCACCGAGAATAGCTTCTGGCAAATAGCAGCTACTCGACAGATGTGGACGGAACGAGTGGACGCTCTCCTGAAGAAACGACTCCTGCGTGCACGTCCCAAGTTGTGCTCAGCTCTGTCCCCACTACAGCTGACCCTTGAGCAACACGGGTCTAATCGGTGCGGGTCCATTTTTATGCAGATTTTTTTCAACAGTAAGTAATACGGTGCTACAAGATCTACAGTCCATAGGGTCGCGAAGAGTCATACATGATTGAGCACGCACACAAAGGATCCGCAGTTGGTTGAGTCCATGGGATGTGGAATCGCGGATATGGCGGAACCTCGGAAGCAGGGTAACCATGGATATGGAGTGACCGTGAAGACAGAGGAGCTGCATCTCAGAGGAACCCTGTTCTTGGAGGACTGACTATAAATTACAAGTGAATTTTTGCTTGCATGGGTGATTGACACCCCTAACTTCTGAGCTGTTCAAGTTGTAATCAGCTCCCCTCCCTGTCTTCCCAAACTTCCTGCTGCCTCTCCCACTCCTCCCCACCTTCCCCATCTTGGCCAGTCGCATCCCAGAGGCCTGAGGCCCACGCTAGAACCCCTGTCGCCATCCATGACTTCTCATTTCTCTCTCTCATCCAACAGCTCCCTAACCCTGTAGACCTCAACCCTGGAAACCTCTCCACGCCCGACCCTAATTCTCCTGCCTCCCCCCAGCCACCTCCTCAGTTCAGGTCACCCCCTGCATCTCCTGCACGTTTACAACCACCCCCTCCCCAGTCTCCTGGTCTCCAGGTTTTCCCCAGGTCCTGTTTTCAAACAGGAGTTCTGCCTCCGCCCCACGCCTGCTTCAGCTCTGCGGTGTCTCTCCTCCCTGCACAGCAAGGACTTTCCACTTGTGCTCCCAGGCATACCAGGGGCTCCACAAAAGCACCAGTGTGGCCAACTTTCCTGACTGGGCCTCAGGAAGCCCAAAGACTGGTGTGGGTGGAGCTCCCGACCCCACCCCTGCTTCACTGGGTCGTACCTGTTTCTAAGGTTGGGCGTGCATGAAAACTTCCATTCTCAGAAAGGATGCTATTGCTTACGGAGTAAAAGTCTGATGTTTACCATGCTGCAGGCCAAGACCCCCACCGCAAGGGCAGCCCTCTGCAAGCTGGCCTGGCTATATTTTTCAGCATCATCACCCTCGTCTCCTCCCGACATACCCCCCTGCCCTACCACGCTGCCCCCGAAGCCGTCCTGCAGACAGGTGGACACAGTGACCCCACCGAGCCTTTGCCTTTGCTGTCCTGCTGCTCGGAACACCCCTTCCTGGCAACTTCCTCCCCCACACGCCAGATCTCTGCTGCCTTCTTCCAGGCCAAAGTCACCTTCCTTCTGAAGTCTTCTCTCACCCTCTGGGCAGAATTAATTGCTCCCTGTTCCCGGCCAGCAAGGCACTAGGTGGCTGACCTCTATTAGATCGCTGCCACATGACGGGGGGACAGTTTGCTCATCTGACTCTGCGGCGGGACTGTGAGCTCCTGGAGGGCTGAGACCACAGCGCAGGCCCATTTTTTCCCTCTCCCCACACCAGGCCTGCCCAAGGCGAGTGTGCATAGGGAGCCCTCTGAGTTACTCTGGGCTCTTTTGAGACAAGAGTAAGGGGATGGGATTGCTTTTGAAAACCCTCAAAGGCCATCATCACTGCCGCCACCCAGAAATGGCTGCCCTGCCATTGGGGTGTGAGCCCCAGAAGCTGCCCCACGACCCGTGTCTGATGTCCCAAGTATGGATATATATACTGGAGGCACACGGTGCTCGCAGCTGACACACAGGCAGGGGAACGAAGGCCCGGAGGCTGCTGGGACACAAGGCTCACCCAGGACAAAGCCAGGCCTCGGTGGGGTGATTGGGGGCCAAAGGGTCCGTGGTTCAAGCCCCAGGCTCTATCAGGCTGCGTCAGAGAGCAGGGGAGTGGTCGACTGCGGCCAGGAGTCAGTCTGCAGGCCTGGAGGTGCTCAGAGCTGGGGGAGGGGGCAGCCTTCTCTGCTCTCTGTGTGACTTGGAGCAAGGCTCTCACCAGCGCACGGGAGGGTGAAACAACAGAGTCTGGTCCTGGGAAACTTGGGGGCTGGACAAAGCCCATAGGCAGGGGGAGTCACTGCTGGAATTGGGGGCGGCTGGCAGGGGATCTCCAGCGTCTGCCAGAAGTTAAGCAGACTGGCTTGGTGCTCCCTGCCAGACAGAGCCCACTGGAGGGCACCTGGGTTGGGCAGAGGCAGCAGAGGGCTGTCTCTCCAATCCTGGGGCACGGCTGCCCTAACACGCCTGAGCTCCCTGGCCAGGCTGGGCCAGGCGTTCTCTTACCTGGGCAGTGTCCAGCTCATTCAGCATCACCACAGAGGAGCAGTTATAATCGAACACCAGCCTCCAGAAGTCTGCCACGGTGTTGGGGAGAGGGTGTTGCGTGACCACGAAGGCGGCAGGCTGCTTGTGGCTCTGAAAAGAATGACACAGGCCTCGTGAAATATACACCCGTCAGCAATGTTCTGACGAGGAGGCAGCCCAGGAGGCTGCCAGAGGCCCCTGAGTCTGCCAGAGAGATGACACAAAGCCCCCGCCTGTTCTTATCTCTCGGTGCCCTGGTGGCAAAGGGGACCTTCTCGTAATGAACTCATTCTCCTCCCAACTCAGACATTTCATTGGCAAGGTGTCACTCGGGAGGGGGATTTTCCAAATAAATTATTTATGTCTTGGAGCTCAGCAAAGAATCACCATTACAATATGAAAGATCCTGGATGCATATTTGCTCTGCTGGCCAAAACACTTCCTGGGATTAAAAGGGATATTTTGTGCCCCTGGGAGGGGAGCGTGGCTCAGTCCAGAGAGCCTCCTGAAGAGGCTCATGGTTCAAGAGGCTCACTTCTGCCCAAGGCTTGAATGAGGGCTGAGGTGGCCTGGCGGAAGGTGGGCATGGCGTCCTGTGAGCCAATGGGGCAGTGAAGGTGCCCAGGTTTTAGAATCAGGCAGACCAGGTTCAAACCCAGCTTTGCCAGTTGCACATTAGAAACCACCCATTCATCCGTTTATCCAGCCAGCCATGCATTCATTCAAGTGCATTTATGGAGTGACTTTTTAAAATCAGTGCTGTGCACTGGCAAGCTATTAGATCGCTCCAGATCTCAGGTTCTTCAACTGGAAGATGGAATTCATAACTCCAAAGGCATGACTGTGGTGCAGGCTGAAAAGATATGCAGATGAAAAGAGCAGCGATGAGCCAGCTTTGAGCCTGCCGGCGGGCGGGAACATCCCTCACTTGGTTCTTCATCCTTGGCTTTATTATCGAGGCCAACACACTAGATGCCCAGTACCGGTCCAGAAGCGACTGAAGAGACTCAGTCCTGGGGGCTGGGGAACCGAGGCCCAGAGAAAACGGACTGGGTGAGTCTGGACTACGTCTGAAGCGTTACCTGGGTGCTAGTTATTGCAGTATCCGTAAGAAGGTGTTTGAAAAGATTGGGGAGTGTCTCTGCTTGGTTAATGGTCTGTAGAACCTGAGAAGTAACCCATATTCTTAGCACGCTTCCTTGAACCATGGTTTGTGCCTGTTTTCAGTGCAGCTACAAACCAGCAGGAGGATGGTGAGGGAAAGAGTTTGCACATTGCAACCAGGAAAAAAATCTCTGGCAAAAAACTCTCCCAAATAGGAAACTTAAAGCACTTTCTATTGTTCTGTCGTCTCCTGGTGTCCTGGGAGCAAAGAAAACGCCTTGAAACTGTGGATGCCACAGATGCACTATGGGGTCTTGTCCCCAAGGGCCGTCTCCTACCACTGGGTCTAGCAGAACTGAATCTTGGAGAAATGAATACGGAGTTTCCCCCAAAGCCAGGCTTCAGCTGCCGACAGCTGGTCTGCAGACATTTCGAGACATGAGAAAGAATCTAGGCTTTGAGAGTCAAAAGTCTTGGGGTTCAGACCCCTGGCTCCACCCTTTCTGAGCTAGCTGACCTGCAGATAGTCATGGAAATGCTCTGATCTTCACTACCTCATTCTCTGACCATGGAAAGATGGGGACAATCATACCCAAATACAGGACGAGACAGTCTATGTCCAGGGTCTGACGTGTTGCCCAACACTCAGTGAATGTTAGTTTTCTTTCCTTTCTCCCTGTCTCTGTGATAAATGCTCTATTAGGCCAGCACGCCTGACAAAGCCTTATCTGAAAATATGTTCGAGATCCGTGCTCCTGCCGGGTTTTGGGGATCAGCCGGCAATCCATTTCATGGATAACATCATCCTTTACCAGGGGAAACATTAAAAATTAACCCAGAGGACTTCATATTTTTCTGCTAGGAGCAAAGCTGCCATGGTTACCAGATAATGCACAGACTGTGCTGGAATACAGATAAGGAGTTTTTTTTTTTTCTTGTAAGAAAGGCAAAGACCCCAGTGATGGCTCACAAGAGAAATGCCCTGTGGACAAAGAGAATACAATCAGCCTCAGAGCCTGGCAGAAGGCATTTGACTCCGGGCAGCATCTAACCTACTAAGCAGAGGCCAGGAGCATGCTTGATCCTTGGAAGAGGAAGGCAGGGAGGGGGAGTTGGGACAAGTGGGAGACAAAGCTGGGAAGAGCTTGGAGGTGTGGGTGCACACCTGACCCCATCTCTCACCTCATGTGTGCACACATCTGCACATGTGTGTGCACACACACGCACACATGCATGCACATGCACACATGCATGCACACACATGCACGCACACATGCACACACACACCCACGCACACAAACACGCACAACTGATCTTGGAAGACTCCAAGCTAAAGCCAGAGGTCTTCCCTCCACATCCCCCTGTTTTATTGATCGAGCAAGCAAGACTCCCTGCTTCTGGACCCAGAGCCAGGTTTCCATGGAGGATTTGGGCACCCTGTGGGCACAGGCCGGGGAAGGCCCCCCGGAGCTGAGATAGGCACTGACTTCTAGTCATCCCTCTGCTTCCAACACTTAGGATGCTTGGGGAGAACGTTCCAGAGAATCAGCGGATCAGAGAGTTGGTTGGCTCTGACCTCAGGAGAATGTACCCCATGTTCCTTCCTGTTCTAAGTAAGACGGAGGTTCATGCAGGCTGGATGGACTTGATTTCAGGCACAGATGAGAAGGGCCTGGAAGGCTTATGTTGGTTCTTGGTCTGGAATCTTGGGAGGCAAGATGTCTGTGTCTTACTGGATCAAGCAAACTGAGGGGAGGCTCAAGGAATAAATTCTGAAATGTAAGATAGGAGTCCTAGGTTCCAGCTTTGTGACTAGTGCTCTAGAGTCTTTGAGCGAGTCTCTCTCCCTCTCTGGCCTCAGTTTCCTTTGCTGGAAAGTGTGTGGACGAGACAGGATGATACACGCTTCCTTCCTGCTGCAAACATCTCTACACCCAGAACTGGAGGGGTGACAACCGGAAGTAGCTGGAGGACCCAGGAGAGGTGTGTTCGAGTCAGGAGCACAGACCCTCTAGGGGAGGAACACGACCTCTCATCCCAAACCAGGCCTTCTGGGACTTGACGCTGAGAAAGCAGGAGGCAGGGCCGCTAACAGAACAGTAGGAACCTGGCTGGCACGCAGAATGTTTCCTGAGCTTCAGGCTGCCAGTCAGCTTGTAGGTAGCAGGAAGGGGGACTGGTCAGGTCTGTGGCCTCACTGTCCTGTCATGGGACTCACTTTAAGCTTATGATCTATTCTTTCCAGGATCTTTATAAATGCAAAGCAGTTAAAAGCACAGCGCTTAGATACAGGTTTGTACCAGAGCCTTCAGGGGGAGAAATGTCTTTGGGACCAACAAGATCAGAAGGAGAGGCTGACTGGAGTCGGGGTGGGGGGTGGAGGGGGAGTCAGGGCCCATCCTCCCAGGCCGCAGTTGCCTCCCCCTCGGGAAGATGCTTTTCCAGGGAATGCCAGCCAGGAGCTTTCCCCGGCAGGGCTCAGCTTACGTCCATCAGTGCGGCGTTGATGTAGTTGCTGGATTCTCCATCCACCGAGATGAGGAAGGGCAGGCAGCGGTCCAGAGGCAGGATGTCCATGCTCCGATTCTTATCATGGTTCCGGGGCAGCAGTCCGATGCTGCAGTCCTCGGGCCGGACACGAGGAGTCACGATGTTGAGGGTCTGAGGGGTGCAAAGCAGATCGGCAGCCGTGGCTTAGACAGTCACCCTTGAACAAACTCAGCCTGACCTCCCTCCATCGATCCTCCAAGCTTGCCCTCCAGACCCTTTCCCAGGACTGTTCTCGTCTGTGGTGACATTCTGTCTTCTCCTCCTGGCTGATCTGGGCCCTGGGGGCTGAGAGCCTCTGCCAGGGGCTGGGGCATGCCTCTGCAGGGCCAAAATTGCAGGGATGGCATACCCTTGTGGGGGCTCAGACCCAGTCTCTGAACACCTGCCCATCATTTGACCTAAGTTACTGCTCTCAGCCATCTTGCATGAAACAGAGGTCACAAGGTGGGGCGTGGGGGTAGGGAATCCCATAGTTACTTTTAAGCCTCACTTGAAGTGTCACAGACTGAGGGGAGGGATTTTGCCAGCATGCCCCTGAGACAGAATGTGTGAGAATGGAAGGATGCTTAGATGAGTTGCCCAGGATGGGTGAGGGACCCCCTGGGAGGGAGCTCCAGCATGTGTACAAAATTTCAGGGCTTGTGTTTGGCAGAGTAAGTCCGGCAAGTGTGGGACCAGAACTGAATGGCCCCAACCAACAGACTAGATGCTCTGTGCAACACCAGGGCTCCGAGTGCCCCACCCTTCCCCATCAGCGCTCAGACTCTACTTGCAATCAACCGAGTCTACTTGTTGGAAGCAGCCCTAGACGCTGGCCAGACTGGGGGATCTGCCCACGGAACCAGGGACCCGCGCTGGCCCCTTTAGTCCCGAAGTGTCCTTGTTCCCCCTGCCTGTTCTCAGCTCCTGTTGCCCAGACGCGATCCTGACACTGACCTCGGGACAATGGGCTGGGCTCTGGTTTTGCCTCACTCTGTGATTCAAATGCAGGCCTCCAGACCGAAGCTGTCACCATCCTGGGCTCCAAGGGGCATCTGCTCTGCCTGAGCTGCGCCCTCAGGTGATGCTTTGCAAAGTTTAATGTGTACCTGAATCACCCGGAAATACTGTTAAAACACAGACTCTCGTTTAGTCGGGCCGGATGGGACCCAATATTCTGCACCTCGAACAAGCTCCCAGGTGAAGCTGATGCCACTCATCTCGAGACCCCACTTTTGAATTGTGAGGGTCAAGGACAGAAATATTCAGACAACCTGAGTCCTTCCAGGGATGAAAGAGCATGAAATTCACACCTGTGTGTCTCCACCCAACCTGGACTAGAACTAAGTAAGACTTTAGTTCCAGAACACAGTGTTTTTTAATTAAAAAAAGAAAGAAAACAATAACCAGGTGTCGGCAACCACTGAGTGACCGGCCGGGGAGTAGCTGCTCATGGTTGTGCATTTTCTGTTCTGAAATTCCTTCTCGGCTGCAGACACTGGAAGGATACAGACACAGCTGTTCCTGCAAGGGGCGTCCCGGGACTGTGCTCCGTGGCACTGAAGCTGGCCGGGTCACGGAGCCCGGGCTGCGCTCGTACCTGAAACTCGTCTTTGATCTGGCTGGAGTTGGTCTGGGGGTCCAGCCTGCTGATGTTGTAGTAGAGTGAGCGGAACTCACACACTGGGATGGCCGTGTTGCCGCAGAGACACGCTTCCAGGATGGCGTCGTGCACGAACACATACTGTTCCTGCCGGGTGGAGTGGGCAGAGTCAGGGTACTGGGGGAGAAGCGGGGCCTGGAGCTTGCTGTCCGCAGTCCGCCCTGCACCTCTCAGGGGTGGGCGTGACTCACGCTGCAGAATCACTGTTTTCTGCCCTACGACCTAAAGGGCCAAGGGCTGTGTTTCCTGGTAGCTCTCTGAGCTGTACTGAGTTTTGCTCCCTGTGTGAGAGTCTCTGTGTAAAATTAGAAACCTCTGGAAAGGGGCTAATTGTGTCCAGCCCGTGGCCCATCCTTTCACCTCTCCCTGTTGAAGGCTGCTCACTGCAAATCCTCCAAGGTTCATACCGAGGGCCTTTACTTCTGGCCCTGGAGGGCACACCTGGGCTGTGCGTGCAGGACGAGCCAGCAGGCCTGAACAGTTCCTGCCCTGGGAAGGAGGCCTCAGGCAACGCCAGGTGGAGACTTGGGGGCGAATGCCTGCGTTCCCTGTCTCTTGGATGGGAGACCTGAAGAGCTGCTCCTCACCATCTCATAGTTCCCCCAGCAGGACTGGGCTCCAGCTGTCCACAGGGTCAAACAGCTTGTAAAATACTTTCGCAGTGTTAAAGAGCCTGTCTTTCAGTTCCCCACTTGCCGACCCAGGAGCCTTGGGATCGGCCCCCAGGTAAACCACTGGCGCTCCACTCTTGGCCTCAGGCTCTGCTCCGGAAGCGCGGGTCACCCCTCTCTGCCAGCCCAGCTCTTTGTGCCTGCCCCAACCCTCCTGGACACCATCCCCCTTCTCTATGCCTTCAAGGTCTCATTCCCTTAAGAGAGTCTGCTCCAAGCCCACCAGGCAGAAGCTGGTGCTGTTACTTCCAGGCCCCTAACAAACATTTGTTGAGTGACTCTTCTGCAGGACTCGGCCCATCTCTTCATCTGAAATGTTCACCAGAGGCATCATGATGCTCTTATTAGAACGTCTGTCTCCCCTACCTGACAGCAGAGATCGTGATGCGTCTAAGGCCAGGCAGTGGACTGCCTTCCACGTGCACGAACCTCGGGGCAGATAAAGCAGCCTCGCCAAGAAGCCTGCAGCCGGCCTGTGGGAGCTGGCTCGGAGCCCGCAGCAGGGTCCTGGGGTCTAACAGCCTGTAAGTGAGGAGACTGCCCGCAGAGCCAGTGGTGACCGGCCAGGCCCAGGGCCGTGGGGGGGATTTCTCCCTGCAGGCTGACGATGGATGCAGCTATCTGCCCCAGCTCTGCCGCCTGGGCACCTACAGCTGCATTAGAACCAGAAGATGGGGAGACCAGGGCTTCCAGGAGTGGGGTTGGCAGAAAAGGCTTCCTAGGGAGACGGTGCGGTTCAGAGGAAACCATGCGGGCCTTGGGGTCACCGGGTCCCAAGTCCTACCACTATGGGGCTATGTGAAGCCTTGGGGACACCATTTCCCAGTTTCTTCATCTATAAAATGGGGGAACTAGCAGGAGCTACCCCTTAGGGTTGTTGTAAGGAGCAGAAAGAATACCCTGGGGTGATGCCTGGCACAAAGTAGAAGCTTGGCAATAAAGATGAACCCCTTCCCTGTCCCTCACATCTGGGGCTCTCCATCAGGACCCCTGGAGGCCCGCCTCTCCCTTGCGGGCAGGGGTTGTATGTTCTCTCTCTTGGAGTCCCTGGAGCCTGGCTTAGGAACACAGTAACTTTACCAAGTGAGCCAGTCCTGCACGGCCTCACGCGATACTCAGCACACAGTAAGCATTCAGTCAATGCCAGTCCTTTCCTTCTCTCTTTCCTCCTTCACCCAAGGCAGGGACCCTATTCAGAGAATGCCTGAAACTTGCCATTCAGTCATTGCTTAGATGCCCTCAGAGATGGGACCCCCAGCACCTTCCTCACTGGTGGGAGTCCTCGACCTGGGGGACCTCAGGCTGGCAGGGTTGTCCTAGCTTCTGTGACATTCTCACCATAGCCAGCCACGTATCCAGCCCCTCCCGTTTCTCCCATGCCCAGGTCTCTTTCTGTAGGATGCCTCCAGCCCTGGCTCCTCCTTGGCCAGGGCTGCGGGTGGTCAGGCCAGCCTCCGCCCCGGGACTCACCTCCGTCTGCACCAGGTTGACCCTCTGGGCCCGGAGCTCACGCACGCAGTTGAAGATGTCCACCACCCCTTCGTTCTCGGCCATGTCGAGCATGGTGTCGATGGCGATGAAGCAGCCGGTCCTTCCGGCTCCAGCACTGCAAGAGAGGACAGGGGTCTGCGTTAGGGACCCTGGGGTGGGGCTAGCTCTGTCCCTGAGGACCCTGCAGGCAGGCAGTGTGCTGGACAGGTCAGACAGAATGCCGTCTGGGACTCAGACAGAATCCCAGTGTTGGCAGGAGACCCTGAGCAAGTGACTAAACTGAGCCTCAGCTCTCTCTTTTGAACAGGCTGCCTGGTTTCTATGAGCCTTAGTTTTCTCACATGTAACACTCCTTCCTACGGGGTGCTTGGGAGGACTGATCTGTTCATTTCAGCTTCACACAGCAATTAAGTACTTACTATTTGGGGTCAGATCCTTTGGATCAAATCCTGACTTGACCACTTACTAGCTGTGTGACCTTGAGTAAATGACTTAATCTCTCTGGGTTTCAATACCCTCATCCACAGAATGAGGCTGATAATAATGGTGTTAATAGCACAATACATGTAAATTGCATGAAATTATGTTGAAAAAGCACAATGCGTGCAAATTGCTTCAACCTGTGCCTGGCTACACAGCCATTTCTCATAAACGGTTGCTACTTCTAGTCAACAAATACTTATTGAGCACTGGATGCTGGGCTCAGGAGCAGCGATGCAAAGATGAGTCAGACATGGTTCTTTCCCTGAAGGGCTAATAGTCTGGGGAGGGGACAGCATGGAGATGCAGAGAAGAGTAATATTTTTAAGTGCTTACTATATGTCTGGAATTCTCTTAGGTACATAATGTATCACTCAGTGTGTGTTAGTCACTCAGTCGTGTCCGACTCTTTGTGACCCTGTGGACTGTAGCCCACCAGGCTCCTCTGTCCATGGAATTCTCCAGGCAAGTATACTGGAGTGGGTAGCCATTTCCTTCTCCAGGGGATCTTCCCAACCCAGGGATCAAACCTAGGTCTCCTGCACTGTAGGCAGATTTTTTTTACCATCTGAGCCACCAGGGAAGCCCACAAAGTATATGTTGGCCAACCCATCTAATCTGCAGGACAGCCTCAGGACTGTGTACCACCCTGCTCAGGTGTGACAGGGTGGGTTGCTATGGAGACACAGACATGTGGCATCATGCAAGGAGGGCCTGATAAACACTTGCCACTGTCTCCCTTTCTTCCTTATGCCTGCTCTGGCTGCTGTCTGGGATATGGGACTTGTTCGGGTGCCCAGCTGTGTCCGACTTTTTGTGACCCCATGGACTGCAGCACGCCAGGCCTCCCTGTCCTTCACCATCTTCTGGAGCTTGCTCAAATTCATGTCCATTGAGTCAATGATGCCATCCAACCACTGAGGGTGAACATTTTACTGCCCTTGGATTGTCATGAGATGTAAAGCAGAGATATATGCAGAATGCTTAGAGTCCAGAGGGTGATCAGTATGCCTTCCTAACCCTTAGTGGCCTCATCTGTGAAATGGGGTTTCTGATTCACACTCTGCTGTTGTGATAAAGGCACATGGACACTGCCTGAGAAAGGGGCTCTGAGACAGCTGTAGCCCGTGGTGTCTCTCCTTGATCTGGCTCGAGACCTTGAGTGACGTGGGCACTGTCAGGGCAGAAGTAACCGGCATGCAGTTAGGAGCACGCGGGGTCTGTAAGGATGGACTGGGCCCAAGGTCACACTGGAAAAGAGGCGCTGGGAGGGAGGGAGCGAGCACGCCAGCCTTCAGGTCTGGACATCTGCCCTCCTCTGACTCCGGATGACCTTGACACGACACTGCATCTCCATCCAGGAGGATTCATTCCCAATGTGACTTTCTGGGTCAGAGCTGAAAATATCCCTTTTCCATAATAAGGTAAAACCTGACACTGTCCATTTTCTCTCTCTGAAGGACCCTGTAGGCCAGTAACTGGTTTTTAAAATAACAGAAATGAAGAAAAGCATATTTCCAGGGGCACCCCACCACCATACCAAGAAGCTGAGGGGGAGCATCTGGGGAAAATGTTTAATACCCTGGTTCTGCCATTTCATACCTGTGCGACCCAAACAAAGCATCTACCTTCTCAGTGCCTTGGTTTTCTCATCTGTAAAATGGGAAGGATAACCAAGGCCACCTCTCAAGGTTGGGTGAGAAGTAAATGAAGTGACGTGGGTGAAGTGCACGTGGAGCAGATGCTGTCAGAGCCAAGGCCGTGCCCTCAAGGCAACAGCAATAATGACAAGCTGCTACTGCTACTATTACTGTGGTTGTTTAGACCTCAGGACCCTGGTCTCAGCAGAAAGGGCTGGGCAGAGGGGACACAGGCAGGGCACACTTAAAGCAAGAATAAAGGCCGCTGGAGCACCCCCTTGCTGAGACAGCAGCGTGGCCGGGGCCTCCCTGCCTGGGGGCTTTCACTCACCTGCAGTGGACCACTATGGGCCCGGCTTCCGGGGGGTTGAGGAACTTGACCTGGCGGACGAAGCCCAGGAGGCCGGTGGCGTAGCAGGGGACGCCGTGGTCGGGCCAGCTGGTGAAGTGGAAGAGCCGGAGCTCCCGGATCTCGTGGTAGCCTTTCTGAGGAGAGAATAGGCCTCTGTTCCTCCAGCTGCTGCCCCGCTCTCCGCCCTACCCAGCACCCACAGTGAGCCCCGACGCCATGAGCAGCCACATCCGGCCTCCCTGCTGTCAGGGAGGACAAGGCCCTCTGAGGGATGATAGGTGTTGCAGGGATTCCACATCTGCCACGTCCGGGAAGTTGGGGAGTACATATGGTAAACTGACCACTCCAGGTCAGCCCTGCAGGACTTCTCAGGGCCTGAGCTGTGCTGATGCACACGCTGAGATCCCAAGGGCTCTGATAACACCACGCTGTCTGCCCACAGGACCCTCTTTCGATAAATGCTTTATGGGCCTTGTATTCAGCAGGACAGATTCAGAAAGATGGCAGCCTTTGACTCCAAGTTCAAGCTGTTTCCAGGGGAACATGAGGCCTTTCGGTGTCAGAGGACTGGTGTTCTTCAGTTCTCCAGTCTTATCTACCACAGTCTCCGTGACTTTCAAAGTCAGAAAGGCAGACTTCTTTATGAACGAGATTCTTATTGGGGATGATAAAATATGAAACAAAGAAAAGCAGAACTTCTCTGGCTGATGGGGACGGTGGGGCCTCACGCGCTCATCCCCTCCCGCTTCAGGCTACAGGGCGGTTCTCACTAGTCCAGCCAAATGCCCCCTAGCCGCCTCTCTCTACTTAGCAATCTCCTGCAGATATTAGAGGCACTGAATAGGAAGGGTATTTGATGGTTCATTTTTCCAAGATAGTCAGGGTGGGTTATCTGTGCCCAGCCTTGTGTTAGGCACTAGGAAGGTGGAAATAAAACCATAGTCCCTGTCCCTGGAACAGAGCATGATGTAATGGGGGAGACAGGCCCCAAAGTGGACCTTTAATTCCACTGAAGTATAGAAAGGAGTGTGTAACCCCACTAGGGAGAGGAGAAATCAGAGAAGGCTTCCTGAAGGAAGGGGTGCCTGAGTCTTGAAACATATTAACAGTGAAAATATATAGCTGATGTTTATGAAGCATCAACTATGTGCCTGTTATTTTTCTGATGAGTTCAATGTATTCATTCATTTAATCCTCATATCATCATCTCTATTTTAGGGATGAGGAAAGTGGGGCTAAAGCAAGGTTAAGGAATGTGTCCAAGGTTGCACAACCAGTAAGCTGTAAAGTTACAATCTAAAGCCTGGCTGATGCAAACAAGCTGGCTGGCGTGGGGGCAGGCTGTGCACAGCCGCAGGGCCGCTCACCTTCTGGACGGTGAAGGTGCGGATGACGTACTCCGCCAGGGGCTCTGTTTCGATCAGGGTGACTTTGATGTCTCCGTAGACCTCTGTGTCATCAGGCCAGTAGCGCACACACTTCACCTGCAGGAAAGGACAGGGACAGCATGGGTGAGCGGATACCAAGCATGAGTGGCCGTCTCATCGGGCCTTCCCGTCCTAACAAACTCAAGGGTGACCTCAGTGGACTTGCAGTCAAGGGGTT
Source organism: Capricornis sumatraensis (assembly GCF_032405125.1). Classification (NCBI taxonomy): domain Eukaryota; kingdom Metazoa; phylum Chordata; class Mammalia; order Artiodactyla; family Bovidae; genus Capricornis; species Capricornis sumatraensis. The sequence goes on from NC_091083.1 coordinate 73,984,882, forward strand.
CCCAGCTGGCCAAGTGAAACTGTTAAGTTGCTCAGTCATGTCCAACTCTTTGTGATCCCATGGACTGTAGCCTGCCAGGCTCCTCTGTCCATGGGATTTTCCAGGCAAGAATACTGGAGTTGGTTGCCATGCCCTTCTCCAGGGAATCTTCCTGACCAGGGATCGAACCTGTCTCCTGCATTGCAGGCAGATTCCTTACCAACTGAGCCACCAGGGAGGCCCTCCCAGCTGGGCAGGAGGGCTGGGGAGGGGCAAAATGCACAGGGACAGGCTGGCTCCCGGAAGAGCCAGAGGTGTGGGGAATAAACGGGGTACCATCCTTGGCAGAGTTCCTGGCACTTTTCAAACCCATGATCACACTTAGAGACCAACTAGATCTGGGTGAGCCCTCCCCATGGTACAGGTGAGCATCACACTCAAGCTGGGAGGTTTGGTGACTCGTCCAAGGTCATGTGGCCAGTTTTCTGCCTTTGGCAGAGTCCTCTTTCTGCAATAGGCTGGGGCAGCTGAGTAATATCAGCAGAGATGAGAATAAAAGGTGGGAAATAGTGCAGAGGTGGAAGCGGACGTAGCTGGGAGAGGGACGTTAATACTATGAGGTGGGGCTTGTGGGCCTTAAGGAGAAAGGCTCGTGGCTGGGCAAAGGAAGGAAGGTGCTGGCTCTGAAGGAAGACATTTGCCACTGCTCTCTGCCCCGCGCGTGGGTACAGACGCTGTGAACAAGCGACTCCCACACCTGGCTGTGAGTCACATGCCGCGGGAGGAGAAAGAGATGGTTTTCCCCTTAAAAGAACAAAAGTATTACCATTCCAGGGGATGCCGCGCGGCCCAGAGTGGCATTTCCCACAGTGTGTCCCGCTGGGTGCTGATAGGTGTTAGGTAAAAAAAAAAAAAAAAGAAACAAAAACAAACAAAAACAGGTTTTGTGGTCAAATGAGTTTGGGAAATGCTGGATTAAACAAAGTTAAATAGGCCGCTTTTGCTACAGGACTGCTCAGCTGCTTGAATGTGCTAACGCTAACATCTTTGCAGTTTCTCTGAAAGGGGCGAAGAGTCCACAGCATTTCCCAAACGTATTTAACCATGGAACCCTCTGCTAGCTAAGCATCCTGCAGACTAGCAGCCCATGGAACCCACTTAGGGAAATGCTGGTTTAGTGCCACAGGGTGTGGAGGCAAATGGATGCACTGTTTGTTCTAACACTGTGTAGCTGTGCAGCTTCCAGGAAGTCCTGAGACCTCTCTGAGCCTCAGCTTCCTGTGATGAATGGTAGCTGACACTGTCTAATGGCTTCTACTCCCTCCAGCCCTGCTGACTAAGTCGTCTATGAATGCTTTACACAGATTACTTTAATGACTGGTCACCATACTCTGATGAAGTAGATATTATTATTAGCCCTATTTGTTTTACAGATGAGGAATCGGAAGTAGAGGGAACCTAAGAAAATTGCTCAGGATCAACTGTCAGTAAGGGTGGGGGAGCCAGGATGCAAAGCCAGGCCATCTGAATAATGACCAGGAACATCGTCCCGGACGACTGCTGGGAGGAGAAAGTGACACAATGCATATCCCGTGTCTGGCAGAGAACTTGGCTCCTTCTCGGAACTCCATGAAGCGATGGCTCTCCTGTCCCTTCCCCGAATCAAATTAGACCCATAATCAAGGAAATCTGTCTCCAGCGGGGACATCTGTAGAACAGGCTAGAATGTGCCTCCGAATTCTTACATCCTGGGCTGGATGTGTGGTCCACAGTAGCTGCTCTCTGGGCCAGAGTCACTGGGGAGTGGTCTTGATCATGACCTCTAGAATGAGAGTCAACAGTCAAGAGACAGTGGCTAGGTTCTGTCTCAATGACTTTATGGCAGTTACTCCCCCCGCCTTGGAGTCTGTTCCCTCATCTGTAAAACTGGGGAATGGACGCAATAAGAGTGGGCTTGAGAACAAAGTCTCTTCCAGCCCTAAACGCCCATTAGGCCATGAGATGTCCATGGATTATCTTTCCAAAACAAAAACTTACCTGCGCACTCTTTAGTTAGCGCATGTGATACGTAAAGAGCCCTTCTTAATACTAGCGTCTGTGCACCCTGCCTTTAAACCCAGCAGCCCACCCACACCACCCACGCCACAGTTTATCAAGTAGGTGAAAGTGAGCTGGCAAGAGCAGTCCCATTTTTAAGCCCTAGGAGCCGCTAAGGAGCACAGAGGAGAGAGTCAAGATGAACAGAGTGAGAGCGCAAGGTCTGGACCCTGAAGAATGTCAAAGCTTCGAGGAGCAGAGGGTCAGATGCTGCTGAGACCGAGTGCCAGGAGAAGAGAGAGATGGCCGTGGATGTGTCGACATGAGGGATGCTGCAGACACCGCCTGATGCTGGGATGGAGGGGGTGGAAGACAACGGAAGTGAAGAAGCAGACCTGTGTGGGGGCTTCAGAGTGGGGCGGAAAAGCAGGGACAAGAGGAAGCAGTTTTGTTTGCTTGTTTTCCATTTTTAAGGGGGAAGGTGCTCAGAATGTTTGTATGCTGAGGAAAATGATCTAGCAATGGGAAAAAAAAAATTACTTTCCAAGTGAGAGGGGAAGGATGAGAAGGTTTTGAGCGGAATCTGCGGTTCAGGGCATTAGGATTGCCTTTGAAAGGGCGAGAATCATTTATTTTATCATATGAGGCTGGGCCATAAGAAAGAGCCAATATCTACCATTGAAGGTCAACAGAAACAGGCACATCTTGTGGTCCAGCCCAATAATAGAGGGGAAGAACGAGAAGATGGTTGTAGACACGAGTAGAATGCAGCTTTGCAGTGTGAAGATGAGAGTTCACATCTGATGGCTGTGATTTCCTCAGTCTACGAGATGACGGCATCAGCAGAGCGGGAGGGTGGAGAAAGGGGTGGGGGCGGGGTTTGAAGGGTAGAGACCTTCATTCCTCGAGTGTGAACAGGAGGGAGGGTTTCTCCGTTGTGGGGGCCATGAGGGTGAAATGCGGAACGAGAGGCACTTGGAACAGAGATGCTGGGCAGTGGCTCGCCAGCCAGCATCCTCTATCCAGGCGCCGTGGGAGGGGCTTACCCTGCCCACTTCCACGAGGTTTGTGACCATGACGATGCTGGCCGAGTTCTCCTGCCAGATCATTCTCCAGAAGTCCTTTACGGTCTCCTGCATGGGACCTGCCAACAGAGGACGGGACAGGGTCAAAGGCTGAAGCTGCCAGGAAACAGACAAGAGGCTTGTCCCTCACGGCTGCTCAGTGAAGGCTCTGGATGGGTGAATCACAGTGAGGTCAGCCTTCCCTGTCGGACACCCAAGTAGCCGAGACTGGGGCATGAGAACAGCGGCGCTCCGACGTGCAGCATCTGCATGCCCGCAGCTTCTCCTCTCCACTGTCCCCCTGCTCAGACTCCTCCCAGAGGCTCCACTTTCCCACCAACTCACCATCGTGTATTTGGGGTAAATAACATAGCTTAAGGGAATTTTCAAAAATTAGGCTATAGATCCTCAGTGAGAGATGCAAAGGAAATTGAGGTGAGGGTGGGGTGAGAGGGCAGGGGAGCCACCAGGAGTCAGATGCTGAGAACACAAACCGAAGAGGCCCAGTTCTCAGCTTGACAGATGCATCTGCCTGGAGCCTGGGCAGAAGGCAGGGCAAAAAGGGAAAAAGAAATGGGAGATAGGATCTGAGCGTCCAAAGCAATTTCCTTGGAAATTTCTCTTTTAATGTCCTGGGCCTTCAACGTTTTTAAAATTACAAGAGTAATACATCCTTTTGATATAAAATTTGGAATGCCATTTCTCTATATAAATATATTCGTATGTATTTATTATAAGAAGCATTGTATCTACTACAGGCATTTCTCCATGCCCCTTAAAAATTCTCACCATGAAATTTTTCATAGCTGCATAATTTTCCATAATATAGAAGTATCACACTTTAACCAATCTAACATTTGTTGAGCACTGAAGATTTTTCACTTGTCTTCCTAGTAGATAACACTATGAAGGGTAGGTATCTTTATATATGTCACTGCCCACATATGTAATCGCCCACAGGATTTCCTCCCAGAACACTTTGAGAGGGAGAGTATTTTTTAGATCTTCTGATAACACCCTAATAAGCTGCTTTCTAGGAGAGTCGGCCTCTTGTTTCTTCTAGGTGTTCAGCCATCGAGGAGATAAGGCACCGTCAGCTCCAGTTGGGGATGGTGGATATTGATGGCATGTGCCTGGAGCCAGTGCTTTTGGTCCAGGGCCCATCTCTCTTGACCATTTCCCAGTGACACCTCCCTCCTTTCTCCCTTACGTCTCTCCTCCACTTCCACTGCTGAACCTGTCACCTCCTTCCTTCCCAAACAAACAAATGGGCAACCTAAAGACCTCTGGAGCCTCTCCAGCCCTACTCCTATGTAACGTCTTGGCTGGTGGAAGCTTCTTCCACTCCCCCCATGTAAGGCAAGGGTCCTTTCGGCTCTTACCTTGAGTTGCGATGTAGTGCCGAGGTCGATGGTACCCCTGGATGAGAAGAGAAAAGCACGGTTAAGGGCCTAGTCTAAGCTTGCGAATGGCACAGGACTAACAGTTATCCTTTCCAAGGCTTGGTTTCCTTATAAACAGAATGAGGCTAGCATTAGACATTTCCCAGACAAGTGGCGAAGATTAAATAAGCTCATGCATATAAAATGCTGAGTCAACTGCTAAATGTTAGCTGTTCTTATGGTTCCTTGTGAGGGGCCCCAGACAGGCTTGCCTTGGAACCATGGACTGGAAGCCAAGATTGGATGAGCACCAGTTGTGGCCAGGCACACCCAGAAAGAGGTGGAGAAGGAATTTTCAGGTTTCTGTGGGACATCACCCACCACCAAGCCTTTCCTGAGCCGTGATTCCATGCAGAACACTGGGCAAGGCCCCAGAGGGCACCAGAGAGACAACAACAATTGCATTGCTGACTCCGTGCATGAGTAACAGAAAAAGAGAGCTGGGAAGGCTGCCACACTGCCTCTCTGCCACATGGCTGGGCTTGGAACGGAAGCTCCTTTCACGGAGAGGGCCCCAGGTGGGTGTGACCCAGAGACTGACAAAGCCATTTTCTAATTCAGAGATATTTTCCTGTACATTTCCGGGTCTTCAGTAGACCCTGCTGGGCTCTGATGTGGGGTACTCTGGTGCCTCATCAACCTAATCATTGGGGAGAGGTTGAGGATGACTTTCTCTTCTGTCTGGGCGTGGGCTACATGGAGGGCCCCCTTTCTTGTTACAGAGAGGAAATGTATCATATTGGGCAGAAGAAGTTCAAGTTTTGGAGACAGATCTGTATTTAATACAGGACGTTGAACGTAATCAGTAATAACTTGATGACTAAATGAGTGAACAAATAAATGAATGGGTACGTCTAAAAGATACAGATGCCAAATAAGGAGCCCGTTGGTAGAAGGGTTGTTGGAAAGTCCTGAAATTCCACTTTTAATCTCAGGAGACAACAAGGCATAAAGTTTAATGAACAAATAAACCGTCAGTCCCAACCCAAGGCCAGTGTCATGGGTACAAGGCTTGGATTAACCACCAGGAATCAATCTGCCCAACCTAGACTCTTTGTATGAGCGGTCCTATCTTCTTAGGAAAGTTGTCAGCTTCTTGCGGACAAACACTGCCTCCTAAGTTTTTTTTTTTAATTTATATTTATTTATTTTAATTGAAGGCTAATTACTTTGTCTGTGGAGCCTAGTACAGTGTGAAACCCAGAGTGAATGCCCAATAAACAAGCTCTTGAGAGAGACCAATCAGGATGGCAGCATATGATTATTAGAGAAATGCAAATCAACACCTCACACCAGTCAGAATAGTTTACACTTAAAAGTCTACAAGTAACACATGCTCGAGAGGGTGTGGAGAAAAGGGAACAGTCTCACACTGTTGATGGGAATGTAAACTGGAACAAGCCACCATGGAGAACAGGATGGAGGTTCCTCAAAAAACTAAAAATAGAATTGCCATATGATCCAGCAATCCCACACCTGGACACATATCCAGACAAAGCTATAATTCAAAGAGTGTGTTCACAACAGCACTATTTACAATAGCCAAGACATGGAAACAATGTCTGTGGACAGATGAATGGATAAAGAAAATGTGGTACCTTTAGACAGTGGAATACCACTCAGCCATACAAAAGAACAAAATAATGCCGTTTGCAGTGACTTTGATGGACCTGGAGATTATCATACTAAGTGAAGTAAGTCAGTGAAAGTCGCTCAGTCATGTCTGATTCTTCGCGACCCCATGGACTGGAGTTCTCCAGGCCAGAATACCGGAGTGGGTAGCCATACCCTTCTCCAGGGGATCTTCCCAACCCAGGGACTGAACCCAGGTCTCCCTCATGGCAGGCGGATTCTTTACCAGCTGAGCCACAAGGGAGGCCTGAAGTAAGTCAGAGAGAGACTAATACTATATGATGTCACATATGTGGCATCCGAAATAGATACAAGTCAACATATCTACAAAACAGAAAGAGACTCAGAGACATAGAGCACAGGCTTGTAGTTGCCAAGGGGGAGAGGGGTTGGGGGAAGGATGGACTGGGAGCTCGGGATCAGCAGATGCAAACTTTTATTTACGTATATAGAAACAACAAGGTCCTACTGTACAGGAGGTGCTAGCGGCCTGCCAGGGAATCTGCCTGCCAGTGCGGAGACACAGCAGAGGCGTGTTCGATCCCTGGGTCAGGAAGATCCCTTGGAGTAGGAGACGGCACCCCACTCCACTACTCTTGGCTGGAAAATTCCATGGGCAGAGGAACCTGGCCAGCTACAGTCCATGGGGCACACACACACACACACACTGTTGAGCACAGGGAACGACATTCAATATCCTGTGACAAACTATAACGGAAAATAATATGAAAAAGAACAGCAAGAGTTGTATAGCTGAGTCACTGTGCTGTGCAGCAGAAATGAACACCAGCCCAATAACCAACTATTCTTCAATAAAATAAATGTTTAAAAAGAAGAAAAAGCAGCATAGCACGGTGGTTATGTGCTCAGACTCTGAATTTAATAGCCTGGGTGTGAATGCTGGCTCTGTTCCTTATAGGCTGTGTGGTCTGGGGCAGGTTACTTAACCTCCTGGGCCTTAACTGATTTTTGCTGTTAAACGGGGATAACAGCGTGTACATTACAGCCTTGCGGTTAGGATTAAGTGAGTTAATAGATGACCGTTACCATGTGTCAGGCAGTAGTCTAGAGTTTAACATATGCGTCCTTGCTATTATTATTTTACTGTGTATCTGGAAAGCATTCATCGAGTGCCTACCACGATTCAAAGTCCGCGCTGGCCGTGAGGGATTCTGAGATCCTTCTGATCCTTCCCTCCTCTCTGGTCTCCCTCCAGAGATAGTAACTGAGGCCCTCTCTGAGCCGTGAGAGGTGGGGAGGACAATGAGAGGCACAGAGAGCTCTGTCCCTCCCAGTCAAGACCACCCATGCTCTTCAGGATCACAGGAGAGACAGACTCTGGGAGTTTTCCTGAGCAGGTCTGGGACTAGAAAATAGTGCCCTGGAGCATGGAAAGATGGGGTCTCTCAAGCCCGTGGCCTTCTGCCATCCCCGCCATTGTTCCTTTTCACAGCCCTCGTCCTTCCTGATCTGGGCCAAGGCCTCATGCTGGCCTCCCTGCCTCCTACCCTCCCATCTGGTCCCGCAGCCCATCTGCTTCCTGCCAGGGTGAACGTCCCAATGCCCACCTGATTATTATTATTATTTCTCCACGTAAAAGCCTGCAGTGGCGCCCTGCTGCCTGTATAATAACGTCCAGATGCTTTAGCATGGGGCTGATCACCTGTCTCCATCCTTGTCTCCAGACGCATTCCCAGCTGTCCCTCTTGAGGCCCTTCCAGGTACCCTATGTCCCCAGCTTCCCACACTGCACTTCAAATGAACCCTCTTTCCTCCTGAGCGGTCCTGCAGGGCTTGGGAGATGCCCAATCAACACCCTCATAATGTATGTTACAGTAAGTTTTTTTTTTTTTTTTTAAATTTTAATACTTTCTCTTTCTGGGCCACTGGATAGGCTACCCAGAGCTGGGTGCAGCTTTCTCAGCAAAGGATGGTTGTGGCATACGTGCATGAACACATCTTTTGAGGTGAGCTTGGGCCACTCCTTTAAGGCCCCAGTTGGCAGGCAAAAGGCAAAGACAAAATGCATGGAATCTAGATGATTCCAATGCACTTCCCTGGTGGCTCAGATGATAAAGAATCTGCCTGCAATGCAGGAGACCTGGGTTTGATCCCTGGGTCAGAAAAATCCCCTGGAGAAGGGAAAGGCAACCCACATCAGTATTCTTGCCTGGAGAATTCCAAGGACAGAGGAGCCCAGCGGGCAACAGTCCATGTGGGTGGCAAAAGGGTCAGACAGGACTGAGCGACTAACACTCTCACTTCACTCGCAATGCACTTCAGCATCAGTGGGGGGGAATCCTGAGCAAGGCACTCACACTTCGCTTGTGGAGGTTAGATGACTTGGGTTCGCTATTCTGTTCATTCATTTAGTCACTCAGTCCTTCAATATTCAAGCAACAGGTATTAACTGAGTATCTACTACTCTGTACAAGGCCCCAGAGATACAAAAGTGGACCAGATGAATGTGGGCTCAGGTTCTAAGCAGCTTGTAGACGTCAACAAGCTGAGATAAGGTGGACTCAACCAGGGAGGCCAGAGAAGTGTTCTCTATGAGCTCTCTATGAGTTGAACGGGCCTCTTAAGCCTGGTTTGCCCATCTCAACACCCCTGTGGTTCCCCCTTCATCCCTGAAGCAATAGTCTCAGCTTTCCTCCCACTCTGCCCATGCTCGCTGCCTGTCATGTTTCCATCCACAGGCCTTGGCGCCGGCCCTTCCCTGGGACCGCGTCCGCTGTGTCTGTCCCCACATAACCCAGGGGTTTGCTCTCCCCTCCCATCCAGGCTTCTGCTGGGACAGCAGTCACCTCTGCAGACAGTCCATCCTGACACCCACTGGCAAGCTTGACACCCACTGGCTGTTTTTTTTTGTGTGGGGGGAGCTGCTTTCTCTGCTTTACTTTTCTTCAGGGCACTTAACACCAAAGTCTTTGTTTATTTACATGCTTAGCATCTGTTTGCCCAGTTGAATGAGAGCTCCAACAGGGCAGGGCTGTAATGGGCTGGCTCATGGCTGTGTCCCCAGCATGGAGAAGTCTGCCTTGGCCATCCCCTTGATAAATGCATATGGAATGAACGCCTGCCTGCTGCGTGCCTGTCCACACATGGCGCCCGAGTCCAGAGACCCTCTCTGGCATCCTGGAACCCATACAGTCCCCTGAAAGAAAATGTGCCAACGACTGGACTCTAGCAATTGGAGATAAAAGGAAATGGACTGCTCATTCGGGGCTCCTCTGGGGATCTGCCGAGAGCTGGTACAGAAACTTCCTAACCTTTAAAGAACTCTGAGTTCACTGAAGTCCCACCTACACAGCACACAGATCAACCGCAAACCTGCGCTGGGCCTGCCTCCATCTGTCTGTGAGCAATGGGAAAGAGGTTTGCATCCAAAACGCATTTATCTCACTCTGTACTCATGCATCTGTTACTTACTGGGGACCCAGATATGATATTTATTTCCAGACTGGTAATTTATAACGGATTCAAGTGGCCAATGCATCCTTGGGTGTGAAACAAGCCTGCCAGTGGGCTGACGGCACGGGTCTCTGGAGGCCTAGACAGGGCTGCCCCTTCAGCTCGTTATCCAGGTGGAGTTGTTTTAGTGCGTCGTCAAGATCCAACTGGATAAATGATTCCAGCACGGGCAGTCAGCCCTCTGGAGGGCTGCATTTCTGGCTGGGTGGAAACTCGGGCCAAGGGGTGAGCCCAATAGCTACCCAGGGCGAAGCCTGCCAGGCATCCCCATAGTGACCCTGGGAATCGTGACTCTGCTGGAGTAGAGAGTAGGCCCACACCTGCTGCAGTTCCCTGCCACCCCCCCCCCCACCCCCACAACCCTGAACTGCTCACACTGTGCAGGAAGCCTGGGCTTGGTGTCTTCTCTGTCCCTCCACTGACTCTCTGTTCCCTTCCATGACCTGCTCGTGACAGAGGCTGTGTCTATCTAGACCTCTACAGAAGCTCCAGGCCCAGCTCCTGACCACACGCAGGCCCTTTGTTAGCCAGGGTCTGGGGTGGGGGGATCTAGGGACCAGGCCAGGTGTTTCAGAAAGAGGGAATTCAGTGCAGGGAGCTGGTTATACAGGTGATGGTGAAGCTGAGATGCAAAACAGAACAGTGGGCTGCCCAGAGATCGGCAACAGCAAGAGGCTATGGCCACCCCTAGAACCAGCAGGTATAATGGGAGACAGAGAAGCCGCCAGAGCCCAGGAGCGGGGGCCACCTTGTTGAGGCTGGACCACCCTGGCGGTCCTGGTGGATGGAGCTGGAGCCACTGCTGGAGCTGCCACCCCAGGAAGCAAGAGAGGTGGAGAAATACGATGGCTTCTCCCTTCCTCTCACCCTCCTATCTCCCATCGCACCTTCCTTAAAGGGGTCAGCTCTCTCTCCTCTCTGTAACCCACGCCTCCCCCTCACCTACCTCCCTCTGCCCACATACACACCAGCAATGCAAAGCAGAACGGGGAAAGACATGGTGCCAGGAGCCAGCATGAGGAACTCCGCCCGTGGCAAAGGTCATGAGGAAAGAGGCTCGGCATTACGCAAAGGCGAGATTGAGCCTCAGGAGAGCCCCTGTTCCCGAGCATCTACCCCCAAAACCAGAGTGCCTACTTTACTGTTCTATGCTCGCACCTATACCTCTGACTTTACGCGGGGCTGACCCCCTACCACCTCTCTCAGAGAAGGAGTTAACTTGCAGCTCCAGTTAATAAAAATTCCTGGGCATTACAAGAGTGTTTCAACTTACAAACTCCTCTGAAGGTTCTCTAGCCTGCCTGAGCATGTTCGGACGGCCACATGTGATTGTTTACAGCCTCCCAACCGTGAGAGGCACGAGATGCTTTAAACTTTCTACATACAGATTCTTTTGAGAAGTTACAAAATTATTAGTATAGTATTAGTGGGTTGATTAGAAATTATATTGGTGAAGGGTTTTTCATTTGTTGAGCCAATATTTGCTGCTGAATCTCCATATTCCCTGCCCTTATGATGAATATAACTAGCATACAGGAGAAATAAATATTAACCTTTAAGATTAATCATGTTAAACCTTAGGCTAAGTAAATTCCTTTCTTGACTGTAACCCACTACACCCTCACCCTATAGGAATGCAACTTTATTTGGAGGGTGGCGCCTAGTTTAAGAAAAAAAATCACCCCTGGAATAAATAAGTTTTCTGGTTGACTGACCGTTATCAGAAAGGGCCATAAAATGTCAGCAGGCCTCATGGCCAGAAGATGATGTAAAACCCCTAAGACTTTTGTATAATTTTATATGAAACACCTGATTTTGACAAGGGTCAGGTCTGCTGACCCTGCGTGACTCTGTATTCATCCCTACATATAACAAAAAGTATATAAGCAAACCTGAAAATAAAGAAAACAGATCAGTTTCTGGAAAGACTGATTCCCCCGTGTCGTTTCCTTCTTGTTCTCCGTTTTTCTGGTGGAATTCCCATCTGGAGCGTGGGTACTCACCAAGCCTAATTTTGCTAATTTTGCCTGGGCTTCTAAGATATGACCGGGGAGGCCTCAGTGCCTCCTCTCCTTCGGGAGAACGGAAAGACGCCTGTGGCCTACATAGGTGGTGCAAGCTTCTTGTCTCAAAGCTTTATTGGTATCCCATGTAAACCAAGTTATTCAGCCTCTTTTTCTCCACTAATTTTCCTACTACACTATTCCTTTCTAATCTCTCTTTATACTTTTAATTAAATAGCTTTTTCCTAGGACACCGATTCCGTCTCCTCTTCGAATTACCCTGGATCCACGGGGGCTGGACCCGGGCAACATGGAATAGATCAGAGAGCAAAAAGTAAATGTCTAAGGTGAGGCTTAATACATATTTGTTCAATCAGTGAATCATCTGGCTCAGCTTAGATTATGGGAAATTCTAAAGCCTGCCACAGTACCTTATCGCTTGTCTATAAAAACACCTGGGAGTCAGAAGGGCCAGGGACGAACTCTGAGCCTTTCGTCAAGGTTCCTGGGCCTCCCAGCTGAGGCCTCGAGAAGCCTGGCTTGCATCAGTCACGCTGGGATGTCTCTCTGGCCCCAGTGACCACGCTTCCCTTTTACAAACTCGCTCTATCCCATGCACACCTGTCTCGGCTCCTGTTGTATTTAGCCCCCTCCTCCATGTTCTCTGGAACGCTGAAGCGGCCCCTTTCCTAACTGGGGGTCTTAATCCCAGACCCTCTTCTCTCTCATCTGCCTTGACCTCAGTAAGAGATAAGCCATCCCACAGCTCAGCTTTGAACTGGTCACCTCCTTGATCCAACGCCTTCCACAGCTTCCTCTTGCCTACAAAATAAAGTCCGACTTCCTATGTTTGATCACAAACTATGCATGTTCCAGCACCGACCTTATTTTCCTCCACTCTCGTCGCAGAGCCTCTGCTCCCCTCACACTCTGCTGTGCTATCTCCTCCGCCACATCTCAGCTTGCGCAGCTCTTCGGCCAGAGGCCCATCTCCCCCTTCTTTGACTTTAAATTCTGCCTGTGCTTAAAGCTTTGGTTCACATTGCACTTCACATTCCTGATGAAAAGGCGACTTTCCACCCCCACCTCTGAATCCCTGTGGCATTTTATCTGAACTTACGACACTCACTTTCTAGTTTGCCCTGGAATTATTGATGCGAGCTTATCTTCCTGCTAAGGTTTTAGAAGGTAGAGACCATGGCATTTTTAGCTTTCTGGTTCCCATAGCATCCAACTCTGAAATTTTCATGACATAAATGGCTGTACCTTCAAATGAATGAATGAATAGGCAAACAGACACACACACACACACACACACACACACACACACGAATTAATGGGACTTCCCTGAGTTATAGCAGTTAAGAATTCACCTGTTAAAGCAGGGGACACGGGTTTGATATCTGGTCTGGGAACATTTCACATGCCATGGGGCAAGCAAGTCCACGTATCACTGCTACTGAAGCCTGTGAACCCTAGAGCCTGGGCTCTGCAACGAGAAGAGTCACTGCAACGAGAAGCCCCCGAACTACGACTAGAGAGTAGCCCCTGCTCGCTGCGTCTAGAGAAAGCCTCTGCACAGCAACGAAGAGCCAGTACAGCAAACAAACACATAAATAAAATTTTTTAAAAATTGAAGAATTAATGGGCAAATGAACAAGGCTGGCAGTCCTGGGCTCCACAGAGCAGGCCACTCTAGCCAGCCTGAAAATGGGTGCATCTTTAGATGGATAATCAATTTGGGTTACACGAGTCACAGGGAGGAGCCAGACCCTGTGGACTTGCTCTAGGAGGGCCACTGTCTAGGGGACTGGCTGGGCGGAGAGTCACAGATTTGAGTCTGCTGCAGCCCGCCCAGAACCCAGCCCCCCAGCCCCATGAAGAGCCTCACATCGATGTAGTTGGCGTTGATATAGTCGGAGTGTGGGTCTCCATCCAGCACCAGCAGTCTCACTCGAGAATGGTCGTCTGCAGAGAGAGCAGAAAACAAGGGTGTGAGTGATCAGAGGGCTTCGGGCGAGGAGCCAGCTCTGCCTGCTTCAGAGCTACCATCTATCTATCGGCACACACCAGGCATCATGCCAGAGACATACACATTCTCCTGGAACCCCTAGCATCACCCTCAGTTATTATCCCCATTCACAGACGAGGAAGTTGAGGCTCAGGGAGATTACTCTGCCTTACAAAGGGCCCGTATACGCTCCTCTCTTTTCCCACCTGCCCTTCTGGTTCTAGTTTTGTCATTACTTACTGGGGAGAGTCACCTGGGTCTTTAAATCTTAGCGATTTTGTCATTAAAAGTGGGTAGAGATGCCTTCTGCAGAGGACAATGCAGGAAAGACTGCATGAAAACACTCTGGAAGTGTCTCGGGAAGTGCGATCAGGATTAATATGCTCCATTTTCACGCTTTCTTAAAACCAGCAAATGTATCTATTTTCTATGTGTGTACAAATGCTTTCCTTTCGCCTCTTGGAGTATTATTGCAAACAGATTGTCAGCCACATATTGTTATCAATACTATCATTCAAGTGAAGCTAAGTCATTATAAAAGAGATCATCAATAACTAAAAATCGTGTTACAGAGAATACCATTTTAAACACAATCTAGGCATAAACAAGATGTGGAGGCTTTAGTCAATGGCACGCTTACTTCAAATAACACCAAATAAAAACAATTAAGGAAAAAAAAACCTTCCTCAGCAGAAGAATCAGGCTAATCCTTTACAGTTAATTCAAGTGAGCTCTGACACGCTAAAAGACACACAAACAGAACGTCCGGGTTGGGTCTGGCGAGGGGGAGAGGCTCAGCTTGCTGTCTCCATCACTGGGTTCATATCACCGAATGTTGCTGCATCCACCGGCAGGGCTGGCATTCCCAAAGGTGGACTGGGGAGCTCTGGGCACCCACAGGGGTCTGTGGGGATCAAGGGAGTCGGGTCAGCTTATTCTGCGGGCCTTTTCCAGAACTTTGCAGTTTATAAGCATATCTGCTACTACAAACCGGAACCCCCAAGAGCAGGGACACGACGTGTTTTGCTCCCTGTTCTATCCTCTGCACAGGTACTCGATAAGTACTTGGGGAGCAGGTGAATGGATTACCTCTCTGGACTCTCACAGCGACCTGGGAGAGAACCTTTTGTAACCTTTGTTACAAATGAGGAAACTGAGGCTCCCAAGGACTGAAGGGCCACATGGTCAGTGGATGGTGGAGCCTAGAAGAGTGAGGTTCTCTTAACTCTGAGCTCAGACACTCCTGATTCCCAAGAGGAGTCTAAGCAGGATAGGAGTAAGCACTTCAAGGGTACTTGTGCAGTTGTGTCTGACTCTTTGCAACCCCACGGGGACTGTACCCTGCCAGACTCCTCTGTCCATGAGATTTCCCAGGCAAGAATCCTGGAGTGGGTTGCCATTTCCTTCTCCACGGGTGCATAGCAGAGGCGTTAACGACAGCGAAGTGGTTACCTAGGTGATAGAAGGGTTGAGAGGCCAAAGGGAGGAGGGAGGAGTAATTTGGAAATAAACACTCACAAGGAGACACTGCCTCCCCAGGGAGGTGGGACAGAGGGAGGAAGCGAGGGCCCCGGAGCAAAGGAGGGGGGCACCTGTGGGAGCTGGAGCTGCGGTGGCCTCTCTGGCGGGAGCTGGAGAAAAGGAAGAGACTCCCTGGCTGTTCAGGAAGGTACCTGTGATGGGGACAGAGGGGAGAGATACCCCGGTTTTCTCCTTTCTCCCGCCTTACAATCTCCAACACGAGTGCCCATCACTGGCCAAACCGAGCTAGTGGCCAGCTGACAAGAGGTGGTAAGAAATGCAACCTGAGGGGTCAGCTCCCTGCGATGGAAGGTTGAGCAGGAGAAGGCAAAGAATGGGCTCCAGGACAGACAAGCAGGCTGGGGCTACCACCCTACATCTGTTCATTCATTACCTAAATAATCGATTCAAAAATTATTCACTGAGGACTTCCGTGGTAGTCCAGTGGTTAAGAATCTGCCTGTCAATGCAGGGGACACAGGTTCAATCCCATATACCGCAGGGCAACTAAGCCCGAGCACCACAACCATGAACCCTGTAAAGCGAAGCTCACACACGGCAACTAGAGAAAGCCCGTGCGCAGCAGTGAAGACCCAGCACAGCTATAAATAAAATAATAGACATTCAGTGAGTCTAACCACTATAAAACATGATTCACTGAGCATCCGCTGTGTGCCAGGCACTGTGCTAGACACTGAGCTACACTGGATGCCACACTTCTTACTCCTTGTAGGGAGGAGTTTCCGTGGAAGCAACCGAGGCAGGGAAGGAGGTGTAAGTTATCCCTGTGGGTAAGTGGGGCAGTGGGGTGTGATGTGGGGAAGGAATTTGAAGCTAATCTTTCTGGAGTGTATGGCAGACACTGAAGGTTTTACAATCATATATTTCCCCAAATAGCTCTACAGACTATTATGCTAATATCACTCTTATACGCTAATATTGCAATGATGTAATATTCTTCCCATTTCACAGATGAAGAAACTGGGGCTCATAGAGGTTAGGCAAGTTTCCAATGTTACACAGTTTGCAAGCGGCAAAGCTGGGACTCTCTCAGGACTGTCTGACCTTGAATCTCTGCTCTGTCCGCACAATGTGCTGTCCCTGGACTTCTACCATCTTGCAGGCACTGGAGTCTGGGCAAGGGTCTCGTCCCCAGCTCCTGCAGTGGGATTTCCTGGGGGACAACCACCCAGCGGGGCTTCAAACAAGGTCCAGCACCTGACTCTGTGCTCAGACTGGTAAGCCTTATTACCAGTGGCTACAAAAAACTACAAGCCTCAAAAAAGTGAAAAATGCAATATGTGTTTTCACTCATTGGTCTCACTAATGACTTACTGATTCAAAAATCTCCTTTATTTATTGAGTTAGTCCTGCCCTTGGGATCTATAGCCCTAGGAACAGAGGTTTAAAAGGTTGAAAGGGTATTTCCTTTAATATAAAGTGGAATTTAAAGTCTGAAAGCAAATATGATTTAAAAAGAAACAGAAACATTTCTTTTAGCTATCTGTTCTTAAAGATGAGCAGTGTCTCTACTACCAGGTATTTGTCAGTATCACCTCTTCATTTATTAAGAACAAGTTTGGGGATTTTGTGGCTTGTCTGTTGGCTAAGACCTCCCAATGCAGGGGGCCCAGGTTCGATCCCTGGTCAGAGAACGGGATCCCACATGCTGCAAATAAGAGTTCTCATGCTGCAATTAAAGATCCTACATGCTGCAACAAAGATGAAAGACTCGTGTGCTGCAAGTAAGACCTGGCACTGCCAAACAAACAAACAGCTTTGGGAAGTGATATGAGGCAATGAGGCACTGAAAGGGAGACTTGACCAATGGACAATGAAGAAGGGTCTCTCCATCAGAGAGAACAAACGCAAGAGTGACAGCAGGGGTCCTGGAAAAGCAAGCATATTGGATGAGCTACAATCAGGGATTCTTGTCTTGTGAACATGCAGTGGGTGGGGACTCAGTTCAGTTCAGTCGCTCAGTCGTGTCCGACTCTTTGCGACCCCATGAATCGCAGCACGCCAGGCCTCCCTGTCCATCACCATCTCCCAGAGTTCACTCAAACTCACGTCCATCGAGTCGGTGATGCCATCCAGCCATCTCATCCTCTGTCGACCCCTTCTCCTCCTGCCCCCAATCCCTCCCAGCATCAGAGTCTTTTCCAATGAGTCAACTCTTCGCATGAGGTGGCCAAAGTACTGGAGTTTCAGCTTTAGCATCAGTCCTTCCAGAGAACACCCAGGACTGATCTCCTTTAGAACGGACTGGTTGGATCTCCTTGCTCTCCAAGGGACTCTCAAGAGTCTTCTCCAATACCACAGTTCAAATGCATCAATTTGTCGGCACTCAGCTTTCTTCACTGTCCAACTCTTACATCCATACATGACTACTGGAAAGACCATAGCCTTGACTAGACGGACCTTTGTTGGCAAAGTAATGTTTCTGCTTTTGAATATGCTATCTAAATTGGTCATAACTTTCCTTCCAAGGAGTAAGCATCTTTTAATTTCATGGCTGCAGTCACCAACCGCAGTGATTTTGGAGCCCAAACAAATGAAGTCTGACACTGTTTCCACTATTTCCCCATCTATTTCCCATGAAGTGATGGGACCAGATGCCATGATCTTTGTTTTCTGAATGTTGAGCTTTAAGCCAATTTTTTCACTCTCCTCTTTCACTTTCATCAAGAGGCTTTTTAGTTCCTCTTCACTTTCTGCCATAAGGGTGGTGTCATCTGCATATCTGAGGTTATTGATATTTCTCCCGGCAATCTTGATTCCAGCTTGTGCTTCCTCCAGCCCGGTGTTTCTCATGGTGTACTCTGAATATAAGTTAAATAAGCAGGGTGACAATATACAGCCTTGACGTACTTCTTTTCCTATTTGGAACCAGTCTGTTGTTCCATGTCCAGTTCTAACTGTTGCTTCCTGACCTGCATATAGGTTTCTCAAGAGGCAGGTCAGCTGGTCTGGTATTCCCATCTCTTTCAGAATTTTCCACAGTTTATTGTGATCCACACAGTCAAAGGCTTTGGCATAGTCAATAAGGCAGAAATAGATGTTTTTCTGGAACTCTCTTGCTTTTTCCATGATACAGCACATGTTGGCAATTTGATCTCTGGTTCCTCTGCCTTTTCTAAAACCAGCTTGAACATCTGGAAGTTCACGGTTCACATATTGCTGAAGCCTGGCTTGGAGAATTTTGAGCATTACTTTACTAGCATGTGAGATGAGTGCAATTGTGCTGTAGTTTGAGCATTCTTTGGCATTGCCTTTCTTTGGGATTGGAATGAAAACTGACCTTTTCCAGTCCTGTGGCCACTGCTGAGTTTTGCACATTTGCTGGCATATTGAGTGTAGCACTTTCACAGCATCATCCTTCAGGATTTGAAATAGCTCAACTGGAATTCCATCACCTCCACTAGCTTTGTTTGTAGTGATGCTTCCTAAGGCCCACTTGACTTCACATTCTAGGATGTCTGGCTCTAGATGAGTGATCACACCATCGTGATTATCTGGGTCATGAAGATCTTTTTTTGTACAGTTCTTCCGTGTATTCTTGCCACCTCTTAATATCTTCTGCTTCTGTTAGGTCCATACCATTTCTGTCCTTTATCGAGCCCATCTTTGCATGAAATGTTCCGTTGGTATCTCTAATTTTCTTCAAGAGGTCTCTAGTCTTTCCCATTCTGTTGTTTTCCTTTATTTCTTTGCATTGATTGCTGAAGAAGCCTTTCTTATCTCTTCTTGTTCTTCTTTGGAACTCTGCATTCAGATGCCTATATCTTTCCTTTTCTCCTTTGCTTTTTGCTTCTCTTCTTTTCACAGCTATTTGTAAGGCCTCCCCAGACAGCCATTTTGCTTTTTTGCATTTCTTTTCCACGGGGATGGTCTTGATCCCTGTCTCCTGTACAGTGTCACGAACCTCTGTCCATAGTTCATCAGGCACTCTTATCTATCAGATCTAGTCCCTTAAATCTATTTCTCACTTCCACTGTATAATCATAAGGGATTTGATTTAGGTCATACCTGAATGGTCTAGTGGTTTTCCCTACTTTCTTCAATTTAACTCTGAATTTGGCAATCAAGAGTTCATGATCTGAGCCTCAGTCAGCTGGGTGGGTGGGGATTAGCAGCCAGATAAGAAGCAGAGGAGGTGGGTGCTGCTTAGGCTACAGAGGGCCTTTTTTTCCCTATTCAGGTGCTTAGGTGCAAGTCAGCAAGCCAGGCTCTGCAGAGCGTCCAAATAGAGACTCTTTTCTGAGGCAGTGGGAGCCTACTTTAGTACAAAATGATCAAGGTTTATTCTCACATGGCTATCCCGTGGCAAGCAGGACAGCAGACTTGGTAATGGGCGGTTTGAAGCTAGCAGCCAGTTCTGTGGGCAGATCTTAGTTCCATCACTTGGCAAGTCCATTGGTCTCCCTAAGCCTTGGATTCCGTAGCAAAATGCAATACAGCTCCATGAACACTGGGAGGATTAAATGAGAAAATGCAGGCGTGAAAAGTGTGAGCATGTTAAGAGAAGGAAAAGACAAGCCACAGATTGGGAGAAAATATTTGAAAAAGACCATCTGATGAAAGCCTTGTATACACAGTATACAAAGAACTCTTAAAACTCAACAATAAGAAAACAGTCCAATTAAAAAATGGGGAAAAGATCTGAACGGAAAGCTCATCAAAAAGGATGTATAGACAAAAGGTGAGCAAATGAAAAGATGTTCAGTATCATATGTAATTTGTTGGTGGTGGTGTTCAGTTACTAAGTTGTGTCTGACTCTTTGTGACCTCATAGACTGCAGCATGCCAGGCTTCCTTGTCCTTCACTATCTCCTGGAGTTTCCTCAAACTCGTTTTCATTGAGTCAGTGATACTATCTAACCATCTCATCCTCGGCTGCCCCTTTCTCCTTTTCCCTTCAATCTTTCCCAGCATATGTCACTGGGAACCGAAAACTTAAAAAACAAGAGGCTACCTCGATACACCTACCAGAATGGCCAGAATTCAGAATCCTGATAACACCAAATGCCGGTGAGGATGTGGAGCCACCAGAATGCTCATTCATTGCTGATGGGAAAGCAAAATCTATACAGCCAGTCTGGAAGACAGTTTGGTAATTTCTTCTAAAGCTAAACACACTCTTATCATATGATCCAACAATTTCTGTCTGGCATTTGCCCAAACTCACTGTCCACACAAAACCTGCACATGAATGGTTATTGCAGGTTTACTCACAAGTGCCAAAATTTAGAAATAAACAAGATGTCTTTCAACAGGTAAATGGATAAGCAAGTCATGGTACATCCAAACGATGGGACAGTCTTCAGTAATATAAAGAAATGAATTCTTAAGGCGTGAAAAGATATGGAGGAAATAGAAATGCACACTGCTAAGTGAAAAAGCCAGTCTGAAAGCCTTCATACTGTACGGCTCCAACTCTGTAACATTCTGGGGAAGGAAAAACTGTGGAGGCAGTAAAAAGATCCGTGGTTTCCAGGGACCTTTGGGGAGAGATGAATAGGTGGAGCACAGAGGGTATTTAGGGCAGTGAAACCTCTGCAGGGTCCTTTCCTGGTGGATACCTGTCATCATACATGGTTCAAATCCTACAGAATTGCACAATACAGGGTGGATTCAAATGTAAAGGATGGACTTCAGCTAATAATAATGGATCAATTTCGTTTCACTATTGTAACAAATGTGCCACACTGATGCAAGATGTTAAAAACAGGGGGAAATGAGTGTGGGAGGGAGAGAGGGGCTGGGTAGAGAGGAACGCTGGACATTCGGCTTAATTTTTCTGAACCTAAAACTGCTCTTTAAAAGAGAGAAGTGTGACGACGGTGCCTGGTATGCAGCAGGTGCTTGATCAATGACGGCTCTGGGCTGGATGTGAGGTGGGCAGTGAGCTGATGGCAGAAGTGGTTAGAAACTTTATGCTTCCTATTCGTCCTTCTGTACAAAATGTCAATCCATCTTTCTGCAGAGGCAGAGTTATTGTGTATATTCATGAAGGGGCAGAATTCAGCTCTGGGTCCACCGGAAAGGCATCGCAAGGAGCAGCACTGCCCTCATGGTTTATTTATTCCTTATGTGAGATGCTAATATTATTCTGTGTCTTTTTCCCCTTCTAACTTTATATAATTAGAAGGATAAAAAATTGTGTTTATCCAGACGTACATGGAGAAAGATGGGGCAGCCAGCAATGTAAAGGAATTTATACAAAGTAATTTACAAGCAGCCCAGAACGTTCATTATGCTTTATCTGTATTTTGCAAGCTTGAAAAACAGCTAATCTGGTACTCCTTGTTTGATATTCAAGACGAGAGAGGAAGTCACATAGAGGAGAAACAAGCTCCTCGATGGTGATGTAAGAGGAACTGCAAGAGCCCGGCCTGGAGACGAAAGGCCAGCTCTGGCTCAAGGGGAGGAAAAAACCAGTGGAAGGTTTTTTTCCTTCCAGTAGAAGGAAGACATAACTGGAAAGCCACGGAGATCCAAAGAGCACCCCATCCCCCTGCTCCAACACAACTCAAGAGGAATGAAAACACTGTCCCTCTAGAATCAACCTGTTCTTGTGGTTTTAGGACAAAGCCCAGAGGGAGGTCGTAGAAGTTTAACAAATAGCTCTCCGGAGAAAGCAGCGGCCCTGATCTGTAACATCTGCTGACTTCTGTGATATAAGTACTCCCACCATGACTGACACCAAGCTGCCAGCATGGCATCAACGAGCTCACAGAATTCCTGAAAATTTCCCCATCAGCCCCAGGACACCACTGACCTGATCATAGCCCACAGTGCTTTGCATGATCAGAGGGTTTGGGGCCTGTTTCCCACTCCAGCCCCATGCCTCCCTCCCCACATATTACCCTTCTTTCTGTTGCTCAAATGCATGACGTCTGCTCTGACCACAGGGCCTTTGCACGTGTAAAGGGACACCCTCAACCCCACAAGGCTGGCAACATCTCACTCTTCAGCTCTCAGCTCAGTCTTCCTTTCTCAGGAAGCCTTCTGCGATCTTTCCATCTTACACTCTGACAGCTTCCTGTACTTGTCTTCAGAGCTCTTAGGACAGTTGTATTTCTGAGACTATTGGACTAACCCATGGCTCTCCTCCACACCCTATTTAAGAAAGGGCACCCCATTTACTAAACCCTCTACAGGGTACGGCACAAAGTAGGTGTTCAACAATTATCTGTTCAATATATGAATTATACTGTGTTTGAAAGGCTGAGAACCAGAAAGGGGCTGGATCCTTTGCTTTTAGCCATACAATTGATTTTAGGTAACTTGGCTTGAGTTCCGGGCTCTTCCCTGAATGTAAGGCTGGCATAGTGAGCCTGGATCCTGGCTCAAATTCTTCCTCTCCTTGTAGCTGACCCTCACCCCACCTGCAGACCCAGGATTGGCTGCCAGCTGTTGCCTTCATCAGGAGAGAGGCAGGGGACGGGCAGGCTCTGAAGACAGACCTGAGGTCTATCACTAACTCTATCACCTGAGGCAGCTGACTTACTTTCCCCGAGCCTCACATCACCCAGTGAATCATCAAAACTCTCTCCACCGCTGCAAACTCGTAAGGATGAAAAGCAGTAAGAAATGAAAGTACCTGCTGTATTTTAAGAGCTTAATGCAAATACGTAAATTCAGTTTTATTATTGTTTTAGACCAGTGGTTTTCAAAATAGCCAATAGCATCAATGATACCTGGGAACTCTTTAGAAATGCCAATACTTGAGTCCCAGCCCAGACCCACCCAATCAGAAACTCTGGGATGGGGATGAGTAATTTGCATTTTAATAAGCCCTCCTGGAGATTCTGTTGCACACTCAGGTGTGAATGTACAGACCATTCAATGTTCAGTTATTTAACACAGGGGTGCCGTGGCACTTCAATATGTCTTGGGCAAGATGAAAATATCTTACAGAAACTGGCCCATGAGACTAGAGACCCACCTGTGTTGCGTGTAAGGTACAAAAACTTATCTTTGTGAAATGTGTAAGATGTTCCAGGTACTATTCTAGAAGCCTATGGATGCCATGCCATTTGATTCTCATAGTAGCCCATTTTATGGATGAGGAAAATCAAGGCTCCAAGAAGTTGAATAACTTAAAGAGAAGGTGTAAGGTTGAGAGCTTCCTTATTAAGTGGTAGGGACCCTACCCCTCCAACCCCCACCACTGAGACCCACTGTCTCCACATCCCCTCTATGCCACTTCTGACTCTGACACCATCCCATCTCACTGTGTGCCCCGCTGCCCCCCGCCTCTGGCCAGGGGAGAGGGCTCAGTTTCCTTGTCTGCATGGCACTAACTCTTAAAAACAAACCACATCTCCTCCTCTCTTCCTCCACCATCAAAGGGAACCCAATAAATCAGTCTTCTCAAGTCATATCCACTTAAGAGAGAATCACTTCAGAGAGGTAGGGCCAGGGAGAGACCATCACTTGGATACAAGATGCTCTTTTTTCCCCTGTCTTCTGGGCACTGAGGAAAGTAAAGAAAAGGTGCGATTTTTCAGAGAAAAGAGATTTGACTCATTACAATGAATTGTGGACCTGAAAAATCATTTCTTAGAAGCACTGGAAATGTTAATGCCATCATCTTGCAAGAGTGGAGAGGGGGGAGGCAGGTAATTTTGCCGAGACTGCCTGGGTATCCCATTGAAGCTAAAGGTCTGCACACTCAATCTTGATTGAATTACCATTATCAGAGGAGAGAGGGTGGCCTGGGTACCACAGGGAGACAGCCTGGCATTCGGCACACCTCCCAGGGCTGCCAGTTCCCTGTCGGCTGGGGCTGGACCGCTCCCTTCTGCAGGGCCCTGTGGGGAGCTGTGCTGATGGATGAAACCTTTGGGGCTGTGGAGGGGGCTTAAGTACAGATGAACAGAGAACCGAGAGAAGTTAGAGGGACAGTGCCCTAACTGATGACTTTGTGGCTTCATTCCAAGCAGAGTGTCCAGCCTACACTCCACGAAGGGGATCTTCTGAAGAAAGGAAGGGAGGTTTCTGATCTAGATTCCTTCAGAAGCAGAATCAGAGACAAAGATGGAGTGTAAGAACTTCATCTAGGAGATGATCCCAGGAAACACTGGAAAGGAGATGGGAAGTGAAATGGAGAAAGAAAGAAGGGAAGGAGAAAGAAGAGAATTCAATAAGGGGTGTGTCATCAAGCAAGTTATCACCGTAGACACTTGGGGCTTGCTTAGTCCTGTTAGGGAACTCCAGGGGAGACTGTGAACATGCACCCCCAAGATAATTCCACCTTAGTGGGGAGGTACCTAGGGTACTTATATTCCATTCCCCACCAGTCATGCGTTGAGAACTGCTCTGGGGACATTTAATTTCCCGGGAGTCCCGACCTGCCCCACAAGCAGGCAGAGAAGGATACAGTGGCTGGAAACAAGGCCTCTGTTAAAATGGACACTGAGGGTTACTGCACAAGGTTTCTCTGTAAGGCCCAGGCAGGAGCCACCCTCAGAGACAGCAAAGGAGAAGAAGGAATTGGGAGCACCCATTCTGACATCCAGCTGTCTCCCCAGAAATCAGGAGAGAAAGCTACGAGACGAAGCCCTTGGGTTTGTTTTGAACCTGAGTCCCTCCCTACAAGTGAAAATGGCTTCTCTGAAGAGCTCATGCAGTCTGCTATCCGTCCCTGAGGTCGGAGACCTCAACATATTTTCCCCTAAAAGCACGGGTGTGTCCAGGTGCAGAGGGACTCCTTGGTAGGGAGCTCATGGCATCTGGGCAGCCAGAGCCCAGAGCTCTGGTCCTCACTGTCCTTTAGACTCTCTGTGTGGCCGTGGGCAAGGGTTCTACATCTCTGGACCACTGCTTATTGCCTGTGAACTGAGAGAGGCTAGACTTGGTCTCATCTAGATTTAAGAGCCTACACAGTCAGCTTCAGAGTCAACATTTATTCATCTTAGCTTGCCCTCCTTGCACTGAAAGATAAGACACTGTCAGAAAGACGAAGTGCCTTTGTTGAAGGTCATGCACGAGGTCAAAGAAAGAACTGAGACTAGCACCCAGGTCTGCTGGACCCCATACCTGGTACTCCATTATACCTGCGCCTAGAGGTTTGTTTAAATTAGGGGGTTAGAAGTCTCAGAAAATATCCCAGATCTCTTGTTTGCCAGTCAGACTTCTGCACCTGCCTCTCTAAACTGGGAGCTGAGCTCTGTGGATGAGAGGTTTGTATGCTCAGCATCGCGAATCATCAGGGAAATACAAATCAAAACCACAATGTGTCAGAATAGCCATCACCAAAAAGACCACAAATAACAAACATTGGCAAGGGTGTGGAGAAGAGGGAACCCTTGTATACTGTTGGTAGGAATGTAAATTGGTGCAGCCACTGTGGAAAAGCAGTATGGGGATTCTTCCAGAAAGCAAAAACAGAGCTACCAGACGACCCAGCAATTCTGCTCCTGGGTATATGGAGCCAAAGAAAATGAAAACACTAATATGAAAAGATACACGTACCCGAAGATATGACAGCAACCCAAGTGTACATCAAGAGATGAATGGATAAAGAAGATGTGGTGTATACACACACACACACACACACACACACACACACACACACACACACAGAGGACTATTACTCAGCTATAAAAAAGAATGGAATTTTGCCATGTGTATGACCTGGGGGGCATCATGCTCAGTGAAGAAAGAGAAAGACAAATGTTATATATTATCACTTATCTGTGGGATCTAAAAATATAAAACAAATGATTATAACAAAACAGAACCAGACTCACAGATATAGACAATAAACTAGTGATTACCAGCAGGGAGAGGAAAGGGGGGAGAAGCAAGATGGGGGTAGCCAATATTTTATAAGAACTTTAAATGGAATGTAGTCTAAAAAGTAATTGACTCACTATGTTGTACACCTGAAACTAACATAACATTATATTAATGCATCAAAAGAAGAAAGAAAATAAGATGAAAGGTTCATAAGCCTGAGAGTGTATGGGTGTCACTGACACATCTGGTCTACATCTCTTTAGAACTGAGATTGCTGGGGGCAACCCCTGGAATGTCTGCTGTGACAGGTCTGCAGTGGGATGCAAAAATGAGCCTTCTAACCAGTTCTTAGGTGCTGCTGCTCCAGGAAGCACACTTTGAGAACTGGACTCTGTCTACAGATTTCCTTGTCCTCTGGCTCTGGCTTGGTTTAGCTATTGGAAAGCACGGGCAGAGACTGGATGAAGTGGGGAGGCATCAATCGATACCCAGGAGGCATCAATACTTCTTTCAGCTCTCTCTGTTGGGGCCACCCCAGGCTGCCTGCAAGGCCACTAAAAGGTCATGCCTTCAGCTAGGTCACCTTCCTCTGGGTCCTGGGAACTTCTTACAGAGTCCTCTGTGGCCCGGGTGTGGCATTTAGCCCCAGGGCACTGCACTATTCCTGCAGTCTCCCTATAGCTAGCGCACATCTTCATAAGAAAAATAAACACAAACAAAATCCACTTGATTAAGTTCTCATCAAATCACCCTATTTGAAGGTCCCATCAGTTTTCTACTGGGACCCCAACAGATTCCAGGAGAATCTGTCATTTGATAAAAGAGAAGCCTCATTTGATAAAATGCGCACCCCCTGGGATCATTTCCTCTCCCCCTGCAATCTCCTTCCTGACAGTCCAAGAAGTGCCCTCTCCAACTTCCACAGGAGGAATGCTGCACTCCTCTTGAAATTTCCCCTTGTCTACCGCCAATGCCCCAGGGTTACTTAAAAGTGAAGCGCTCTTTTGTTCTGTTTCTCCCATTCATTCCCTTCCCTTTCACTCTCTTTCGTTTCTACTCCCTGGAAACCCCACTGTCTCTATTACTAAATTCTAAACAGAAGCATTTGGAAGAAAAGGGCTTATTTAGCCAAGGTTTCTCTTTCATTGTTTCATTTGCAGGCAGCGCCCTCCCTCCATCCCCGCTCCTTTCGTCTTCTCTGTCCTCCCTGGCCTGGGCCTTTGTCCTCTGCACCGGCCTCCCGGAGCCCTGGGTTCCTTAGGATGCTAATCACACCCGGTGTTCTTCTTGCGCCAAGAATATTTCTATTTATCAAGCCAGGGCAGCCTTTGCCTTCGGGAGGGACACATACAAGGGCAGGACCACTTTCTAGTCCTTCGGGCTGTTTCTCTTTTTCCTTTCTTATTTCAATTACAGGGTGCTTTTTCCCCCTCCCTGTCTTTCTTGGTTCTCTTTATGCCTTGCACTGCTTTTGGAAGCACTGGTTACTTGGCACTGTCTCCTCTCAGGACTGAGTGCAGACCCGGTCCAGCCACAGTTTTGCTGCAGAATTAAGGATACTTAAATTACAAAGGAGATTCAACTCTCTTTAAACCCAGCAAACCTGTGTTCGATCCCTGGGTTAGGAAGATCCCCTGGAGAAGGAAATACCGCTCCAGTATTCTTGACTGGGAAATCCCATGGACAGAGGAGACTTGTGAGCTACAGTCTATGAGGGCACAGAGAGTCGGACACAACTGAGCAACTAACACACACATGGACACACAACACACAAACCCAGCCAAGTGGTATCACTGCTACTGCTAAATCGCTTCAGTCGTGTCCGACTCTGTGTGACCCCATAGACGGCAGCCCACCAGGCTCCTCCGTCCCTGGGATTCTCCAGGAAAGAACACTGGAGTGGGTTGCCATTTCCTTCTTCAATGCATGAAAGAGAAAAGTGAAAGTGAAGTCGCTCAGTCGCATCCGACTCTTCGAGACCCCATGGACTGCAGCCTACCAGGCTCCTCCGTCCATGGGATTTTCCAGGCAAAAGTACTGGAGTGGGGTGCCATCGCTTTCTCCAAGTGGTATCACTAGCTGTCTAAATTTTCTCTGTCTCTGTTTGGGCTTCCCCTAAAGTAGATGTAAGATGAGAATTCCAGTGCAAGTAGTTTATGTAGGAAGAGAAGGGCGATACCAGGGGGAGTAGGGGGTGGGAGTGAGACAGCCAAAAGAAGGAGCCCAGGAAGGATGAGATGCCAAATCTACTACTACTGTGAGCAACTGCAGCCCACTCCCCATGGAGGCTCTGGAAAAAGGTGAAGACCATACAACCTAGCAGGGTTGGAGGTGAGGAGCTGGGCTATTTTGTGGTCCAGGGAGAGATGGTCTTGAGCCTGGACAGATCATCCTGCCTTAGCTTTGGGGAAAGTCCTCAGGCAAAGAGATGCAAACAGGGCGAGTGTGTATGGGGGAACCAGTGAGGTGCCAGGGCATATGCTTTAGAGAGGTGATTGCTCTCAGAGTCAGGAAGGTGCAGGGTCAACAGCTGAGGCCAAGCAGCCCCTGGAATGTCACATCCTGGATGTCGCCCGCCTCACCCTAGTTGCACCCCTAGATGCCAGTGGGTGTTACTGAAACTAGAGGGGAAGGGGCAGGGCACTACCTTTAAAAGAATAACATAGCCGGAAGATATAATATAAACTGATTAGCACCAAACAGGTCCAAGATGAGCTGCCCTCCACTAGACCCTCAGTTCAGCTCAGTCGCTCAGTCGTGTCTGACTCTTTATGACCCCATGGACAGCAGCACACCAGGCCTCCGCGTCCATCACCAACTCCCAGAGACTGCTGAAACTCATGTCCATTGAATCAGTGATGCCATCCAGCCATTTCATCCTCTGTCGTCCCCTTCTCCTCCTGGCTTCAATCTTTCCCAGCCTCAGGGTCTTTTCCAATGTCTTCGCATCAGGTGGCCAAAGTATTGGAGTTTCAGCTTCAGCATCAGTCCTTCCAATTCAGGACTGATTTCCTTTAGGATTGACTGGTTGGATCTCCTTGCAGTCCAAGGGACTCTCAAGAGTCTTCTCCAAAACCACGGTTCAAAAACATCAATCCTTTGGCGCTCAGCTTTCCTTATGGTCCAACTGTCACATCCATACATGACTACTGGAAAAACCACAGCTTTCACTATATTGACCTTTGTCAGTAAAATAATGTCTGTGCTTTTTAATATGCTGTAATGGCACCCCACTCCAGCACTCTTGCCTGGAAAATCCCATGGATGGAGGAGCCTGGTAGGCTGCAGTCCATGGGGTCGCCAAGAGCCGGACATGACTGAGCGACTTCCCTTTCACTTTTCTCTTTCATGCATTGGAGAAGGAAATGGCAACCCCCTCCAGTATTCTTGCCTGGAGAATCCTAGGGATGGGTGAGCCTGGTGGGCTGCCATCTATGCGGTTGCACAGGGTTGGACAAGAATGAAGCGACTTAGCAGTAGCAGCCACTAGACCCTGAGCCTCAGTATATGCTCACTGTAATGCATTAGGAAGCTAAATGACACACCCACAGGTGCCAGGATAGTTCCAAGGCCAACCATAAAGACCAAAAAGCGGGTGGTGGCCCAATTCCTGGAAATCTCTGCCCCTCCCCCCAAATAGTTGGAATAATCCTCCCACTCACTGGCCGATGAAATTATCCAGCCCACTGAAACTAACCATACCATATTTTCATACTGCTTTCGCCTTCTGAGGTGGCCCATGCTCTGTGAAGTGTGTTTCTTTCTAAATAAATCCACTTTTTTACCTATCACTTTGTCTCTCACTGAATTCTTTCTGTGATGAGACATCAAGAACCTGAGCTTCACTAAGTCCTGAGACTAGGTGTGTGGTCTCAATTAAGAGAATATGAGTTATACGGCTTCATTACAAGGAGGCAGTGGGGCTGTGGGTGTGGATGGGATGCTGACAGCATCTTCTATCCCTTTTCCATGGAGTTTAATCCCCTTCACTGTTGTTCTTGCTCCTGGGATCCTGCCTTCTCAGACGTGAGATCCTGGAGGGCACATGAATGTGCTCTCTCCTTCCCTTCTCCCATCTCTCCACTCTCTTCACATAGGCTCACTATGTCTTCCTTGCTGGAATATCACTGCTTCTAGAGTCATCCGGACCCAGCCCTCCTCCATCCATCCTTTCTGGGTGTTCTCTATTTTGAGCGGGGGATGGGGGAGCCAGAAGGGAGAGACCCATGGCTCAAGCCCTTCAGCGTCTTTTAGGGAGTCTATGAGCTACAACATTCAGTCCTGTCTACCGAGCACCAGCCATAAGTCAGGTGTGGGGCCACAGAAGTGCAAGATGGCTCTGGCCCTGCTATTCCAGGACATCTGTTCCAGTGAGGAGACCAGGCAGCCAACAGACGGCCATCCACGTGCTCTCAAGTCACAGCGGCACGGAGAATTAAGGAGAAGACATGCATTGTGTTCTTGGAGTGAATAATGGGGTTTTGACTGAATTATAACAGTCAGAAGAATTCCCCGAGGAAGTGATACCTAAGCGAAGATCTAAAGAATAAGGAGAACTTAGCAAAGAGAGGCAAGAAGGGCATGCTGATAGAGCAAAGAGAATGTGCAAAGGCCCTGTGTCATGGATGAGTGTGGACAGTTCAAGGTTCTGACTAAAGGACAGTGGGGCTTAACTGAGGAGACTGCGGTGGAGAGAACACCACAGTGAGAGTGAGAAATGAGACAGAGAGAGGGCTGAGGCCTTTGGATAAGCAGGGCTCAATACTGAAGGGAGCCATTTGAAGGGTTTTCTGTAGGACAAGGACATGAGCTGACTCGCATTTTGAGGAGGTCCCTCCGGCTTCTGTTAGAGACAGGTATAAAGTCGGGGGCCAAAGTAGATGTGGAACCACCAGGAAGAAGGAAGGCCGAGGCCAAATGACAGCAGATGATGGCTCGGGCAAACATGCTGAGCACAGAGGGTGAACACCGGCAGGTCCGGAAAGATACAAAACTTCCCATCCTTGGCCCCTGAGGCTTTGAACCACAAACCTGGCCTAACCTGGATACCCTTGTCTCTCAGGGAGGCAGGGTCTCTTTACTGTGCTCTAGCCATTAATTTTTTCTATCGTTATTTTCCACTATAATGTTTCATCATTATACCCATTTTACAGAGAGAAGACTGAGGCTGAGAGTGAGCACCCAAAGTCTTCCAGCCTATAATTTAGTGGACTCCATCTGAACTCACCATCTAGTAGGAGGGATGGACAAATGACCAGATATTTTAAGGCACAGTATGCACGGCTCTAGAGCACAGAATGGTCGGAGCCAGCAGAACCTGGGCCCAGAATGAGCTCCCTGGCAGCAGAGGGCCTGGCTCGGAGGAGAACCACACATCTTAGGTCTTAATACACATTTCCTGAGCACTTGAACGTCTCTTTCCAACACTTCATTTGCAGGAAATCTTGCTGTCTGCCTTACTCTCTTCCAAGAGACAAATTATAAATGCTTTTCTGATTAGCCCTCCCATTCACAGTCGATTTCTGAATCAGCACAGGAAATAGCTAAGCTAAAACTTCTGCCTCTTTCTTCCTTCACAAGCTGCCTGTATCTTATGCTTTCTTCCTCCAAGCTTTTTCTTAGGCAATGTCTAGACAGTCAAAGACAACAAAACACTGAACTGTACTAGAAATAACTTGTTATTCAGGATTTTTTTTTTTTTTTTTTTTGGCTGAACTGGGTTACTCTGAGAATGGAGACCAAGGGATGGTTGTTACCCAACTGATGAGATGTCAGAAGGTCCAAGTAGGCTGCGCCATAGGCGAGGGGCTGCTGTAGACTCCTGTTTTAACCACAGTATATGCTCCGCATTTTGTATTCTGTTGTGTAGAAGGCTGTGGATAGCACTGATCATACCTGTCTCTCCTTCTCCTCCCAGCACTGAATATCAAGCAGGGTCCCATCCAAGTACTGTCACTGAGCCTGTTAAGGCCTCACTGTCCCTTGCTAGGACCATTGCAGTAGCCTCCTCACTGGTCTCTCTGCCTCCAGCCTCCCCCAATCTCACTTACCCTCCCAAAGTGCTGCCCTGGTGATCTTTCCAAAATGGACATCTGATCATGCCTCCCTGCCCCAACCCAGCCTATTCCACATCCCCACGTGGGTATTCAGTGCATTCTGCTTACGATAAGAAGGGCTGGTGTATCCACACTGCTCATCAGTGATGCTGAGAGAGTAATTCTATGGCTAGGAGTAAAGGTGCCAGGTACTGTGCCAAGAGTTTTATGTATCCTATCTTTATTCTTCTCCTCATTTTAAAGGCAAGAAAGCTGAAGCTTAGAGAGGTCAGGTAACCAGCCCAAGGCCCCATAGCTGGGAGAGAAGCTCAGGGCTTCAGCTACTCTGTGGGTTTGCGCTACTCTGTGCCACTGTCCTCATCAAATCACGCATTACGACGGGGTGCCTCCAGGGATGCTAGAGCTCACTGCTGAGCAGAAGGCAATGTCCTTTCAGGCCTCCTCCAGGTCCACACAAAACCAGCTTCCTTCCTGAAGGCTCAGTGTCACGCAAGGCCCACACCGACATAGACCCTGAGCGGCAGGTATTCACGTTACTACCGAGCTCTGTCCCCAGCAGCAGTGGGGTCTGGAGGGGGTCATGACGCCCTAAGCTCTGCCTCTTGTGTGAACAGGGTATCCCTGGACTCCTCTGAATCCTGAGCTAGCTGCTTCCCAAACCCTCAGGCTTAGGCTCAGAGTTTCCTTCTAAGCATCAGTCCTTGCTTGGGACTCTACCTTCCTGGAGTAGCAGTATCTCTCACCGAGGGGTTCTCAGCCCATCCCTCATGGGTAGACCTTGCTCTCCACCCAGCGTTGCTGCCATGTTGGAATTCTGCACAGTGGGGGCCTGCTAGGAACACCCTTGCGTCTGGGCTTCCTCCTGGACCTGAAGAATTCTTGAGTGGATAACACCAGACGAGACCCAAGCCTGAGAGGTTTCCTGAATTGACTGTGCCTGGAGCCAGTTCCCTGCCCAGCGCCTCTGGCTGAGATCAGCCATCCAGCCCAGGGATGACAGGGAGTCTGAGTCAGGGCTCCATGCCTAGCATGAGGACCCAAAGTTGGAAACATCAAGGACTATCTGATAACAAATTCCAGGTAAATAAGAGTGATGGCCTCCTTAAGTCTAAGTCCCCAAAGCCTGCAGTCCTCCCAGAAGGTCACCTACAGGATATGATGTTGCCGTATCGATTCTTGTTGCGGTTTTCATCCTCTTTGGCTGTGTCCCACGAAGCTGTCTGTCCCTCTGGTAAGGCCTAAAAAGAAATGACAGAGTGATTAGAATGGCTTGAGGTAGGAGCCTTATCTGGGTATAGGTGAGGCAATGGGGGGACCCACTGTGATGGGTCATGCAATGTAAAAGCCTGTATGTTCTTGGATGGGGCCTGGGGAAAAATACAGACTTGGCCCCTCTGACTTATTTACCTGTTCACTGACTCAAATGTTATTGATATCTTTTGTGTGTGAGATGAGATCAAATCTGGTCCAGAAGGAGAGTTATTTGCTTATTCATTCACTTGATGAGTATCTGAATCCCTAATATGCGTTGGGTGCTATTCTGGGTACTCAGAATACAAAGAAACAGAGCCTCTTTTGAGCTTCCAGTTGATTGGGAGACGTAGCAAAGGAACAAGAAAACATATATAATTTTAAATAGTAGAACTGCTATAAAGAAAATAAAGCAGGGTAGAGGTTCAGTGATGGGGGAATGAGAATTATTTCAGATTGCACAATCTGGAATGGCTCCTCTGAGAAGGTGACATTTAAACTAATTCCTTCCTGATCTGAAAAAGGCAGTCATGACTAGAGAAGTGGGGAGTGGTCCAGGCAGAGAGAACAGCGGATTCAAAGGTGGTAACCGCAGTCAAGGATGAGGTGGAGAATGCAGTGACGAAAGCCATCTGGAGAGGCGGGAAGAGTTCAGGCTCTATGAGGCATTGTGGTCGCTGGTAACAAGCTGAGTGTTATTCTGGGTGTGACGAGAAACCGCTGGAGGGTTTTGAGCAGGGCAGTTAGCTGATCTGCTATCTGTTTTGTAAAGCGTATTCTGGCTCGTGTGTGGAACGCAGACTCTAGGAGGCCCAGGGAGGAACCAGGGAGATCAGTTAGGAAGGTTTTGCAATAGTGCAGGCAAGAGATGACGGCACCCTGGACCAAGGTGATGAGCAGTGGATGCAGTGAGAGGGATGAATTTTAGGATGTTCAGTTGGATATTGCAGGTTTTGGTTTCCGCCCAGAGGCACACTAAGAAACAAGGATTCTAGTATGAGATTTATTTGGGAGGTAAGCCTAAGGAACACAGTGGGGCGGCTGGGGGAAGAGTCAGATAATCGAGGGAAGGAAGTCAACAGAGGGTAGATCCACGAACAAGTAACCACTGCAACTGGGCTTAATCTCCGGGGCCCATCTCATGCCTCAGAGTTGTCCTCCCAGAGGGAGGAGGAGGTTGGGGTGTTCACCCACTGGTTCCCATAGGTCACTGTTGAGGTCAGCCCTTAGGAAATCCCTTGGCACTTCTGTCATGCTCAGTAGGCAAGGTGTGCACATGCTTTTTGTCTTGAGGAAGTCCTCAGGCAAAGAGACACAGGAGGCGGGCACTGGATAGGCATACATGGGACCAGTGAGTGGAAGGGAGGCAGGCAGGGCACCAACACGTCGACTTCAGACATGGGTTATGATGGAGAGAGACAGGTGAAGGCTGACTTACAGGCTGTGGGTTGGCAGAACTGAGTGGAGAGTCACATCTTTTACTGAAATGGAGGAGAAACAGATGGGGGAGAAATGGGTTTGGGGAAGCAGGAATTAAGTGTTGTGTTCTGGGTATATAAAGTACTTAGAACCATGCCTAGCACTCGCCTCTGAACATGTTCGAAATAATAAGAACAGTGGCAGCAGCAGCCAAGTTTGAGATGATTAGTCAACATCCAAGCTGAGATGCTGACTAGGAAGGTGGATACAGAAGGTCAGAGTGAGAAGGAAGGAAGAGATGAGACTCATCGCTTTAAGAGAAAATAGGGACATCCCTGGTGGCCCAGTGGTTAAGAATCTCCCGGCCAATGTAAGGGACATGGGTTTCATCCCTGGTCTGGGAAGATTCCACATGCCACAGGGCAACTAAGCCTGTATATCAACTACTGAGCCTGTGCTCTAGAGCGTGTGCCCTGTACCAAGAGATGCCACGGCAATGAGGAGCTCGAGCACCACAACTAGAAAGTAGCCCCTGCTTGTCGCAACTAGAGAAAACCCTCGTGCAGCAATGAAGACCCAGTGCAAGCAAAAATAAATACATTAATTAGTTAAAAAGAGGAAGAGAGAAGACAGACAAGCAAAGAACCGTGTGAAGTGATTTAACAGAGTTACCAGCCAAGTATCATGGAAACACTGAGAGGGGAGCAGCCACTTATTTCACAGAGAAGAAAGAGGGGCGTTTCAGGGAGCGGGAGTGGCTTCAGAAGCGTGAATGTCAGACCACCTCTTGAATACTGCCCTTCTCCTGCCTCTGGAAGGACAAGCTAGCTGTCCCGCTCAGTTGGCCCCCGCATTGCTTCTGAGACTGGACTTCTCACCTCTTAGGCCACACAGCTGCCTGTCAGCAGGGCAGGGGAGAGGAGCTCCCAGCGTCTGAATAGCCCAGCATTGACTGTGCCCGCCTATTTCTTACCGGGTCTACATTCTGAGCAGGGAGGAATCTGTGACCCGATTGGTCAGAAACTCAGCCATTCAGCAGGCGATGTTTTACAGGCAGGCAGGACCACTATCTCTTCCAAGCCCAGACCATTCAGGATGCCCCCTTTTCGGCTTCCAGTCTCCTATGTTGATTTCAAGCCAGCCTAGGTGAGTCTTTTCATAGAGGAGGAGTTGGCAAGCTTTTTCTATAGTGGGTCAGATAATAGGTGGTATGGGACTGGTAAGTCAGGGAGTCTCTGTTCCAATGACTCAAACTCAACTGCGGTGTAGTGGAGTGAAAGTGAGCGCAGTCATAGGCACAATGCAAACACACGGGCGTGGCTGTGTTCCACTAAAACCTGATTTACAAACACAAGTTCTGGGCTGGATTCAGCCTGTGGCTGTAGTTTACTGAGCTTTATTCTAGAAGCATGATCATGTTCCTCAGCTAGGCGGTGGTTGGGTAGATAGAATGGGTGTCCTTTCTGTTACCAAGCCATTCCAGAGTGAATGGAGATGGGGTGAGAGGTGCTTGCCTGGGCTAAGCCATGTTCTCCAACTTAGTTTTGCGCAGGGTTTTAGACTGGGATAACAGGGCACCTTCCCAGCTATTACTTGAACAGAATGTAGTTCTCTGGGTGTCCGAAACCCTTCGACTTGTACCCTAGAGAAGCAAACAGGCACGAGGCTCTACGCTAAATCTGCCTGTGAGAAAAGTGCTAGGGAGATGAGAGTGCTCATTCTGCAAGTGGAGGGAGGACTGGCATCTCCTTTTCCTCCTCTTCGTCCTCTGCTTACTCCTCATTGTAACTGACCAGCACCCTGCATCCCTGTCATCACCAGCACAGGCCATCTGTAGAACGCAGATGGTTCCTGCTTTTGCATGGAACTCTCAGAAGCCAGATTCCAGCCCTTGGCCTTATCCTCTCACCCCAGCTCTTTCAGGCAACTTGCCAGGCCACTATATTCCTGGATCTTTGTAGGGGTGGTGTGTGTTGGTCTCAGTCATAGCAATGAACTTCCTGATGTTTATCTAATTAATTACATCCACCCAAAGTGGTGTGAAACCAAGAAGAGCACCCTGTGAATGTTTTCATACTTCTGTTTTTTTTTTTGAAAAATAAAAATCTGCTGGCCACCTATTATGTGCCAGGGCTCAGGTTACAGTTAGCTTAAGGTTTCGTCATGGCTGAACATTAGAATTGTCTGTGGAAGCTTTAAAACTCCCAAAGCTGTGGCCCTACCCCAGACCACTAAATCAGCGTCTAAGGGACACAGACGTCCGTAGTATTTAAAACTCCCCGAGGGATTCTAATGTGCGGCCATGATCCCTGCAAATAGTGAATTTACCTGGAGAAACACTTCCCCGCAAGCCTCCTCCGGCCTTGGTGTTGCCTCTTCCAATCCACTCTCCTGTATAATCAGAGAAATCTTCCTAAACTGTGGATAGGACCCAGGTATTCCCCCGTCACTGTCTTCAGGATAAATTCCAAACTCTTAAATACAAGGTCCTTAATGATTTCACCCCGTCTGCCCCTCCAATCTCACTGCTTACCCTTAAATCAATATATCAATGATTAGCAACTAAACACAATGCCACAGACAATTCCAGGTGTTACAAACTTCCGAGACGGACTAGAGACATGCTGCTCCGTCTGCTTGAAATTTTCTCCCACCAGAGTCTGCCTGGGAAAACTCTTACATATCCTTCCGAACCCGGTTCAAGTGCCTTCTCTTTTGTGAAACCTTCCTCGCTTACCTTCCCACCATGCCACTGCGTCCCAGCTAGTCAGTTACTTCTGTTATTATACGGACTGTTTACATCTGATGATTTGAATGTCTTCTCTAGGTAACTTACTCTAGGTAAGTGGTAGCATCTTATTCACGATGGTATCTTCATAAACCAATGCTGACTTTGTATTTCATATGCGCTTGAATCAACCCCTTTGAATAAATGAATGGACGGATAGATGAAAAAAAAAATAGTGGGTGAGGTGGATGCTGTGCAGACAGAAGGCAAAGGTCCTGGAATCCGAGAACTGGAGGTGACCTTTAAAATAAGTTATCTGTGCTCCTGTCTGGGCTTCCAGGCAGCTGATAAAATGATCCCTCACATCTGCTATTTGGATGCCCTCAGTGACGGAGAGCTCACTACACACAAAAGCTTTTTGCTTCACTTTTGGACAGACCCACTGGGGCTTTTCATTTACCCTGTTTCCATGTACTTTGCCTTTGCCCTGATCCATGGGGCTCTCGCATGCTCCCTCTGCACTGCGACACTGCAGAGCTTAATGAATGTCCCTGTCCACCTGGGGCCCAGGATGGCATAGTTTGGCAGCCCTTATCCAGGCCGTGATCTTCAGGATAAACTCAGTGTGGTGATCTCCTCTGAAAAACCCTAAATGGTCCTGATGAGTTGTGCTGAGTGGCACTTCTCCGTAGAGACCACACTGACTGCTGGCACAGCTCTGGGCGCCTCTGTGTTCCCCTGGTGGGGGATGAAGGAGAATGGGTGGGCCCGGGGGCTGGGGTGATGTTGACAAAGGCAGAGAGGAAACACCACGGAGCTGTCCAGGAGGGAATGGTTATGACTCCTTAAATTGCAGACTTTGATCACACATCCATTTCCATTTTTAGGGAGCTACAATCTAATAGGGGATACTCTTAGGAAGGGAAAAAACATGAGGGGGTGAAAGTATGAAAGGGAGACTCCTCTCCATCTTCAAAGTGAGCCAGCTGAGGGGCATTATTTTTGCATTAGTGGCTAGTTACAGTAGATTGACCAGGGAATGGTGGCAGTCATTAGGAGCTAATCACATTCTTTTGAAACCAAAATTGCCATCTCATTATATTCATCCATTATCAACCTCCACTTTCCTTTTCTCACTCACTTCTCCTGAGAGTGTTGAGCTCTATTTTTACACTTTTCCCTGAGCGTGGAAATGCTTCCAACTCCCCTCGTGTTGCTTTTCTCAGGCGGTCAGGTTTTTTTCAGTCCTACAAGGTACATTTGGGGATGCCTGCCTCTCTGGAGGTCTGAGCTGTAGCAACCATTGCATGCTCGAACGGCAGACTCAGATCAGCATGGGTGAAGTCCGGAAACAGGAAATGACTGACCCAAGAATACATATCAGGTGAGCTCATCTTCCCTTTACCCCTTCTTCTTTCCTTTCTTTCTGAGTGCCAGGACTGTGCTAGGTCCTAGAAATAATACAAATGGACGTGGCAGACGAGATCTCAGGGGCTTTTTGTCCTAGTTGCATGAAGGTGCAAACAATAAACAAGATATTCTTCCTTATGACAAGTGCCACAAAGGCAGCAAACAAAGTCCTGGGATAGACAGCGACTCAGGATAAGGGACCAATTAGGCTGGCTGAACTGGGCAGGACTCTGAAAAAGTGACATTTGAGAAGGAAAAGCACAGCCCCTGACTTCTGGGAGCTGGTCGGGCACTCCCAGCTGAACCTTGGTGCTTTCCTGCTGAACATAATTTCCCTGAATGCCAACATCAGACAAGGCAACTCTGAGACCCAGACGGAGCAAGGCAAACACACGACCACTCTGTAGTTAGGCTTAGTTGCTCAGTTGTGTCCGACTCTTTCTGACCTCATGGATTGTAGCCCAACAGGCTCGTCTCCATGGAATTTTCCAGGCAAGAATACTGGAGTGGGTAGCCGTTCCCTTCTCCAGGGGATCTTCCTGACTCGGGGATTGAACCAAGGTCTTCAGTACTACAGGTGGATTCTTTACCATCTGAGCTACCAAGGAAGCCTATTCTAACATAAACAAACAAAGGCAGGAATATTGTCCAAGCCAAAACCCACCCCTATCCTGGCTCTTTTGAGTGACTGCTGCTCCTCATGCCGATTGCAGCTTTAGCCTCGAGCTTGTGCCCCTTCTAATAAGACTGACTAAGGTACCCAATCCTACCGCTTCCTGATGGTGCCCAATAGAACAAAGCCCCACACTGCCTAACACAGCCCGCGTCCTAAAAGTCCTTTTTGACATCCTCTTCCTGAGATGTCCCACAGTTCCTAAGTCTAGACTGTTCAACTCCAGTAGGTCTCACAGTTGAGCTGAAAAATAGATGATAAGCAGAAGCCAGCCATGACAAGGGCTGGGGGAAGAATGTTCCAGAATGACAGTGGGTACAGTGGCCCTGAGATGGAATGAGGTTGGTGGGTTCTGGAACTTGAAGGGAGGCTCTCCAGAGTTGAGAGAATGTAAGCGACATGTCATGCGGATGGTGTGTTGCTCAGTTGAGGTCTTGTGGACCACAGCCAAAGATACGAGATATTCTAAGTCAACGGGGATGCTTTGGACATTTTTTTTTTTTTTAATAGGGAGGCTAACCAGTACCAGCATCATGACAAGTGGCTAACAGCACTTGCCTCTTGAACCCTCCCTTTATCCTTGACAGGCTTCATAGAATGCAGGATAAGACTGTCACCTTTTACCTGTCCCAGATCAACTCTTCTTTCGGTTGCATTCCACCCACCCACCCACCATCCCTCCCAGTCATGGAGCTGAGGTCCTCTGGAGCCAGTGGGAGCTCGGATCCCCTGACCACATGTCGCAGGCTTCTACTGCCCCGCTCCGCTGAATCACAGCACTCTGCAAGCTACCATGGTCTCCCCCAGTCACACTTCAATTTCCTGTTAGAACTGAGAATTTGCCCTCATGCTTGCCTGGCTGATTCCTCTTCCTATCTATTGGTTTGGTCCTATTGAAATATCAAAGTCTTTTCTGAAACTTACCACCCTTCTTTGGACACTCTGCTCAAGCCTCCTTGAGTTAGGCCCCTAACAGTGAGACATCAGGACACAGGGCTTCCAAGAGCAGCTCACCTCCGATCCACAGCTGAGAGCGCCCTGTTCCATTTCTCTCACCTGTTCATCCACTGACCTTAGCAGATTCTGTTACAGCTACGATGCCCTCCTTACTGCCTTCAGCCTGGCTGTATCCCTGGAGATAACTGGATATGATATGCACTGGGATGCAGCAAAACCAGGCCCAGGCACTGCTGACCAGGCGGTTCCTGGCTGGCACTCCAGGGCACAGCTGAGGACTTGCTTCCTCCAAGATGAGCCCACCCTGCCAGCATTTCCCCGGGCAGGAGCTCCCATGACTTTCCCCATGATTCCACTCTCCTGATGCAGGGAAGACCCTGGACAGTCTTCAACAAGGAGGAGCCATCTTACCTGGGTCTTTCATTCACGTATAGTGTGAAAAAAAAAATCTCTTGCTATGCGTATGAGACAGGGAAAGGCAGAGCTTCGCAAAAGGCAGACAGACTAGAGTGTTTGGATAGTTCTACTGCCAAT
Organism: Capricornis sumatraensis; assembly: GCF_032405125.1. Lineage (NCBI taxonomy): Eukaryota > Metazoa > Chordata > Mammalia > Artiodactyla > Bovidae > Capricornis > Capricornis sumatraensis. The sequence goes on from NC_091083.1 coordinate 74,025,822, forward strand.
CATTTCACCACTCCAAGTCTCAAAGAACTTTTCTGACAATTAAGTCAATAATGAAACCTTCAGGCGAGGGGCTGAGGGGAGGACTTGACCTCACAGGGGCAGCACGGGAATCTTTCGCTGATGGAACTCTTCTGTATCCTGATTGGGTGTTTATATGACTCCATGCATTTGTTTAAACTCATAGAGCTGTACACACTGCATCCCCCCAATAAATATTGTAGTATTAATAAGTTAGAAAAATACACCCCTGGAGTTTTACGATGATTAGTGACGACCAGAGATAGTGCTCACAGGCAGCTGGCACATGACAGGTGTCCAGACTCTTCTGCCCCAAGGATAAGCGATCTAGCCTCCTGGGCTCACTCCCAGAATTCATTCTCCTGCTTCCTACTGAGCAGAAACATACAGTTTATTGTCACCAGATCAAAGACAGGGGGCTCCCTGAACATCCTTCCTGGTTTGCCTCAGACAAAAGGGGTTCCCAGGATGCAGGACTTTTCAAACCGCGACCATCCTGAGGTCACGTGCACACTGCTATATTTAAAATGGATAACCAATGAGGCTCTGTTGTACAGGGCATGGGACTCTGCTCAGCATTATGTGGCAGCCTGGATGGCAGGAGCATTTGGGGGAGAATGGATACATGTAAATGGATGGCTGAGTCCCTTCACTGTTCACTTGAAACTATCACAAAGGTGCTAACTGGCTATACTCCAACACAAAATAAAAAGTTTGGAAAAAAATAAATACAAGTAAAAATAAAAAAACACCAGGGACCACCCTGAACCAACTGGGACAAGTTGGTCACCCTAGGTACAGGCAAGACACATAGTCAGGGAGTGAGAAGGAGTTTCATCAGTCATTGGAAGCCTAAGGTCTGGTCTCAACTGTGGTCCAAGAGTTTGATAAATACCCATGTTTACTGAAGACCATGGTTAGCTGATGGATGGCAAGAGACGCCACGGATGGTTGTACAGGTTGCACATAACTCAAAAGCATCACACCTAAGTGAACACCATGCATCTGGCAGGCACGAGAGATTTCTGTACATATTATGAACATTTTCCGGAAGGTGATAAAGTCAAGTATCTTGAGACAGGTGTAGTTTTTGCTGTTTCACTCTAGGGTGCTCTTTGAGTTAGCAGTGGCCCTGGCAGAGGCCATGCTTTCAACAAATGCCTCCTCCTCTGCTGAAAAGAGCATACCTCAGAGATTACAAATGTGGACAGAGAAGGCAGGGGAGGATGACTAATGACGTCTGCTCAGAGTGGCATCAGGAGAGCAAATATTATTGTGTGCCGTGTCACTAAGTAGACGGTAATTTATGAGTTCGGCAGGAGATGCTGAGTTGAAAATCAGATGGCAGCAAGATGCGGGTATTTGTCTGTGACAGAAGCTTGGAACAAGCAGAATAGTTGAACATGTGTCTGCATAGAGAGTCACAGAGCTCTCTTTAAAAGGCCCCATTAAAAGCGACACGATTTTCCTTTAAATGACAAATTTTAGGTCAGTGGTTCTCACACTTTGGTAGGGATCCAGATAGTCTAGAGAATTTGGTAGAATGCAGAGGCCTGCACCCTGTTCTGCATCAATGAACCAGTGTCTCAATGTTCTTTACTAACTCCGGGTGGTTCTGACACATAGCACAGTTTAAGAACCACTGTCTTAGGGACTTCCCTGGCGGCTTGATCATACAGAATCTGCCTGCCAATGCAGGAGACATGGGTTTGATTCCTGGTCTGGGAAGATCCCATATGCCGTAGAGAAACTAAGCCTGTGTACCACAATTACTGAGCTTGTGCTCTAGAACCTGGGAACCAAAACAGCTGAAGCCCAGGTGCCCCAGAGCCTGGGTTCTGCAGCAAAAGAAGCCACAGCAATAAGAAGCCTCTGCAGGACAATGAAGCGGAGCCCCTGCTCTCGACACCTAGAGCAAAGCCCACACAGCAAGGAAGACCCAGCAGAGTCACACACAAATAAATAAATAAAATCATACATATAAATAAAAAAGGACCACTGCTTTGGGCAGGAAGGTAGATGGAAACAGCAAATTCCTGGGGAAGACTGACCCTAAAGACACTCTATACACCTGCAGAGATAGCCCATGGATGTAAGGGTCTTTCTGTGTCGGTTTCTTTAAGAAATACTGCATTTTAACTTTCTGAATGGAGCTATTCTTTTCTTAAAAAAAATAATTTTTGGGGGGGGGGCTATGCTGGTCTCTGTTGCTGCATGCTGGGTACCTCTAGCTGAGGTGAGTGAGGTCTACTCTACTTCTGGTGTTCAGTTCAGCTCAGTTCAGTTGCTCAGCCGTGTCTGACTCTTTGCGACCCCATGGACCACAGCACACCAGGCCTCCCTGACCATCGCAAACTCCCAGAGTTTACTCAAACTCATGTCTGTTGAGTCGGTGATACCATCCAGCCATCTCGGGCTTCTTATGTGGCTGAGCACGGGGTCCAGGGTGCGTGAGCTCAGCAGGTGCAGCTCGTGGGCTCTAGAGAGCGGGCTTAGCAGTTCAGTGCACAGGCTTAGTTGCCTCGTGCCGTGTGGGATCCTCCTGGATCAGGAATGGAACCTGTGTCCCCTACACTGGCAGGCAGATTCTTAACCACTGGACCACCAGGGAAGTCCTGGATGGAACTATTCTTATCCTTAAATTGTTTTCACCAGTACTTTGCAAATCAATTACATTAATATTTGGCATTACTATACTATTTTCCAGATGTTTCAGAGAAGAGAAAAGAGCAAGATGCTGGCTTTACCTCCAAGAGGCCTATAGTTTGCTGGGAAAGCTCATTCTAGGATACCTCTATTCCTCCCATCCCTGATTCTGTGATCTCTGCATCCCATTCCAGGCTATAGCCTGTTGGCCCTGTCCACACATTTTCTCCATTTTCACATGTGAGCTTCGGGGAGGGTGTCTCAGGTGCCCAACAGTTCTCCCCTAAACTTGAGGTCAGCTAGAATTAAGGGGTGGACTGGCAAAGGCCATGTTAGTTATTATTATTATTATTATTTTGGTTAATTCTGTTCAGGAAAACTGTGAAAACTTCCTATTTTTCTCCCCGACTAGTTTCATTTTGAGTTTTCTCGTTTCCTAGACAGGAATCTTTGTTTCCCATGTAAGAGGTGACTTGCAATATTTCCATCCCTTTATGTTTCTGAGCCCCCTAAATGTGTGGTTTGCTCTGTCATGCATGCTTTTTCTCAACCCAGCCTTCTACTTTTCCTCAACTCAGTGTCTCAGCTTTTAGAAAATTTCTGATTGTTCTTGAAGTAATAACTGACAAAAAGCAAAACTAAACAACAAAACCTGCTTTCACCCTGGACTGCCCTTTCTCAAAGCATGCTAACTAGAGTTCTTTTATATAATTACATGGTGTGGTAAGATCATGTGCTTCCTTTAAAGTAGGGTCTTTACTGTTTTTACCTTTCTAACTATGTCCAGTACTCTATTCAGCGTAAGGTACTCAGTAGGTACTCAATAAATGTTTCTGGCCAAATGAAGCATAAGCATATATCATCAGGCTTCAGGAATCCATGATATGTAATCAAACATTTCACAGAAGATGAAAAATGGGCCCAGAGATGGAAGAGTCTCACACAAGTCTACCAATTGTGTCAGGGGCAAATTGAGAACCAGGTCTTGATTCTCAGTTGAGATAAGTTTTCTATGGTAGCACCTCAAAATTTCTCCTTTGATTGGGGAGGGTTCCAATTAAATAGAAAATATCTATCTGCTATGTTGTAAACAGAATACCAAGCAGAAAAATAAAAATAAGCTCAAAGGAAAAGTTTCAGTTAATAGCCTCTTGCACATGAGCCCTTTCTTAATAGGGAAAACTTACAAGTCTGAAACCACATGATGTGTTTGGGATACCTCTGGAAATGGCCCACTTTCTCCTTATTTTAATTCATGGAACGTGGACTGAAATAAGCAGGTGGAATCAGGTCTTTCTATTTTGGTCATTATGAGTTTCCAGAGCTGGAGAACAGGCATGGTATTCCCTTTCATGATTTGGGCTTCTGCCACTAATTCCTTGTGTCCTTACCCAAGAATCACTCATTTGCAAATTGAAGAGCTGGACCAGAACCCAGAGGTTACTTACAGTGGGATGTTTTGTGACTCTTACCAAGTGAAGGGAGAAAAAAAAAAAAAAAAGTTGTAGAAGCAGAAGGTCGGCTCTGTCTCTGCTTGGGTGGCTCTGAGCAGAGCAGAGGGCACCTGGGGGTGATTTGAAACATCCATCTCCATGGTTACACTCCATCAAAGCTGCCCGCCCAACACCACCCACAGACGACTAACAAAGATGGCAACACTGGCCACTGGCCTCACCCCACACAAGCCACGCACACAGCGTGTCTGCCCAGAGCTGGAAGATGAACAAATGTTTGCTCTTCATTAGGCTGTATCATATGCCTCACAGCTGTTCCTTGTAGCCTTAAATAGTCTTAATGGAGCTGTAATAACCAGATACCTTCTGGTTTCCCTACTGGGCTTGTTCTATTCATTATGACAACAGGCTGCCTGGATTGGACTGGGATTAACACAATTCTCTTCCTTCTCTCCATCACAAAGTCTCCTCATCTTCTTCCCCAGCATCCTTCCCAAACTTGATATTCAGCTGACCCTGATGGTGGCTGGGGTTCTAGGACTCACAGACAAACCTAACTCTCCAGCCAACATCTGTTAACATTTGATGGCATGCTTAGGGTTTCTGGTTTGGAACTGGGGGAAGCTGGGGGAATTTGGGCTGGGGGTGATAGCAAGGGGAGGAAGGAAGACTCTGAGATCCAAGATCATGTGCAGAAGCCCCTTGACTTTAATGTGGCTGTGTTCCAACAGCAGGGTGGATTTGAGGGGTCACCACATGCTTCCATAGGCAACGGACGTCACCAGCAGTCAGTTCTGAAGGTGAGGGGAGGGGTCTGTGGGCACAAGCAAGGCAAGTGCTGGGGACTCCATGGGTCTCCTGAGACCTTGAAAGTACATTAGAGTCATCTGGAGAGCTTAGAAAATATTGATCCCTGGATCCCACTTTCAGAGATTCTGACGTAATTAATCTGAAAGATGGCCTGGGTGTTGGTGTTCTTAAAACTTCCCTGCAGTCAACATTGGAAGCTTCTTCTAAGACTCAGATCTGTATGGGAAGTGCAGTTAATTTGCTTTAGGCCTCCTTGAGTACTTAGGAACACAAGGGCCCCTGGTCAGTCATGGTAGCTAAGGCTTGAGACATAACTAGCAGGGTGGGAGCCCCAGAGAGTGAAACCTAGTAGAGATACGGGTAGGATGGAGGAGCCACCTGGCCTGGACAACTGGTTCCTACTGAGACTCCCAGCCCTGCACAGACAGAGCACTCTTTGGATCCCTTTAACCAATGCCTTCACTCTCATTGCATAAATATGAAAAGGGAGGCCCAGAGTGGAGGAGTAACTGGCCCAAGGTCACCCAGATACTTAATGAAAGAGACAGGACTTGAACCTAGGCATTCTGACTCTCAGTTCAGGACCATTCATGCATTATTTCAAGTCACTGAACTTAAAATATATATTCAAGTTTACATGCTCAAGAGAACGAGATGAATTTATGGCTCTATATGAAAGAATGTGTGTGGGCTTATCTGGGCTCAGGGCCCAGTCTCCTGGTTCAGGCAGCTTCATACTTTCCTTGAATTACTGTTCCTGCTATTCCTACCTGTCTCTGGTTTCCATGCTCTGGTCTACGACAAAGAGTTGCATCTAAAATGTGAATTCAGCTTAAAAAATCCTGATTTTTTTTCAGTAGCTCCCCATTACTCCTGGAGTAAAATTCAAACTCCTCAGCCTGACAAGAGCCCCTTGCCCCAACCCCATGCCTGCTTAACAATTTCAGTCTCATCTCCTTCTGTGCTCCCTCCTAGTTCTTCAGCTTTGACTTAGACTTCATGTCTTCCAGAAAGCCATTGGCCATCCAACCTCTCAGGTGAGGCTCAATGCATGCCACCTCCACGGGTTCTGATAGCACTTCGTTTCAGTTCAGTCGCTCAGTCATGTCTGACTCTTTGTGAGGTTGCTCAAACTCATGTTCATCGAGTTGGTAATGCCATCCAACTATCTCATCCTCTGTCATCCCCTTCTCCTCCTGCCTTCAATCTTTCCCAGCATCAGGGTCTTTTCCAGTGAGTCAGTTCTTCACATCAGGTGGCCAAAGTATTGAAGCTGCAGCTTTAGCATCAGTCCTTTCAGTGAATATTCAGGACTGATTTCCTTTTGGATTGACTGGTTTGATCTTGCAGTCCAAGGGACTCTCAAGAGTCTTCTCCAACACCACAGTTCAAAAACATCAATTCTTTGGTGCTCAGTTTCCTTTATGGCCAACTCTCACATCCATATATGACCACTGGAAAAACCATAGCTTTGACTAGACAGACCTTCATCAATTAAGAAATGTCTCTGCTTGGATACAGCATGCTTGGGGCTGGTGCATGGTGATGACCCAGAGAGATGTTATGGGGAGGGAGGTGGGAGGGGGGGTTCATGTTTGGGAACGCATGTACACCCGTGGTGGATTCATGTCAATGTATGGCAAAACCAATACAGTATTGTAAAGTAAAATAAAGTAAAAAAAATTAAAAAAAAGAAATGTCTCTGCTTTTTAATATGCTGTCTAGGATTGTCATAGCTGTTCTTCCAAGGAGCAAGCGTCTTTTAATTTCATGGCTGCAGTCACCATCTGCAGTGATTTTGGAGCCCAAGAAAATAAAGTCTGTCACTGTGTTCATTGTTTCCCCGTCTATTTTCCATGAAGTGATGGGACTGGATAGTGCTCTGAGGATGCCTGTATTGTGACATTTTACTAAACAGTGAACTAGTCAGTTTATATGCCCATCTCTAAGAATAAGCTCTATGAGCTCAGTTGGTAAAGAATCTGCCTACAATGCAGGACACCCCAGTTTGATTCCTGGGTCGAGATCTGCTGGAGAAGGGATAGGCTACCCACTCCAGCATTCTTGGGCTTCCCTTGTGGCTCAGGTGGTAAAGAATCTGCCTGCAGTGTGGGAGACCTGGGTTTGATCCCTGGGTTGGGAAGATCCCCTAGCAAAGGGAAAGGCTATGCACACCAGTGTTCTGGCCTGGAGAATTCCATGGATTGTATAGTCCATGGGGTCGCAAAGAGTCGGAAATGACTGAACAACTTTCACTTTCCCCATAAGGCAAAGACTCTATCTTGTCTCCTCAGTTCCCAGAGACCAGTACAATGCCTGGTCCAGGAAAAGTGCTTTAACATCTTACAGTTGAAATTCTGCAAGACCGAGTCCTTGGTCCTCATCTCTGTCTATACTCACTGACTTTGAACAGCCACATATCCATTCTATGTCAATGATTCCCCAGATTTTCTCCGAAGTCCAGGCTTCTTTCCCAAATTCCAGTCTCATACATCCAGCTACCTACTTTCCCCCTCCACTAGGATATCTGTTGGACAGCTTAGTTCAAAAAGGAACTCCCCATTCCTTCCTTATCCTCACTGTTCCACCCGCAGGTTCCCATTTCCACTGTGGCAACTCCATCCTTCCAGTGTCTCAGATAACAGCCCTGGAGTGACCCTTGATTCCTCTGTTTCTCTCAGTTGCCATGTATAACGTGTTAGAAATTTCTGTTGGCTCTTAAAATACATTCATAGTCCAACCACTTCTCCCAGCCCTGCTGCCACATTCCAGGTGAGTCACCACCATCTCTCCACTGAGCTACTGCAGTGGCCTCTCCACTGGCTTCCCTACTTTTACACTGTCCTTCCTTTGTTTCCATTCTCCACATAGTAGCTAGAAGCAGTCTTTGAAAATGTCAGGAAATTATCGCTTGTTTTTTCAAGCTCTGCAGGGGCTTTCTATCCCATTCCGAGTAAAAGCCTAAAGCCCTTCTAATGGCCTATAAGGCACTGTATGCTCAGGCCCCCTTCATTTTTCCAACTATACCTTCTATCACTTTTCCTCCACGCTCACTTGACTCCCTCCAGGACCTCCGTGTGCATGCCAGATATATTACTCCCTCGATCTGGACCCTTTTCCTCTGGGTATTTTCCACAAAGTCTCTACCCACATCTCATAATTAAAGATGGCCCTTTCAGTCTGTTTAGTATGGGAACCTCTTTCATTTCACGTTCCTGGAATATACCCTCTCCCTTCCTTGTACTTTTCATTTCCCAGGGTGCTTACTTGTGGAAGACTGTATAGGCCACAGATTATGTTTTCCAATTGCTCCTGTTTTGTATTACCTTTTAGAACCTTGCAGCTGCCCCTCCCTTCAACGAGAGATGGAGTCTAGGGACTTCCCTGGCGGCTGAGTGTCCAAGTGGCTAAGATTCTGCACTCCCAGTGCACGCAGTCTGGGCTTGATCCCTGGTCAGGGAACCAAGATCCCATGTGCTACAAACTAAGAGCTCATATGCGGCAACTAAAAGACCCCACATGCCACAAAGAAAACTGAAGACCCCATGTGCCGCGACAAAGCCCTGGTGCAGCCAAATAAATAGTAATAAAATACATTTTTTTAAAAAAAGGGATGGAGTCTAATTCCTCTTCTGTAGAGTGTAGGCAGTTATTGCTTGCTTATAACCAATAGAAGGTGGTAAGAATGTTCTGTGTGGTGTCCAAGTGTAGGTCACAAGGGGTAATGCACTTGCCATTGTGTTCACTAGCAGGCCCACCAATGGAGCCCTGCACCACTACGGAAGAAGTTCAAGGATCTTGAGGCAAGCATGCTGTGAAGAAGCCAGGCTACCTGAAGAGGCTGAGTGTAGGTGTTCCAGCTGGCTATCCCAGCTGAGATCCCAGATGACAGCCTACATCAGTGGGTAGCCACGTGAGTGAGGACACTTCCAGATCACTTCAGCCCTGAGCCATAGAGCCTTCCAAGTCAAGGCTTCAGACCTCACGGTGTAGAGACAGACTATCCCTGCTGTATCCTGTCCAAATTCCTGATCCACTGAATCGACATGCGTGATAAACTGGTTGTTTTACATCACTAAGATTTGGGGTCGTTTGTAACACAGTATGTTTTTACTGTCTACCATACTATATTTAATTCCTTGGTAGCTCAGACGGTAAAGCATCTGTCTACAATGCGGGAAACCCGGGTTCAATCCCTGGGTTGGGAAGATCTCCTGGAGAAGGAAATGGCAACCCACTCCAGTACTCTTGCCTGGAAAATTCCATGGACGGAGGAGCCTGGTAGGCTACAGTTCATGGGGTTGCAAAGAGCTGGACATGACTGAGCGACTTCAATGTCAATGTCAATACTATATTATTTACTAACACATTACAATAAGTAAGTTATTGTAAAATAACAACCTTATTTTTAAGTCTATTGTTTATTTTGAGGTTCCTCTGCTAGAACACAAGTTTCACAAGGACAAGGATCTTCGTCCATTTTTGTTCTCTGGGGTATCCCAAATATCTAGAACAGTCCTTGGGAATAGTAGATTCTCAGTAAATATTTAATGAACAAATTTGTAAGTGACTGAAAAACTTAATTGAATTTTATAAGACACAGCTTGCTACCGCTGAGAGGTCTCTTATATGTCAACTTGTCAAATCCACTCATTTGTATGAAAAAACTGAGCAGAGTAGGGGAGTGACAAGCAACAAGCAGAGCACACGGAGTGTGGCTTTGAGAGTAGGCCTGGAGACCCGGGAATCTTCTATCTACAGAAGGAAATGGTCTTCAGGTAGATTTGTGATTCTTTGCTCAGTCTGCAGCTTCCAGACATCACAGGAGCCTTGATGATCAAAACAACATCCAGCTACAGTCTCTGTTACTGGAAAGACACTGTGGAAAGACTCCTGTTAAGTAATGCTTTCCAATTAACCTCCAGTTAATCAGGAAATACTGTTAACTAGAAGCTAAGCATTCAAGCTAACTGATTAATATAATTTGAAATGATTGAGGGCAAGTCTAGTCTACTTAATGCTATTTCTGGTTGAAGTCCAAATGATGGAACAACATGTATTGTTTTCTCTTTCACTATAAAAGCAGTTAATTTCCATGCTAGAAAGTTTGGAAAATATAAAAAAGCACACACACAAAACACACAAAGAAAAAAAATATCAACCCAAATCCCACCACACAGCGATGGATGCTTTTAAAAGCGATATCATTCTAGGTGTCAGTGAGCCAAGATTGTCAAATATATTTGTATTTCTGTTTTCAAATTTTAGATTGCAAGTTCTTAGAACAGTGTTTCTCAGGCTTTGACTACTTGGCCACCTTTCTGATAAGTCACACAGATCGATCCCTTAATGCTATTTGAAAATTTAAAACAAATTAAAAATTATGACTGATGACTTATTCAACCTTCATGATATTGACTATGACTTTATAAACAACACACCCTCTCCTGACATTCGCTCACCAGACAGATCTACACAAGTGAGTGTAAGTGCATTCGTGTGTCCCCCTCACCCCATCACACACACTTTCAGGGCTTGGGATTGAGGCAGGAGATAGATGGGCCCCAGGCTGAGCAGCTCCAAACAGTCTCCCCGTGACACTTCAGAACAAGAGATAACAACAGAGCCCTGCTTGAATAAAAGATAAGCTGATCACATTTTTTCTTGTTCTTGTGGTCAAGGATACAGCCCAGACCACATGTGAGCAGAAAAGATCCTCAGCGATCAAAAAGAAAGGAGGGGGGTGCCAGCCCATAATATGTCCTGCCAACCTCCCAGAAACCTTCACACCAGAAAATTCATCTTGGCTGAAAGATGTGCATGCCCACTGGAGAGGGCCCTGAGTCAGACCAAATATGGATATGAGCAAGATGACTGGCTGAGGGGACCTGCAAAATTGCCCCCATATAAGAGAGCTAAGCCACGCCTACTGGGCGAAAATCACTGAGTCCACCTGTGGATACTTCCACATGTATGTCACTTCTAATACCTGCTTCACAATCTTTGTCTCTTTGCTGAACTCTTTTTTCAAAGCAGATAAGGACCGAGGTCCTGCTTCCAGCTGCTGTATCCCACAGCCCCCTGAGACCAAGAACATTCAAGCAACCTCCTAGGAAATAAGGCCCAGGGAGGTGAAGCGATGGGACTATCTCTTGCGATTCTTATCCCAATATCCTCCCCAAATTTATAGATTGAATATGTGAAAAATGCTATTTTACTTAGACCATATTTGAAATTAACTGCTAGCTCTCCTGAGCTGGTAATTACTTACATTCATTGACATAAACGTTTTTGTTCTCATAAATGTGTCAAACGTTCCTCTTGCTACCATGTTTTACACTCTCATAAAGTTTTAGGACCAGACAGGCTCTTAGTAATCACCGTATCCAAACTCTTCATTCCACTAATAAAGACTTTTAAAAGTCAGATTGCAAAGCGAGAGAGGCCACACAGCTTGTTGCATTGGGGTCTGGACCCCTCCCCCATAGTTTGGCACAATTTCATGACCTCGCACAGCTTCTGAAACACTGCTGTGTAAGCTCTTTCTCAGAATACAGTCTGAGAGTTAAACTTAGTCCTCAGTACCAAGAATTCCAAATGTGTAGCATCTGAGTCAACGCATTTTCACTGCACACACTGAAACTGAACCTAGCATATTTGGGCCACATGCTGCATGTGAAAGAGAAAAAACACACCACCACCACAAGAAAACCTAGTGCAAATAACCCAGAGCTTGGCACACAGTAAATGC